>NC_135505.1:73989695-74594695 GCF_052857255.1 Amblyomma americanum | reverse complement strand
CAGGGTACATGAGGGCCAGCACTGTCAGATTCAGAATAATATTAATAATAATTGGTTTTTTGGGGAAAGGAAATGGCGCAGTATCTGTCTCATATAACGTTGGACACCTGAACCGCGCCGTAAGGGTAGGGATAAGAGAGGGAGTGAAAGAAGAAAGGAAGAATTAGGTGCCGTAGTGGAGGGCTCCGGAATCGTGTTTGCAGTCGGCGCGAGGCAACTTCATTCGCTTTTGTTAACGATTTCTGAGGAGAGGGATATGCGTGCCTCTCGAGCTTAAACTGATGGGGGATGTCGTGAAATAAGATCAACTCGTCTCGTGAAATTGTGGTTGGAGAGCATGCTCACCGACCGGTCGACGAAACCTCGGGCTTGCGCGTGAGCCAACTCGTTCCTCGCATTAGACGAGTGGGCCGGGACCCATATCAGTTCAACTTCTCTAATCGGAAGAGGTGTGTGCGGACTGAGGTAGATGTAATACGTCCCCTCGCGAAATTGCGAATGGCTGTTTCACAGTCTCTGAATATAATTTCAGCACGCGTGTTCGCTATAGATAAGGCTATTGCCGCTTCCTCCGCCGTCTCAAAGAAGGTGGTTTCTATCGACGCGGCCGCCAACAGGCCGCCGTTCCTGTTCACCGCAACAAGGGCAATCGCTTTTCTCGGCGTTTGTCGGTATTCCGATGCATTCCTTCAGTGAAGTGACGCAGGCCTGCAAAGCCGAGCGTCGGCTATACCCACCCCATCCCTCCCTCTACAATTCTCATCAGACACTTTGGAGGCTGCTCCAAACACGCACCTTACCCACCCCTTATATACGCTCGCGCTATCACCAAGTCCACACAAACCCCTCCTGTACCCTCCGCCACCATCTCAAAGCCACTCTCGATCGCATCCTTTGCCTCTGCCAGGCGGATCCTCCCCCGCGGGGCCTGGAGCACCTTACCACTTGGGAGGCTTTGGAGACCCCACTGCGCTCCAAGGACCCGGCCAAGCAAGCCATCGCCACAGACCGGGCTCTCAGCGTTATGATCCTCCGGGACATGAACGCTTGAGTGCAGTGGGGTCGTAGGGGGGCCCAAGGACCTGCGCGTTCTAAACTCCCCTGTATGTAATAAAGTTTCCACCACCATTACGCTGCGTCCACGTACGCTACATTGTCGTTTCGCCCGTATCTGGCGCGCCGGGCACGAGCCCGCGCTTTGCGTCGGCCTTCGTGGTGCGCGAGGTGCATGTTCTTGTGTAGGGATTTAGTAAAAAAAGTTTTCTTCATGAGCGTGGTAACTGCATTTTCGCCTCCTCTCGGGTAGCTATTCGCACATCTTTAGTCTTCTTTAGTCTATACAGGGTGGATGTTCCCGCGCTTGTACGAGTGTGTCGTCCGAGCTGGGAAACGAGGTGCGCCACGCACATCTCCGCGAGTGTGATTGTTAAGCCAAACGGCCAGCAACTTTTCCGTAGACACTGCGCGGGAGCCCAGCGGCCGCTTTTTACGCCTGTCGAATTGTAGCTTTGACCTTGTCCATTTCCGCGCACTGCGTGGCAGGTAAGGGAGGGAGTAGACGACCCTGCTAAGCACGAACGCCTGCACAAGTCGACACAGACCTTTCTCTTTCATGCCTCGTCTTTTGCTGGAGATCCCTCTAATTAGTCGCACAGTCTGATTGACCGTAGCCGTGTGTCTTTTGATCGTTTCTCTGTTTTTGCGGCGGGCGGGGGACGGTCCACCTTGCATTGAGAACAGATAGGAAGAGCAGAAATGCCAGGTTCGGGGCAGAAAGTACAGGAAGAAGTAATGCGGGGATAGCTTGCTATCTTCTAACCGGGCCGAGAATCGTATGCAATTTTAAACGAGAAACCGTATTAGGCCACTCGCGACGGTGTGCGAGGAACGGTTGTGTCACAACTTCAAAATCGGTTTCTAGGAACAAAAAGAGAGCACTAACTGCCGCATATCTCTATAGATACTTCAAAAGGCTATAAAGGAAAGAGAAATATGTGGGAAGGCTTTTTAGTGGAGTGTTCATATGTCGCCAGTTCTAATCCTTGCTGCAAGCTAGCCCAAAACATGACTAGAACATGTAGGCTATATGCAAAGAAAAAATGGTATGAAACCCACCGGTAAGGTGTAAGACGAACGGTCGCTTAAACTTTTGGCACGAATGTAGTCGGGAATACTGGCGCAGACTTAAAGTCAGCCAATGGTGGATGGGTTAAGAGAATCATTCCCTGATATTGAGCTGCTCGGCTTGCTGTGTACCAGCCGCGGTGGTTCAGTGGTTAGTGCGCTCGACTACTGATCCGGAGTTCCCTGGTTCAAACCCGACCGCGGCGGCTGCGTTTTAATGAAGTAAACACGCTAAGGCGTCTGTATGCTATGCGATGTCAGTGCACGTTAAAGATCCCCAGGTAGTCGAAATTATTCCGTAGCCCTCCACTATGGCACCTCTTTCTTCCTTTTTTCTTTCACTCCCTCCTTTATCCCTTCCCTTATGGCGCGGTTCAGGTGTTCAACGATATATGAGACAGATACTGCGCCATTACCTTTACCCAAAAAACAATTAATATTTTTAAGGAAATGGCGTATTATAAGTCTCACATATCTAATGACAACTTAACCGCGCAGAATTAGGGTGGGGGGATAATGAAGTGAAAGAAGAAAGGAAAAACAGATGTCATAGTGGACGAGTGCGGAATGTTTTCTACCACCTGGGAATGTATAACATGCACTGACATCGCGCAGCCCGCGGGCGGTGGTGGTGTTGGTGGTAGTGGTTTTTTATTGAAATAATATTAAAAACGAAGGAAAGGTTTTTGCTAACCCCGGCATCTGTCATCGGTTCAGAAGCACCTGAGCCGGGGGCAGCGGAAATAAAGAATAGCAGGCAGAATAGAGAAATAAATGAAAGATGTGAGGGGACAGGAAGAGAGGATAGGGGGAGAAGTAATATATACAAACTATTTACACAATAAGAAATGTGTCCAGGTTTGACATGATTAGTTCATTTAAGAGGAATTAAAACACACACGCACAACACTGTTTTTGCTACAACTGGAGTGGGGCGTCAAGTTATTAATCGTTCAAGGTAGAACTCGCGGAGCGTTCGGTCACTGTGTGGTGTAACTACCTGACAGAAAACAGACGGGACATCAAGCCTGTGCGTTCGAGGGATTCACAGAGGCTCACCAAAGTTTGCTCACGACTGCGCACACTGCTCTACGGCCACAATAGCGTCTTGATGGAGTCTGGACATCGCACAGCACACGGGCGCCTTAGCGTTTTGCCTCCATAGAACCGCAGCCGCCGCGGTCGGGTTGGAACCCGGGAACTCCGGATGAGTAGCCGAGCACCCTGACCACTGAGCACAGCGGCATCACCTTTTGCATGTGAGCTTTTTTGTGCCCTACACTTATCTCGACATTCCTTAAATCTGAAACCCTCAAATTCGGCCCTCGGCACCAAAATATTTAAAAACAATGTGGCCCAAGCCTATATCCACGCGGACAAACCAGGGGCGCCAGTAAAACAAATTCCTTCTCGATGAGACAGTCTTCACGTTTTTTTTTCCAAGGCACTGGTGTTCACTGCTTGTTTGGCATGCTTGTTTATTGCAGCTCTTAGCCTATGCAAATTCTGAAGAGAACCACCAGAGTACGACACGTGTCGAGCACTAGATCTTCTGCCTCAAAGGCATCGTGTTTGGATATCCGGAATTTATCAGGAAAAAGGATAAATTTCAGGCAAGGTCTCAAAACAGCTTGTCCAAATTTTCATCACCTCTCAAGAAAAAAAGTAATAAAACGGTACAGTGTGAATGAGGCACAGGTAATTGAAAAAGAAATACTCTGTTCACATTCTTTCCATAGCCGAAAACTAAAATAGAACGATCTAAGTATAAATAGTGTCTAAACGCAATAGAACTTTATAAAGCTATAGAGCGACGCACATTCCACGAATGCACAAGCAGGTGATAAAGGTCCCTTATGAAACAGCGGTTAAACGATGGGAAGCCTTGGAATTTAGGCTGCGCCTTTGGAAAAGTAATGTTTGCGCAAAAATTTGCTTGAGAAAATGGGGACCATGTCAATTTTTCGAAGTTATTGAAGCCCTTGTCTTACACCTCTCCCAGTTCAGAGTTGTGTCTTTTCGCCAGAGCATGCATTGTTAAGTAGACGCGTCCAAAGTGGTATTGCAAACTGAATGTTGCAAAGCACTTAAAAACTCGTTGCGTCCTAGATTATTCTAGAAATGAATCTCGCAATATAACCATGGAGCTTTTGGACGCGCGAATATTACTGTAGTTGGGCTTCCGTTCAGTCCCCAAAGAGGTCTACGAAAGCTTGCAGACACTCGTCGACTCTACAATTGCACGACTCTGCTTTTCCACAACCACAAGCACCGCCAGTTTTCCCGGCTTTGGAAACACGAATAACATGTTCATGACCTTAACCCGTCCAATTAGAGACCGACCCCATCGTAATCTTTTCCTTTTATCATGTGTCGTCTGATGGTCGTTCTTTCTATTATACCTAATTAAAGCAGGAATGCGACTTAGGCGTATTTAAATATACACTCTCCACACTTACTCTATTAAATTTTACTTTTTGCTAAACCCGATTGTCTGGCTTTCTAGCTCTCCGACTTAATAAGTAGTGATATATGTACTTGTGACGTCTGGAGAAACGTCGAGATATTAGTTGGCTCCATGATCCGCACTATAATTAGATGGCAATGCTATCTACAATCGGAGATCCGTCAGTAAGGTTGAAGGTTTCACCTCATGGCAGTTTACCTGTGGAATTGGTCGCTCGTAATTAGGCCTGCATTTCAGCCCTGTGTAGCGTGTAATAAACTTTTGTCAGCAAAAAGTAACCCCTTTGGGACTGCAAAGCGGCCCTCATGAATGCAGATCAAATTTAATTTCTTCTCTGCGTCCGTCTGAAACCCGCCAGGAAAATACCTAAGGAATTACCAGCAGAGGACTCGAGCTCAACATACATACCCCACACTTTTAATACAGCTATCATTCCTTTTTACTTATGTAGTTTCGAAGTGTTTAATAGAACTTTTTCTTCCCTCTTCATTCTTGAGTAAAACAAGTAATATTTTCGAACGCGACTTGAGAAGGCGACAGTGCAAAATAATATTGTGACGAAGAACGGCTTTAGGTTTTACACCGACAGACCGTTATGAAGCAGCAAGAAAACTCAACGTAAACCAAGAACCACAATCGTATGAAGCCATTGTTGTCACAAAATAATGAAGGAACAATACAAGCATTTAATGTTATCTTCGGCCCAGTTAGTATTATGAAAACAACAAAGGCATCCTTTACATGCGACGATCATTTCAAAATATGCGCTCATCATAGCCAGCATAAACCTACTGCGGGACAAATGAGTTTTTACTAATCCTCTACTTATACCTTTCACGTGGTTGTTGAGGCCAGACTACAAGCCTAATTCCTAACGACATCCACTATCCAGGCTTGCGGCCACTTCCTATTGCGTTTGCATTCTCTTATTATCTTGTCTGTTACTCTTTACGCCACTGAATTTCTTGCCGTCGCGTTTCATGCCCTGCCCATTACAATTTTTTGAGGTTGATCTCGACAATGATATGTTACTCGATTTGATTCGCCGACTACCTCGGCTCTCATCCTAACTCTTGACGTTAAACCAACCATTTTTACATCAATAGTTCAATCCGGAGTACTCAATTTAATGTTAAACTTTAACGTTAGCCTCCACGTTTTTGCCTGATAATTGATAACTTGCCGGACACAAATGATGTATATTTTGCTGTTGAGGAATTCTCGTAAGGTACAATTTATGAGGTGTAAGTACCTGCCAAATTATTAACCCCAACCCCGTATCATAGTCCTCATAGGTTCTTTTTTCGCGGTGTCAAGTGTTCGCTTCACATTAAAGAGGTACCGGCTAGTATTTGCGCTCACGCCTCACCTTGCCTTAGACTGAACTGTCGATGACGATCACTGCAATTAGCGCTGCTAAAATGAAACTTCGCATAAAGTAAAGGAACTATTTTTTTACGGTTGGTTTCATGAAACTGAAGACGAAAGGTACTCTAGTAAAACACGCTGCTAGGCTAGTTTATTCAACGCAATTAGGAAAATACCACAAGCCAAACGAAGATGCTCAGAGGAAACCGGAAAGAAGAGATGACAGAGGTTGCACTTCCAACTGCTTATTTAACAGGTCGGGGCTCAAATATGTACGGGCCAATGTGTAGCATGACCATAGCCCGATTACCTTAGAACACACCCATCCGCAAATTCTGGAAGCCCGTGTACTGTGCGATGTCAGTGCTTGTTAAAGAACCCCAGGTGGTCGAAATTTCCGGAGCCCTTCACTGCGGCGTCTCTCATAGCCTGAGGCGCTTCGGGACGTTAAACCCCTGTAGACCGTAAACGATAAACCGTCAAGCATCCGCCGCAAAAAAAAAAAAATATACTATGACCACAATGACCTTCTCGCTTCAGTTGGTATCTCACAGCTGGCCCTGTCTAATTGCAGTGCAGAAAATATTGGCAATAGCGGGAAATAACAAAGGCTGTCTTCAATAAAAAACCAGCAAACGACTACACATAAACCTTTCAGCAGCGACCAACAATCCAATTTATTTCACGCAGAAATGAATTTCTTTCTTCGAACGCAAACGCGGCTGCTTCCTATCAAAGCGTTATGATTAATAACTTGATTTCATGAAGGCAACTTCCTTTCTTGAAAGGGCGATGTGGGTCCCAGAGGCCCAAAAGCATGGTAGCACCTCACATCACAGGGCAGTGGCGCATCGCTTAACTTCTGCACGTCTGCGCCATGGGTGGTATAAGTACTCAGGGCGATCTATGAATGTAGAGTCGAGAATTAGCAATTCCGCATATGTGGATATTACCCCTTAGCTCTATCACGTCATATCAATAAGGTGGAGGTAACAGGTCCCCTTCATTTAAGTAGCTCCTTTGAGTTTTTTAGGGGGAGGGAGGGGGCAACCCAATCTCAAAACGCTCTCGCATTTTCTTTTGGCAGGTCCCTATGGAGACCAGAAGTCTATTAAAATATTTGTTCGCAGAAGTCGTATGCGGTTTCCGATATGTGATGTTTAGTATCGGACAGCATACCGGGCATTTTCGTAGTTTACTACAATGCTCGCCATTTTTTCAACAGTTTGTTTTCACATTTCTTGCGCTGTGGACCAAATATATTACTCTTTATTGTACGTGATAGTATTTATTTCGGATATAGGTCCATATATTATTTTTCCGAAATTTCTTTGCTTCAGAAACTAAATCTTTGTTAGACTTTAATTCAAGAATGGATGATATAGAAGTGACAAAAAGAACCTGTAAATTAGGTTGTTCGCAAAGTAATAATAATAATAATTAGTTTTTTTGGGAACGGAAATGGCGCAGTATCTGTCTCATATATCGTTGGACACCTGAACCGCGCCGTAAGGGAAGGGATAAAGGAGGGAGTGAGAAGAAGAAAGGAAGAAGAGGTGCCGTAGTGGAGGGCTCCGGAATAATTTCGACCACCTGGGGATCTTTAACGTGCACTGACATCGCACAGCACACGGGCGCCTTAGCGCTTTTCCTCCATAAAAACGCAGCCGCCGCGGTCGGGTTCGAACCCGGGAACTCCGGATCAGTAGTCGAGCGCAAAGTAGAATTCAATTTTCTGCACAGAATATTATTCAGTTTTCAAGGAAGGCAAACTGCACACCTAAATTCGTAGTTTTCATAGTGGTCGTCGAGCTACGTTGAAGAGAATGAAGTTGGCGATCTGTCCAGATTGTGTATATAAAGGGTTGGCATACTGTTTATTTAAAGCTGTGTCATATGATCAACATTGTGCAGTGACAAAACAAGACACGCCATCGAAGTTTTCGAGAACGATAGAGTCAGTCTGTCATAAAACCTTAATATCGGTACTGGGTGTGACGGGTTTTGTCGACCCCACCAGATGGCCCTCAGTCAGTGCTGAAGGTGACCTTTTGGGCTCTTGCTGTGTCCCAGACTTCTACTTCCGGATAACGCGTCGCAAGCAGCGTAGTCCCCTCCTGCGAGCCTAAAAGGTTCTCGATTTCGTTTGCCGGTGGGTCTGCGGGGCAGTTTCGGAAGAAGTGCTCTATCGTGGCTCTTTATCCACGTTTGGTGTTATCAATTTCGATCGCTATTCTGGCATGCTCGCATCACACTATCACCGGAGAGCAAGACGATTGGATATAGAGGGTGTTCCTGCAAGCTCCTGCGTAAGTGTTCACGGAGGCAGGGCCGTGACAATGTCACCGAACGTACCCCTACCTGTGCAGATTGGTGATGTAAAGAATGGTGTTATTAATGGTAAGCCTTGTATAACAATTCTGTCGACACCACATGGGTGGTGTCGACAGCAGAAAATATTGCATTATGTGTGTGACTGTTTCTCGATGGCACTCACTCAACTTGTTTGGAGATATTGAATACAATTCCAGCCCCGTTACGAGAAAATTGTTCGGTGAACTAATTAGCACCTAAAAAGAAATATTGTACTAAATCTCTGAAATTGCGCCAAACGAAACATCGCCTCAGCCCTGCATTCTTTAAACACAAACCAGGCTTTTGACTATTGAAATAACTGCGAAGCCTTGACGGAACACACAAAAGGCTTTCCCTCTTAGTGCTGTTCAAGGTCGCGGCATGAAAATGAATGCTATCTCGAAGCGCCTTAGCGAATTAGGAAGTCGGTGTCATCGCTACAACTTGATAATTCTAGCTGTAAAAGAGGAAGGGCGTGAATCTGAATTGATTTTGCTAAAGGACGTAAAAGGTGATATATTCACTGAAAAACAGAAACTAAATTTCATCGAAAGGATTTATAGACTAGGTAAGAAAACGTCGGGAAGGACCGTCCTGTTATCCTGAAGGTTAATGATTTTAGAGGTAAGATAAAACTTATGAAGAACTGCCACCAGCTCCAAGGTAGTCAAATAAGGATATCAGAAGCTATTGTAAAAAGTTGTTCACACACCGCAGAAAGCTATGGAATTTGTCACATGTGGAGCGGAGCGACGGCTGAAACTTAAATTACTTTTCGATAAGGCTAAAATTGGAGACGACCTTTACGCTTGGAATGAAGTAGCCGGTGAGAGAGTGAAGTGTCATACTCCAGAAAAGAGCGAGCACGTGCGACTAAATAATTCTACGAATGCATGCTTTAAGGCGATGAACATAAAGGCCAGAAGCAATGTCACAAAGCAACCGCCATTTAAGGCATTATCGTGGAATACGAGCCACATATAAGATTCATCAGGGCGTACCCAACGAGGAGGTCGCGCGGCCAATTTATAAAATAATGTGGAGTAGCTCAGCTTTTCCAGGATATACAAAGCGAAAGATGTCGGCGTTCACTGTGTTCATTGGCGTTGGCTTTGGCAATGCCCTAGACCGCGATGGCTTTGACGAATGGAAGTGCGCATGTCTGGCTGCCTGTATATGTGAACGCTTCATTCGTGCTTTGATACATTTGGCGGTGGTGAGAGAGACATGTGGCCTAAATGCTTTAGCGTTGACAGCGCTGTGGCTGGCATGCGGCACTGCAGCAATAGCTAGGCCGCAGCGTTATTTGGTGATCAACGTCTCGCGATTAACCATTAAATGCATGCCACCTCCCAGGGCGGCAGGTAGGGCGCGCAGCCTATCCAGTGTGCGGAACGCAATCAAAGCATGCTTTTGCAGTTGGACACCAACGCCACGTACATGAAAGCGAGATTGAGGTCTCCGCTGCCCACGGAGCCGGTGGTGCGCCTTTCCTTTCGTGAAAATGAACGGCCTTGGCAAAATTGTCAACGCCAATGAACTCTACGAACGCTGTCTGCTCACTTGTTTTGTTTGCTTTTTGAGGAAAGGAAATGGCACTGTAACCGTCTCATATATCCGAGTGGACACCCGAACCGCGCCTTAAAGGAAGAGTTCAAGAAGAGAGGGATAGAAGAAAGAGAAAACCGAAAAATTGAATGTTGGATTTTGAGGAAAGGCGCGGAGCTGCGCCGTGGCGGAACATCTTTGGCTTGGTGCTACTAGTGGCGCATGCGCAGTGGTGAGTAGGGAGCGGGAGAGAGACAAATATCTGCGGCGAGGCGCGCGTTGTGGCGTCATGTGACTCCTCAGAACACCGCCACGGCGAAATTGCAAGTCGCGGCCAGCAAAGCTTTCGGTGTAAAATATTAAGAAGAGTTCAAATAGGAAGAGGAGGTGGTGTAGCAATTATGGTTAAAAGCAATATAGTATAAACTCTGTTAGCTGTTTAGAGTATTCTAGAATCAGTATCAATAAAAAGTAGGCCAAATAACTGCTCGGTGTTTGCCGGTGTTGTATACAGACCTCTAAACTGCCCTATTGCGATGTTTGTTATTTTTGGAATTTCATGGACACGGATTTCAAACAGGATGACCCAATCCTACTTTTAGGTGATTTTCATTTGCCCGGAAGTGACTGGAACGCACTCTGGGTGCATTCCAGTCAACAGGCAAACGCACTTTATTCGTTCCACTTTAGTGCAACCGATAGTGTTAGCTGTGGAGAACTAATTGATCATGCATTTTGTTATGACTCAAGTTTCAGATGGTTACACCAGAAAATGCTGAACATCATCACTTCCTGACCTAGTCTTGTATCCTCTGAACTGCTACAATACCTTTGTACCTGTGAACTCTACGAAAGTATATCTGATCACAAAATGGTAATAATGAATATAGATATGGTGCTAGAGCTTTCCCGTAGTAAACGTAAGGCGTTTTTAAACTTTGCAGCCGCTGACAATGTTGGTGTGTTAGAATGCCTCAGTGGTGCATTTCATGATTCTATGTATCTTGCTGAGAGCGGCGCTACAGTTTACAAACTAAAGACTTACTTTTCAAACATGGTCACACACTCTATTAAGCACTTTGTTCGCAAGCGTTTAAAATGTACAAGAGAGAAGAGTCCTTGGATCTCAAGACAAATCAGACACATGAAATGGAAATTAAAACAAAGATGGAGGGCAAACCGAACTAAATTTGTTCCTGGTGGGAGTAGTGTTATTAGTCAAATAGGCAAGGTAGTCAAGCAAGAAGTATAGATTGCTAAATCTGTTCAAGGTTAGAGCAGTGTCATTAGTGAAATGAGTAAGGAACTTAAGCATCTTGTCTAGGTTGCTAAGAACATGTTCGATAATGTAACAGTGAAAAAACTTTAGCTGAAGCACCTAGCAAATCTTGGCGCTATATTATTTCCGCGAACCCTCGAAGTAATCGAGATAACAATAAAACAGAAAGAGCTTAAAACCTTCACTCTTTTTTTTTTCGCAAGCCACTTCTGACGACAGCCTGTCGCCAAAAGTAGCCGATGCGCCTGGCTGCCCTCCTGTTCAAGGCATAGACGTCACCTAACTTGCTGCTTCAATTGTCTGTATAAGAAGGCCGAGCTCTGATAGAATCTCCAATTAATTCCTGTCGAGATATGCAGACTGGATTGCCAAATACATCAAAGAAGTTTTTCAGATATCTATTACCACAAGTTCTTCCCTTATGCTGGTAAATATGCCAAAGTTATTCCGATCATAAGAGTGGCTCTACAACTGTTGTGAAAAATTTCCGACCAATTTCTCTCTTTTCTACACTTCCTAAGTTGCTTGAGCAAATTGGATTTAAACACCTTATGGCGTAACTTGAAAATAATAAAATACTTCATCCATCTCATTATAAGTTTTGAAAGAGACTTTTTACAATTGCTCACCTCATAAAAACCGTTCACAATCTCTCCGAAGCAATACAATGCTGCGTACAAACAGATATATTATTTCAGGACTTTTCCAAAACATTCGAAGGGGTGTCCCATCCAAAATTATGGTAAATATAGTGCTATATTCAGGAACTCTAAAATAACAAACTTGTTGTCTACCTACACCCGCCGCGTTGGCTCAGTGGTTAGGGCGCTCGACTACTGATCCGGAGTTCCCGGGTTCGAACCCGACCGCGGCGGCTGCGTTTTTATGGAGGAAAAACGCTAAGGCGCCCGTGTGCTGTGCGATGTCAGTGCACGTTAAAGATCCCCAGGTGGTCGAATTTATTCCGGAGCCCTCCACTACGGCACCTCTTCTTCCTTTCTTCTTTCACTCCCTCCTTTATCCCTTCCCTTACGGCGCGATTCAGGTGTCCAACGATATATGAGACAGATACTGCGCCATTTCCTTTCCCCAAAAACCAATTAATATTATTGTCTTCCTACCTTTCCTCCTTGAAGTTTGTATACATCGACTTCTTCTCTGGTGCTTTAAGCTGTTCCAGAGGGAAACGTCGCGGACCTACTTTTATTCTTGGCTTTTATAAAAGATGTTCTAAAATATATCACAGTTCTAAACAGATTATTCGCTTACTACTGCGTGGTATTCAAAACAACTACGACCCCATCTGATAAACAACTGAACTCTAATCTACAAGCAATAGAAAATTGTTGCTCTAATTAGCAAATGGTGGTAAACTCTGACAAATACATAATTATGTATGTTACTACAAATAAAAATTTTATGATATGCACGTACTTCATTGCAGGTAGGCTGATTAACACGATTCAACAGCACAGGTATCTCGGCTTAACCTTCACTTTTGACCAGTACTGAAATAAGCGCCTACATAATATATGCTTCAAGGCACGCAAAGCAATATAGGCAATAAGACGCAAAATCCATAGTGCAACTCGCGATCTAAAAATACTTATACCACCAGAGTAAAACTTTGAATTGAATATAGGAAGTTTTTGCGATCTGTTCGCTGCATCTAACAAAATAAAAATGATGAAAGTTAAGAAACTCTCCCCGTTTCTCTAAAATAAATACCGCCAAACCGATTCACCGAACGAATTGTGTAAATTAGCACACCTATTTTGCTCACCGCACTATGTTGCAATACACCCTAATAAGACATCAAGACATCGCCATAACATGTATATTCCTGTGCCGCGTTCTCATAATGACTGCTTAAGGAAAAAAGTGTGACATCAAGAACCTCGACGTCATAATCAGAGCCGCCTACAAGAAGTCCCTGGGACTCCCTCCTGCGAGATAGACGGATCGGCTCTTACGACTGGGTGTGCACAACAAGATGGACGAGCTAATACAGGCACACCTCACAGCGCAGGTGGCACGGCTCTCCACTAATCGGACTGCTCGACAAGTCCTTGGTTATATAAACATTAACTGCCCCCGATAGATAGACTTCAAAACCAGCATACCAGCCTCGTGGCAGGACAATTCAAGGAAGCCCTACTGCCCTGTATTATGCACCCCGATTTTCACCAGTAAAGACGACAAGCACGAGCTGGAGCTATGAGAAGGCACCACTGCGGGCGAGGCCGCCAGGGCGTGTTCTGAGGCGATGGTGCGGGTCCCGAGTAGGAAACGAGGGCCGTCGCGGTAGTGCACCAAAATAAATCATTGGACCGACTAGTACTGGCTAGCCAGGACATACTGGCTGCGGAAGAAGTTGCGATTGCTCTACCTGCAACAAACAATACCTCGGAATACATTATTTCAGAATCACAGACAGCGTATCGCAATTACCTCAGTGGCAGAATCGTACCGCAAGAAGCTGAAATCCTGCAAGACAGCTGCTCCCGTGGCTACCAATCACACGCAAACACTTAATATAGGTGCCAGATCACCAGGGCATCCCAGGGATTGAGAGCGCACATGCCTCCGCCCGAGAAGTTCTCCCTTGGGCACCCAGTACTGATATCCTAGAACCTCTTACCCCAATACTAACTTACATCGACATACTTCAGCACTTAATATTACTCCGTCGGGTTTACCCTCCGCCTGGTAAGGCCCTATACAAATGGGAGGATATACACCTCCGAGAGGTAGAGACTAACA
Source organism: Amblyomma americanum (assembly GCF_052857255.1). Taxonomy (NCBI): domain Eukaryota; kingdom Metazoa; phylum Arthropoda; class Arachnida; order Ixodida; family Ixodidae; genus Amblyomma; species Amblyomma americanum. Next base: position 74,580,791 of record NC_135505.1, on the reverse strand, counting down.
TTTGTAACAATCCACGAAGACTGCACGCAATAGACTCGGAGTCATTTGGCTATAAATATCTGCAGTTAGAAGGCGGACCTGTACCATATCGTATGGGCCTGCTTACGAAATAAGAGAGTCAGCGTTAATAACCAGCCAACGCACGAGTTGTGGCAGGCAGCTCTGACAAGCTCGGACGAAACGAGTTAAAAAGAGCTCATAGACAAAGCCCGGACCACAGTATACGCCAATGGGGTTCCGGACTGAGAACTCCAGCCGCCGCTACAACCTCGAAAAACAATTTTATTAAAATTTTTTCACCACCTCCGCAAGGAAACTTTTTTTTGCCCTCGACTTATTAGGAATAGAGCATGCTGCTTGATTTCATGGTTGGTTGGTTGTGAAACTTTATTTCCAGCGGATATAGAGGAGCGACACGAAGCCGCCCTCCGCTTAAACGGCGGCCGCTATCCCTTGGGCAGCGGCGGCGTCTTCAGCCAGCTGGAGGAGCTTGATCTGTATCCCCGGGTCGGGGCTGAGTAATAGAGCCTCCCAATGAGCAGAGTCGGTAATGAAGTGACTGGCGGGTAGGGACTGCGGGCAGTTCCAGATCATATGATTTAGATCGGCTTTCGCATCACAATTTTTGCATTTGTTTGAGTAGAGTCCTTCCGAATAGAAGCTACACAATTGGGGATTTGGATAGGTGTTAGTTTGAAGTTTACGCCAGGCTTTGGCCTGTTGCTTGGAGAGCGTTTTATCTGCTGGGGGGAATCTGAGTCTTGCAAGCCTGTAGTGCTGCAGGATTTCTCTGTAAGAAAACAACCTGTCCTTGCCAGAGTATAGGGCGGGTGGGCTGCATGACCCAGCTCGGCGGGACAGTTCTCGAGCTAGGTTATGAGCCGCCTCATTACCAGCAAGGGAAGCATGAGCAGGCGTCCAGATTAGGCGAATGCGCCGCGTGGGCTGATAATTTAGCAGAATCCGTGCTGCTTGTGGGGAGATTCTTCCAAACGTGTAGTTACGTATTGCCAATTTTGAGTCGCGGACAATGTTTTCTGCCGAGGATCTCACAATGGCTAGAGCAATGGCTGTTTCTTCTCCAACATGTGTGTGCTGAGTGCGTATAGTGCCCCCAGTTATGAGTGTACCACGTTCCGTGGTGACCACAGCTACCATCTTGTCAGCCGAAGAATCTGCCGCATCTACATATACCACAGAGGTATCATTAAGAAAGCGTTTGCCTAATGATTTGGCTCTCTCTGTACGACGTTCAGCGTGGAAATCTGGGTGCATGTTCCGAGGTAGTGGAGGAATGACCAGAAGCTGGCGTATATGTTTGGGAAGGTCAGTTGTGGGTCCGCCTTGTCGTTCGTATGTTATGCCTAGTGTGGACAGAATGTGTCTGCCAGTTGGTGAAAATATTTCACTGCCGCCGCGGTGCCTCAGAATTTAGGGCACTCGGCAACTAATACGACGTACCGGGGTCTAACCCGCCCGCGGCGGCCATGTTTCGATTTATGCGAAACGCAAAGGCGCCTGTGTGGCGTGCAATGTCAGTGCACGGTTAAAGATCCACAGCTGGTCGAAATTATTCTGAAGCCCTCTACTATGGCACCTCTTTCTTCCTTTCTTCTCTCGGTCTCTCCTCTATTATCCCTTCGCTTAAGGCGCTGTTCAGGTGTCCATTGAGATATGTGAGGAAGTTACTGCGTCATTTCCTTTCCTGAGAACCCAGTTTTTATTCTTTATGAACTAATCACGCGCGCAACTGTATGTATTTAGTATTGTGCAAATAGGTTTTGCGTATATTACTTTTCCCCCTACCCTCTCCTCCTCTCGCCTCAACTCTTTCATTTCATTTCTCTATTCTACCAGCTATCTTTTAATTCCCCTGCCCCAGCTCAGGGGCTTCAGAACCGACGGCAGATGCCGGAGCTGGCAAAAATCTTTTCCTTCCGTTTCTTGATTATTTTAAAAACCTCTTAATACTATGCCATGTGCTAAGCGATGTCGGTGCACATTAAAGATCCTCAGGTGGTCGAAATTATTCTGGTGACCTCCACTACGGTACCTGTTAAAGCGAAAGCTTTACAGGCCACATGTTGAGCAGTTTCGCGTGATTCTTGGAGAGCCGTGCAGCGCATGCACGAGGAGCCGTGGCTACACACGGCACATTTCACTCTCTCACTCCATTACAACTGCGCATGCGCCTCTAGTAGCACCGAACCACAGATGTTGCGCCGCTGCGCAGCGCCGCGCCTTTCCTCAAAATTTAATAACAATACTAATCATAATCGATTTTTAGTGAAAGGAAATGGCGCAGTATCTGTCTCATATATCGTTGGTCACCTGAACCGCGCCATAACGGAAAGGATAAAGGAGAGAGTAAAGGAACAAAGGAAGAAAGAGGTGCCGTAGTGGACCGCTCTGGAATAATTTCAAGCAACTAGGGATCTTTAACGTGCACTGACATCGCACAGTACACGCGCGCCTTAGCGTTTTTCCTCCATAAAAGCGCAGCCGCCGCGGTCGGGTTCGAACCCGGGAACTCCGGATCAGTAGCCGAGCGCCCTAACCACTGAGCCACCGCCGTGGTAATGCAACTTTCAACTTTCAGTTTTAAAGCGATTTTGCCGTGGCGGTACTCCTAGGTGGCACATGACCTCATAACGCGCGACTCGCCGCGAATATTTCTGTCTCTCGTTTCCAAGGTACTGCTGCGCGTGCGCCACTAGAAGCACCGAGCCAAAGTTCTGCGACTGAGCAGCGCCACGCCTTTCCTCAAACTCCAACTATCAATTTTCAATTTTTCCTCCCTCTTTTAACCCTTTCTTTACTGCGCGGTTCGGGTGTCCACCGAGATATGTGAGATGGTTAACTCTCCATTTTCTTTCCTCAAAAAGCAAACAAAAACAAGTGAGCCGACGGCGTTCATAGAGTTCAATGCCGTTGAGAACTTTACATAAGCGGTTCATTTTCACGAAGAAAAGGCGCACAACCTGGTCCGCGGGTCAGTGTAAACCTCAATCTCGCTTTCATTCACGTGGCGTTGGTGTCGAACTGCAAAAGCCTGTTTTGATTGCGTTTCGCACACTGGATAGGCAGCGCACCCTCCCTGCCACCCTGCTAGGTGGCATGCAGTTAATGGTTGTTCGCGAGAGATTGATCCCAAAATGAACGCTGGAGTGTCGCATGTCAGCCACAACGCTGTGAGCGCTAATGCATTAAGGCCACATCTCTCTCTCACCACTGTCGCATGTATCACAACACGAATGAGGCAACCACATATCTAGGGAGTCAGTTATCCGCCCTTTTCCTCGGGGCTATCGCCGTCTAGAACATTGTCAACGCCAACGCTAATGAACACAGTGAACGCCGCCGCCTTTCGTTTTCTAGATTCTAGGTTAGCTGAGCTAATCCACATTAATTTTTCTCTTTGTTCTTTCTCTCCCTCTTGATCCTTTCCTTTACCGCACGGATCGGGTGTCCACCGAGATATGTTAGACAATTACTGTGCTTTGCGCGGTCGCCGCGCCATTTGGCATGAGGTCACACCGCGCTGCTCGCCGCCGCCGCCGTTTGGTATGACGTCACAACGCGTTCCTCGTCGTTGCGCTCGCCTCTGCTCGCTTCGCCAGCTGTGTGGCATGCTTGATAACATGTCGGTGGATTGAAAATAAGAGCTCACGTGCACTGCAATCACAGTTTTGTCCTCTTATGCGACAACAACATAGCTAGACAACCAGACCACCCTGGACTTGCAATTAAGATTAACCAAGGCTACCCATGCTATGCCTCAGCTTTCGCTATCTATATCCTGACATAGCCGAGCTAAGCTACTGCCAATTTTCTCTCTCGCTCGCTCCCTAGTCACTACTGCGCATGCGCCACTAGTTGCAAGAAGCCACAGGTGCTCCGCCGCAGCGCCGCCTTTTCTCAAAATCAATCTTTCAGTTCTGAGTTTTCTGTTTCCTCTTTCGAACCCGACACGAGTTACCGGGTTCGAACCCGACCGCGGCAGCTTCGTTTTCATGGAGACACAACGCTAAGGCGTCCGTGTGGCGTGCAATGTCAGAGCAGGTTAAAGATCCCCAGGTGGTCGAAATTATTCTGGAGCCCTCCCCTACGGCACCTCTTCTTTTGTTCTATTACTCCCTCCTTTATACCTTCCTTTACGGCGCGGTTCAGGCGTACAAAGTTATATGACAGATACTGCGCTATTTCCTTTCCCCTCAAAACCAACTATTATTTATTAGTTTCCTCTTTCCCTCCCTCCTTTATGCCTTCCTTTACGGCTCGGTTCGGGTGTCCACCGAGATATGTGAGACGATTACTGTGCCATTTCCGTTCCTCAAAAACGAAACAAAACAAGTGAGCCGACGGCGTTCTTGGAGTTCTTTGGCGTTGACAACTGTGCAATGGCCGTTCATTTTCACGAAAGGAAAGGCGCACAAGCGTCTCCGTGGGTCAGTTGAGACCTCAATCTCGCTTGCGCTTTGTAGATCCTGGATAAGCTGGGCTAATTCACATTATTTTTCTTATTTCACTCTCTCCTTTATACCTTCTAATAGGGCGCTGTTCGGGTGTGCACCGAAATGTGAGAAATAGTGTGCCACTTCTATTTTTTTCCAATTTTTCTCCTACATTGTTCACTGTTCGTATATTTTAACGCCACAGCGTTGAGGAGCTCGTGACGCAGAAAAGCCGGGGCCGTCGGCGTCGGCGTCTTTGACCGTGAGCGAAAAATGGCGCATCTCGCAGGACACCTGAAACGCGCCGTAAGGGAAAAGATTTTAACGCGACGGCGTTAAGGATTGATTGATAGATAGATTGATCGATGGATTGAATAATTTATTGATTGATTTATTGAATGTTAGATTGGTGGATTGATTGATTGACTGATCGATGGGTTCATTAATTTATCGATTCATTGCTCTACTGATTAAATGCCCGATCGATCGATTGACTGATTGATTGATCGATATATTTTTTGCCCTTACGGTGCGATAGGGGTGTCCAGCGAAAAATGTAGACAGGCGTCATTTCCTTTCCTTAAAAGCAATTCATTTCATTTTCCTCCCTTTACGCCCGGTTCGGAGATCCGCCGAGATACGTGAGACAAGCGTCCATTCAATAATTTGTACGACGTGCCTCGCGTCGCGCCGAACGAGAAAATGCATTCCGCGCACTCCTCGGCAACGCTAGGACACGCTGTCTAGTCTCACTCTTAAAGACGGCGCTTAAGAGTCCTAAAATTCTTTTATCACACTTGCGTATTCATTAGTTGGTATTGTTGTTAGTGACTATTTATTAATAAAATAACAATGAAAAGAGTTGAACCCGTGTCTGTTATACAGGCACGCGCTCTGGGCCGTTGCTTAGGTCTTGCTTAATGAGTAAATATTTCTGTGCTTTACTTGGAGGCGCGGATAGATGGAAACAACTTTTAATAGAAAAAAAGGAAAGAATTAGTCTTCCAGGGTGGTCTCCTACTTTTCTAGAAGTCCACGGGTTCGTGCCTCACATAAGACCCCATCCACCGGCCATTTTTGACCGGCGAGCTAAACGCTCCGTAAAGCAGCCTCCCAGGAAGATTGAGGGGGATTCGGTATGGGGGTAGCGCCTGTGGGGAAGGACATTTCCAAAGGTAGTGGTGGTGGTTGTGGTTTTTTTTTATTAAAACAATAGTAAAAAGGAAGGAAAAGCTTTTTGCTAGCCCCGGCATCCGCCATCGATACTGAAGCACCTGAGCTGGGGCCGCGGAAATAAAGGATAGTAGGCAGAATAGACATGAAATTCAATAGGTGAGGGGACAAGAAAAGTGTGGATCCGGGCACGCCACAGATGTTACAATGAGGAGGAAGGGTGGGGTGAAATCATGAGAAAAGGTATGGGGAAATAAAGCAGCCCGTTTGTAATTGTCGCCATGTGACGCTGGATAAAAGCGAAAAAGTACTGTGGGGTCGTGGTAATGCCATGCGGCTGAGTTTATAGAATGCGGTGATTTTATGATATGTATAAAAGACCGCGATGGGGCCTCTTGAGCAGGGTTGGGTGCCTGGTTGTCCGGGGTCCGAGAGGTGAGCTCTCGGGCCAGCGCATGAACGCGCTCATTACCGGGGATTAATTCATGCCCAGGGATCCACGACAGAGTAACCGTTCGGCCGAGAGAGGTGGATGTGTCAAGAATACGGTGTGTGGCCGGCGTCGCCACGCACTTTAGGTAATGGCGGTGTGCGGCCTGGGAATCTGTGCAAATCTCAGTTATGTTTTTGTCAATGGTAGGGTGGGCCAGCGCAATTGCGATTGCGGCTCCTTCCGCCTATCGGATAGTGGCGGCGGCCTCCACAGTGCTATCTTCATAGGCTGCGACTGCCGTGAAGAATCCTACTTTAGAATTTTCTGCCACGTCGACATAAAGGGTATGTATGTTTTGGTGTAATAGCTCGCTCAAGCTTGCCGCCTACCCTGATGGAGGCTAGCGCTCATATTTCGCGGTAGGGGCTTCTGATATGTGTGATCCTGCGTACGCAGAGAAATCATGTAAGGTGTAGGACTTGTTGGGGTGGGAATGGGTGGATTGAGAAGGAGCTGTCGCAGTAGGCATTGTCCTGTTTCTGTGCGACTCAGGCGGACTAGTTGATTGGTATGTTGAGCATCTATTAATTCGATCATAGTATTGTGGGTCTGTCTGTCTGTCTGTTGTTGCCAGGAAGATAGAGAAAGAAAGTGCACAGGCGTGCTCACTGGCTCAAGCCGGGCCACAATCGCTACCACGTGCAAATAGTAGGAGTGTTGAAAGATGGTACAGAAAGACAGGATAGTAAAGACGCGCTATAGACAAGGCCGATCCCGGAGGCAGTGCAATACCGGGCCAACCGGTGGCGGAAGTGAAGCATCCTTCAAACTCCCCGCCACAATTCCAAAAATAAGTCGAATTGGACCCGTAACAGATACTCTAGGGGGTCCGGATATTCGGTCAATCCATGGTATTGTGGGTACCAGTGGCCAGGAGGCGTTTCGTGCTAACCGTCCGTAGAAGACGTAGGGCGGAGGTGACAGCCGTGCGTATTAGGATGTCGGCCTGTTCAGTTTGGCGCTGAGTGAGTATGTGGTATTTGAGGTGGTATGTAATGCGCCTGATGATTAATGAATTTGTCATATTGATGGTCTCGCGTTCCGACAGCCCATGATTGCGTGCTGCCACCCGCTTCATTTGTGCAGCCGCCGGTTTTGTCTGTCTTTGAAAGAGCTGAAGGGTGGCGGTAGCATCGAGTGTGTTGTTGATGAGAAGGCCGAGAATCTTCATCTGGGACACAATGGGCACTAGATTCCCGTACATGTGCAGTTCAATGGGGGGTGTCACTGAGCAGGGGTTTCAGCTTCAAGAGTTTCTATTTGCAGAGCACCGGAGGTTTGTGTTTGCTCGGATACATGATCTAAATTTGCTGTTCAAGCTTCTCACTGTGCAGACGTTTTAAATTGTTTGGAGTCTGTTCCTAGATTGGCTTCTCCGATATTTACAGCGAACACAACTCTATTCTTGGTAATTTGTGCTCTATGTATAAGCGTCCTCACATTTCGTTCACTAATAGCCTGATGTCAAAAATCTCTGTATTAAATTTTGTAGTACCAGTTAATCACCGCCGGGTTGATACTCTAGTCTCCTTTCACGACACCCTACCAGGGAATGGTAAGAATCTTACTGCCAATGTATTAAATGGGCTTATTGAGGAGTATCTGGATACTTTTAATAACTATATGGTCGTTTTTACAGACGCCTCCCAGCAAACTTAAAAGGAAGCCTCTTTCTTCTTTCACTCTCTCCTTTGTCCCTTCCTTTACGGCACGGTTTAGGTGTCCGTCGATATGTGAGACAAATACTGCTCCATTTTCTTTGCCCAAAAAACCATTTTCATTTCAATTTCATTTTTCATTTCACTTACTCAAGGTCTCTTGATTGCAGTTATTCATACCGCCCCCAGACGATACCCTTATTATTGCCGCCGTTTTTTGCCTTAGTGGAAGGCTCCGAAATAATTTCGACCATCTGGGGATTTTTAACCTGCTCGGGCATCACACAGCACACGGGCGCCCTAGCATTTCGCCTCCATTGAACCTCGGCGGCTTCGTTTTCATGGAGGCGAAACGCTAAGGCACCTGTGAGCTGTGCGATGTCCTTGCACAATAATGATAACAATAATAATTGGTTTTGGGGAAAAGGAAATGGCGCAGTATCTGTATCATATATCGTTGGACACCTGAACCGCACCGTAAGAGAAGGGATAAAGGAGGGAGTGAAAGAAGAAAGGAAGAAAGAGGTGCCGTAGTGGAGGGCTCCGGAATAATTTCGACCACTTGGGGATCTGCAACGTGCACTGACATCGCACAGCACACGGGCCCCTTACAGTTTTTCCTCCATAAAAACGCAGCCGCCGCGGTCGGGTCGAAATTATTCCGGAGTGCTCTACTGCGGCGTCTTTCTTCCTTTTTTTTTCACTCCATACTTTATCCCTTCGCTTACCGCGCGGTTGCAGTGTCAGCCGATATGTGAGACAGATATTTAGTATTTTCCTTTCCACGAAAGCCAATCTAAACATTAGTTTTTTTTTTGGCCATTGAGCTTGCCTTAATAAGGCTTCCCTGCAGTATATCTCACGGTATACTTTCACAAAGCCTTTTTGTCTTGACAGCGCTAAAAAACCGAGCGATACTTCTAAGAGCCGTTCCCTCCAATATCTTATCCCACCACTTATTACAGAAGTACGCTTTCACTGGGTCTCTGAGCACTGAGGCATTGCTTCTAATGAAGAGGCTGCTTTTTACCAAAGCACATCCTTGATGGGCCTATTGTCTTGTTAGTCCCAAATACCATCTACTTTATAATAAACAGGGCAGCATCAAAAATATTAGGGTTCCTCTTTGAGGAGTCCGCTGCATCCTTAATGCAGCTGGTTAATTTTTCAATTAAACATACCTAGATTCCTCCTCAATGGAAAATTGGAGAAGTGATCCCTTTATCTTAAAACAATGGTGGTGGCTATTCTCAGGATAATATTAGACCTATTTCATTGACATCAAGCGTAGTTAAGTTTATTGAAGTGGTCATACTCGTACGTGTTTCGGTGTTTGTGGACCGCAATAAGATCCTGAGTTGCTGTCAAATTAGTTTCCGCCAAAAATGTTCTATATGGAATGCTCACACCGATCTTGAGACTCGCATTCGTCTTGCGCGGCACCAGAAAATGCATGCTGCGTTGTTGACATTAGACGCAGCCAAAGCTTATGACAGCGTAGAACACTACATATTATTGCAAAGATTATATTCTCTGCACTTTCGGAATTATTAGCGTGGATATCTGCGTACCTTGAAAACATGCAGTTTTTTGTATAATAAATGGTGTGAACTCTGGAAGATATAAACAATCCAGAGGTGTTCGACAAGGGGTGGTCTTTTGACCTGTGCCCTTTATATTCTAGTGAGCTTTATTCCCGGCCATCAAAACCTTCACAAATACATCTATGCGGACATTGCATTTTTCACTGCAGGCGCTGACCTTCAATCTCTGTATGCGAGCCTGCAATCATACCTGAATTTGCTTGAAAGTTGGTTGCGTGACTTACGTCTCGCCTTAAATGTAAACAAGTGCGCTGCATTAGTGTTTCAAATGAAAGTTCCTGTTCATCTGTCTTTCAGTTAACAGGGACAAAACATTCCGCAAATTAAGTCTTTAAAATATCTAGGTGTCATTTATGATGACAGCCTCACATGGCGCTCCTACATTGACCATGTCGCAACAAAATTGGCTCATGCTGCAGGCATGTTGCTTAGATTAAGTAATCCCCGGTCTGGAATGCGGAGAGATGCACTTTTGCTGATTTTTTTGTATGTCCGACCAATTTTATAATTTGGATGTGGGCTGTTTTTTGTTATGGCCGCTTAAAAAATTTGCCCGCTCGTTCTTTTGGAGCGGGAAGTATTTCGGTTGTGCCTTGGCCTCCCCAAATTTGTGGCCGATAATGTGGTTTAGCTTGGTGTCTGTATTCCTCTTTTCTTATCTAGATATAAATTTCTTATTGTTCAGACGCACCTAAGGATATGTGAATCAGATTTACACTGCTCCATGACTGTTTTTTTGTGGCCAGCCGACTTCTTTTTTTCAGTCCACTGGCCTAACTTTCACACACGGCAGGTAGTTATGGTACAAAATGTGCTTGAACCTTTAAATGTTGTTTTGTATAACATCCTTCCGACAAGACACTGTGGCTGCTCTGTATAAAATGGCTGTGACGAATTGACCACCCTCATTTTGAATGGATTATTAGAAGACCATTTACAAAGCCTAACCATCAGGATAACAATTGCTACTGACGCCTCCAAATGTGACGAAAAGGCAGGGACGGGAATATATTGCCTGCTTTTAGATTGGTGTTTTTCTGTGCGCTTTCCCGACTGCTCTTTAATTTTCCAAGCGGAGTTTCTTGCAGTGGTGCTGGCTCTTCGCAATCTAGAGCCAGCTTTCTCTTCAGTGGCTGTCATTACAGACTCTCCTTCTTTGTGTTGGTTCCTTGCTTCGAATGTAGATTCGCCAATCCGAAACACCTTCAATTCATTACAGCCTCCGCATTTGAGCTTTGTTCACATGATATGGGTGCCAGGTGATAGCGGTGTGACAGCCAATGAAGTTGCGGACTGCCTGTCAAAGGCGTCATTCAATGGCCCCGTGCTACCTATCGTTCAGGCTACAGGGTACATTACAGCACCGAGGTTTCAGAGGCAGAATTCGCTAATGATGACAATTGGATCTCTTTTAAGAGCTGATGATTACCTGCATCTGAGGTAATCGTGGAGCAGGCAATCATGCAATTCACGGCAGGTTCAGGTATCTCTATCAAGGCTCCGCTGCCTAATCCCCCCTTTAAATTTTTGTTTGCACAGGTCTGGGTTGGCGCTTCATCCCGTCTGTGTATTTTGTGGCGAGCACGAAAGCATACACCAATTTTTGTTGTTTTGTCACCGATACAAAATGATGAGAACGCGACATTTAGAGAAACCACTAGAAACGATTGGCCTTTGAGCAGCCCTGTCATATTGTCGTTTGGAGCCGCTATACTTGGGTGCAGCCACAAGTCTGTTTTTACCGAAGTCAAAAATTTTTTATTGTTATCAAGTCTGCAACCATGCTAAATTATTTTATTTTTGTTATTTTCAAACTTATTTTATTCTCACAAATATCATTATCATTTACCGACTCGGCTATAAACATCAATCTCGATCTCCTGAGTGTGTTATGCATCTCCCGTTTCATTTCGTTGTTCCTTTTTGTTTACTTCTTCCTTCCTTACCATTCATTTTATTTTCTTCCAGGAACTATTTGCCTGAAAAACAGTCTGTGCCTCCCAATTCTCGGCCAATCCCCTATGTGGGCATGTGCAATAGAGTGAGGATAACAGCATCAACAACAACAATAACAATGCGTCTGTCCCCTAATCTCGCTCAATGTACGTATTTTACTGAGCTCTATTTTTCAAACAGCTCAAAGATGCTGTTCTCTGTGTATGGTCTTAGCTCCTCAGAGGTGTCCCAAACACTCACCGAACGGCACAAAATGGTTATTTGCGTGTCGCTGCCCTTAGCGCGATTTGCCTGATCGACCGTATAGAACGGGCACAGTTGCTCTTAGATGGCAAATATGGTGAGTCCTCGCTGCCATGTCTCTGCCCTAAATTTCGCCCATTGCTTATCTTGCTTCGCGGACTGCCTCCCAGTTGTGTGCTGGTTTCGCATGTCGCCATCATGCCATGCCCAATTCTAAGCCCAGAATTGCGACTATGGCATGCGCTGACGCGGTGTAGCGCAAAGAACGTCCCGCGTAGCACAAGGAATTATAAGCATCAAACCTTTTTCTATCTTTTTTTACTCTTGCTATTTTGTTTTATGTGCCTTCCTTCGACTCCGCTGCTGCCTTCACACCGATCTAAGATTAATGTTCGGTTTTGCGCGCAATTAAAAGTATACGTTCCTGACCTCACGTTGTTCTAGCAATGTACGTTCCGCTAATCTCTTTCTCGCTATCACTGCTTTCCTTGCGTGTGTGCCGTTTCGCGGTTACAGTGTTACACGGACGCACTTTTCAGTTTGCACAGAGAGAAAGTTCGTAGGAAAAAGCTTCAGTGTATTCGCTGTTTTCTTCGTTTATTCGTACGCTAGTTCAGCAGTGCTCTGTCGTCTGTATCCAATTTTGGAGCGAAAGCGCCACTTTTCGCGCACACTCTTTGGAGGTCATGTTAGGGCGCAGATATCAACCCAGAAAAGCCTCAGTTTATATAAAATGAAAGGGAATTGTGGTACGCTTGCACGAGGACGCTTACTATATGCCAGGACTGTTCTATTCTTGGATATGAATGGAGCTCGTCTAGTTAATGCGCAGATGCATAAGAAACGTATCTTCAAGATATGTACTGAGGCGTGCATGAAGAATTTATTTATGAGCACGTAAATAAACATATCCTAATTATGTTAGTAGCGAAGTGCGCTTCCGGTGATATTCCTTCGTGCACAAATTTCCTTAGTGCCAGCTCTATCATGAGCACCCACTGAAACTCCAAAGCGCATTGTATGGCAATGGTCTATCCAACTAACCAGGTTCAGCCGAGTTGAACTACAGTAAAAATTTTTCTTCTGCGGTTTGGAGCGCTCTTTTCGTGAACGTCCTTCATCGGAACACCATTCTTATTTGGACAACGTTTTGCATTACCTGGATATGTATTCTCTTTGTTTTTTCAAAAGCAACTGTATATAACAGTGTTTCAGAGAAGGCGGCCACTATTTTTTTAAAAATAGGGTTCTTGAAATGAAGAGGAAGTTTTTCCTGCATAACAGTACTAGCGCCCAGAAAGAGAGCTTAAAGGGCAGAAACAAAATACAAACAGGTAGTGAAACTCGGACAGTCTTTCGAATAAAAAAATGCTTGTTCAAACTCTCTTAGTGATACATCTGTTTATCTCTGTGAAGCTGAGGAGAAAGTATATTCACGTCTGCTATTATAAGGCCTTTTGGTTTTATGTTTCTGTTGCTTTGTACGCGTGCGCATGCGCAAAGATTTTGAAAGGGTATAGATTTCTATCGCTTTCACGTCATTAAATGAAGGTTGTGAGTATGCGCCCTTCCTGTCCTCTTTATTGTGTGTTGTTCATCTAGATGCTATAATCCTTGCATTATGTCGACAACGAACTAGCCCAGCAGGCAACATTCTTAAAGTATCTCTTGTAAGCTCTGTTAAATGGAAGAGAAGCGTGAAAACTTTCGCATGATATAAGACATAATTCCCACCTGTGTGTCTGGCCCAGCAAGTCTAAAATAAGTTTTTTCGGTTGAACAGCGAAGCGCCGCAATATTCAGGCTTACAAAATATATTGAAGTATTGGCACCTACCCGTAACGGTTGAAGCTGGAAACCTAGGACTCCTACAAATTCTTTTCTCCACGATATGTGCACAGGGCGCGTGTTACAACTAGATATAACACTCGAAACGCCTCCTAACGCATTGAGTATTTTCGCTAAGCTTTACCCAGTGGGGATGATGATTTTTTGTTGGGAACCGATCTGTAGATCGCATGTCTGCATTCCGCAGAAAGTCGAGCACATATCACAGTCTCTTAATGAAACTGGCGCGCACTGCGCCGCCCTTCTGTGTTAATGCGAGAGCGTTAAATCAAACGTTCTGGGGAAAAGCCGTGCATACTGTCGCCCTAATTTGTTATTGGTCAAGAAGTTCCTGATGTCAACCGTTGATGTAGAGATTTAAAAATATTAAACACAAGTTAAATTGTGACTCAATTTGCAGTGTCTTAAACATCGTTGCAACATATAAGAATGCAAAGTAATTCATTTACGCTGGAAAGAAAATAGGGGTAATTGCATGGGTTTTAACCCATGACCTTTGCGTTGCGAGTCAGACGCGCTACTCCTGTCATTGAGACTCTTTTTTTCTTATTGTACGGAAGTAGTGCTGAAAAGAAAAGTCTAAGCATGCCTACGCCAGAAAACACCACGGCCCCATAACCCTGCACGGCAACTCCTTCCAAAACATCAAATGTCTGGGAGGCACAGACATGCACCGAGATAGAGAAGGCAGCTAGGCGCCTCTTGCAGGGCACCATATACTCCCCGCGCCAAAGCGCATTGTTCGCGATACCGATTTCGACTACCGTGGTGATTCGGCGTGGTGGTCGATCATGCGGGTCTTCTTGAGAATAAAAAGTTCCAGCAACCTAAATAGATCATACAGCAAAACACAGTTTTTCTCTACTGGCAAAAAACAGTTACTGTACGGAGTGATGATGTCAATGTCTTATTTATCGCTCGTTGCAATATATCCGAGAATATCACAGCATTAATGCACAGAATAAAACAATGCTCAATTGTCTTCGGAGTACTGCACAGGCAGCAGTTCATCGACCATGGCGCAAGCATCTCCTTAACATGAAGCCATGCCTTCATAGGCAGCGAAGACGTGTGCTGTTTCAAGAAGAATGTTTTTGCAGCAGAAAAAATGCACATTCGCCAAACGCGTTTTAAAACACTGGTGTCAAGGAACTCCAGAAAAGTTTGCCGATACAACGGTGCAGGGAACAAATACTCTGTAACTGCCTGAGTCACCTGTCTTCTAGAGAGGCAATACAGTTAATCTAAACAAAAGCGCCCAGTGAGAAAATTGAAGGTGTCAGCAACTTCTTTAAGGAATGCTCATAAAGGCCCCTCGCGAGTGTGTCATGTCAGTGCGAAAAGCAAAGACAAATGATCACCGAGACGCCCAGTTAACAGAGCTACTAGAAAGGGTGGTGTGATGATTTGCAAAAGAAAAAACGCGAATCAAACTGGTGAAAGAATAAGTGAGCAAAGTCGATTTCATGAGACCCTAGAGCAAAGAATAGGTTATCGCTACTCATTCGTTCCCATTGCGACGGACATAAGAATGTAGCAAATATTCTTTTCATCACCTGCACATTCCTCCTACCGCAGTGGAGAACCTGCAGCACAGAGCCAAGTTTTGCAAATAAAATAATGTTGCAGACTTGAGCTCGAGCAAACACTGACTGGTCCCTTCCCATCCAATGTCCCTCCCCATTGTTTTTAAATATCAACACCAATAATATTTGAAGGCTTTTTATGAAGAGTTGCAAAGAGTCCAACTTAGTACCCGTTGCTTGCTTGTTGTTTCAGTTTTCTTCACGGATGAAAAGTGGTGTTCAAACGGTGCTACACGGCTGAAGAATCAGCAGTAATGCCGCGAAATTGTTAGCGGCAGGAGGAAAATTACAAAACCTAAACCGACATTATGTTTCATGCAAGAGACTATAGGGCAGAGTAGACAGGACACAGAAGAAACGAAGAACGCGAGCGCTCGTGTTGTTCGTTTCTTCTGTGTCCTGGCTACTCTGCGCTATAGTCTCTAGCTTGATCATGCACCAACAAGCCCAAAAAGCCACGCTTTTGAATTATATTTCAATTACAAAACCCTTAAACTTAAATGAACACATGCTGCTTGACCCTGTACTCTTTGCTATTTTAAAGTTTTTGAGATGCTCCTAACAGAACAATGCCTACTAATAAATATTCATAATTAAAATATAAACATTATTTGCTTTCCATAAAGTAGACCCATTAAACACGCGTTTGGTTCATGATAAATTCAATCACTAGCGCACCGTGCAATTGCATCACATCACCAAAAGAACAACAACATATACGATGACGGAACTGCGATCTGTTTGGGTTGCTTTTGAGCCATGACAGCAGAATATATAGAGAAGCAAGGAAGCCATAACTTTGTTACTCAGCGCAGACGCCTCAACAATGACCCGAGTGTAGTGCTGAAATATGGGAAGAAACGAGAGAGAAAGATTAGTCTCAGTGGAAGGATCCAAATTAATCTGGATCACATATATTGTTAAACGGAAATTGACACGGCGCAGACCATGAGGGTTTATACATTTCACCTCTACCAAAACTCGGCCAACACGCTGCTATGCCGTCGAACCACGCTGCGTTTTATAAAGGCAAAACCGTGCGATGTGCTATATCAAGCCACCCGTGTGCTGTGCTATACCAGAGCGCGTTAAAGATAATAATAATAATAATAATATAATAATAATAACAATAATAATAATAATAATAATAATAATAATAATAATAATAATAATAATAATAATAATAATAATAATAATAATAATAATAATAATAATAATAATAATAATAATAATAATAATATTAATAATAATAATAATAATCAATCTTTATTTTTCGGTGCCCAGGAACAACCCAAAGGTCTTGGTGCTGGTACACCATTCACACGCACAAAATGTAAATTTGTCTTCCACAAAGGAAGACACTCAGGGGAGGTAATGCAGCAGTCAAAGCGATAGAAAAAAAGACATATAAACTAGGCGTCACAGCAAGCATGAAGCAAAAAAGTGAAAACAAGAAAACAGCGAGAACAGCGGTAAATGAAAACAGCTAGAACAGGCAACAGACATATAAACAACTAATGAAACAATAAACGAAGAGAATGAACACAAGAACGACCGATAACAGCCAAGTGCAGCATATAGCAAAATACAAACAAGAATAAAGCCAATACTAATATGAACGAATAAGAAACCTCTCAAATACAAGCTAGAAATACAATCATACACAATAAGAAATGTAATTAGTGAACGCGTTACAGACAATCAGGCGTGAGTACACAGTATTAAAGAAATAACATTAATGAAAACAAGTAGACGTGATGAACAATTAAGGAGAAAAAAAACAATATAATACCAGTGCAAATGCACAAGTGTAGTAAAGTCAAAATGCATGAAAGGGGAAGTTATGTATGAGAAAAAGAGTGCTCAAAGTGGAACGTCACGGACATCTAATATAAAAGAAGGGAGAGAATTTTCGAATATATCAAGGTGAGGACAAAGAGAATTGAACAACTTTTGCATTCTGTCCAGAGGGGAGAGGTAGTGCAGGAGCGCAGAAACTTGGAATGGTCTGAATTCCCTTATGCTCTTTCGCGGTACACGCAAAAGGATACGCGCTAGGAGCTGAGGGTATAGAATGTGACCATGAAGAAGTTTATACAAGAAAATTATATCTGCCCTCACGCGACGGCAGCTAAGAGAAGGAAGCTGCAGTGAGTTACTCCGCCTGGGACGAGAGCTGGAAGTTTTGCAAGAAAACCGATGTTGAAATATGCGTAAAAACTTTAGCTGAACTCTGTCGATTTTTTCACAGTTCGACTGGCAAGTGCCGTTCCAAACAACAGACGCATATTCCAAAAGCGGCAAGCATATGGAGAGGTAGAGCTTTAAGAAAGGAAGTGGGGCTCGAAACTCTCTCGAAAGCCTGCAGATGAAGCCAAGTGTACGCATAGCCCGCAGAGCAATGCGTTTTGTATGAGAGGAGAAGCTGAGGCTGCGGTCGAAAAGTACGCTGAGGTCATTAATTTCATTAACCCTTGGCAGCAGCCTACCATTCACAGAATAAGAGTAGAGAAGACTGCGTTTTACGCGTAAATGAGACAACCTTGGTTTTAGATGAATTGAGAGTGAGCCCATTCTTCAAGCACCAATCAGACAAGGCGGATATGTCCGATTGCAATGACAAGCAATCATGAAGAGTATGTATTGCCTTGAACATTTTTATATCGTCCGCATAAAGGAGAAACGAGGAGTTTTTGACAACGGAGGAAACGTCATTGATAAAAACAGAGAACAGAAGCGGGCCTAATACCGAGCCCTGAGGAACTCCGCTGGTTGGAGTGTAAACAAATGAGGTCTGTCCATTTACACTGACAAAGCAGGACCGATCAAGAAGATAGTTGCGTAGGAGGGCTACAATTGAAACGTCGATCTCAAACAGCAGAAGCTTTTGAAGAAGTAATGAGTGAGTAACAACGTCGAAAGCTTTGCTCAAATCACAGTACACAGCGTCTACCTGACTCCTCTGAAGGACTTCAGCTGATGTATACGTCATAAAAGTCACAAGGTTAGTTGTAGTAGAACGACCTTTTATGAAACCATGCTGATTATGTATGATTAAATGTTTGAGGTGGAAGGAAAGTACTTTGTGCAAAGCTAGTTCAAAAAGCGTAGAGGTTGCACAAAGAAGAGAAATGGGGCGGTAGTTCGAAACATCAGATTTGTTTCCTGATTTGAACACAGGGAAAACACGTGTCGTTTTCCACACGCGGGGGAAGGCAGAAGTTTTCAAACAGTTATTAAATATCGTGGTTAAAACAGGAACGAAGGTACTACTGAAGGCTTTTATTATGGCGGCTGGAATGCCATCAGGTCCAGGGGACAAAGATGGTTTCAAACACTTAAGACTCTCACTCACTAACTTCTCGTCAAGAAGAACGGAATTAGGTGCGCCAGCTGGAAGGCATACAGAATCGCAACGTGGAGATTTGTACACGGAGGAAAAGTGTTGAGCAAAGCCGTCAGCGACATTCCGAATTTCATTTCCCTGAGAGTCAACTAAGTGAATATGACTATCAGATTTATTCGAACGCTTGCGAACGTATCGCCAGAATTCAATAGGACGATTAGAGGCACTATTCTCTAAATATTCAAGATAGGACTCATGATCCCGCTCGTACAGGCGTTTGCAAAGGGAACGCAAGCGGCGAAATTCTTCTGCCCATGTTTCCAGCCCAGGGCATTTCGCTTTATGGTGGGCCCGCTCCTTAAGTTTCAGCGCTGTTCTAAGTTCCTTGGAAAACCAGAACGGAAACTTGCTGCGAGCAGGAGTATGCAGAGGTATGTACTGGCGCATACCATTGAGAACTATTTCAGTGAAGCGGCTGACTTGTTCGTCAACATCGCTGATTTCGTTTAAAACGGACCAGTCGACAGAAGAGAAAAAACCGAAGAGACCAACATAGTCGCCATGTGCGTAAGCGAAACGGGGGGAATTCCCCGCACGATTTGAATTAGCAGAAGGTGGGACAGAAACCGAAGCCGTTATTAGAATTGGAGGATGAAATTTGTCACAGCGAGTAAGTGAGATGTCAGATGTCGAGACTCGAACATTTTCAAAATTAGATAAACAAATGTCAAGAACATTACCACAACAGTTTTCAATTAAATTGTGTTGCTGCAAGGTGTTAAAAGCTGTGAATTCTAGAAGCCGGTTGCACTTACTAACTACATAATGATTGTTGTGAGAATATGTAAAGGTATTCCAGTTAATACCTGGAGTATTAAAATCCCCTAAAATGAGTAGTTTGTGCTTGCTATGAGAAGTGATAACATATTCGATAGAATGTAGTACATCGTCGTAGGCAGGAGGAGGCAGATTAGGGGAAATCTAGAAAGCTGCCAATAAAAGTTTTTGATGTCGAGTTAAAGTGAGCTCTAACCAGACAGATTCCTGGATGGTTTCCAGGTCGGAACGCCGAACGCACTGCACGGAACTGTCAATAGCAATGAGCACTCCCCCTCCCTTTTGTTTAGAAGCTGATTCAGGGCGGTCACTTCGAAAAAACAGAATAGTTATTAGGAAAGAAGTCACCTGAGCTAACTTCGCTAGACAGCCAAGTCTCAGTAATTACCACAGCCGAATAACAAGAGGCTAATACATTGGAAAAAAATACAGGTCCCTTAGTCCGAAGACCTCGGGAATTTTGGTATTGGTAATATATATCCAAATTAGGGTTGACTGCGATCTACCGTCAGCTCGGAAGGATGCAACATACCATCCAGGAGCTTTCCACGAAAAGCCTTGAAGATGCAGCCCGTAGGCCACATAGAAGGGTCGACAAGCTGATCGTAAAATTCCGCGCCGACTGTGAGGTAGAAGGACGAGTAAGAGTCATATTTCGTTTTCAGCTGCCGGCAGGAAATGGGGGTGACGTTCACGGACTTCAGATGATTCGTCAGATCAGCCGACGTCGTCTCAGGGCACAGCTTGGAGACAAAAATAGCCTTCGGGGGCTTCTGAGGTCTGGCGACGTTCAGACTGGATGAGCTCGACGAGCCAGTGATGGCTGGGCTTCGGTGCTTCTTCTGCGCCTCAGGCGAATTAACTATAAGTGGGGGAACAGATACAGATGTCGGGCAGGTGGCCAAATCAGCTGGTGCCATACCACAGTGAAGGGCAGCAGAGTAGCTCTTCGATGGCTGGAACATACGGGAAGGACTGCTCGCGGACAGGGGCTCGACGAAAGGCGGATCACGCTGAGATGAAGCAGGGCGCCTCGCAAGCTCCTCGCGTAGGCTGCGAACGTCAGCCCGCAGAGAGGCAACGACCTCGGCCTGGAGAGCGAGCGCCCGCGAGTTGTCACCACGAAGGCGCTCATTCTCCTCCCGCAGCTGGGCGACCTCGTCGCTCAGAAACGAGATTCCCTCAAGTGCGTCGAGGAGGAGAGCCCGAAGGGAGGCAAGCGCACCGTCAGGTTCGCCCGTCGGGGAGGAAGCGAGGGAACCGGTCGGGTCGGTCGGGTGATGGGGCTGGTGGGCCGTGGAAGAAAGGAATGCAGCCGCTGACTCGCCACCGTCGCTAGGCTTAGCACCGCCGCAAGACGACAAACACAAGCCCTGTCTACATGAACCCGACAGGACCGGGTAGAGTCAGCGTCGGGTTAGGTGACCCGCCGCTGACTCGCCTCGATTGGTGTCTACATGAACTCTGTTCAAGCGCGTAAGTATCGCAGCGGCGCCTAGCGTCGAGGTTCGCAGTTATCGTGCAAGTTTCCGGTTCCTGTTTTTGGCCCGCGGGTTCCCGCGCGTTCGCAATGGCCATGTCGTCTGCTGTTTTGATTATGATGCTCACTCTCCATCAGCTTTATTTCATGACCCTTTTGATGTCATGGATAAGCTTTCATAATATGCTTCTCTCTGCCGCGGTGATTCATTACCGGGCTCGTTGTCAACGTATACGGAGTACATCAAACAGCCGAACACCGCTCACCGCCGGTTGGTCCGTCCACGAAGTCGCCGTCATGTATGGTTAGTATCTATTCTTCTACGCCTGTCCTCGCTAATCATGGAGTGCAGAAACTAATATAGCGGATGATTTGGCATTCCTAAAGTCGCAAGCTACATATCTCGAATACAGTAGGCTGCATGAGTTTTAACGGTGGAGTGTGAGATGAAAAATGGAGTGCGGAAGTGCCGCCTTTTCCAAAACTAACCGATCAACGCGTTTTGCATATTAGCCGAGTAGCATGACACTTATGGCAGACCTTAAGCTCTAATTCTGTGTAAGGTCAGGAGAACCCCTGTACTCACCTTTCGGGACTTTTCACTCAGTAGGAGTGCCGTAAGGGGGCTGAAAAGCTAGCCCCGTTGCTCCGTTGCTTTTACAAAGGGGGTACAGCTCGTTACCAAACATGCACTGCGCTGTTACGGGAATACGTTCTCCTGTGTTTGGTGTAGTGCTGAACAGCATGGTGACGCGGCTGCAAATGATCGCATTACGTAATAATAAACATCGTTACTTTATAACGCTTCATCAATCGCGAGGTTTTCATAAATTGCTTCTTGGTTTTCATAGGGTAGCAGGATGCAAGCACATGTGGTAAAACTAATTATATAACGTAGCAGGATTTTGGTAAGTGCTGCATAAGTTCATTAACCTCATAACGATGGAGTAACCTAAAGAAATATGCAATCCTGTATTTTCAAAGATTACTTTTAATAACTGCACTAAAAGCCAGCAGCAAGCGAATTGGAAATACTAAAAATCAAGCACCAGAGTTCATGCTTTCCAATACCTTATGTAGCACCATGGCATCTTTTGTGACACTCGTTTTTAGGACTGTGATATCCACGCACTAGCCTGCAGTTTGTGCATATTCATAAAAAGGTAGTGAAAAAAAAAGTGCGTCTCAAATTGATAACACCAGGTATCTTGCAGGACTGGAATCCCTGGCACCACCACCAAAGCGGCGCATGTGGATGAAGAACAGAAGTAGTGATTGGTGGGACAATATTGTTTGCTCCAACTTTGACGATGGTGAATGGAAAGAAAACTTCAGAATGTCACGGGCAAATTTCTGTGAATTGGTTGCTGCCCTTGCTCCATTTATGTCACCAGAATGTAATTACGTTCGAGAGCCAGTGCCAGTTGACAAAAGAATTGCAATTGCACTGTACAAACTGGCTAGCTGTTGTGAGTACCGAGTAGTTGCAAATCAGTTCGGAATTCACAAAAGCACTGTGCAGAAATTTTTGTACCTTTCCTGCATTACCGTAAAAAGGCACCTTTCAAACAAATTTATCTACCTGCCATCAACTGAAGAGGCCACATTGATTGGCAGGAGGTTCTCTGAGAAGTGCCACATCCCACAGATATGTGCTGCCATTGATGGCACTCATATTCCTATCACTGCACCAAGAAAAGGGTACAGAGACTTTATTAATCGCAAAATGTGGGCATCCTACAACATGCAGGCAGTCGTGGACGACCGTGAACTGTGAGTATATTTGTTTATTCGTTATTGGAACTAAGCTTTGCTGTTTGTATGCAACAGCAACAACTGAAACTTACGGAAAACAGTAATGAAGCATGCTGATGAAGTGTTTCACACTAAGTACTCTGAAATTCGAAGCCAGATAATTATTTTGTTGTGCTTGTGTGCAAGGACAGGCATGACGAATTTTCAAACTTGACATTCTTGTGTGCTAGGACCTCTCCCAAGATATGCTTATCATGATTGACTAACATGGCATCCATTTGTTGGTACTGTAGTGCATGTATCTTGTTCTATTTAAACTGTGGGACATCCATAAGTAATCTATTTGCCTTTAAAATCTCACTGCAGACTTTCAGCACACTTCCCACTGAGCAATCTAGTGGTGTTGTACAGTTTGCTTGTGAACTATTTCTTTTAAACCTGTACTAACTTTTTGGCACCTAAATAAAAACAAGCTATATGAATGCAACACATGGATAATTTGAAATTAGGATCATAGCTATAGCAAAAAAATATATAAAGATGGCAGAAACGAGCTCAACACAGCTCCTGTGGATGTGTCCAGTGGCACATTTCGTGGCAGTGATGCCACAAAGTTTTTAGAATGCAATTCAGGGTGGTCTGCAATTTGTTTTTGCTTTTTCAAGATATTTTGTAATTACTTCTATTTCCTTTTTTGACATTGTTTTGCTGACTAGTTTTGCTTCCCTTTAGTGCAATTCAAATACAAACTTATTGCTTTTATTTTGCACCAGTGCTTTAGCACCTAATAGATGGTGTAAATGATAGCCTTCAAAAGATTCTTTGTCTTGACGTGCATCCCATTTTTTCTGCATTCAGGTTTCGCAGCATTTCATGCCTTGCGCCAGGCAGTGCGCATGACTCAACAGCATTTAAGATGTCGAAACTCTACAAGAACAGCGACCAACTGTTGCCAAAGGGCAGCCAGCTCTTTGAGGGGAAGCTTCTTCCCTTCATGCTTCTCGCTGACCCTGCGTATCCCCCACTGCCCTGGATCTTGAAAGGCTACACAGGGAGGCTATCGAAAAAAGCTGAGTCCTTCAACGTGTACCACAGCACTGGGAGGAATGTTGTAGAACAGGCATTTGGCAGGTTGAAGGGGCGTTGGCGCGTTTTACTTAAGCGCACAGACATAAATTATAAGTTTGTGCCCACTGTTGCCCTCACAGCATGCGTGCTACACAACTTTTGTGAGCAGCATTCAGAAACCTATGAGGACTCCTGGGGTGCCATTGTTTCATCTACTGAATCGGAAGACTTTCCGCAGCCCGTCAGCAGGCCTTATGCAGGCACCCAACAGTCAGATGTAAGGGACTGCCTGAGCAATTATTTAGCCCATAACTTCCCGATTCGCACAAGTAGCTTCCGCTAAAGTGAAAATGAAAATTGGTTTTGGGGGAAACGAAATGGCACAGTATCTGTCTCACATATCGGTGGACCACCTGAACTGTGCATAAGGGAAGGGATAAAGGAGGGAGTAAAAGAAGAAAGGAAGCAAGAGAGTAGAGGGCTCCGGAATAATTTCACCACCTGGGGATCTTTAACCTGCACTGACATTGCACAGCACATGCGCGCCTTAACGTTTCGCCTTCATCGAAATGCAGCTGCCGCGGTCGGGTTCGAACACTAAATTGCATTGAGCAGAAAATTGTTAGCACAGAAGACCGGAACGATGAGCACAGTAGCACAGGATAGGCATGAGGTGTCACTAGAATTTTGTTGTCAAGCAACTTTTTACGACATTTACCACACACAACTTGCATCTTGTGGAAGTAGGCAGCAAAGAAGATCCCACACATTATATCAAGCACGTCCATTTTGCACAGCCACTTATGTGAAGAGCACCACAACAAGCAATACTCAGGCAAAAGGCATTTGTTTTTAGTAGCCTGAAAAATTATTAATGCTTTCAATATCTCAGCAGTCTTGGGATTATTTTATTTGGCTGTACAATAATGACTGCTTTCCTGGTTTTGGTGACAACTGAACTACAGTGTCTTTTGACTGAATGGGCTTGAAATGTTCTCTGCTTCAGACAGACTATTATGATAGTCCTCATAATATATGCGACTGTGTGTGCCACATGTTGCTTCTGATATATCATGTGGAATCCTGTGTACTGCCTAGTTCCTTATGTTGTGGATTGTATCTGGCAATGTGTGGTTGTCACAGAGAGCTTGGCTCGGCAATACTCTTCACTTCGCAGTTCACGTCTGTCCTGAGTTAATGTGTTCTCTGTCATCTTTTGGTTTGGATTGGTTTTTGGAGTTTAACATCCCAAAGCGACTCAGGCTATAAGGGACGCCGTAGTGACGGGCTGCGGAAATTTCGACCACCTGGTGTTCTGTAACGTGCACTGACATCACACAGTGCACGGGCCTCTCGAATTTCACCTCCACCGAAATTCGACCGCCACGGCCGGGATCAAACCCGCGTCTTTCGGGTCACCAGCCGAGCGCCATAACCACTGGGCCACTGCGGCAGCTACTCTGTCATCTTTAGTACTGAAAACAGTTTTGCTTTTGTACCATGCATCACCTACTTGAAACCAAAGTATTAATGCATTTTGCAGTTAGTGTAGACATACTATAACTGCCAGCCTTTTTTTTTTTCACTCGTATCTTGAACAGCCCTACTATGCATGCATTAACCGAGTGATGTTCAAAATCACTTGAAGACAGTGATTTGCCCAATAATTGGAAAATGGCGTATGTTTTGCCGATTCATAAATCAGGGCCATGTAATCTGGCTTCAAATTATCTCCCAGTATCCCTCACAAGTGCAGTTTTCAAGGTTTTGGAGCATGTATTTTTTACATTGTACACCATCTTAAGTTTTCCCTCATAAATAATAACCAACATGGGTTTTGTAGTGTTTTCATGTGTCACACACTTAACTGAACTTGCCCATGATATAGCTAGTTCTTTAGATAAAGCAGTTTCTGTTGAGTGCATGTTTCTCAATTTTATGAAAGCGTTTGATGTTGTACCACATACTTCATTACTAGAAAAATTATCATTGTATAACATTAGCAGTAAAGTAGTAGCATGGAGCAAAGTGTACCCTCATTTCAGAAAACTTAGGGCGGTGGTTAGTGGTGAAATATCGGACGATGTTGCTGTAACCTCAGGAGTACAGTCACGAGTAAAAGACATTAGCACACATGACGGAACACCTGAGCGCCGGAATGACAATGCGTGGCGCTGCGGATGACAAAGAGGCTGATAACGAGAGTGCCGGGCCGTTCCCATTCTGCAGTATTAGGGGGGTTCAGCGGACTGTCACGGCCCAGCAAAATTTATTTTTCTGTCTCGCCCTCTCTTTTGTTTAGCGCAGCCTTGCTCCCACAGGCAACGGGTGAAGAATAGGATAGTTGTATTTTTGTTGCTTGTTTGGCAGTTATTTTTGCAAGCAGCCTCAGCCGTGCTGCGTTTGGTAACTGCTTGAACAGCTCTGCACCCAGGAGTTGCCATGGCCTCCAAAAGGAGCAGATTTGAATATAATTGAAAATATATGGGGATTAATGAAAAAGCGACTAGCTGTAAGGCAGATGCACAAATCATCACCAGATATCATTTGGGCGGCGGTTCAAGAGGAATGGAGCAGGCTCCAGGCTCTTCCTGACCTTGCAAGCAGCCTGTTTGACTCCTTCCCTGAGCGCCTTCAAAGCGTTGTGACGGTCGGTGGGGCCTACGCACGCCATTAGTGCAACGACGTGTTTGCTCACGCATCACGACAGCTAACTGGCTGTCCTCCTCCCTTCTTTCCCTGAATTGATGGGATAGTGCTCCTGTTAATAATGTTACTACACTTTCCCAACAAAGTGACCTGTGTGAATTAGTTGCATGGGAAAAATAAACTCTCTGTTTTTCTTGCTTGTGTAATACTGGCTAAAAGTTGCTCTATCATCACGAGCGAGTTCCTTTTGACAAACCATCACGGACATAAAAAAACAGTAATAAAAAAGAATCCATCTTTGCCCATGATAACTGAGCCAAAATAAATGCCGCATGCACAGTCACGTAGGGTCGGCACTTCGACGCTCGGGCAATGGCACGCTTCATAAAGCTTACTTCCTGCCGTCCCCCCCCCCCCCCCCCCATGCTGAAAATATGGAAACGGCCCGATAGGCAGGTCTGCAAACCACAGCGCCGCATGGCGAGATATACAAATTCTGATCGGCAGTGATTTGTGCTAATATTTTTTACTTGCGACTGTACCACAAGGGTCAGTTCTGGGACCACTTTTATTTGTAATTTTTATAAATGACATTTTCGCTGGTATATCGTCTACATTAGGGCTGTTCGCAGATGACTGTTTTGTACCGAACTGTTTCTGTTCCTGCTGAACGTGATGCTTTGCAATGCGACCTTGACAGAATTTCTAAATGGTATGATAAATGGGGCGTCACTATTAATCTCCGGAAAAGTCTCTATAGGTGTTTTACTAAGAAAAGGTCACCTGAATTTGTTGTCCGTCACCGAATACAAATATCTCAGTGGGTATTTAAGTAGTGATCTGTGTTGGCATAGGCACATCAATTAAATAACTGCAAAAGCAGGTCGAATTTTGACTTTCTTATGCAGGAATTCCAAGCGTTTTCCTTTACAAAGTAAAGAACTGCTATACACAACTAACGTAAGGCCTATACGTGCACAGTATGCGTATGCGTGCACAGTATGGGGCCCTGAAACTAAAAATATTGATAAATTACAGAAGGCCCAAATCCTGGCTGTCCACATTGTTTTAAATACTTACAGCAAAAATTTCAGTGTGTCAGCAACGCAGAAGTCTTTCAGATGGGTTTCACTGCAGGGACGCAGATATGTACTTAGGCAGAAATTCTTCCGAACTATATACCATTCTAAAACAGGTACTGACCGTGACCATTATTTCCACCAGACTATATGTCTGCAAAAAGGGACCACACTTTCAAAGTAAAAGAAGTTAAATGCACTACTGATTAACTAAAAATGTCATTCGTTCCAAAAACAATAAATGAATAGAATAAGTTGCCCCAGGAAGTCATTTCAACAAAATCTAATGAATTGTTTGCCGCATTGCTGTAATTTTATGCTTGTGTTTGTATCAAATTATGTTGCAATGTATTTTCCGTGAGAATTTTTTCCCTGCCACTATATTGTATGATTATGTTGTAACTCTCTCCCTCCACTGTACTGCCAAACAGGCACTTTGGGTAATGTGATAAATAAATACATTATACAGCCGTGTTTGGAATGTAGATCTTCTTTTTTATTTGTTTCAGAAACCACATACAAGAAATATAAATGTGTTTTCGAACAACACAAAAGGGTGCAGAAGTCAAAGTGTCAGGAGGACCCCTGATTATTAATGTGATCGCTATTGTTTTCACATCAGATAAACACACCACTGTTTGTACCTCTCCGGTGAAGCAAAATAAATGTCACTCTTTGGCAAGTAATAAAAAGAAAGCATGCATAAATACAGTTTATTAAAAGACAGCAACAAAAATCAGATGTCACTAATATTCGAGATTATCACATATCTGAAACAAGGTTATCAAAAATCTTAAAATCAAATTAGGAACTGAGAAACACAGATTGTACCTTTTTGGTGAAGGAAAACAAATGACCTTTGGCAAGTACTAAAAGAAAGCACGCATTAATATAGTTCATTAAAAGACA
Source organism: Amblyomma americanum (assembly GCF_052857255.1). Taxonomy (NCBI): domain Eukaryota; kingdom Metazoa; phylum Arthropoda; class Arachnida; order Ixodida; family Ixodidae; genus Amblyomma; species Amblyomma americanum. Next base: position 74,552,653 of record NC_135505.1, on the reverse strand, counting down.
CCAGCAAAAAGCAGATGTCATTAAAATTCGAGATTAACACACATCTTAAATTAAATTAGGAACTGGGAAACATATCACATAGTTTGTACCTCTCCAGTCAAGCAAAATAAATGACTTCGGCAAGTAATACAAGAAAACATGCAGAAATATATTTCATTAAAAGACTCCAACAAAAAGCTGGCATCATTAAAACTGAAGGTTATCACATTTGAAACAAGATTACCAAAAATATCTTAAAATCAAATTAGGAACTGAGAAACAGATCACGCAGTTTGTACCTCTCTGGCGAAGGAAAACAAATGACCTTTGGCAGGTACTAAAAGAAAGCACGCATTAATATAGTTCATTACAAGACACCAGCAAAAAGCAGATGTCATTAAAATTCGAGATTAACACATCTGAAACAAGATTATCAAGAATCTTAAAATTAAATTAGGGACTGGGAAACATATCACATAGTTTGTACCTCTCCAGTCAAGCAAAATAAATGACTTCGGCAAGCAATACAAGAAAACATGCAGAAATATAGTTCATTAAAAGACTCCAACAAAAAGCTGGCATCATTAAAACTGAAGGTTATCACATTTGAAACAAGATTACCAAAAATATCTTAAAATCAAATTAGGAACTGAGAAACAGATCACACAGTTTGTACCTGTCTGGTGAAGGAAAATAAATGACCTTTGGCAAGTACTAAAAGAAAGCACGCATTAATATAGTTCATTAAACGAATCCAACAAAAAGCAAGCTTCATTAATACTCTTAATATATATATCTGAAAAAAACATTGCCATTATCTTGTAAACAAATTAGGAACTGACAAACACATCACACAAAATGAAACTGAACAAGGACGCAAGATATACCACTGCCTCGGTAGATAATAATAATAATGAAGATAGGAGCATATTATTAAAAACAAAAAGAGTACATTTACTTACTGCACACTTTTGACTTGTCAGGAATCTAATATTGCACTTATACTGTTTGCGATAATATTGCACATCCTTATTTATTGGAAATACCTGCAGCGCCCGAAGGCATTATTTCCGGGGGGATGAGGATACATAACAGAAGAATAGGCCAGAAAAAAAAGAGGAAGAAAAAAAAAGCAATACAACAAGGCATGACACAGCAAGTACAAAATGAATGAAATATGAAACAACAAAAAGACATGACGAAAAAAAAGCCAACTGACCAAATGATGCTGGACCAACAAGAACAAAGACCGCGTGATTAAAAAAGCCAAAAGAAAGCCAACTGCGCACTCATACATCCGACAGCAACGCGCGGAACATAGACTCGGAACGGCACTCAACAATTTCATGGGGCAGGCGATTCCAGTTACCTAGAAGGTATTAGGGTAGATTAACGGGACACTGAGGACAAATAGAAGCTGGCCTGTATTGTAACTGTACCGTGCTCAAACTACAAAGAGACCATTAACACCAAAATTGGAGCTTTCTGTAAGCTGGAAAAGAAAAACAGGCATTGCCGTCAGCGGCCTATTTCGGAAGTGGAATGCATGTATCAACACAGATTTTTGGGCGCGGATCCCAGAAGCTAAGCTACACCACCATTCACTTGCACACGATGGCAGCCCGGTGGCAGAAAGTACAGATGTCACGAATTTGAATTGAGTACTGGCAAATTTTTAAAATCCAATTTTCTCTGCTACAAATGCATCTTTTGGTGTTAGAGAAATGCCAATACAGCCAGAAAGAGGCAAGGAATCAGCCGCCGCGATGGCTCCGTGGTTATGGCGCTCAGCCGCTGACCCAAAAGACGCGGGTTCGATGCCGGCCGCGGCGGTCAAATTTCGATAGAGGCAAAATTCTAGAGGCCCGTGTACTGTGCGATGTCAGTACACGTTAAAGAACCCCAGGTGGTCGAAATTTCCTGAGACCTTCACTAGAGCATCCCTCATAGCCTGAGTCGCTTTGGGACGTTAAACCCCCATAAACCATAATTTGTATCAAAAACAATGATTGGATGGATTTGTCCTCAGTGTCCCTTTAATGTTTAGGAGGCTGCTGCACGTTAAGGAGGCATCAGTCGCTATTTTTTACTGTGGAAGTGATTAAATGAAACTTAAAAATGGTGGCAATGTCACGGGTGTAGTTCACCTCAGTGTTTAGGTGTTGGTGGTGTGTTGGTGGCTGGTGGCGGTGGTGGAAATTGGTGTTGTAAGTTCATGTTTGGTGGTCCCATAAATTGTGGAAAGCTGGGCATGTGTTGTAGGGATGCCACCAATGCTGCCTGTTGAGAAAAAAACTGCCCCATTAAAGTTTGTGTGCCCTGCAGAAAGGTGGTGGAAACACCTTGCAGGAGCTCCTGCATGTGCTTGTTCTCATCTGCAAGCAGTTGTTTTTGTTGCTGAAATTGTATCTCTGATTGCTTCGTCCAAAATTCTTCATTTTTACGCTGAAAAATTTAAGAGCACCTTTTCCAATTTCGCCTCTCCCATGCGGCGTCGTTTCTGTGGCGGTGATCTGCTTGAGGTGCTTGCTAAAAAAAGAAGGAAAACACATGCAAATGGTCACAACTTTCCTTCGTGGACTATTCACACTTTGCTGAAAAATAAAGAATTGCAAAGCAAAAAAAGGCAGGTCTGCTAAAAACAGGTTTGAACTTTTAACTTTTTATACGTGCTGTGGCTGAAGCAATCAATTCTTGCATGAAAACTACACGGAGCTTAAATGAAATAGTGCTACAGGTAAGCTTCCACACAGGACACTGTTGCTGGTGTAAAAAAAAAAAGAATGGGTACTAGCAGTTGTCACGGACATTCTATTGAAGAAGCGTAGCTTGTTGGGCCGGTTGCTGCACGATACGTGGAAAACCAGAGGAAAGGATGCGTTCACAAGCAGAAGTACACAGGGCAACTTTGCCCTGTGTACTTCTGCTTGTGAACGCGTCCTTTCCGCGGGTTTTCCATGCATCACCGACATTCTTTTTGCGTGCAGCGCGAATCCTAAAAAGTTTCTGAAAACTGCTCACAGCTTTACCTCTGTGTTTATGCATATCCTAAAACATAGCCATACTCAAATGTGACAAGCACCCATTACATTTATAGCATCCTGCCAGCTGACCCCTTTATTGAACAGATAAACACTGCCTCATGTTCTTGAACAGCACACATACTACGTATACCAGGGTGCTCACTTCTTTGCACATTGTTTACTTTTTCTTTGCTAGAGGAACCAGTGTTCTGAGTCCATGCAGGTTGGAAACTGAAGACAGTTCTGATTTTATGCATCATGACTATCATTCTAGTATATAACACTCTTTGGATGCAGCAATAACTTCAGACTCCTGCTGCCAGTGCTTGCCCAGGCAATTTGTTTTTTTTTTTGGAAAACACATTCTAGAATGCTATGACTCCGAAAGAGAGGAAAGATGCTGTGGCAAGGTACTAGACCTGGAATTTGAGACTACGTCCTGTGTCGTGATGTCCCCCTTTCACTAGTAACATTTCTGTGTGATACATAGCAATGTCCATGTTTACAAAGTGAGGTAACAGCTTTAGGCATGTTCAATAAACCGAGAGACAATTTTCAATTAGAGGTCAAAAAAAGTGAAACACTGCAGGCACATACTCACCCTTAACCTTGTGCAAGTGAAACTTAGTCCACGAGACCTTGTGGTACAAAGTTTACACACACTTTAGATGAAAACAATAAAATTACCAGAATGGGAAAATGCCATAGTATGCATAAATTCTGACCACCTCAGCAATGCTTATCACATGCACACTGCTCCTTTCACTATAAAAAGAAAGTTTTTTTGTCGAAACACTGGTCACATATGTATTTAAGTTTGCACTACCTAAATATTCCTGGCAATACAACACATCAGGATTCTGCAAACAACCACACTTAAAGATAGCAAGTTGCATCACTTTACTTTGACAACACTTCCTAATAGCATAGGTATAAGAGCTTTGTGCTTTGTTTGAATGACTTTTTCTTTTAAAAAATTCGTGTGCTACTCTTGTTCTCTCATTACTGCTAAATACAGATGAGCACCAGCAATGCCACTAGGCATTCAGGGTGCAGTACAGTGGCCACTATAGTGGCCAGTTCAGTGGATGCTGCGCTGGCGCAGAGGTAGAGCATCCGCCTCGCGTGCAGGAGACCCATGGTTCAAATCCTTGTACCGCCACAATTCTCCACCAGAAAAAGAAAGAATGGGTGTGAGGAAATTGAACAACAAGGTCTGGGGGGTAGAGTAATGTACCAAAATGCTCATTGGAAAGGGTGTAGAGTAAGGCGACATAAGCTCTTTGATGCTATACACTTCATGTTTACAAGAGTCAAAGGATTGGACTGGGATGAGCTTGGTATAAAAATTAATGGAGGAAATCCTAGGAACCTCCGATTTGCTCATGTTGTCCAGCGACGTAACTCAGAAGGAGTCCCAGTGCATGACTCAGGGCCTCAACATTCAAGCAGAATGGTAGAGCTAAAAGTTAATAAGAAGGAAACTGAAGTCACGTCCAGTAATTTGGCAAGGGACAAACAGTTAAACATAGGCAGCAAAGTATTGTATACTGTAAGAGAATACATCTATCTTAGGCAAGTAATGACCGTAGAGTTGGACCATGACAGTGAAATAGCCAGGAGAATACAAATGGAATGGAGGGCATTTGGCAGGCACTTGCATCATTTAGAGCAGCTTAGCATTGCCCCTTACAGGGAGAGAACATAGTATGTGTGGAATGGTACGGTATTTGGGTTTAACATTCGAAAGCAACAAATGGGCCATGAGATGTGCCATACTGGAGAGCCCTGGATTAATATGAACCACCTCATGTTCTTCCAGGATGCAGGAAAGACTAAAGTGCAAGAAAAAAAAAATTGATTTTTGGTTTTTTACTAATATCAAATTCCAAAGCTTTCATGAATATTATTCAGCGTCTCGCATGCTTTTCTGCCCTTTAATAGAGCCAGGACAGCCTTTCTTTTTTCAAAGCCATTTTCTTTGAAGCTTCCATTTGCTCACATTTCTGCAATGGAAAAAATGCCGAAAAAAAACACTGGAAATTTCATAAACACAGTTGATCCATTGACAGCCTCCAGGCAATGCAAGCAAGGCACTATGCATGTTTTATTCAGTGCTGACACTTTTATTCTGCGCTATTCTTGCCTCACGTGAAGCGTAAGACCTCGCTTTTGTATGGATGTATTTAAACATTTCTTTTGCTTTTTAGTGGGCACATAGAAATTATGCGTAAGGCTGTTTTGCGCAGGTATTTCCACATTTTGGCTGTCAACAGCAATGTCTGTCAAATGCTGTGTTCAAAAGACTGAGGCACCTGCTGCGCTGACAAGAGCCAGATGAAGAACAAGCCTTTCCTGCATAGGTACTCGCTCAAATCAGTTCTTCACACCACAAAGCCTGCTTCCTAGCAAGTAGCGCAATGCACAACCAAAGCTTCTAGAATAGTGTTTCTACAGGAGATGCAAAAGTACTTACGAGTTATTTAACCATGCAGTTTGGGAATGTGCACCAAAGAATGCCTTCCTTACCAGCCACACATCCGAACTACCATCTTAGACGCAGCACTAACATTCAGTCATGGGAGCATAGCCCAAATTGATACCCTTTGATACACCCGGTGACACCCCAAGGTATTTCGTGCATCACCGGGACACAACATCATGGCGTAGCTGTGTGAGGTGGACCGTAGCAGAAAGTACTTAACGGAGGAGAGATGCAGAACAGATCAAAAGGGAAGCTCAGGAGAAAAATGACAGGCAGAGTAAAATTTGCTTTCGTATTGGCTACATGGCTAGTAGCTATAGATTCAAGTTTCGGTGCATGTTGGTTCTGTTAAAAAATTGAAGCAAATATGTTTTTGTCTTCATCTCGAAAAACTCAAGATGTCATTTCTTGTTATATTTGAACAATTATTGGATAAACAAGAAAAGAAATGAGGCTGTCTTTTTCTATCTTCAGCTACACATAGAGATGCAAAACTACTGAATCAAAATGGTACGCAGGAAGTATGCAGGAAGCATAAAGCAGGGCAAATATTCTAATTCTGACCTCTCGAGAGACTCGCAAGCATTCTTTGATTGGTTGAAGCAACGGAAGCAGTTGCAGCACTTGCATCGTCTGCATCTGCGGGTAAAAAGCCTGAACGGTGCCACAGTAAACTGTTTATATAAAAAACAAAATGCAGTAACCTTGGAAACAAAACTCTGCGCCAATGGAATCCACACCATCCCACTCAAACAATGTCTGGAAATATAATCACGTATACCTCACTATTTTCAAGGCTGGTCCGACGACACTTTGCAGTGCAGCTGAGCAGCACATCCGCTTCCGCTGCCTCAGCCAATTGTTGAGCACCTCAAAGGATCAATACCACGAGAAATCGAAGTGTGAACATGGGCCCAGGGAACCAATTTTGTTCTGCAGCCGAGCTATTAAATGCCATCTAGTGCTTAAAAATTGCCCAAGCTTACGTTCACTTTGTTCCTGAAGGATATCAGCGTCGTCCTCCTCGGTCCTGGTGTCAGCATCGCTGATATCTGCAAAACAGAAAAAAAAATCACTGCTCCTATAGCCAAAAGCGCTGAAATTGCACATCTTGCAGTCCAAAGATTGTAAGATGCCATCCCATCCCACTGCACAACATAGGCCCTCTATCTCCAATCACCTCTTCTTTGCAACTAGCATGCCTACCCTGTTACCAGCAAACTTCCTTGCTTCATTACTGCAACAGACTCTCTACTAACTTTAACTACTTGTGCCTTGCCTTGACAGTCACTCAAAGACACCATGCTATATATTGCATGTTTCACCCATGTCTATTTCCTGCTCTTAATGAACTGAGATAGCATTAATTCATGTTCTCTCATACACAATGTTCTTGTGTTCTTTTTACATTACACTTATTGTTTTTTCCTTAACTCATTGTACAGCCCTTCATTATTTTTTAGTTTATTTGTTAGCTTCCAAGTTTCAGCCCCGCAGGCAAACACTAGCAAGAAGTGTTGAACTTTCCTTTTGGAGATATCAGCCTTTCAACACTGTCTATACCTCATCAGTATATAACGCCACCGTGGTGGCTCAGTGCTCATGGTGCTGGGCTGCTGAGCCCAAAGACGTGGGTTTGATTCCTGCCGCGGCAAATGCATTTCAATGGAGGCGAAATGCTAGAGGCCCGTGTACTATGTCAGTGCAGTGAAATTTGGATGAGATTAACCATGTCTCATGAAAGCACAATAATAATCTATGCCAAAGAAAATGTGCTCTTAAGAGTTCGCTTTTAAGGGGAACTGTGCTGAGGCACACAAATTTTAAGCCACTGCATTTTCAAAGCTGTTGGTGCGTACTGCAGTCAATGAAAACGTGCACTAGGAGCAAAGAGCATTTCATGTTAGGGACATGTGCAGGGCACCTTGGCTATTTGTCAAATACATCTGCACAGTTACATGATTGCATGATAAAAAAAAATTAAGTCAGCCCCGCTGCATGCCCAGTGGATTTGTCAAGGAACAAATTCAGTTGTCAGCTTATTGAGGCTCTTTACTGGAAACAAGAATTTTTGTGTGTCTCGCTCAAGAGTACCTGTGTGCACTCGTTATCAGCAGTGCCGCATTTGTCCTTACAATCATACGTTTTCTGGAATCGATTTTTTTTTTGTTTACATAGCATTTAATGTAGGACTAATATCTTGTTGCGGGCTAGTTGGTGAATCATCATGGACAGCGACAGCGCGAAGCAACTAGTTCGAAAGAGAGAGACGAGATCAGCGCTTGTCGTGTGTTCTCGTGTCTCTCTTTCGTCCTTGTTCCTTAGCGCTGCCGCTTTCCAGGGGGTTGTAAATGATCACGCTATTAGAAATGCGAAAGCTGATTGAAACTGCGTTAACCGCTCTACGTTGCGGCATTCAAATCAGCGCTCACCAAAACAACGCAGCACCGAGTCGCCGACTTCGGCGCTGCTGACATGCTACATCACATAAAAGTAAACGAGCGTGAAAACACATTTCGGTGTATACTTGCCTAGCTGCGAGTTGTCGCCGTAGTCTGGTGGGACATCTTGCGAGTCCACGCCGTACTCGCGAGCCTGCACCATCGGCCTGTGGCTGAGAAGCGCGCTCATGTGGTCATACCACTTCCAAGCCGACGGTGCAGCTCCACTTCTCTCTTGCTCCAACCGTTCCTGTCACACAAGACAGAATTGTGCTGCAACGTCGTATCATTCCGTATGGGTGTCGAAATTCGGCTGAGGGAATGTTTATACTCACGGCCGTGAATCGCTTCTTCAAATTCTTCCAGCAGTTCCGCAACTGCTGCCACGTCCAGTGGTAGCCGATATTGGCCATTTCGGCCTGCAAATCTTTGAAAACATCTTGATTGCGCTGCCGTCTGCTGTCCAGCGCCTCGCTCACTTTTTTCTCACTGATCAGCGCTAAAAAACATTCTACTTCCCGGTCGGTCCAAGAAGCTCGGGTGGAAACAGCGCGGGGACCGACGGCGGCTGCCATTTTGGTCGACTGGTCACATGACCGAAATCTTTCCCAGAGTTCCCCGTTACCCGACTCCCTGACCCGACTGCGTATACATGGTTTTTGGAAAGGCGGGTCAGGCGAGTTAACCTACCCCCTGCAGGCGAGTTAACTCGACTCGCTCTGCCGCTTATTTTACTCGACCCGACAGCGTCTACATGAACCCGGCAACTGGTTTTTTACCCGACAAGCTAACTCTACTCGACTCTATCGGGTTCATGTAGACAGGGGAACAGATTGCACATGAATGGTCGCGAGCCGGACTTCAAAAGCTGCAGCTCGTCGTCACTCCAAGTGACACACTTCGCGTGTACACGTTTGTTGCAGTCGGCACAACGAAAAAACTGCTGCTTACCAAAAAACGGACGGGAGCACAGCCCACATGCGTCCTTACTGGGCGCCATGTTGGGCGCATAATAATAATTATAATAATAATAATAATAATAATAATAATAATAATAATAATAATAATAATAATAATAATAATAATAATCGGTTTTTTGGGGAAAGGAAATAGGGCAGTAGCTGTCGTATTGGAGGGCTCCGGAATAATTTCGACCACCTGAAGATCTTTGCTTTGCGCTGAAATCGCAAAGCACGCGGGCGCCTTAGCGGTTTTCCTACATATAAACACAGCCGGCGCAGTTGCGTTCGAACCTGGGAACTACGGATCAGTAGCCGAGCGCCCTAACCACTGAGCCACCGCGGTGGGTCACATTATAGATCCCCAGGTGGTCGAAATTATTGCGCCGCCCGTAACTATGGCACTTTTCTCTTCCTTCTTCTTTCACTTCCTCCTTTATCCCTTTTCTTACGCTGAGTTTCAGGTGTCCAACGATATATGTGACAAATACTGCGCTATTTAAAAAAAGAAATTATTATTATTATTATTATTATTATTATTATTATTATTATTATTATTATTATTATTATTATTATTATTATTATTATTATTATTATTATTATTATTATTATTATTATTATTATTATTATTATTATTATTAATATTAATATTATTATTATTATTATTATTATTATTATTATTGAAACTACGCAGTTATGTTCTCTGGTAGAAAAGTTTCGGGTGCGCTCTGTACTTATATATGATCAACATAATATGTCTCGCTCGGGTGTTCGTATTATGGGCGACAACAAAGCCGTGTGCGCCTGTGCGGTTAACTGCAGGGGCTCACCCACTCGACAAGAATCAAGTGTTGGCATGTGTGGAGCCAGCGTTTGTTTCGCTGCCGTACATAATTCGTTTAAATAATTGTTTTCTTTTTGAAAGGAAATGGTGCAGTATCTGTCTCATATATCGTTGGACACCTGAACCGCGCCGTAAGAGAAGGGATAAAGGAGGGAGTGAAAGAACAAAGAGGTGTCGTAGTGGATGGCTCCGGAATAATTTAGACCACCTGGGGATCTTTGACGTGCACTGACTGCTCACTGCGCGCGGGCGCTTTGGCGTTTTTACTCCAAAAAATCGCTGCCGCCGTGTTCGGGTTCGAAACCGGAAACTCCTCAGTAGCCGCGCGCCCTAGCCACTGAACTACCACGGCGTGTAGTGAAATATTTTTTACAATAAAATCAAGCAGGGTGTTTCTTTCTTTAATAGCTGGATGGAAAAAACTTTCCTCATCGTTGTGGTGAGAATATTTTAAATGAAATTGTTTAGGAGGTTGCAGCGGCGGTTGGATCACTGCCGCACGTGCGCTGCAATTCGGGGCGAAGTCGCTTTGTGATCGCCTAGCCGGAATTTCGCGCGAGCCAAACAGCGTACAGAGTTGGCGTAGGTGCGCCACCACTACTAAAAATCTGCCGTAAGCCGGTCATTTTACGGTCAAAATTCCATCAAAGGGAGGCCCGTAGGACTATGGCTTGCACAGTGTGGTCTGGAGACGTTTGAGAGGCTGACAGAAACAGCCCATATTTGTCACTGTTCAGGCAACGTACTGTTTCATATTAGTTTTCTTCTGTATTAATATAAAATATCAGCATTGATTTTGAGGTTCTTTTTTCCTTCTCTATTTGACCCTTATGGGTTCAAGAATCAATCGCCTTATTTTGTAGAATTCATGCTTTTAATATTAATCACAAAAATGCTTACTCATTATGTGACCTACTCATCCAGTTACATCTCACAGCTACTCACATTCCCACCAACCATCACCAACATATCGAGTCACTCACACTGAGGTGAGTGAGTGAGCGAGGCCAACTGAGCACATTTTTAAGTAGTCAGAATGCCGACCTATGCTTAGTAGCCACGCTTATAGTCAACTAGGTGTCGACCAACTGCAAACCTCCACCAATGGCTGCCTCTGAGAACGCGCAACATTGCTCCAGTATTTGGCACATCCATTTCGTGCATCGCCTCCGCCGTGCTCATTGCCGAAGTGCTCCGTGCTGCCGTCGCAAAGCCGTCGAATCGTCACTGATATATTGAGAGAGTATCGAAACATCGATGGTGATATGTCGTCCAGGACACGTTATCAGTGCATGGGCAAACAGCACGATAATGTGAGTGTACGAAAGGGAAAGCGGAAGGAGATAGGTTGCGTACCAATTCCTTAATGAAGAAAAGACGGCGGAGAGAGATTTAAAAAGTCGCCTGGCTGAGCGCTCCCCTCTTGTCGGTGCGGCCAAAAAGATTGATGGGGTGTCAACACGTAGGATGCACAAGTTAGAAGCCTGGTCTGCAGTGGCTGCTGAAAACAGCTTTGTTGTGGTGCTGATGGGGCTTTACAACTGATGATATAATATTTGAAGCTGTATAAAATCTGGCTGGAACATCGCGAAGCTATCTGAAGAAGCGGTTTAACGAAATTAATGTTTCATCAAGAATATGTCATCGCAATTAATATAAAAGTGATCAGATTAGGATAATTAAGAAGAACTTCTTGTTGGGCGAGTTGGTGCATACTGTTGTTGGTACGAATTGCGCACAAAAGACACACACAGGAAAAAACATGAGGGAGACTGAAAGAGCGCAAACTATCAGCTGGTGCTTATTAGATTCAGTGCCGCTTTTATAGGCAGTGTGCACACGTGCCTACGTAGAGGGGAAGGAGAGGAAAAGAAGGCAAATCAACCCTGCGCGACAATCCATCAAAACCGCTCCAAAAAATTGTTTTCCGCGTTGTACAATGAAACGGAGGTGTCACTCACACAGTTATCACCTCTTACCTTGATGTGGTATGCCTCTAGAAGTTCAAAGGAAACTTTGTCATTACTCCTGCCCAGAATTCTGATATTATTTAGCAGTGGCTCACAACCAGTGCATGCAATGCAATGAGGAGGCACATTTGCTCCTTCTCTATTCCTACTTGAGCGCTGATGCTCCCCTGCGCGTTCATTCACGCAGCGTCCTGACTGGCCCACATACACGCGACCACACTTGAGCGGGATGAGATACACAACGCCCGTGGCGCATTTTACAAATTGTGCCGCATGCTTCATCACGCATGCTCTTTGTCGAGCGCCTTCCGCGCTGATCCTTGGGCACAACCCAGCTAGCTTGCGTGGCGCCGAAAACACCACAGGGACGCCATGACTATTAGCCACTTTTTTATATTGTGGGCCACCTTGTGCATATACGGGACGACCGTAGTCTTTCTTCGCGGCAATCGCTCCTCTTTGTTGGCGCGGTTTCCTTTTTTTACCTTCCGAAGAAGGTTCTCAGCCACAGCTGAGATGACCTCGCAGGGGAAGCCGGCTGAAAGCAACCTGTTTATCTGGTTATGAAAGCTGGTGTGCATTGCATGCGGGCATGACCTTGTCAGAGATGATTCCAGGCACGAGCTGACTATGGCTCTTTTAACTATCTTCGAGTGGGCAGAATCATAGGGAAGAAGCCCTTTCTGCGCTCTCGGTGCGTCATGCCAGCAGAAGTGATGCAAACCAATCTCTAGGCTGAGATCTAAAAATTGCAACGAACCATGGTTCGGAAGTTCGTGACTTCATGTCAGCAAGTCCCCTTCTTTTCCAGAGTACATAAGGACCCACACATATTATTAATTCAAGAAAGAAATCGCGACTGTGACTCTGCCACCGCATGCACACCAGTAACATGCGCACTACCAAGCGCCAGAATGTGGACGCGAATGGGTTTTCAAAAACGGCATGGTTCAAAGTTTCATTTCGACCGCATTGCGGTCATGAGGCGGAAGGCGCCACGCCCCTCGCCGCAAGGCGGTCAGCTGTGGGTAACGCTTCCCATTCGCGGAGCCAGGTAAAATTGGATGCATCAGCGGGGAGCGACGAAAAGATTCTTTGCTTCTGCCTTTTGAGCACTTCCCTGCGTTGATCTACATTGAGGGTGCAAAACGCAACATATTCGCAAGTTTCGCTTGCGGATAATTCTTTAAAATCACAATCAGGAACTGAACATTCAAGAAAATGAAAGGATCTCACGACATATGCATAGAAAGCTGGCTACTTTTCAGCTGCAGGGCCTTTCCAGTTGAATAACTGAAAGAAGCGACGCTATGTTCCCATCAAATATGCGGTGAGTGCTCTTCCTCGGTACGCTGTGTCTGAGATAAGGTCCCACATGGCCCTTAAGGCCAATAAGCGACACATAACTTCAAGATCCGGGATGCTGAAGCCACCCATGTTGGTGGGCAGGCGGACAAAACTCTTTCAACGTTCTCTGCGTGTCCACTCCAGAAGAAAGATCGACACGCTGTGGCTAGCCTCTGATGGACGCGGCGAGGAGGGCGCTTTTTTGCGATGTAGAATAAGGAAGCAATAATGTTTGTTCTGATAAGGTAAGCTCGTTCGGTGAAAGGTAGGTGGGAGGATTTTGACTTCGATGCGGTGATCAGCTTTGCGTTTTATTTCATTCCAGGTGGCTCGGGCTAAGTCACCGGAGGCGAGGAACGTCACGCCTGGGACTTTTACGGCACTTACCCATTGGACACTATCGGGAAACTGATCATACAAAGATCGAAAGCGTAACGCCTGGCTTTTAGCTGGATTGAGACGTGCTCCTGACAGGCAGCTCTAAGCGTGAAAGAGCCTCAGAAATGCTCTACAGCTGACAATGTTTGTAATTAACAGAGAAATATCATCGCCATAAGCTGCTACGTTAACCTCGCCCAAGCCTGGGAGAGGAAAGCCCCGTATCGACTTGCAACTTTGATTTTTTTTGCAACAGCGGTTCTATGCAAAGGACGAAAAGAATTGAATACAGTGGGCAGCCTGGCGTATCCCGCGGATCACTGGAATGAGGTCGGTTATCTGATTGTTCACTGCTAGGCTTGCTGCTAGGTCGGTGTACAACAATCTCAAGACGCCTATCAGAGGCCCTGAGAAGCCAAAGCAGTCTACAACCGTGAAAAGGTAGTCACTCTCAACGCGGTCAAAGGCTTTTTCTTGATCTAGGGAAACAAAAGCTCATGAAAACTGCGGGCGCGTACCAAAAGTGAACAAATCGCGGGTTAAAACTAGTGACGGAAAAATTGTGTGTCCGGGCACACAACATGTCTGAGCGTTGGTTATTATGTCAGAAAGAGCTGACGTTATACGGTGTGTTAATATTGCAGCTAGTATTTTATAATCCATTGCTGCCTCGTGCCTCGTTGCCTCGTGCTGAAAGTAGAAACGTTAAAGGTTAGCACAGCAAAGAAAGAAAGAAATGTCGCGCGCTAATATGCCAAAGGCCTGATCCTGGAGGCATTCCAATACCTAGCCGACCTGGGCCAGAGTGCTTCAAGCTGAGCCCTCCGCCATATTTCAAAAATAAGTGTAATACCTTGGGTCCAAGGACCCGCAGAAGATACTAAATCAGGTATCAGATATCATGGTTAACCACTGAGCATCCGCGGTGGGCTGCATTTTTGAGGCTTCTACTTTTTCTGAGAAAAAGCTTGGCTCTTTTCACAGCGAGATAGGGTTGAAATCATCTGCATTGAATTTCAAAATTTCGCCCATTTTGCAAAAATGCTTCCTGAAAAATGAACATTAACTTCAAGCTTAACGCAGGCCACGCAACGCATAAATATTTTATGAATCACGTGCCGAGACGTTCTTATATTTTTGAAAAAAATTACACGTTTGCTTGAAATAACTGCGCTTTTTCAAACGTTCCAAGGAATTTCCTATATCGCATAGTCCGGAAGAAAGCGGTTCCATTGGCAGTGGGCGAGAACCTCTGTTCTGTGTTTTATATAGGGACTGGTGTCCCTATTAAGATGGGAGCCCAAATAAACAACTCTTTCGTCTGCCTTTCCACAGTTGTGGGCAGTACGTTGCCATTTTTCATACAGACACAAAAATTAGGTTTGCACCTTCATTGGGCAGTACAGTGAAAAGTGTAAAAGGAATACCGGAATGTCTTATCAAAACTTTAGATGGCAATTAGCGTGCTAAATCTATTAAGGTCCGAGTAGAACACGAATTTAGAGTGTTCGAATTCGTTTCAAATACCGCTCGCAAGCTAGCCTCCATCATTACCATCACCATCTCGAAAAACTCTATAAACGGTCCCACCGCGCTCAAGTTTAGTTCCTGCATCTATGGTCTGCACGATCGGGCCTTCGCAAAGCAGCAGGGTATACAACTTCTTTCAGGTCTTAAAAAACTGTTGCCCTCATGGGGGATTGCATTGGATTGTAAAACATTTAATGTATCCAGAACAGGTTGCCGGAGACACATACTAGATGGCCGCTAACCCATAGCTGGCAGCGATCTCATTGGCCCGCTCGATTGTCCGTACATGAATCAGGGTCCGAGCTGACGAGCGCGGTCTCCCAGCACTCGGGAGAAGGGAGCTGTATCAACAGCACCGGAGGCGGATCACTTTCGCAATTGCACAGAATGTGGTCGTATGTGGCCCTTTCACAAGATTTATGGAAGTTTGGGTCGTAGTGGCCAGGGTACATAAGGGAAAGAACTGCCAGATTCAGAAGGGAGCGTGTTTTGCAGTCGGCGCAAGGCAACTTCCTTCGCTTTTGTTAACAATTTCTGACGAGGGGGATATGCGTGCCTCTCGAGCCTAAACTGATCGGTGATGTCATGAAATAAGATCAACTCGTATCACGTGAAATTCCGGTTGGATGGCACGCTCACTGACCGGGCGAAGAAGCCTCGGGCTTGCGCTTGATCCGCCTCGTGCCCTGTATTAGGCGAGGGGGCCGGGACCCAGATCATTCAACTTCTGTAATCAGAAGGGGTGAGTGCGGATTGAGGTAAGTGTAATACAGCGCCTAGCGAAATTGCGAATGGCTGTTTTGGAGTCGCTAATATAAGCACGCGTGTTCGCAATAGATAAGGCAACTGCCGCTCCCTCCACCGTCTACAAGGAAGTTGTTTCTATCAACGCGGCCGCCAACGGGCCGCTGTTCCTGTTCACCGCGACCAGTGAAAACGCTTTTCTCGGGGTTTGTCGGTATTCTGCTGCGTCCACGTACGCCACATTGTCGTCTCGTCCGTATCTGCCGTGTGGGGGCGCGAGCCCGCACTCTGCGCCGACCTTCGTGGTGCGCGAGGTGCATGTTTTTGGGTAAGGATTTAATCAAAAAAGATTTCTTGATGTGCGCGGGTAACTGCGTTTTCGCGTTCTCTCTGGGAGCTTCCGCACAACTTTAGCATGTACAGAGTGGCTCTTCCCGCGCTCGTACAAGTGAGTCTTCCGCGCTGGAAAATGAGGTGGCGCTCGCACAGCTCCGCGAGTGTGTTCTGAACCCCAAGGGCCAGAAACTTTTCCGTGGTTTTACTGTGCAGGAGCCCAGGGGTCGCCCTTTATGCCTTCTGATTGTAGCTTCGACCTTGTTCATTTCCGCTAGCTGCAGTCGCAGGTAAGGGAGGGAGTAATCGACACTGCTAAGCACGAAAGCCTGCACATATCGACACAGAAATTTCTTTTTCATGCCTCGTCTTTTGCTGGAGATATGTCTGATTAGCCGCACAGTCTGATTGAACGTAGCCGTGTGTCTTTTTATCGTTTCTGTGTTTTTGTGGGAACCGGGGGGGGGGGGGGGGGGGGGGGGGGGGGGGGGGGGGCGATCCGTCGTGCAATGAGAACGGAGAGGGAGAGCAGAAATGACAGGTTCGGGACAGAAAGTACCGGATGAAGTAAAGGGGCTGATAGCTTGCTAGGTTCCAATTGGGCGAAGAATCGTATGCTATATAAACGAGAAACCGAATGAGGCCAATCGCAACGGTGTGCGCGGAATGGTTGTGTCACAACTACAAAATCTGTTTCTAGGAACAAAAAGAGAGCACTAACTGCTGGATATCTCCTTAGAGATATCCAACGATATATGATATATATCCAACGATATATGAAACAGATACTGCGCCATTTCCTTTCCCCAAAAAACCAAATAATATTATTGAGATAATGGCGTATTATGTCTCTAGCATATCGGATAACACCTGAACCGCGCCGAAAGGGAAGAGATGAAGAAGTGAAAGAAGAAAGGAAGGAAGAGGTGTCATAGTGGAGTGCTCCGGAATAATTTATACCACCTGGGGATGTTTAACGTGCACTGAATTGCGCATCACGCGGGCAACGTGTCAGTTCATGTTAAAGATAATAGTAAAAATAATATTATTAATAATATTTGGTTTTGGGGAAAGAAAATGGCGCAGTGTCTGTCTCATATATCGTTGGACACCTCAACTGCGCCCTAAGAGAAGGGGTAAAGGAGAGAGTGAATGAAGAAAGCAAAAAAAGTTGCCCTTGTGGAGCGCTCCGGACTAATTTCGACCACCTCGGGATATTTAACGTGCACTCCGGCTACTGATCCGGAGTTCCCGTGTTCGAACACGGCCGCGGCAGCTGCGTTTCGATGGAGGCAAAATGCAAAGGCGCCCGTGTGCTGTACGACGTCAGTGCATTTTAAAGATACCCAGGTGGTCGAATTTATTCCGCAGCCCGCCACTACGGCACCTCTTCCTTTCTTCTTTCACTCCCTCCTTTATCCCTTCTCTTGCGGTGTGGTTCAGGTGTCCGACAATATATGAGATAGATACTGCGCCACTTCCTTTCTCCCAAAACCAATTATTATTATTATTATTATTATTATTATTATTATTATTATTATTATTATTATTATTATTTTTATTATTTATGAAATATTCACGCGCGCATCCTATATGTATTTATATGTGAATAGTTTTTGTGTATATTACCTTTCCCCTTACCCTCTCTTCCTGTCGTGCTCACTTCTTTCATTTCATTTCTCTATTCCGCCAGCTAAATTTTACTTCCGCTTCCCCAGCTCAGGTGCTTCAGAATAGATTGCAGATGGCGGGACTAGCAAAAATTTTAATATTTTTAATAAAGTAATATTTTAATAAAGTTTTAATATTATTTTAAAAAGCACTCACTACTTGCACCTTGTGCTGTGCGATGTTAGTGCACGTTAAAGATCCATAGGTAGTCGAAATTATGCTCGAGACCCCCTCTATGAAAATTTATAAAGCGAATTCTTTACTGCCGCAGGTTGAGCAATTTGGCGTGATTCCTAGAGAGCCGTGTTGCGCATGCGCGAGGAGCAGTGAGGACGCACGGCGCAATTCTCTTTCTAGCTCCCTACTCGCAACATCGCATGCGCCACTAGCAGCATCGAACCACAGGTGTACCGCCGCTGAGTAGCGCTGCGCCTTTTCTCAAAATGCAACTTTCAATTTTCAGTTTATAAGTGTTGGTTGGTTGGTTGTGAAACTTTATTTCCAGCGGATAGAGAGGAGAGACACGAAGTCGCCCCCCGCTTAAACAGCGACCGCTATCCCTTGGGCAGCGGCGGCGTCTTCAGCCAGCTGGAGGAGCTTGATCTGTATCCCCGGGTCGGGGCTGAGCAATAGAGCCTCCCAATGAGCAGAGTCGATAATGAAGTGACTCGCGAGTAGGGACTGCGGGCAGTTCCAGATCATATGATTTACATCGACTTTCGCATCACAATTTTTGCATTTGTTTGAGTAGAGTCCTTCCGAATAGAAGCTACACAATTGGGGATTTGGATAGGTGTTAGTTTGAAGTTTACGCCAGGCTTTGGCCTGTTGCTTGGAGAGCGTTTTATCTGCTGGGGAGGAATCTGAGTCTTGCAAGCCTGTAGTGCTGCAGGATTTCTCTGTAATAAAACAACCTGTCCTTGCCAGAGTATAGGGCGGGTGGGCTGCACGACCCAGCTCGGCGGGACAGTTCTCGAGCTAGGTTATGAGCCGCCTCATTACCAGCAAGGGAAGCGTGAGCAGGCGTCCAGATTAGGCG
Organism: Amblyomma americanum; assembly: GCF_052857255.1. NCBI lineage: Eukaryota > Metazoa > Arthropoda > Arachnida > Ixodida > Ixodidae > Amblyomma > Amblyomma americanum. The sequence goes on along the minus strand of NC_135505.1, from coordinate 74,533,910 downwards.
AATGCGCCGCGTGGGCTGATAATTTAGCAGAATCCGTGCTGTCTGTGGGGAGATTCATACAAGTGTGCGCATTTTCTTTCGTGAAAGGCGCAAAACCAGCCCCGTGGGTCAGTGGAGACTTCCATCACGGTTTCGCTTTGTACATACTGGATTAGCTGAGCATTAATTTTTTTCTTCCTTGACTCCCTTCTTTATACCTTCCAATAGGGTGCTGTTCGTGTGTGCACCGAGATGTGACAATTAGTGCCCAATTTCCTCTTTTCTTCCACTTTTTTTCTACTAGATTGTGCACTGTTCGTACTTTTGTTATCGCTCTTGCATATCCATTAGTTTACCCGCTGCGGTGCATCAGTGGTTGGGGGGCTCGACTACTGATCCGGAGTTCCCGGGTTTGAACCCGACCGCGGCGGCTGCGTTTTTATGTAGGAAAAACGCTAAAGCGCCCGTGTGATGTGCGATGTCAGTGCACGTTAAAGATCCCCAGGTGGTCGAAATTATTCCGAAATTATTCCTTTCTTCTTTCACTCCGACCTTTATCCTCTCCCTTACGGCGCGGTTCAGGTGTCCAAGGATGTATGAGACAGATACTGCGCCATTTCCGTTCCCCTAAAAGCAAATTATTATTTTTATTATTATAATTTTTGCTTTCAGTTTTCTAATTCTTTTTATCTCCCCTCTTTATCCCTTCCTTTACGGAGCGGTTCGGGTCTCCATCGAGATATGTGAGACGGTTACTAAGCTTTGCGCGATCGCCGCGCCATCTGTTATGACGTCACATCGCGCTTCTCGCCGCCGCCGCTGTTTGGTATGACGTCACACCGCTTTCCTCGTCGTAGCGGTCGCTTCCGCTCGCTTCGCCAGCGGCGTCGCATAACTGATAACATGTCGGAGGATTGAACAGAAGAGCTCACGTGCGCCGCAACCAGAGTTGTGCCATTTTAAATGCGACAACATAGCTAGACAACCAGACTAACCTTGCCTTGCAATCAAGATTAACCAAGGCTAACCATGGTATGCCTCAGCTTTTGCTACATATATCCTTGCATAGCCGAGCTAAACCACTGCCAATTTTCTCTCTCTCTCTCTCTCTCGCTCGTTAGTCATTACTGCGCACACGCACTACTAGCACCGAGCTCCCACGGGTGCTCCGCCGCTGCGCAGCGCCGCGCCTTTCCTCAAAATCCAAATTTCAATTTTCAGTTTTCTCTTTCCTCTTTTCCTCCCTTTTTTATCCCTCCCTTTACGGCGCGGTTCGGATGTCCACCGATATATTTGAGACGGTTACTGTGCCATTTCCTTTACTGAAAAACAAAACAAAACATGTGAGACGACGGCGTTCACGGAGTTCATTGGTGTTGACAACTTTGCAGACAGTTCATTTTCACGAAAGGAAAGGCGCACAACCGGCTCCGTGGGCCAGTGGAGACTTCAATCTCGGTTTCGCTTTGTATATCCTGGATTAGCTGAGCTAATCTACATTAATTTTTTTCTTCTTTTACTTCCTCCTTTATACCTTCCAATAGGGCGATGTTCGTGTGTACACCTAGATGTGACAAATAAAGCCCTATTTCCTCTTTTATTCCACTTTTCCTGCTAAATTGTGCACTTTTCGGATTTTTTTGTTCTGCTTGCGTACTCATTAGTCATTTTTTGTTGTTAGTGACAATTTTTATTAAAATAACAATGAAAGAAAAAGATGTTTCTAGCTGCGTCATCTGGCTTTGTAACCTGACGCACTTGAGTTGCAACACTTTCCTGAGTGCCCAAAGCCACAAGCTTGAACGCCTGTCTGTCATGCAGGCACGCGCTCTGCGCCGTTGCATAGGTCTAGGTCTGCCTAAATGAGTGGCTAATTCTGTGCTATACCTGGAGGAGGAGGAAAACTTTATTTCTATTTACAGTGAGAGGTCGATGGGGCGAGCCGGAAGGGCCCGTCCCTTACAACACTAGGAGGGAGCCCTAGTCCGGGATCCCTGTAGCTTCCGCAGCGGCTCGGGCTCTAGCTACCAATGCCTGTTGGGCATGGAGTTCGGAGCAGCCGCGCAGGGCAGCTTCCCAGGCCTCTCGAGTGGGGTGGAGGTGGGGTGGGTAGGCAGGATTGGAAGGGCATGCCCACACCATGTGGTAGGTGTCCGAAAACTCCTCCGCACAGTGTGGGCACGCGCCCGAGAAAGAAGAATTGAAGTGCTTAAGTACTGCCGGGCACAGTACAGTATTGGTATAGAGGCGGAGAAGCCAGCGCTCCTCCACCCTGGTGAGGCCTTTACAGGGAGGGGGATAGAGACCATGAAAATTTTGATAAAGAGAGGTGATCTCTTTAAAGGTGATGGCCGGATTGAAATTGAATTCCGGATCAGGCTGCGGATGAGGCGACGCCCGGTGAGTAAGCGCGCGGGCGGCAGCGTCGGCTGCCTCGTTCCCCTCAAGACCCGCATGAGCCGGAGCCCACACGATGGTACGATGGGTCGGAAACCCTGTGTAATCGCATGCGTGGAGAATTTTGAAAGCACGGTCTGGAATGTACCCTTGCTCAATATTGCGGCAGGCGCCCCTGGAGTCCGTAATAATGACTCGGGACTCTGGATCTGCGGCGGCCAGTGCAATGGCGATCTCTTCCGCAAATGTAATGTTTGGGGCACGGAAAGTAAGGCCCTGAACTGTAGTGTTTTGGTGGATGACGGCCGCCGTGTACCAACCCCCATGGTGCGGGCCGGCCGCATCCACATAGAAGACACCTGGCTTGTGGCCATATTGTTGAGAAATAGCCTCCGCCCGAGCGAGACGGCGACCATCATGTGTGTCTGCAGTCATGTTCTTCGGAAGGGGTCGCACCTGGAGTGCAAAGCGCCAGGCTTCAGGGATGCGGACCCGTTCTTCTGTATGTGTTGCGTAGGAAATGTGTAAGCGGGTCAGAAGGCGGCTCCCCGCAGGTGTTTTGCTTAGGCGCAAGTATTGATTGTTAAGATGAGCTTCTCGTAACTCCCCAAAGGTGTTGGTCATCCCCAGACCGAGGAGACGCTTGTTGGACGTCGTTATGGGGAGGTCGAGCGCTCTCTTATAAATCTTGCGGAGAACTACCTCTAAGGCATTCTCATCGCATTTGCGTAGGTGGAGGTAGGGAGCCGAATATAAAATCCGGCTGGTCACGAATGCATTGGCCAGCCGCAGGGCATCTTTGCATCGTAGTCCCCCCCTTTTATTGGACACCCGGCGGAGCATCCGACCCACCTGGTCCCCCACCTTACGTAACTTGTTTAGGGTAGTGTCTATCTTGCGCCTATGATGAATGAAAAGCCCCAGTACCCGGATCTCCGCGTGTTCAGGTATCGGTCCGCTAAGTAGGGAAAGGGCAATTTTGGTTGTGCACTTTGAGTTGGGGCGTATGTGCACAAATTCAGATTTGCTCGGGGAGCATTCAAGACCACAGCGACGAGCGTATTCGTCCACTATAGCTGCCGCTTGTTGCAGGTTGGTCTCGATGTCTCAACCGATTGTTGTGTTGCCCAGAGGGTGATGTCGTCCGCATACGGAGCGTACTGCACACCGGCGACCTCCGCCAGCTGGGTAGGGAGCTTCATCATGGCCAGATTAAATAGTAATGTGCGAGAGGACAGCTCCCTGTGGGGTCCCTCGTGTACCAAGGTTGATATGGGCCATATTCTGTGTCTTGTAGCCGGATATAGGATTGGCGATCTGTAAGGAATTGTTTGATATAATTGAAAGTATTGCGCCCACACCGGTGCCGCACAAGATGGCCTGTTTGCAGACTTCGACTAGGGAGATTCGTCGAGCCCCCGTCGAGCACCCGCAGACAAGGTGATAAAGGGGGTCGAGAATCTCCTTGTGAAGTTGCAACAGGACATCTTGTGCGGACCGGTGTGGGCGGAAACCGTACATGGTGTCTGCGAAAATGTTTTGTTGTTCCAGGAAAGCCGACAATCTGTCGCGGACCATAGTCTCCATCAGCTTCCCCACACACGAAGTGAGGGAGATGGGCCGGAGGTTGTCGGTGTTAATGGCTTTACCTGGCTTGGGAATGAAAGTTACTAGTGCCGTTTTCCAATCTATGGGGAGTGGTGTGCCTCCAATCCAGATAGTGTTGAAGTAATCGAGGAGAGTTTCGTAGGCGGGATCTGGGAGGTTGGCAATAAGCTTTACCGTCACCTTGTCCCGGCCTGGTGCTGTACCTCGCTTCATTTTAGCCAGGGCCGCTTTTAGGTCATGGAGCTGGAACGGTTGATCCAAATCCGCGTTCTCGGAACCTGCATACGAGTACGCCTGACCACGGGGATCCTGGTGTATACTCAAATATTGGTCGCGGAGCGCATCGGCCAGTTTGGCCGTGTCTCCAGTGAAGTTATGTATAGCCCTTTGAAGCTGTTTTTGTGTCTCAGTACGGGTTTGTGCCGGATCAATAAGAGCGCGGAAGAGGCGCCACGTACTCCGACTCGACATTTGCCGAGCTGCAGTGTTGCATCGGTGCACCCAATTGGAGTCGGCGAGTTGGGCCGCGTATTGTGCCGCCTGTTGGGTGATATCCGCAATTCGAATTTTGAGTTTCCGATTGTGTTTTTGACGACGCCAGCGGCGGACGAGGCTGTGTCGTGCCTCCCAGAGGTGGAGGAGGTGGTTATCCACCGCCGGGCTCGCCTCTGAGAGTTGAACATTTTGCTCGACTGATTTCAAGTGGGATACTAGGTGTTGGGACCACGTTGAGTATCCTTGGTCCATTATCGATTGAGGATTGGTGTAACTGTTCCTAAATTTGGTCCAGTCGGGTAGTTTTGCATTGGCCTGTGGTCTTGTGAGTGGCTTGGTATGGATGGTAGTGGTAATTATGCAGTGGTCACTACCGAGGGATTCCTCGGTGTTCCTCCAATCTGCATAGCGAATATTTTTCGTAAAGGTGAGGTCCGGACACGTATCGCGTGTAACGGAGTTACCTATACGAGTGGGTTGCGCGGGATCCGTGTGAAGAGTAAGGCCCAGTGTGGAAACAAGCTCCGCCTACTTGCGTCCGCGTTTCTCTTCACGTGTGTACCCCCATAAGGTGCTGGGAGCATTAAAGTCCCCAACGATTATGAGGGGATCCCGATTCGCGACCTTCAAAGCCCGGCTGAAGATATCTGCGAATGTAACATTTGGTAGCTTTGGGGGACAGTAAATGTTGAGTATGTGCAATGGGGGGTCCTGTTTGCGTAGCGGAAGGATCGTCACCATTACATAGGAGAAAGTAGCGCTAAGATCCAGGTCAACCTGGGAGGCCGTGTAATTTTTATGTACGCAGAGGCAGCTATGCGCATCCTGCTGGTACACCGTGTAACTGGCAAGGGTGGCGCCATTTCCTGGCTCCTGAAGGGCCACCACAGCAGGTAATTCTGGGAAAGTTGTAAGGAAAAGGCGTAGATCGGCTCGCTTTGTGCGTGCCTTGAATCCACGACAGTTCCACTGTACAATTTGAATAGGGATCGAATTGCTTCGCGGATGCTTCCTATTTCTAGGGGCGCCCGCCATGATCAAGGGTAGAGTTGTGAGTTTGGAGAGAGGAGGCTTGAGAGCCAGTGGCTCCAAAGAGAGGAGCGTTCTCTATACTGAGGATGGCACAGGGGACCTCTTCTTCTTCTCCGGCGATTCGACGCCTAGACGCTTTGAGCTGCCGGCCTGCGGAGGTTTTGAGCGGGCCAGCGCGCTTGGGAGCGCGGGTGAGTTGAGCGAACTGAGCGGTTATGAGGTTCGGGATAGATGCCGCAAGGTGGCTAATTTTGTTGAGTGCCGCCGTAAGTGTGGCATTGATTTGCGTTTCCAATGCGGATATTCTGTTGTTAACTTGAGTTTCGAGCGCGCTCACTCTCGCCTCGAGTGCCGTGAGGGCATGATCAGCCTGTCCTGAAGGGGTTGCGTCGCTTTCCATTGCCTCTGCTGCGGGTGAGGCAGAGGTGTGGTTGGGGGAATTTTGGCGGGCCTCCGCTATTGCGAGGCGCTTTTGAAAATTTGCAACCTGCTCGCGGAGAGCAGATATTTCTTTTTGTTCGGCAGAGATTGGCCGTTGTTGGGATTGGGAAGGGGGAGCGAAGGGAGAAGCTGCCCTGCCGGCGCCGCTCACCTGGGAGTGTTGCTTGACAACGGTTGCCCACGTCTTGGAGCCGCCGTTTTGTGGAGGTCCGAGGGGCTTCGCTGCACCGGCTTGAGGCGGCGGTGGCGCAGCTGGAGGTTTCCCTTGGCTCCCAGTAGAGGAATTCACAGGCTGGTCCATGGCTTGGTCGGCAGCCTTGGCCTTCAGCTTGTCCGGGCGACGCTTGCCACGCTTGCGTCGGTTTCGCTTCGATTTACGCCCGCGCTCGGCCTGCGTGGGCTGGATAGCGCGATATTTAGCAGTACACGCTGGGCCCCCCGTGGCATGGGCCGCGCCGCACACTGAACACTTTGGGTTGCACTGGTGAGGGGCCCGCTCCCCCTCAACGAGTAGAGCCTGCTGTCCGCACAGGCCGCACCGGTCCAGCCTCTGGCCGGGGCAGGCGTCCACGCGGTGGCCGACCACACCGCAATGTCGGCAGGCTGGAATGGTTCGCTGGTAAGGCCTAACTAGTACAAGCTCCGAGTCGTAGTGCACGAAACGTGGCTTCTCTGTTCCGGCGAAAGTCAGTCTCGCTTTGTTGGATGTCCCAAATTTTCGCACTTCCACGATGGTGCCGAAGCGCCATTGGAGCCTAGTACGGAGCGAGTCCGTAGTTTCAGAGTTACGGACGGTAATGACGCCGTAGCAGACGTCCTTGTCGTCTTGGCGCAGGTGCCCCACAAGGGGGACCTTCCCGTCGGGTCCATTAAGTTCAAATTCGCCGATGATACGGTCGGCTAGCTCAGGTTTCGCAGTGTGAACAATAATGAGGTTTTGTTCTCTTACCGGTATTATGGTAAGATCTGTTGCGGGTTGCGCGCCCAGGAGAGCCGTGAACGCCCGGCCGTAGCCGGTCTCCTGGAAAGTCTCGTACAACGAGACGCGGGTCCGGGGCTTGATGACGACGACGTAGTCGTCTGGAGCAGGCTTGGGAATAACAGGCGGTTTCCACTTCGTGAGCAGTCGCCGACTGCGGCCCGCCGCGCGCGGGGCGGGTGACTGCTGGTTTACGGCGTGAACGCCGGCCGCGTCTACGGACGCCGGCTTTAAGGCTTGGTCTTTCGCTCGGCGCAGCACTGCGGCGTTCAACGCGGCGCTGCGAAATCTTGCCGAATCTGGGCCTCCGGTTGCCGCTGGGTGAACCGTTGTCCAGTGCATGTTCTCGGGGTCGTAGCCTCGGCAGGAGATTTGCGTAGCAGCCATACTGGCGTCAGTGGCCAGAGGCCCCGATGTGCCGGGTACCGGTTCGGCCGTTAGGCCTAGCCGCGCCACCGGCCCGATCGGGCCATGTGTTGCCCGAAAAGGGGGTTTAACCGGGCCCACCTTGGAAAAACTGGTGTCCAGATGTTCCCGACAGCTTTCGGTGCACGTTGGGGATGATCTTGCTAGGGTCAGGCGGAAACTTCCGCTGCTCCGGCTGAAAATCGCCGAAGCCGACGACCAGCACGTCTGACTCCCCGTGCGAACGCCGAGCGAATCCTAACCACTCTGTCCTATACCTGGAGGCGCGGATACCTGATCTAAATGTGCGGTTCTAGCTTCTCACTGTGCGGACGTTTTAAGGTCTTTGGAGCCTGCTCCTAGATTATCTATTCCGATATTTACAACGAATTCATCTCCATTCTTGGTACCTTTTGGTCTGGGTATAAGCTTCGTCAGATTGCGGTCGCTAATACTACGCTGTCAAAAATCTCTGAATCAATAAATTTTGTATTACCAGTTAACCACCGCCAGGCTGTTACTTTAGTCTCCTTTCACGACGCCCTACCAGGAAATGCTGAGAATGTTCCTGCTAATGTATTAAATGGACTTATTGAGCAGTACCTGGATACTTCTCCTAGCTATATGGTCGTTTTTACAGACACCTCCCAGCAAAATGAAATGCAAGCCTCTTTCTTTCTTCTTTCAATCCCTCTTTTGTTCCGTGCTTTACAGCGCGGTTCAGGTGTGGGCCGATATGTGAGAAAGAGACTGCTTCATTTTCTTTTACCAAAAATCATTTTCATTTTTTTTGTCACTTTCTCAAGGTCTCTTGATTGAATTATTCATTCCGGCCCCTGATGATACTTCTATTTTTTTCCACGTTTTTCTTTTTTTTGCCGTAGTAGAGGGCTCTGAGGTAATTTCGTCCACTAGGGACCATCAACCTGCTCTGACATCACACAGCACATAGGCGCCCTAGCGTTCCGCCTCCAATCAACCGCGGCGGCTCCATTTCGATGAAGGCGAAACGCTAAGGCACCTGTGTGCAGTGTGATGTCATTGCACGTTAAAGATCATCACGTAGTCGAAACTATTCCGGAGCCCTCCACTGCGGAATCTAATCTTTCCTTCTTGCACTCCCTCCTTTATCTCTTCGCTTACCGCGCGGTTCAGGTGTCAGCTGATTTGTGAGACAGATACTGCGCCATTTCCTTTCCACAAAAACCAATTTTCATTTTCACTTTTTTTTTGTGGGTCATTCCTTACGACGCGGTTCAAGTGTCCAACGATATATGAGACAGATACTGCGCCATTTCCTTCCCCCCCCCCAAAAAAAAAATTTTCTGGCCATTGAGTTGGTCTTAGTAAGGCTTCTTGTAGCATCTCTCAGGTTATACTTTCAGACAGCCTTCCCGTCTTGGCAGAGCTCAAAAAGTCGAGGGATACTCCTAAGAGCCGTTCTCTTCAATATGTTATCCCACCAGTTATTACAGAAGTGCGCTTTCACTGGATTCCTGGGCACTGAGGCACTGCTTCTAATGAAGGGGCTGATTTTTTACCAATGTCAATCCTTGGTGGGCCTGCTGTCCCGTTCATACCAAATAATATCGACTTGACTATAGCACGCTTTTAACGTTTTCAGCTTCGCCATTACTTGCGCTATGGGCCTCTCCTTGCTGCAGAGTGTTTCCAACACCTGGTATTTCATTCTAGTGTGCGCATGTACAGTTCCAGGCAATGTGTGGTGTCTATGAGCATGTTTAGCTGCAGACTACTGCGACTAATTCTGTATTTACGTCGATCGGGGTTTCTCTGGCCAACCTGTGTGAGTCTTGTGGCGAAAGTGACTAGATAGATCACTTTTTCCTCTTCTGGCGGCGGTTCGCTTCTGTCCGTAAATTTGCTTGGAGATCTCCTTGGCTCGACTGAAGCTTCCTCTATCTATTCCGATTCTCCTCTTCTTCGGGGCAGGCTAGAAGGGATACGCTTTGAAACCAGTGTGCGATTATATTCACGAACATACAATTGAATCAGGTAGATTCCGCTACTAAAATAAAAATTCACTGCTTTTTCTATTCTGTTTTTTCTCCATTTTTATCAACATTCGCGTCTAGGACAGAAAATTATCCAATTACTCTAATGCTTACCTTTCACTGCGTTTGTATCAGCAATGCACCCTGGTCAATCCCCCGCTGTGGGTATGTGCCATAAATCCTGAGGTCATCATCATCATCATCAAATTGTGTAGGTGTTGGGACGCACGGCTGTGGTATGGAACCAAGAGGCGGAGAGGATAGCTCGTGGATACACTACTTTCCGATCATAAAACAAGGCACCCTAACTTATGCCAGTACCCAAGGAGTACCAGACCATACTAAAAAAACTAGAGGAAGAATTCAATGTCCCCCACCACACAAATCTCATAGCAGAGAATAAGCTGTCACTTGAATACAATTACAGACAGGTTGCTACCGAAACGTAGGCATGCAAAACAAAATGCACCCTACGATGTATGCGGACAAATTTTTCTTAGTGCAACAAAAAACCCACACTACGTCACATCACATGAGGTTGTCAGAACGTAGAGGTGGCCCCAAACTACACAACCCGAGTGCGGAGAAATGGGAGACTCGGCTGTACAGCGGCCAATGTGAAGACCAACAATACTTGTTACAAGGAGCCCGACGGACGGCAGCGACCGCCGGAGCCGTGGACTGAGGGCAGCTGACCATTAATAAAAAAAATCAGGGGCACTTCGTTAACGTAAAGAGCGGTGAGGCGACAGCCTTTGACGCGGTGTTGCTGCTTGTGATGCTGATGTGTGGTTATGATGTTGATTAAAGACTACAATTAGCGTTCAGCGGCATGCTTCCAAATCGGCGTTAAGTAGGCCTCGGTCAAGACTGCCTGGGGAGTCCTTCTCTCGAACGATGGCGGCGCCACTCAACAACGTCAGACGCTCATCAACCAAACAGATTTATCATTTTTTTGGGATGCCACCAGACTTATATTTATTGGTCGCGGCTGCGCGCAACTGCTTCCACATTTGTAGTTGCTTTGGTGACTTATCTGGATCACGTCATAGAGTTTAATTGAAAGCTATTAGTGACACTTTTCTGAGAACATCACCGCTAGCGAGTCTCTGAGCCTATAAAATCCTTCGCCTTAAATGTGGACAAGGTCGACAGAGAAGACTTCTGGGGGATACCACCAATAGAGAACATCTCTAAAGTTGCTCTAATACCGCAGAAAAAAGCACTAGAGGGAAATAAAGTTCTCCCCCTTCTCCTCATCTTCCCCTTTGAACCTTGGTGGTAAGAAAAAGACAGCACAACTGTCTCTGACAGCGTCAAGGCTAACTTCCGCCAAACTTCCTAATTCGGAATGATGGGCGTGGACACACCTCTGTCGCTAACAACAATGAGCCTTGTTGACCAACGGAGGAAGAAGGTCTCCTCACACAACACGACGGGTTCTTCATTCAAGTGTTTCAGCATAAAAGTGCTAAACAGTACAGTAAAGGCAACATAGCTCTCTGTGGGCGTCCCCACAAGACAGCAAGTCCGCTCCTTTTCCAGAGTACTCAAGCCCCCAGACACACGATTAATTCAACAAAGAAATCGCGACTGCGACTCTGCCCCTGCATGCGCACCTGGAACATGCGCACTACCAAACGCCAGAAATTACGCGCGACTGGGCATTCAAAAACGGCATGGCTCAGAGTTTCTGATCGACCGCAAAGCTGACTAAAGGCGGATGGCGTCACGCCCCACGCCGCAAGGCGGTCAGCTGTGGGTAACGCTTCCCATTTGCGAAGCCAGGTAAAATTGGATAAATCAGCGGGGAGAGAGCCAAAAATTCTTTGTTTCCGCCTTTTGCGCACTTCCTTGCTCTGGTCTACATTCAGGGTGCGAAAAGCAACATAATCGCAAGTTTCACTCGCGGACAATTCGTTCAAATGACAATAAGGAAGTGTACCTTCAAGAAAATTTAAGGATCTCATGACATATGTATAGAAAGCTCGCGACTTTTCAGCCGCAGTGCCTTTCCAATTTGATAACTCAAGGAAGCGACGCGATGTTCCCATTAAATATGCGGTGATTGCTCTTCATCGGTGCGCTGTGTCTAAGATAAGTCCAATATGGCCGTTAAGGCCAATACACGACACATAAATTCAAGATCCGGGATAATGAAGCCACCCATGTCGAAGGACAGGCGGACAAAAACTCTTGCAACGATATCTGCGTGTCCAACCCGGAAGAAAGATCCACACGCTGTGGCGCACAGATACCTCCTCCGGTCGAGTATGATTGCCGGGGAGAGGGTGCGAACAAAGAGGAATTATACCCCGTTTCAAACATCAAGTGCAACGCTGAGAAGGCTACGAAAGTAGTCCGGAAAAAAAATGTAAATAGAGGCGTATCACTTCGCGTGGTTGTGTGGCTGTGTGCTCTAAAGCGTCGCTTCTGAAAATCTGCATGCAACTGGGGTGCGTGGGTTCAAATCCCGTAAAGTGAAACTTTTTCGCACTTTTTTTTATCGCAAGGTGCAATTCGCGTGACTTGTATGAGAAACGTCAATTTGTTCAGAATCGCTTGAATATTATGCGGCGTTATGATATGAACTGCATGCATCTGTTCATTTGATGCATACCGCGTTAATGTGATCTGTCCGAAATCCGTTTTCAGTGAGCTCGCACCGGCTTTTGCTCAGCAGTGGCAGCTTTCTCCCCGATTTTGCTGCATTGTGACATAGATGCGATATTTGTGTGAAAAGATTAATTTCATTCATCGGGTTGAATTCATTAGCACTGTGGTGAGTGCTGCGCCGTGCCTCAATTAACACATTAACAAGTGGCTATCTGCAACTTTCGATTTTGCTGTTGCCGAGAAGCTCACTTCATTGTGGTCCTCTATTAAGGTACCTGGCATGTTGTGAATTGTTCCGTGCAACAGGTCAGTTGCGGATCCAGTTTTCGCCAAAAGAGTAATGAACCGAATTTGGCACTGTGCTGTAGAGTAGCTCAAAAGACTTGGGGAGAGAAATTTTTTTTTTACTGATCGTAAATTTCAGAAGGAAGATGTCTGTTAATTTGGAAAGCTGGTTAATCATACATGAGCGCAGAAAACATACTCAAGATTTCTTATTCGCCTTATTTTGCGAGTGTATATACGCAACATTCTTGAGCATATCTGCAATTCTTTTGTTTTTGTTAACATATTTTTCGTTCTAAAGCAAAGTGTGTTTACCTTCGTCATTTAAAAGTGAGCTATTTAACTGGCCTATGATATGCGGAAAATGACACCCTTCTTTGAGTCAAAGGACATGCATGTGCAAAAAAATTATTCGTCGCGAGAAGGGCACCGATATTAGATAGCAAGAAATTATCTGTGTTACAAGGCGGGGTTAAGGAGGTATTGGTGCCTCGTGATTGCTGTCAAAGCAAGGTGCTCGTGCTCATCCCGGAACAATCGCTATGAGCCACGCTGGGACTGGACCTGTTCATTAACTGCAGCTTTTCTGAACTGATCATCTTCAAACAGAGCAGGCTTGAGGGTGCCAGGTAAAACTGTGACATGGGAATGAACAGTGACGTGATACTTTTGAAATTTAAGCCACGTTTTGATGCAGGCGAAACGCCAAAACGCGCCCTTGTGCTGTGGTATGTAAGTGCACGTATAAGACCCCATGGTGGTGGATATTATTCCAGAGCCCTCCTTTACAGTACCTCTTCCTTCAATTTTTCTCTCACTCTCTCCTTTATCCCTTCCCTTGCGGCGCGGTTCAGGTGTCCACCGGTATGTAAGACAGATATTGCGTCATTTCCTTCCCAAACAAACCTATTTTGTTTGTATCTTTCTTTCGCCTGCATGGCCAGGATTCTGGTTCATCCGCTCCTAGTTCACAACGCCGCCACCACGGGCCGCATGAAGTTGAGCTCCTCCTCCTTCTCTTACATTCTTCCTCCCGGTTTGAGAGAGAGACGCTAGTAAGGTTCGCCCATTGTCCGCTTTGTGTGTCCTCCCCTCAAGCCAAGCTCCTCGGGAGGGGGGCACCCTTCGCTTTTCTGTTTTTTTTTCCACCCAGCGTGTTCGAAACGGGCTGACTGTGCGGCTCCCCTAGTCTGTTCCTTTACTGCGGTGCAAGAAAAGAAAGAAGTCGGGTTGGGGTTGAAGCGGTGTACACGCCCCGTCTTTGTCCGACTTTGAGGGGCCATTTGTCAAAAACTACTGGCGGTATATATGCACATCACACAAGATATGGCTAAACGTTCCAGAATTGTGCCAAGGCCCAGCTATCACTCAGTGAGTCCAGAGCATAATGCGTGGAATAGAATTTTTTTAGCGCTGCACCCAACTTCTCCCCGTGGGACGGTCTGTGTCTTCATGGTAAATGGTGTTTTGCTGTACAGAAAATCTGATGACTGGTGACAGAACAGAACTAGCGGCCATATAAGCATCAGTAAGAACCTTGTGTTGCGCATTTGTTTACACGTCAGTGTTTTTATTTTTTCGAAAGAGGTTGCAGTTATAACCTGACTCACCATAATTGTCAAGTTTTTTCGCAACGGGGAAAAAAATTACGGACAACAATTAAGTCTACTGGCGAGCTGTGAAGGAGAAAGCTTGCAGCGTGGTGTTCGGCTGCGGCGATGGCGTGCTGCTCTAATGCAATGGCCAGCCAAGCTGATCAGTTCACGCCGCCCGAATGGAAGTTGATGAAGGCGACGATACCCAAACCCAGCTCGAGCCCCTGTGCTTCCTTTTTTCGAGTTGAGTTGAGTTGTCGACAGAAGGACGAAAGGAAAAGCACGGGCTTGCTTACTGGCTCAATGCGGAGCCACGCCCAGCTGCCTGCGTGCTGATAGTAGGAGGTGAAAGATGGGAGTAAAGAGACAGAAGAAAAGCGCGCGCAATAGCCCGTAGGCCACGGGCCAATCCCGGAGGCAGTGCAATACCGGGCTGACCTGTGCCAGAGTGCGTTACGCCAAACACTCCGCCATACTTTCAAAAATATGCGTAACACCCAAGCCTCAAGGGCCCATATGAGATATTAAGCCAGGTATGTGAATGGCATCCCCCTTCGAAAGCGGACCGGGGATTGAGCCACACCCGAATACTCGATCCTGTGCTTCCTTGCTATCGCTCCCCTTTATATTTCTCCTCGATATCATTTCCCTTTCTCCTCCGCCGGCTGCAGCTCGGGTGGTTAAGATATTAGATAGCAATTGCCACGGCCGGCAACATTATTTTCCTTCAATTTTGATGCGAAAGCTTCACTATGCTACCTCGTAATGATTTCGCGGTCCTTACGGTTTTGACCTTCAAGTGGGCCAGAGGTCAGTCCTCTCACGGCGTGGTTCGAGCGTCCACCGATATATGTGAGACAGTTACTGCGCCATTTCCTTTCCTCAAAACCAATTTTAGAAACTAACCTTGAAAGTAAAATTAATATAATAATAATAATTGGTTTTGGGGGAAAGGAAATGGCGCAGTATCTGTCTCATATATCGTTGGACACCTGAACCGCGCCGTAAGGGAAGGGATAAAGGAGGGAGTGAAAGAAGAAAGGAAGAAGAGGTGCCGTAGTGGAGGGCTCCGGAATAATTTCGACCACCTGGGGATCTTTAACGTGCACTGACATCGCACAGCACACCGGCACCTTAGCGTTTTTCCTCCATAAAAACGCAGCCGCCGCGGTCGGGTTCGAACCCGGGAACTCCGGAAAGTAAAAATTGAAAATTGGTTTTTTGAGAAAGGAAATGGCGCAGTATCTGTCTTTTATATCGGCTGACACCTGAACCGCGCCGTAAAGGGAAAATGGAGGGAGTGAAAGAAAAGAAGAAAAAGGTGCCGTAGTGGAGGGTTCTGGAATAAATTAGACCACCTGGGGATGTTTAGCGTGCACTGACATCGCGCCCTATCCACTGAGCCAATGCGGCGGGTTCCCTTCGTGGGTGCGGAACCCACTTCGGAAAGTATTTTATTTACGAAACTTAATTTTTCTTTTTCTGATTAGGTCACATGGTTTTTCCAATCCTCTGGGGAGGACAACGCCTGATTTTCCTCCTTATGAGCTGCTATGCTTTCGCAAAAATGAAAATATGCTGCCTTCTACTTACGAACGGCGCTGATCATTTTACCTAGGCTGCTTGCACACAACATGTGTTTCCTGCATTTATACACAAGTATGGTGAGAGGTTGCTCAGCGTACAAATTATTGAATAATACCATTTAAACGTGTAACCATTTTCGGGATGCGCTTGTATAGGAATTGTACCTGCATGCACGTGACTTTCTGGCGCCCTAGTTCACTGCCTTTTTCTGCATGTGTGTGTGTGTGTGTTGGGCTGAGTGTGTGGGTGTGCGCGCGCGCGCCACGGTAGAGTCCATTGCATGCAGTGGCGCAAAAACGCGGAGCTCCCACTTGGCTTGTCGCAAGTTTGGCTTGGTTAGGAGGGCGAGGGCCGGCTCAGGATGTGAAGCTTTTAAGTTCCATGGCTGATCACCGGCCTGTCTTATGACGTAGGGATAATGTAAACAGGAAATTCGAGAATGTAACATGCAACCAGATCCCTCGGATTTTTTTCATCACATTACTCCGCATGAACATGTCCAGATATCGAGAACCACATGCTCGAGACAACACAGGCTTTTTGCGCGCGTGGTTTTCTTCCACCGGCCTTGAGGAAACGCGCGCGCCCATTTTCATACGACAGTAATTCATGTCCCCATAAAAAAAAAGACATGCTATGCTTGATGAATCGTTTATCTTCAAGACAGTAACGTTTCCATGCCCGCCCCCCAAGTCGCCACGTGCTCGTCGGCCATGGCGGCCTCGTCGACGGCGACGTGCGCAAGCAGTCATATCGGAAAAGAGCGGGCTTTATGCGCACCTATTCGCTCGCGTCAGCCGCCGCCTCATCAACCGTCGTCGGACGACGTGCGAAAATTATCTGGTAGGTCCACATTGGTGGCGGCGCTCACCATCAGGTGAAAATCGCCGGCCTCACGCCGTAAAAACGCCTCATGCATCCCGGCATTAAACGCTGTGGCTGAGCGGGGTTAAGATACTAGATTACGATACCTGGTGACATGACCAAGCGCCGTCACATGTCCGAGATGGGAGGTGCACTAGCGGGTGGCTGTTGGCTGGTTATACGGTCGAGTGCTCATTGCTAGCCGGGCTAAATGTTACGTCATGAGACCATGTGAAATAGCCTGAAATTTCGAATACAAAATATGCAGAGGACACCAAGCCGCAGAAAAGACCTGTTAATGCTATAGCATCATACCAACAAGACGGAGCTAAGTGTCCCCCAAATTTTTTAATTTCAGCGCGATTTCTTTCCTTTGTTCAAAAGTACTGCTCATAGTGCTGCCGCAATGAGGAGTTGTGTAGTCAAGTCATCAATGTTGTACTTTGCGATCGTTATGGAGCGCTTGGATTTTGATGTAGGCGAAATGCTTGTGGTCCGTGTACTGTTCGATTTCAGTGCATGTTAAAGAACCTCAGCTGGTCGAAATTTCCGGAGTCTTTCACTACGGCGTCCCTCATAGCCTGAGTCGCTTTGGGACGATAAACCATAAACCAAAACGCATGGAAATATTATACGGCTTATGGAAAAGCGTGATGAAGGAGATTCCACAATTATTTTTGGGTGTGACATAACTATGAGGGATCGGAAAGCAAGCATTGCTTTTTCACGTTGTAAGAACTCGCTCAGCGGCGGCTGGAGCTGTGATGCGCCAAACATACCTTTTCACGTATTTGAAAGCACTGCCTGACAAATGTTTCAAAGACGATTAGAGATCATATAACGGCAGCAATGCGTCCCACCCGGTCCTCTTCGTTCCTTCTGTTGTTTTTCGTAACTGAACTAAATTGGGATCCAAGTGGAGACACATCACTTATGTTAAAGCTGAAATTTACTAACGTACCCTGACGCCCGGATCTACATGACGTTACTCACCAGCATGGTGACGTGACTCGATTACGACCGACGCTGTATACCCCCGGGAATTCGGTCCCCTCGCCGTCAACTGTGAATGCTGAGGCGGCCGCAGATAGAACATGCCATCGCAAATGAGAATCTCCAAAAGGAGGCCATATTAGATTCAGGAGCGAAGTTGAAAATAGCGAAAATTAAATGTAGCAATGCGTACATTCAGTTTAACTTCTTCAGCCTACCGAATTTCCTAACCGGTTGAGTGTTTTGCTCAATTCTTTGTTCCGGTCCTTATGAATAATAATAATAATAATTGGTTTTTGGGGAAAGGAAATGGCGCAGTATCTGTCTCATATATCTTTGGACACCTGAACCGCGCCGTAAGGGAAAGGATAAAGGAGGGAGTGAAAGAAGAAAGGAAGAAGAGGTGCCGTAGTGGAGGGCTCCGGAATAATTTCGACCACCTGGGGATCTTTAACGTGCACTGACATCGCACAGCACACGGGCGCCTTAGCGTTTTTCCTCCATAAAAACGCAGCCGCCGCGGTCGGGTTCCGGTCCTTATGTGCAAGTTGCAAAAAAAACGGTGGTTTAGCTTTGGTTAAACCTGAAGTGACGCGATAGCTACAGCTGCCCGAGTGGAACTTGGTCACGTGACGAAACACGTGACCAACAACGTGATCAGCCGCACCACGTGACCAACCACGTGACAGGGTGGCGGCGCATCTACAGGGTGTCAACGCAGCCACAGGGTGGCGGTGCCGCCACCACCACGGCGCCGCCACGTTGAAGGCTCGAAATGCTGCCGTAATAATCGCTACAAAAACTCGTACAAAAAATCAAAGCGGCAGTTTACTTGACATGACAGAATACATTTATTATCGCATCACATCATGGCGCAGAAAAAGTCTAAACGATACATTTCGACAGTTTGCTAGAAATACACAATGCACTTATGCACAGAACCAGCTTGAGAAATTGTCGGTAGTAAATATTAAGTATGGCAAAACTTTACACTTTCTACATAGACGTGTACCACTTGCAACCGCCACACATCACTAGGCTGGTTGTGAGGAAAGGAGAGGTGCAACATTCGCGCTACAATGAGGTCAGCCTCATGAACCGCGCCGTTTCGCAGGGAACATAGGCAGCCAGAGGTGCACTGCGAAGGCATTTCAAGCGTGCACTGCAGTAATTATAAAACACAATTGGCCTAATCTTGATGAAACCCAAAAAACACAAAACGACACAGCGTGGCGCGATACAAAAAATAAACATATCATGCATGAATACAGATACAGCGTGTAAATATTGCACATCAAGGAAGATTATCACAAAAATGGCGAAGAACGAAGAACATTTACTGCACATATAAGTCGCCACAAGCACAAACAAAGCATTTCACTCTCGTTTAGTCGTACCAGCGAGAATGCGAGTTTTAGCATTGAGTGAAGAGACATAGTAAACCGTTCAAGCTGCAAGTGTGCACATACTGCACTACAAAAATTTTTGATGAATATTTCATTAAAAAAGTAAGAAATGATAAAAACTGAGGCATACAGACTTGTGGAACATCGCGAGCAGGCAATTGCTAATTGCAGGCAATTTTTGCTAATAGAAGTCAAGTCGACTGCTGAAAACATCGTTTTTCTCTTTCTTTGCGAAGCATTTCACGCATTTTGGGAACTGATTTTACTTTCGTTGAAATGCCAGCAGCTTTCAATTCGGTCCGCAGTTCAACCGCGTCCATATCCTCGATGCAAGCGGGAGGTGTATCCTCGCGCTCCATTTCATGAGCGCTTCGAGCCCTATTTTTGCGACTCTCTTCAATCATACCCTCAACCCAGTATGAACGATCGTGTTTTTTGTACGCTCGACTTGTTGTTACGTGCGCGCTATTCTCAAGGCGTTTTGCCAGCTTCAGCGCATCGGCGGCCGCATTCCATTTATTGGATCTTGCATGATGCAAATGTTTCAGAATATCATTCTTTTTCTCAATGCCTTCGCTCGAAAACCACCCCAAACACTTGAATTCTTTATGCTTATTTGAGGCATGACAGACAAGAATATGCATATATGGCGTCATTCTTTCAGCCCCGTAACCCTTATGCCCTCGTTCTCCAAGTTCTAAGTACGTTTTATGGAATTTGGCTATTTCTTGCTCGCTGCTTTCGCCGGTCGTGTTATGTTCAAAATGATCAAAAATGCGACTAAGCATTTTCCAAAGTGAGATGATTTTTTTTTCTGTTTCCGGGCTGAGTTTTCCAGTGAGCCTCTCTGGCAGCATTTCGAGCAGGCGCTCGCAGGAGTCTCCTTGAATACAGGTGAAATTTTTTCCTTTTCTTTCGTCCTGCCACAGTTCAAATTTTACACCACAGCTATTATTGCCTGCACAATTGCTTCCACGTGAGTGCTCTTGGTGTTTAAGTTCGTAACTTTATCGCGGTTGTCTTTGTCCATTGCTTCGACAATCAATCCATCAACCAGGGGATTAACGACTCTAATGCGCATGTGTAAAATGTCTGGAACCACAAATGCAGGTTCAATGTTGAATAGGGGAACGACTGTCATACCGAATTCTTCAACAATGCCGTCCTCCCTTATGTTTTTTAGAGTGCGCAGAAGAGGCGGCTTATTACACTCCTCTGTGTTTGCCCCAGCTCTGCTTCGTTCCTTTAAATTAATACGACAGAAAGGACATGGGTGCCTAGAAGACGCTGACTGCAATCCTTGAACCATGAGCAAGTATTTTAGATCTGAGCGCAGACAGACTATGACGGGAACTTCCTGTCCTTCCAAGCTGACACTGCCCCTTTTCACAACACTGTTAACTTCGTCTATCAAATCCTTCAAACTTTCTCTAATCTGAAAATAGTTTTCAGAGACTTCGACGACTGCGAGCAGGCGATGTAAGGTATGGCTCTGCAGCCTCCGGCTGCTGTCAATCAGGAGAAAAGATAGAGTTGTCCAGCTTGTTCGTGTGCTGACTACACAGCCATCTCCTTCTATTTTGAGCAAAATTGGCTGTGACCTGAGCTGTTCTCCTGTCATACCTCTATTCACTGCGTACTCCGCAACGGCAGTTTCAAGTTCGTGCACAAAAGACACCTGAGCGCCAGCTGCTTCTCCTAGGGTTTTAAACACAGCAGCGCTTTCGTCTAGTTTTTGCCTGTATGAATTGATGACACGGAGCGAGGGTAAATTAGGGACAGCTGAAGACATTTTTTCCCAAAAAACATTGCCTACAAAGTGGTTGTCTAAGAGCGCGGTGATTGCACGGACGCTTTTCTTCTCGGGGGAACAAAGATCCTGATAGTCAGTTTTACCATTACTGCGGTATTCTTTTTTGATTCCTCGCTCCATGGAGATTCCGTCAATGTCAGAAAAAGTAATTTTGTGCAGTAGCCCTCGAAGGTCTTCTACAACCAACTGGCATAAGTCCAAGCCATAGCTTTCCAAAATTTCTTCTAGCCCTTGAACTATCGCGCTGCCTACAGAATGCAGCTTTTTTCTATCGGTGCTTTTCGAACCTTCCCCGACCCTTTTTCCGCAGTTGTTGAGCAAGCGGCAGTTTTTTGCCTGTGATGACTGGCTTTTGTTTTCTTTTTGCAGCTGAAGGCATTTTGCCTCAAAATCCTGAATGGACTTACGCAGTTCAGAAAGAGACCGTTCTGATACACCCTCCATTCGCTTCACTTCTTCTTGTAAAGCTTGAATAATGATGTCCTTGATACTGTTATTTGAATTTTGAACAGAACTTTCCTTATCGAAGGGAATTTTTACATGGCGCTCTTTTTTAAGGAACCCCTCTTTTGCTCGGCCATTAATTTTTCTGTACTGAGTATCTACCGAGGAGCAGAGGCTTCTAAATCTTGTCTCTACTGCAACCTTTAAACTCTCTGGGATGGGCATGCCAAGTGGAATAAAAGATGTTATTGTCTCAAAATAAGATTTCTCCAAAACCGTTTTTTTGCTAAAGATTTCCAGAACTGTCTTATTTGTCATTGTAAATGAAATTGCAGATTCAGAAATCTCTAAGCGCAAAGCTCCCGAACTCATTTTTAAGAAATTCTAAACAACACAAATTGAAATGCAAGAATCAATACTATATCGAAAAAAAAACAAAGTTCCAAAACGTTTGCTGGCAACATATATGTGAAAGGCGGAAGGCTCACTATTTCTGTGGGTTAGGTTCTGCATGCAACAACCTTCGACACAAGGAACATTTGCAGACTTTCCACAGGATAGCCGTTTGGAAAGAGCTTGCAAGCTTTCTGTCGTGTCACAGCAGCCTTCACACGCACTGGGAACTCAATTGCCACTACACTGCCAAGTTTCGTTTCTCGAGTGTGCCACCCAAAGGGAAGATTCAGCTTTGAAAAGTCTGACTCATTGCAAACAATCCAACCCCTTTCGAGCGGCCTTCCTTTCCTACTGAAAACCCATCTAAAGATGTCCAGGTCTATGTTCACCTTGACAAGCCCGCTGGATCGACGACTGTTGGAAAGTTTCTTTTGCACAGCGTAAATTAATTCCTCAGCAGATTTTTTTCTTGGTTCAACGGAGCAATGCCACTTGGAATATCCTTTCCATTTTATAAGGTATCCCTTGCTCTGTAAAAAAAAAGATGGCATGGCGAAACATTTAGCGCAAGAAAACTCACACACGCCGAGGAACGACAAAACGAAGCACAAGTGAACCAAAGAAAAGACAAAGGAAAGATATGTCACTACGAAATGAAGAGCCAATGAACTTGAATGGTAATTTATGCAAATGTTAACATATCCATTTGTGACGAAATGAGTGCCTTAGAGGACTTAAGTTACTGGGGATTGAAGGGTTTGCTCAAAATCTTGACCGCGTTATCTACCTTACTGAACTCAGGCTGCCCGCTTAGCGCGAAAAAATATATTTATGAAAAATGCTTTGTCTCTGGCATCATCACTAAGTTTGGAAGTCGAGTGTTCAAAACTGGCGGTAGTAGTAGTAGTAGTAGAAAACATTTATTCATAGAAAGGTAGGATAAAGAGGCGGGAAAAAAACAGATTTTGGGTGGAGTCCTTATTTCAGGACCCCAATGTCCACCGCAGTTGCTCTTGCTTGGGAAATCAGGCTACGCTGGGTCACCAAATCGGAGCTGAGCAGGGCAGACTCCCACTGTTCCTCGGATTGATGTTTGTCTAGTTCGGGAGGCTTGCTACCGGAGCAGCCCCATGTTACATGGTATGTTGTTGGAATTCCGCCACACCAGGGGCAGATTCCGTCGTATCTATCGGGAAACATGATATGGTATTTGTGTAGGTTTGGGAAGGTGTTCGTCTGTAGTTGTCGCAAGCCCCTCGCCTCTGCCGTCGTTAGCTTCGAGTGTGGTGGGGGATAGACTTGCCTTTGCGTTCGGAGAAGGAGGAGGCGTTCGCCGTACATAGAGGGAAGAGGGGTGACGTCGGGGAGGTTAGTCGCTCGGTTGGTGTATCTCGAGCTAGACTGTCCGCGGCCTCGTTTCCCTCGAGCCCCTCGTGCCCAGGAGCCCAAGTGATTTGGTGCTTGCATGTGGAATTTTTAACATGTGGGGTGGTCAGAATGGGAGCGATGGAGTGTGGAAGTCTGCCAGTGAGGAAGAGCCGACACGCCGACTGGGAGTCTGTAACAATTTTTAGTCCGTTTCGCGTGGTATCGCCGTGCTGGATGGCGAGACCGATTGCGGCCGTTTCTGCTACTGTGGGAGAGCAGTTGCGTAGAGAGGCGCTGGCGATTTCCTTGAAGTTGGTGTCCAAAACTACCGCCACCGCGTTCGTGGAATTGGGGTACATGGCTGCGTCGACGTATACAGCATTTCGTGCCTGTCGGTGTGTGCGGCGCAGGTAGTCCACTCGCGCCTTTCGTCGTCCCTTTTGTGAGTCCGAGTGAAAACTGGCGGTATACCAATTGCGGAGCCATTTTGTTATAGGAAGTCTCCCTGACTGCCGCGCTTTGGGGCCTCCTACTGTGCAATTTTACCAATTTCTCTAACACATTTTAGTCAATGAAAACCTAAAAACCTAAAGAAAACGTGATCAAGACACCTCTTAAGTTTATATTCCTCGCAGCTTATTTATATGCAAGCTAACAACATTTTTTCAAACATCAATAAACAAATGCAAAAGAAAAAGGTTCGAATTTTTCTGGGCTCTCTTATACAGATAACAGCAGTAACACATACAGAGAAGACTAAGTCATCATCAAAATTAAACTTTCTCGGATTAGCTCAGCTAACAAAGCGAAAGTCGTCGGCGTTCATTGTGTTCATTGGTGTTGGCGTTGACAACTTTCTTGGTGATTTTGTGGAAAGGAAGGGCGCATATAAGTGGCCACCTGTGTAAGTGGGCGCCTCAATAGCGCCTTGAGGTACGTGATGGTGGTGAGAGAAAGATGTGGGCTGCATGCATTAGCGCTGACAACGTTGTGGCAGACACGCGGCACTGCAGCAATAGGCCGCAGCCTGACCAACCTCTCGCGATCAGCCATTAATTCAAATGCCACCTGCCAGGGTGGCAGGTTGGGCGCACTGCTCATCCAGTGTGCGGAACGCACTCAACGCTACAGACGCTCAGCCGCGTCTGCTTGCACGATACATCACAGCTCTCGCTCTCTAACAAGGTTCAGCAGTAGTTGAGCAACAGCTAATATTTTTTTATCCAGCTGATACTCGGCTAGATAACGTGGTCAGGCAGCAGCCGCTGCACGGCTGTGGAGCCCCTGCGCAGAGACGGCGAAGACTAGGCTTGGCGGCGCGGCGAAGTCACTTGCTGGGTTGCTATGGCAGCGGCGCAGCAAGGACGTTCAAGATCAAACGTGAGGTGACGGCGAAATCGCTCCGACGAAAGCAGGAAAAGCTTTCGCTTTTAAAATATAGATTTTGCGGCATAGTATACCAGTGCCCGCAAACTGTAGCTAACCAGTAGTTACCCAGTAGTTAACAGGCAGTAAACCGGGAGGAAGCTGGTTTACTAATTCTGATATTAACTTTTAACTATTAGTTAGACGCCTAGTTGCAGTTAGAGGTAGGTTACTAATATCCGTATCAGTTTTTAGAATTTCGAAAACGCGATTACCCTCATCGCAGTGGCTCGACAAAATTTGGCTACATCATGCGATGGCTCAGTGGTTAAGGTGCTCATCTGCTGAGCCGGAGTACCCGGGTTGGCACTCAACCGCAGCGGCTGCGCTTCTATGAAGGCGAAACGCAAAAGGCCCCCATGCGCTGTGCAATATCACTGCACTTTGACGATCCCTAGTTGGTCGAAATTATTCTGGAGCCCTCCACAACGGCACCTATTTGTTCCTTTCTTCTTTAAATCCCTCCTTCATCTCTTCCCTTACGGGGCAATTCGGATGCCCGCCGAGATAGGCGGGACAGTTACTGTGTCATTTCCTCTCCTCAAAAGCCAATTTTCAAGAACCAGTTAGCGCCAAAATACATGCGCTTTCGAAAGCATGCAAGCAAAGAAACCTTTCCAGTGCGCGTAACTAGTCGAAACAGCGAAATTTTGTCGATCCATATGGCCAAAGGTAACCATGTTTTGGAAATTCTAAAAACTTATATGGCTATTACTAACTACCAGCTACAAATCTAAAATTACGACTAAGCGCCTAACTGCAATTGTTAAAAGTTAATTATTAAAATCTAATTAACCAGCTGAATAGTTAAAACGATTCACCGGAAACAATTCACACTGGTAATACTGTGCCGTAAAAGCCATATTTTAAAGCCAAAACGCATATTTTTGAAACGTCTTCCAGGTAACACCTTGTATTCAGAGTCGCTCAGCTAATGCTAAGGAAAGCTTGAAGAAACAAATGCGCGCGCTGCAAATATTCTGCACTTGCAAGGTTTAGGTTGTCATCTGTTCTATCCAAACATATTGTTGTGCGCTTATTTTTATTCCTCGAGATGGGAAAGCGAACCAGCTGCAGGCTTTTTTTTTATGTGTCAAATCTTGCCGCTTCACTCCTCTGTCAGTTGGTATGCTATACCGTTTTACATCGCCCACGAGCGATTCCTCTTTAATTCGCTCGCCTTGCATGCTTTGCATCATGTCTACTTGTGAATGACAACGTATCCGGTAACACTGGCATGCGTACATTAGTAAATAAAGTCCTCACTTGGTCTACATTTATGTTGAAAATGTTGAGCTAAAGTTATGAATAACAAGAGAGATAGCGCTACTTGTTAATTACGCACTTCAGAAATATTATGTCCAGCAGAAGGCGCCTGCTGTATTTCTGCATTATTCGGACCTTTGCATGTTATCTCTTTAAGCTTCGCTAAATTATCTGCAGTGCCTTGCATATCCTTTGGAATAATAATACATTTGCTCCGACGTCTCCCTGTACTGCTTTTTTCTGGCCAAATGTTGTAATTTTACCTAATAAAATATGAGAGCACTACGTAAACCGCAATTAGCACCATGTAAGCAAGGGCCTTAAGCTGTTTGCATGCTATAAACATGAACGACCGGTCGTTGTGTACATTTTTTATGGTCGTTGTTTTATGAGGGTTTAACGCCCCAAACCGACTCAGGCTATGAGAGACGCCGTAGTGAAGGGCTTGGGAAATTTCGACCACCTGGGGTTCTTTAACATGCATCGACAAAGCATAGTACACGGGGCTCTCGAATTGCACCTGCATCGAAATTCGACCGCCGAGGCCGGGATCGAACCCGCATCTTTCGGGCCAGCAGCCGAGCGCCATAACCACTCAGCCACCGCGGCGGCGTGCCACGTGTCGCATGTGCAATGCTGAATGCTAACTGTGATGGGTGGCAATTCTATGTAGTAGTAGTAGCGGTGATTTTATCCAAATAATAAAAAGAAAACAAGGGAAAGATTTTTCCTGCTGCGAGCACCTGAGCTGGGGCAGCGCAAATAAAGGGATATCAGGCAGATTAGAGAAATGAAATAACTATAGCCATAAACTATAGGAGGGAGAGTGGTCAGGAACTATGTACAAGTATTATATTTACAAATTCGCAGTTATATGTCAGAAAAAAAACGAAGAAATTTTGAGGACAGTGAAGACTGCTTGTGAAATCATGGAATGCGAAAGAATTAATGTTTAATCGTGGCCCTCGTGGATAGCTCCAAACGAAGACGCGTCCTTTGTTTGTTCTTGTTCCCAGATCATTACCCGCCGCGGTGGCTCAGTGGTTAGGGCGCTCGACTACTGAGCCAGAGTTCCCGGGTTCGAACCCGACCGCGGCGGCTGCGTTTTTATGGAGGAAAAACGCTAAGGCGCCCGTGTGCTGTGCGATGTCAGCGCACGTTAAAGATCCCCAGGTGGTCGAAATTATTCCGGAGCCCTCCACTACGGCACCTCTTTCTTCCTTTCTTCTTTCACTCCCCCCTTTATCCCTTCCCTTACGGCGCGGTTCAGGTGTCCGCCGATATGCGAGACAGATACTGCGCCATTTCCTTTCCCCAAAACACCAAAGCGTACTTGTGGCCTCGAGCGCGTTTGGTTCGCAACCTAGTGGTTGTGTCGAATTCTGCCTAAGCCTCTTATCTTCTTTAATCGAAACGATGACCCCACACTGAATTTCCGTGACAATCCTTCCACACAAACCAAATCCACAGTGATTGCACACGCATGTAAGCTCTACGCTTGTCATGCTGTAGGAATTAAAAAAAAGTTTCCAACAAGCTCTACAGACCGCCCTGAATTGTGTAATCAGGACATGCAAACAAACACAAAACGTAACATGGACCGAGGTGCTTAAAGAAATGGCTTGGGAAGGTTGTTACTTACCGTTTTGGCAGTGACTCTCTCGACCAGGTGGTACATCAAAACTTCAGCAGAAGAAAGTCAATGGACGCAGGGAACTGGCTAACCAGAATCAGCTGATGACAGACAGTAGCGAGACAGCCAGGTCCTGAGGAGCTTAAAGGATGCGGGAGACGAGGGCAAGGTGTATGGGGGGCGATGGCGGTTACATGGAACTGGCTAAGGGAAAATCTTCCTTCATTGGCACCGCCGAAGATGCAAGGGATCTAAATCTAGCTCATAACGATCTCCCATGGTCCGGACCCTGGTTTTAAAGACCTAGAAACCCGGCCCACCTCTTGCATCGCCCAATCAACAGCAAACTAACCCATCATTGGTTTACAAACTTCATGGCACGCCCTCCAATTTCGGCAAGGTTCAAACCCTCTCCCTGAAATACACAGCACATCTAAATTGCTATAAGAAAATGTAATTCCGGAAATGAACCCTCGAAATGCTTGGGCCAACAGGTTTACGTGCCACGCCCCATTCTTCCACAGTATTACTCAAACTCTCTCTCTTAAAAAGTAAAAAAGAGAAACATATGAAAATACATCAAAACATTCCCATGCGGCTCCCAGCTTTACGCCAATTACCGATATTCAACCGATCGCTACCGCTGCGAGTAGTAGACTACTCGTCTTCGGGACGACTGTTGACAGGCGTCCCCGCAAAATCTGGAAAGAGGCGCCAGCCTGTCGTTGCTGCCTCTGAACACGCTTCAGCGTTTCGTTAAGCAGGCCCGCTTCTCGGGACCCGTTGGTATGCCCCATCCTCTGACTTCGACGCCGTCGCGGCTTAGACGCGGCGTCTGCTTGCCGCGTCCGCGCTGACCATGCGCTATGCTACGCTATCACTGCGGTGGTTTCCTTAGACGGGCGAAGGGGGGCGGGCGGTTTCGGGAAAACGTCTTGGCTCCTTTCCTCTGGCTCGGTCTTTGCCTTCGCCGGTATACGCCCGCTTGCCTCGCCATGCACGCTTCCTGCTGACGGGGATTAACAGGGAAATCGCCGCATCTCGGCGCCGGGCTGTCGACAAACCCTCGGATGGTTCGAACCTCGGCTTTTTAAGCCCTCGTGTTGAAGACATCCGGGTCAGTGGCTGCAAACCATGGATCTAAGAAGCGGGAAGTGTCCCCAGGGAGCGATTAACATTCTTCCCTGTCTGTTGGATGTGCCACGACTCAAGTAGAAGCCTCCTGTGCGGGTTAGCTTCGGTTTCCAGTACATTAGTGCCGTCAACGTCCATTCGGTGGTCGCATGCCTCGCAGTGTTCGGCCGCAGCGCTGCGGTCACGGTTCATTTGTCGGACGTCCGCTTTGTGTTGCCTCATTATTTCGGCGAAGTTCTTCGTTACCCCTATGTACGATTCCGGGAAGACCGAGCAGGACATTTGGTATACAACCTCTTGGGCCCTTTCTTTTGGGTGACGGCCGTTTTGGGGGGGGGGGGGAGAAGGCGTCTGATGGTGGTAGTCGTAAAGCCACTCAATAGACTGTGCGTTGTTAGCATCCTTCTTTGCCGAGAATGCGTGCCAGCGTCTCGCTCACGCCTTTCACTTATGGAATGCAAAACGTTTCCACTTCTGGCGTGTGTTTCTTCCATGCACATGCACATGTGTTCGCCCCGGCTAAACCATTCTTATTTTCTGAGAATTGAAAATTGTCCACCCACCCCTTCCACCAATGCAGACACCTTTGCTGCGCCTTCGAAGCTGATTTCCCGGACTTGGCCGAATCACCTTTGACTAGGGAACAGTAGCACCGTTAGTGCCTGCCTTTCAGTGTCACTTTGTACAGCGCCCAGAAAAAAGCCTAACTAAGCCTGTCCTAGCACAGAAATCCTTCAGTGGTTATGAAAGCCGCAGTCGTGATAACGTTTGCCGTAAATGGGAGTTTTTTTTTTTAGTTTTAAATGTCTTTCATTGTGCCGCAGCCAAATTTGCGTTGGTTTTTGTCTTTTGCTAACCGATAGTATGTCTGTGTATTTTCATACAACTATATTGACGGGATCATAGCATGCAGCGTGCCCTTGCCATCCGCACTTTCGTACGCGCTGTTTTTGTGAAGATGTTTAGGATCACCAAATATTTCTACAGATGCTGGAAATATATCTTCCAGTCCTACAGCATCGCCATCGTGGAGAGACGTGCTGCAGCGAAGACTACACCACACACATGCAGCACCAACTTCCTTTTATTACAAGAGTGCCGTATAGACATTAGGCTTTTCCATAAAAATCATGGGAGTCATGGACGATTAACAGAAAATCAACAGCTCAGCAGATACAAATCAACATAAAGACAAACTTTCGGTTAAAGTTATGCACACATGAGAAGACCCGTAACCGTCACAGCTAAGTACACTTAGCCTGTGAATATGCATCATTAAGAAGACAAAAAGAAATAGTTACGAACAATAAACGACTCAAACAAAGCATGCTCCTAGCAAACGCCCGGGAAGATGCCCGGCGCGCCAAAGAAAAGCGCGGTGATAAAGTAGAAGCTTCAAGGCACAGCCGTGTCATAAAAGAAAGAGAAACGCGCAATAACAAATACCAAGCCCAAATAATGCATAAAATAGAACCGAAGCGGAAGACGTAAGAACCAAAAAACGTTACTGGTTACATGTCTTTCTGGTCGGTGCTTACGGTTTAGTATACGCGTACATTCCTACTAAATCTGAAAGAATCGAAAAACGCTTTCTTTTATTGGTACCCACCTGTGATCAAAACGGTTACTATGACCTATTTCAATATATTTAAATGGCTTGCTTGCTGATGCTAACTGGAGATGTAATTCTTCCCCAAGGGCCTACCACCCGCTCCGAGCCTTCACTCTTACAGATGAAATCATTTCAACTGCAACAGGTAATTTTAGTCGGCTCTTGATCAAATAAAATTCACGTCGTGATAACATAGTTTTCCTTGACTCTCTGAGTCGAAACATTCCTGCAAGAAACTCAAATATACTGAAAGCTCTAATAATTTGTTTTTCCCTTTTTCCGCTGAACACATTCAGGTTGTCAGGGCTCAGATGAAACCACGTCCTAATGAACTACGCTCAGTAGTAGGTAAATTATAGAACTTTAAAATAAGAAAAATGTCACCGCTACGTCAGCAGTTCATTTCGATAGCATCATACGTGACGACAACTCATCCGCGAATCGTTCAGCTCGAAAAGAAACTAACTTCGCTTGCTTCGTTTTCAGCCTCGTCAAAACTAGATTTACAACAAGCCTCGTTACACCTAGCCTCGTTACAACTAGGAATACAGCATATATATCTATCGTTCATAAGGATCAGGGAATTAAGGTACGTTGTTAGGAGAGCTTGAGGGGCGATGGCCGCTCAAACCATCCGCTTCTTCCTTTTCACCACCGCTAGCAGCATGCTCTATCAATGCAGCTCTAATCATTCATGCTATAGATACGTTCTCACCTCAAGTCGTAGCCATGCCCGGTACGCGAATTTCTACAAATGCTTTCTTTGAGCTGTCCTTCGGGCTGTCTAAAATTATTCCATCGGCAGCTATAAGTGCGCAAGCACTAATCCGGAGGATGAGAGCCTAGAAAAATCATCTCTTGCCTATGTATGTCCACTCCGTCCCGAGCATAGAAAAAAAAGAGGCAGAAAAGGCAATCACAAATATCCACGAATGGGAGTCGAACCCGCGGAGACGCGAACAAAGGCATTTTTCATTGCAGCACCGAGGCTTCAATTTTGGATTGCGACGTGGCCTCTTTGTATGTCTGAAATTTACTTGACCTGAAATAAAATAATCGAAAATGTTTTACGGCCGCGAGTGAGTTTCGAACCTGAGGCGGCGAGAACGCATACGTTTTGCTGGTTACTGCGTTAAGCGTGGCCCGCATGGAGCGTTTTTCCGGGCGATTCGCCGGCGTCGGCGGCAGCGGAGCGCTTTTTTGCCGCCGTCGACTGCCACACCGCCGCAGCCGAACATTCTGCGTCATAAAATACCAGTCTCTTGCGCTGTATTTTCGATATCGTCGTCTTCATCAGCTGCATCTATGCGCAACGGAACCGAACACTGAAACAGCACTGAAAACCGAAGTGCTAGCACTCCTAGTTGCAACTGGCGTAACCACGCTAACTCGTCCGAAATTGATTTTGGTGGCACTGTCTACCTGTGCCATGCGCTGTGCTTTTAACAAGGCTGGTGTAATTCCTTAGTTTGGCGGAAGGCAGTAAAGAATCTTCTGCAGAAATTCTGATGTCTTTTTTGGGAGATTTTTGTCTGCGTGTGGAGAAACCCTTTGCCAGGACTGACACATTAGCGGTTGTAAGTTTTTTTTTTGTGACAGCCTGGAGGCAAGAGTGCGTCCATGACCTTTCCGGGCCGTTTTCGCAGAGGCGCCGACTATGTCGTGCAGCTCGTGCTTCGCACCATAGGGAACAGAAACATAGCTTAGTGAAAAACAGCGCACAAGCAAACACAGACAGAAAGAAGGGGACAAGCGCATCCAACATAGCGCATCCAAAAAGCAACCATGGACTGAGCTCCACGATTCGAGGAAAAGTAAAAGGAGAAAAAACAAGAAAGGCAGGCAAAGGCACAGCAGGAGACCCCTCCCCACTGTCCTTTTCTTCCTCCCTCTTACCACCCTGCTACCGGCTGCCCGTGTAGCTCTTGAAAAAGAATTTCTCCGTACCTATGCACCTGCTCAAATCATCCTTGGCCCTTTCCGTTACCGCCTCTCCACGTTCTTCATCCGTTTGATGCTGCGTGTTGTGCGTCTTGTTCCCGTAGCCTTTCTGGGAGGAACCGTGCTGAAAATTGTGCCCTAAGGGTAGGGTGGAATTCAAGCAAGTTTTGGTTAAGACGGTTCCCAATTCTTGCATATTTGTTTTAAAATCAGCGACAACAGCAATGACACATCGTTTTGAGCATGCGGCTCGAGGACGGTGTGTGATTCGTTCCGCAATGTCGCCGTGTACCCACTGATTTCCAATGGGTAGAAATTTTCTCGAAGCCTGGCGCTTGGTTTTTTTGAGTTGAAGTGCTCGGAAAATGGTCTTCCACCTAACATTGTGTTGAAGAAAACACTTCAACCCATTGCGCTTGGTGCGAGGTTGCCAGTGCGCCATTAAAACTCATCATCAGCAAAAGAAAACATTTCTAGGCAATGGATACCCAAGATTCTTCACTCGATGTATCATCTAAAACTGAAAAGGATGCAACGAAAACAACTCGATATGCTTATGCTAAGGACACGCTGGTGGCAAAAACGCGTATGCAGTTAGTACGTAAAGGGTGTCTGCGAAACCTTGGCCAGTGTTCTCAGAAAGGAAGGGATGCACACTACACACAAGCCGGACATCATTATCGGAGGTCTCCTGTGCCACTTCAAAGACAGTCATCCCACCCCAAAAAAGGCCTAGAGGCGCCATCTCGAATGGCCCTTCCTGGGCGTACGCGCTCAGCGTCCGCGCTCTTAGCGTAAGCCGAAACCGGTCTGCGCATGCGCACTGCAGGAGACGCCAGCAAGCCTAGGTGAGGCGTCCGTGCTAGATGTCGGCATCAGCGCGCGGGCGCTCGTGTACGCGTTGGAAGGGGGGTCCGGTTTATAACAATGGAAGGATCGCCGGGCTCTCGGTGGCTCTTTTCTTCATGGCTAGAAGCTATTTCAGGTTCCCCGAACTTTTCTTCGCGGTTTAAGTTGTTCTTTCATCGCCCCCCAACCCCTTCTCTCCACGGCTTGAAATTCTCTCCGTCCGCTCGACAGGGGAAGGGAGCCAGCACCAGGAACATGGAGATGCATGGCACATTTAAAAGTCCCTGGATCGTTCCGTGGAAACTGCTCCCTCTTCTGACTCCCGCGGTTTGTGCGCTTAAAAAGCCGCGCTAACTCCCCGGGAGTCACACATCCAAGAAGTAGCAGTTTGCCAACAGCTTCAGAGGCAACAACTGACGAGAATACAAAAAGGAAGCTAAAAATGTTGCCGGCCCAGCGATTGCTATCTAATCCCTCAAGCACTGGAACTGCAACCGGTGGAATTAAAAGCAAAGAGAGAGGATAGCGAAAAGTAGATAGGAGAGCGGCAGAAAAAAAAAAACGAGGGTAGGTTTGAACTTATGCAAAAAAAATATGTTCGCGCCACTCGTGCGAAAGTGCTTATGGGTATTGTTGCACATATTCGCAACACGGTAAATTCACTGCATATTCAGGGCCGCGAGCATGTAGCGTCCTGTCGCTAATGAATCGCGCTAGCGGCGCATTGCACAAACGGGTTGGGTGGAGCGCCGAGTCACCGTACTGGAGAAAACCAGTAATCTTGTAAACATCGTGTTATCCGACAATAACTTCTGTTCATTTCTTAGCAGATTTAAATTATAATCAAGAACATTTAACTAGAGTTTGACTCTTGATTGCTGCTCTGGGTAACGGCGTAGTTACTGGCTTGCCGAACTGATGGCACACTCTTCAGAATAGTTCCCAGCATGCCACTCTATGAAGTCTTCGTTAGCGGTTCATCCTTCACGTACATCTTTGACAGAATTGCCGAAACTAGCATCGATTACAGCAATGGTAAACCCCTTCTCGACGGCGAACGATCGAATCGTGAGAAGCACTTTACCAACCTAGACAAAAATGTGAACTACCACACTACTAATTGTTACATTGGACAAATAACCTACTGGCATAAAACGCAGCATCAGGTTTGCCGCCTCTTATGTGCAACACATGCAACATTCACTTCAACGCATCCTTGCTGCACTTGCACCACATCGACAAAAGATTGGAAGAGCTTTCTGCTATTGAGGCTAATAACATGAGTGTTGAAATGTAGACATTAAGACACGATTTTACAATTTTTAATGCACATTGCAAGAACCATATACAAGTATCGGTGAGTGAGCTCTAAGTATGAGCGTCCGGGAATTACAAATTTCACTGCTTGAACGAAAGTACCTAGAAGCTTCATTGCTTTGCACTGTTATTGCGTATGCAATTCCACTATCACCTATGCCGGTGTGGTCACTGTACGCGCTTAATGAAAAATGTACCTGTCAAGCAAAAGAGTCTTGTAATTTCCTCTATACCTCATAGAAGGCACACGCTTTCTTGTAGCATTTTATGTAGCAGCCCATGGCCATAGCCTCCCTCCGATGGGGGCACTTTTGATAAAACTGCGCATTCGTGCGGCAGGCTCAACCTCCCAAAGCAGCCTACCAAAGCAGGGACACTGTAGCAGGGCACGGCCGGAATCGAGCCGCCTCCGCTACTCGAGCCGGCCGCGAGCAGGGACGTGTGCCTTTCCAACGCACCGAGAGAGGGCGCCACACGTTTCATGAAGAAGCTGATGATGCATGATCAATAGTGAAATAGCGCAGGAAGACTTTTACGCCATTGAAATGTAAAATACCTTATACTTTCCTAAAGGTAGGACATTACCCTACGTGAACCTGCTAGAGCTTGTCGATATTTTTTAAAATAGGGCTGTAGTGAGCGATAAATTGAAGTCAAGTGGGGTATTTTTCAGGACCTCGCCATAGGCTCCATGCTGTCATAGATCATTGCTTATGGCAAACGCAATATGTAAGCTACATCGATGAAACTCGACTAAATGAAACTTTAAGATGCATTTAACATCTAGGCGAGAGAGCTAATTTCTAACTGTTATGCGCGACAAAATATCAATTTTTATTTTTGGTCGCCATTGAGTTACGCGCCGCCGCGCCGCCGGCTGTCGCGAGATGGCGCGACCGGTTTTTCGAGGCGCATGGTCCAGAATCCTGGGGATGAGCGCGAATAAAATCACGGATTTACAGTGTATAGTGGCTACCTTTATATGGAGATTTCGCTTTATAGTTGAGAAGCCACAAGAAATAATCTGGGGCTCTATTCTGCGATCTTGGCATAGTGAGCAAAAATCACGAGTATGACTCTGGTGAGTGATGGCCAGTGAACAACCCGGGTGGCAGGTGGACCATCTAGGTCACGTGGCCTTGCGGCCCTATCCTTCCGACCGTGGATGGTAGTAGTTAAATTAGTGATTGGATTGACTGGGAACAGCCATCTGCCACACAAGCCACACCGCTGGGAGCACCTGCCTTCACAAAGTAGTGGCGCAATGCTTAACCGCTGTAAATGTGCACTAGGTAAGGTATGAGGACTAGTGGGTATCAATGAATGTAAAATAGATAACGACCTGCATATATAGGAGTTAATCCACTACGCTCTCACGTCATACACTTATACAGTGACAAATGTTAGTTACATGAATAAAAAGCGTGCAAGCCAGCAACACGAATTTGTTCAGATGTGCATTCGGTTCATGTTCAGCCATTCCATACTCAGCGTGTCCTAACACTTAGTTATCGATGCTACCCCACATGTGTATGAGCCTTTCGTGGCAACCTGTGCATTTGCTACAAAAGCTGGCTAGGTTACAAATAAGCACGTCGCTATCCAAGCTAGGCAGCCGGGAGTGCAATGGACATAGTCCGTTTGGCATAAAATTTAGCTGTGTCCCCCTTGACCCTCCCTTACCGAGCGAAGGGAGACCTTGCTAACCAGCCTCGCCGTGGAAGACCAGCTCGTCCTGATCTCCAGGGGCCAGGCGGCTAGGGAAGCATATGGGTACCGCGAAGAGGGAACCACTTCCATCGACGGCGTCTAAGAAGACGTCGAGCTCGAACCAATAAAGTTGTTTCTCTCTCTCTCTCTCCCCCTTGACCGAAAACGCGCTACCGAATTTAGTGTCACGCATAGCCTACGCTGAATTCACGCAGTGGTCTTTCTACCTCATAAATCCTGGTGGCTTGCTGCACACTGAAGCCGCGTTCTGCCATGGCAAGCGTAGAATTCTAGTGTAGAATAGACCTCGTCTTGCATCTTCCGTAAGCTCTAGAAGCTCATGATAACCAGCGGTACAAGCTGATTATCACGCACTTGAACACTCAGTTTGTAGCGCAAATTATGAAGCATTTATATCGGTAAAAATATTTCTCTCTCACGAACAGTACATCATGATTCGTTTGGCGATACTCTTCCTGTGGCCCGGTCCAAACATGAGTCGTTCGACTCGAGGCATGCCACTGCAACAGCTGTTGTTGCTGCCTTAACCAATACCGTTGTGCTGCAGCCCAGATGCCTTGCTGTCTCCATTTCTAGTATAAGCTAGTTGCTGCTTTAGGCACCCGTGATTGGAAAATATCCCATATCATCACGACCGAATTTCAACTGCCCAGAGCAACACCTTGGCTGTGGCAGCACTTCAACATGACTTGTCCGTCTCAGGACCTCCTCGTCTAGATAGCTCAGCTCCGGTACTGGCTCGTTCAGCGCCACAAGTAGGCGTTGGTGTTGCCCGCTGAACCACGCAGGATGGGTCTGATTGTACATGACGTGCCTTTTTGTGCCATCAAGCAACTAGGGATTACAATGGGCACCTGCTCTTGGCGAGCAGCCAAAAAGAGCAGGTGTATAAATGTACACTGTATAAGTGTACATGCGATATGGCTTGCATGTCGGAGGGCTGAAACACAAGTGCATTGTCAAAACTTCTCAAATATCCATGCTTTAGAATATTTGGTTTGATGGAGCAGCGATTCCACATTTAGAGTGCAGAAGTGTTATTGCGCAACAACGCCGTTTTCACAATGTCCACTATTTGTGCTTTTCACTTTGTAGAAAGTATTGACTTCAATGTTAAAAGACCTTTGCCTTTTAAATATGTGCTAATCTTGAGTACAGTTGAGTTGTTGGCTAGACTGAAGTCTACTGTAGCACCTTGGTGGATGACGATGTTCTGTGTGTTAATTATGTCTCTGCAGGTCACCCCCAGGAGGCATTATTCAATTCAATTAATTTATTTTTTTCACCGCTTACATACATGGTTGGAAGTCTTGGCAAAAAGCTGTTTGGGGCCGTATAACGAGGGCGAAGAGTGCAAAAACATGACTGCAATATGACGAAAACAACATTCTATGCAATATTATATACAAGAAAATTATGACTAATGTATATAATATAAAAATTGACTCTTTATAAAAGTAGTACCACTTCAGTGTTTTCCGCGGACTGTTCACTACACATTGTTAATATATCACATGTTCAAAAACGAACTATCGTAGGCGGCATATTCATGCAATGAAGGTCAGTATTAAATAAATAACACAATGTGATCAAAAGACGGACAGACGTTTAGGCATTTACTGTGCGTTTAAAAATTGGGCCCGCAAGTCGTTTCTTGTGTGCTTAGCGTCAAATTTGTACTTGTTCACCAGTGAGGGTAGGTTAGGTTTCATAACTGGTTCTTATAATTTGTACGCAAACGAGGAATGTGCCAATTTCTTGTGTCTCGTGTAGATACGACTGGTTCGTAGCGTTGTAGGGAAGCTGCGGCAGCTAAAAACTCACGAAATGAATAATTTAAAGTCAAGTATGCATGTAAAATTTGAAAATCTTACAACGAACCGTCAAAAGCGACCTTATAGGTTGTGAAAAGTAGGCCGATGTGCTAATTGTTCATGATTCCCAATGGATCGTATAATTCTTTTGGATTGTAAAAATCTGCTTTCGCAAACAGCCGCTATTATTAGATTGGCAGTCTGTTTGGTCGCGATCAAGGGCTTTTCGCTTTGCAAAAAAACCCTCGTATATTGTCCTTGTGGAACTTTGAGCAATAATAAATAAAACAAAGATACTCTTAAGATGCAACGTGATAGCAAAGTACTTTGCATTTTCTTTGTTAATTTTATTTCCACCTTCGAGGAATCTCGCTCGCGTGAGGAAAGCTAGAAGCTGTGCATACGAGTGTACACGCAGCATTATTGGCTTGGGAGATGTTCCGTTAGAGTTGGGTTGAGAAGCAGGTGTCACCCCTCTAAATGCTTCTTACAGATGGCTAGTTGAAACTATTAAGGTAAGAACAGTAAAGGTAGGAGGAGCCCCTCGAATGGTCTGGCTCCACATACAACGCATGTGCACTGTGCGCTCTCGTACGCTCTGTATCTGAGGGCATCTTCATTGTGAGCGCTATTGGAATCAAAGATTTTGGAGATGCCTACTGGGGACAGCATACTGGGAACTTGTGTAAGTGTTTGTGTAAAGCTGAAACACAGGTTAATGAGCTGTTTCAGTGCTTGGCTTGAGCCAGTGGTTGGATGCTGACGGACCAGAAGCACCACCCAAAAGCTCTGATTTCGTATCTTAACTCCAACTGGTGGGCGCGGCGCCAGCATTGTAACGTTCAATGTTTTTTTAATGTTCAAGTTCTTCGGAAAAGACACTGAACGGATTGGCTGAAGAAAAATTAAATTTGGCGCAAAAAGAGCACGCTCGCCTGCATGAGAAAGCTCAGGGTGTTGGCTGGCAACACCCAATCTGAGCTGAGATAGAAAGTCACCATACACCAAGCAGCACAGGTCATCGGCCCAACATTGCAACAGGATGGTGCCATCCTGGTCATTTGTAGGGCTAGCTTTGCCAATCCACTTCCAATGTTGAACCAATTGCTTGTGCTGCTTGGGATGTGGCTGGCGCTTTGTTGCGCTGGCACACGAGTACTGCTCAAGCCAAGCAGTGCAAAGAGCTCATCACGTTTTTCAGACGGATGCGAACACTTGCATGTGTTCCCAACATGCGGTCACCAGCAGCCATCTCCTATGGCTTCCATTCCTAATGCGCTCACAATAAGGACGCCCTTGGAAACAATGAAACTGCGCAACTCAAAAAGACAAAAAAGACAAAAGACAAAAAATCAGTTTAGGAAAGCTGCAGTTTATGAACAGGTCCAGTCCCAGCGGGGGTCATAGCAATGGTTCCGTGATGAGCACGAGCACCTTGCTTTGACAACATCACGATTCTGCAGAGAGCGCTCACGCTATGGTAGGCACCAAAGCCACCTTAACCTCGCCTTGTAACACAGATAATTTCCTACTGTCTATAATGGGCGCGCTTCCTACTGCAAAGCATTTTGCTGCACATGCATGACCTTTGACTCAAAGAAGAGTGTCATTTTCCGCATATGATAGCCCAGCTATAGAGCTCTCTTTTCAATGACGAAGGAAAACGCGCTTTGCTTAAGAACCAAAAATATCTTAACAAAAACAAAAGAATTGCAGATATGCTCAAGAATGTTGCATATATAATGTCAGAAAAAAGGCGATTCAAAAATATACAATATGCTTTCTGCATTCATGTATGATGAACCAGATTTCCAAATCAACGGACATCTTCTTTCTGAACTTTATGATGAGTAAAAATAACTTCTATCGCCAAATCCTTTGGGCTACTCTACAGCACAGTGCCAAAGTCTGTCCCAGACTCTTTTGGCGCAAACTGGATCCGCCACTAACCGGTTGCACGGAACAATTGATAACATGCCAGGTACCTTAAGAGAGGCCCACAACGGAGTGAGTTTCTCGGCAACGGCAAAATCGAAAGTTGCAGACTTTTAATCGGGGCACGGCGCAACACTCACCACTGTGCTAATTAATTAAACCCGACGAATGCAATTCATCTTTTCACAAAAAATACCGCATCTATGTCACAATGCTGCAGAGTCGGGAAGAAAACCGCCACTGCTGACCAAAAGCCGGTGCGAGCTCACCCACAGCCGATTTCGGACAGTTCAAATTAATGCGGTATTCATCAAAAGAACAGATGGATGCAGTTCATTTCATAACGGCACATATTATTCAAGCGATTCTGAACAAAACGAGGTTTCTCATACAGGTCACGCGAAATGCAACTTGCGATGAAGGAAAAGTGCGAAAAAAGCTTCATTTTGCTGGATTTTATACCCACGCACCCCCAGTTGTATGTAGATTCTCCGGAGTGACGCATTAAAGCACACGGGCACAGAACTGCGCGAAGTGATACGTCTCTCTTTATATTTCTTCCGGGCTACTTCCGTAGCCTTCACAGCTTTTCACTTGATGTTTGAAATTGGGTATAATTCCTCCGTGTTCGCACCCTCTCCCCCGTAGTCATACTCGGCAGGTGCAGGTATCTGTGCGCCACAGCGTGTGGATCTCTCTTCTGGGTTGGACAAGCAGAGAGCGTTGCAAGTGTTTTTGTCCGCCTGCCAACCGACATGGGTGTCTTCAGCATTTCGGATCTTGAAGTTATTTGCCGTTTATTGGCCTTAACGGCCATATTGGGCCTTAACTAGGACAGACCACGCCGAGGAAGTGCAATCACCGCATATTTATTGAGAGCATCGCGTCGCTTCTTTGAGTTATCAAATTGGAAAGGTGCTGCGGCAGAAAAGTAGCCAGCTTTCTATACTTTTGTCGTGAGATCCTTACATTTTCTTGAAGGTACACTGTCTTATGGTCATTGGAAGGAATTGTCCACGAGTGAAACTTGCGAATATGTTGCTTTTCGCACCCTGAATGTAGACCAGCGCAAGAAGTGCGCAAAAGGCGGAAGCAAAGAATCTTTGCATTTCTCCCCGCTGATGCATCTAATTTTAACTGGCTTAGCGAATTGGAAGCGTTACCCACAGCTGACCGCCTTGGACTTGAACGAAGAACTCGTCGTGTTGGGTGAGGAGGCCTTCTTCCTCCGCTGGTCAACAAGGTTCATTTTTGTTAGCGATAGAGGTGTGTCCACGCCCATCCTTCCGAATTAGGAAGTTTGGCGAATGTTGCTCATTTTTTCCGCTCTTGTATTTCACTTTAGCGCATAATGAAACTGCTTTAAGCCAGCTCGTGTAGAAACCACGAATTGTTCACTGAAATGTCATTTGCACATATGTGATACCTCTACAAAGATGGCTCATTGTGACGTCCTTGGAAACCAGACCAGCAAAAACGTGCACCCAGTTCACAACCAGACCACACGCGAAGCTCGTGCCAAGGCTTTACCCAAAGCTCATGCAAACGGCAAAGGCGCGGTGTACGTGGACGCGGCAGAGTGCGTTCACAATTCGGCCAATGCCATTACTGTAACATCGCATGACCTCAAACACATAGCCTCGTGCTCGATTAAGGAAACAACCTCGCTTGAAGCAGAAGAAGCAGCCACAGCGTTTGCCATTTCCTCCTCCGCTGCCACACTCATTCTGAGTGACTCTAAAACAGCAATCACAAATTTTGCACGGAGCCAGATTCATACTACCACCCAAAAAATTCTCAATTCTTGCTCCACAGAACCCCGACCAGTTCAAATTGTTTGGGTTCCAGCCCACGCAGGCAATTCCGGCAACGAAGTGGCCCACTCTCGTGGTCGAGCGTACGTCACCCAAGCAGGGCGCACCGTAGGCCGGTGTAGCTCAGTGAACGGCTTGTCTCCTGTCATGAAATATCCTCCATTACAGGGATCAAAGACTCGTCTATCTCCTACCACACATCTCACTCTCGAAAGGACAACAAATCACCTGGAGACAGCTCCAGGTTCGCCCATTTCCATCACCGGCTTTGTTAGCCCTAATCCACCCAGGCCAATACAGACACGAGTGCTCTATTTGTGGGACTCCGAAAGCTAACTCTACACATTTGATATCTCTGCCGAGAACTTCAACCACCATCTCGCTGGAACCTCACGGACAAAGAGGGTTGGGAGATCGCGGTCTCCAGCTCCGAGCTACCCTCATAAAGGCGGCTGGTAGAGTAGGCTAGAGAGCCGCACGTCATGGACTGTTGGCCACCATCCAGGATCAAGAGCCAGACCAACCTTAGGCAGTGACTCATCCATAAGGCTCATCAATAGAGTTTTTACCTACCTACCTACCTCGAACAAAAAAAAATTCT
This sequence comes from Amblyomma americanum, assembly GCF_052857255.1. Lineage (NCBI taxonomy): Eukaryota > Metazoa > Arthropoda > Arachnida > Ixodida > Ixodidae > Amblyomma > Amblyomma americanum. Next base: position 74,492,120 of record NC_135505.1, on the reverse strand, counting down.
TAAATTTTCATTCAAGGTCAAGGGCTTTACCGATGCGCCGGCTTGCGCAGATTTCATCATGAAGCAGAGCTTTCACTCTAAAATACTAGAGTTGGCTTTGATGCTATCAGAAACCGTTGTGCTGTCTTTTTCTGATCACTAAGGTACAAGGGTGAAGAGGAAGAGAAGGGAGAAAAGTTTATTGAACTCTAGTGTTTTTGTCTGTGATGTTAGAGCAACTTTAGAGATGTTCTCTATTGGTGGTATCCCCTAGGAGTCTTCTCTGTCGACCTCGTTCACATTTAAGGTGATGGATTTTATAGGCTCAGAGACTCGCCAGCGGTGATGTTCTCAGAAAAGTGTCACCTATAGCTATCAATCAAACTTATGACGTCATCCAGATAAGTCACCAAAGCAACTACAGATGTGGAAGCAGTTGCTCGCAGCCGCGTCCAATGATTATAAGTCTAGTGGCATCGCAGAGAAAACGATAAATGCAATTGGTTGATGAGCGTGTGACGTCGTTGAGTGGCGCCGCCATCGTTGGAGAAAAGTTCTCCCCAAGCTGTCTTGACCGAGGGCTCCTGAACGACGATTTGGAAGGATGCCGCTGAACGCTAAGTGTAGATTTTAATCAACATTATCACCATACACCAGCACCACAAGCAGCAACACAGCGTTATAGGCTTTTGCCTCACCGCATTTAAGGTAAACAAAGTGTCCCTGAATTATTTTTATTAATGGTCAGTTGCCCTCCGCCGATAGCTGCCGTCCGTCGAGCTCCTAGTACGAAACATTCATTGTTGGTCTTCACAATGGCCGCTGGACATCCGAGTCTCCCATTTCTCCGCACTCGGGTTGTGTAATTTGGGACCACGTCTACGTTTTGACAACCTCATGTGATGTGACGTAGTGTGGGTTTTTTGTTGCACTATGGACATTTGTCCGCATGCATCGTAGGGTGCATTTTGTTTTGCATGTCTACGTTTGGGTACTAATCTGATTGTAATTCTCCTCAAGTGACAGCTTCCTCGCCGCTAAGAGATTTGTGTGTTGGGGGATATTGCATTCTACTTCCTCTTTAGTTTTTCAGTATGGTCTGGTACTCCTTGGGTACTGGCATGAGTTCGGGTGCCTCGTCTGATGATCGGAAAGTAGTGTATCTATGAGCTATCCTCTCCGCCTCTTGGTTCCATACCACACCCGTGTGTCCCAGCACCTACAAAATTTGATGATGATGATGATGATGACCTTGGGCTGTATGGCACATACCCACAGCGGGGGATTGGCCAGGGTGCATTGCTGATACAAACGCAGTCACAGACAAGGAGTGGAAAAAGTGGATAATTTTCTGTCCCGGACGCGAAAGTGATTAAAAATAGAGAAAAAACGAAAATGAGAACGTAGTGAATTTTCATTTTAGTATTGGAATCTACGTGATTCAATTGTTTGTTCGCGAATATATTCGCACACTGGTTTGAAAGCGTATTACTTGGCGCTTGCCCCGAAGAAGAGGAGAATTGGAATAGATAGAAGAAGCCCCAGTCGAGCGATGGAGATCTCCAAGCAAATTTACGGACAGAAGCGAACCGCCGCCTGAAGACGAAAAAGTGATCTATCGAGTCACTTTCGCCAGAAGACTCACACAGGTTGGCCAGAGAAACCTCCATCGACGTAAATACAGAATTAGTCGCAGTAGTCTGCAACGCAACATGCGCATAGACACCACACATTGCCTAGAACTGTACATGCGCACACTCGAATGAATTACCAGGTGTTGAAAATCCTCTAGCAAGGAGAGGATCATAGCTCAAGTAATGGAGAACCTGAAAACGTTAAAAGTGTGCTATAGTCAAGTAGATATTATTTGGGATGATCGGGACAATAGGCCTACCAAGGATTGACATTGGTAAAAAATCAGCCCCATCATTAGAAGCAGTGCCTCAGTGCCCAGGGACCCAGTTAAAGCGCACTTCTGTAATAAGTGGTGGGATAACATATTGAAGGGACGGCTCTTAGGAGTATCCCTCGATTTTTGAGCACTGCCAAGACGGAAAGGCTGCCTGAAATTACAACCTGAGAGACACTTCAAGAAGCCATATAAAGGCCAACTCAATGGCCAGAAAGAAAATGAAAATGAAAATTGGTTTTTGTGGAAAGGAAATGGCGTAGCATCTGGCTCACATATCGTCTGACGCCTGAACCGTGCAGTATGGAAAGACATAAAGGAAGGAGTTAAAGAAAAAAAGATTAGATGCCGCAGTGGAGGGCTCCGGAATAATTTCGACCACGTGATGGTCTGTAACATGCAATGACATCGCACAGCACACAAGTGCCTTAGCGTTTCGCCTCCATCGAAACGAAGCCTTCGCGGTTCATTGGTGGCGGAACGCTAGGGCGCCCGTGTGCTGTGCGACGTCAGAGCACGTTGATGGTCTCAAAGTGGACAAAACTACTTCAGTGTCCTTCACTACTGCAAAAAACGGCGAAAAAATAGAGCTATCATCAGGGGCCGGGACGAATAGCTCCAATCAAGAGATCTTGAGTAAGTGACATAGAAAAATGAAAACGAAAATGGTTTTTTGGTGAAAGGAAATGGCACAGTATCAGTCGCACATATCGGCGGACACCTGAACCGCGCCGTAAAGCAAGAAACAAAACAGGGAGAGAAAAAAGAAAAGCGGCTTCCATTTCGTGCCCCGCCGCGGTGGCTCAGTGGTTAGGGCGCTCGACTACTGACCCGGAGTTCCCGGGTTCGAACCCGACCGCGGCGGCTGCGTTTTTATGGAGGAAAAACGCTAAGGCGCCCGTGTTCTGTGTGATGTTAGCGCAAGGTAAAGGTCCCCAGGTGGTCGAAATTATTCCGGAGCCTTCCACTACGGCACCTATTCTTCCTTTCTTCTTTCACTCCCTCCTTTATCCCTTCCCTTACGGCGCGGTTCAGGTGTCCAACGATATATGAGACAGATACTGCGCCATTTCCTTTCCCCAAAAAACTAATTATTATTATTATTCGATTTCGTTATGCTGAGAGGCGTCTTAAAAACGACCAGATAATTAGGAGAAGTATCCAGATACGGCTCAATAAGCCCATTTAATACGTTGGCAGCAACATTCCTAGCATTCCCTGGCAAGGTGCCGTGGAAGGAGACTAAGGTATCAGCCCGGCGGTGCTTAACTGGTAATACAAAATTTATTGATTCAGAGATTCTTAGCAGACCTATGCAACGGCGCAGAGTGCGTGCCTGCATAACAGACAGGCGTTCAAGCTTGTGGCTTTGAGCAACTAGTAAAAGTGTTGCAGCTCAACTGCGTCAGGTTTCGATGCCAGATGGCGCCACTAGAAATATCTTTTTCTTTCATTGTTATTTTATTTATCAATAGTCACTAACCACAACAAAAAATAACATATATAATGAATACGCAAGCGCAACAAAAAAAAATACGAACAGTGCACAATCTAGTGCACAACGAGGAAATGGGGCGCTATTTGTCACGTCTCTGTGCACAAACGAACAGCGCCCTATTGGAAGGTATAAAAGAGAGAGTAAAAGAAGAAAAAAATTAATGTAGATTAGCTCAGCTAATCCAGGATATACAAAGTGAAACCGAGATTGAAGTCGCCACTGGCCCACGGAGCCGGTTGTGCGCCTTTCCTTTCGTGAAAATGAACGGTCTGCAAAGTTGCCAACACTAATGAACTCTATGAACGCCTTCGGCTCAAGTGTTTTGTTCGAATTTTGAGGAAAGGAAATGGCACAGTAACCGTCTCAAATATATCGGTGGACATCCGAACCGCACCGTAAAGGAAGGGATAAAGGAGGGAGGAAAAGAGGAAAAAGAAAACTGAAAATTGAGTTAGATTTTGAGGAAAGGCATCGGCGGCGCACCCGTGGCTGCTCGGTACTAGTAGTGCGCGTGCGCAGTAGTGACTAACGAGCGAGAGAGAGAGAGAGAAAATTGGCAGTGGCTTACTTCGGCTATGCAAGGATATACGTAGCAAAAGCTGAGGCATACCATGGTTAGCCTTGGTTAATCTTGATTGCAAGGCAAGGTTAGTCTGGTTGTCTAGCTATGTGGTCGCATTAAAAATGGCACAACTCTGGTTGCGGCGCACGCGAGCTCTTCTGTTCAATCCTCCGACATGTTATCAGTTATGCGACGCCGCTGGCGAAGCGAGCGGAAGCGACCGCTACGACGGGAAAGCGGTGTGACGTCATACCAAACAGCGGCGGCGGCGAGAAGCGCGATGTGACGTCATGACAGATGGCGCGGCGATCGCGCAAAGCTTAGTAACCGTCTCACATATCTCGATGGAGACCCGAACCGCTTCGTAAAGGAAGGGATAAAGAGGGGAGATAAAAAGAAATAAAAACTGAAAACAATATTATTAATAATAATAATAATTTGTTCTTAGGGGAACGGTAATGGCGCAGTATCTCTCTCATATATCCTTAGACACCTAACCGCGCCGTAAGGAAGAGGATAAAGGTCGGAGTGAAACAAGAAAGGAATAAAGAGTTGCCGTAGTGGAGCGCTCCGGAATAATTACGACCACCTCGGGATCTTTAACGTGCACTGACATCGCACAGAACACGGGCGCTTTTGCGTTTTTCCTACATAAAAACGCAGCCACCGCGTTCGGGTTCGAACCTGGGAACTCCGGATCAGTAGTCGAGCCCCCTAACCACTGATCCACCACGGTGGGTAAACTAATGAATACGCAAGCGATAAAAAATACGAACAGTGCACAATCTAGTAGAAAAAGTGGAAAAAAAAGAGGAAATCTGGCACTAATTGTCACATCCCGTGCACACACGAACAGCACTCTATTGGAAGGTATAAAGGAGGGAGTTAAAGAAGAAAAAAATAATGCTCAGCTAATCCAGGATATACACAGCGAAACCGGGATGGAAGTCTCCACTGACCCACGGAGCTGGTTTTGCGCCGTTCACGAAAGAAAATGCGCACACTTATAAACTGAAAATTGAAAGTTGCATTTTGAAAAAAGGCGCAGCGCTACTCAGCGGCGGTACACCTGTGGTTCGATGCTGCTAGTGGCGCATGCGATGTTGCGAGTAGGGAGCTAGAAAGAGAATTGCGCCGTGCGTCCTCACTGCTCCTCGCGCATGCGCAACACGGCTCTCTAGGAATCACGCCAAATTGCTCAACCTGCGGCCAGTAAAGAATTCGCTTTAAAAAGTTTCATAGAGGGGGTCTCGAGCATAATTTCGACCACCTATGGATCTTTAACGTGCACTGACATCGCACATCACATGGTACTAGTAGTAAGTGCTTTTTAAAATAATAATAAAACCACAGAAAAAAATTTTTGCTAGTCCCGCCATCTGCCATCTATTCTGAAGCACCTGAGCTGGGGAAGCGGAAGTAAAATTTAGCTGGTGGAGTGGAGAAATGAAATGAAAGAGGTGAGCACGACAGGAAGAGAGGGTAAGGGGAAAGGTAATATACACAAAAACTATTCACACATAAATACATATAGGCTGCGCTCGTGATTAGTTCATAAATAATAATAATAATAATAATATTAATAATAATAATTGGTTTTGGGGGAAAGCAAGTGGCGCAGTATCTGTCTCATGTATCGTCGGACACCTGAACCGCGCCTCAAGAGAAGGGATAAAGGAGGGAGTGAAAGAAGAAAGGAAAAGGTGCCGTAGTGGAGGGCTCCAGAATAATTTTGACCACCTGGGTATCTTTAACATGCACTGACGTCGCACAGCACACGGGCGCCTTAGCATTTTGCCTCGATCGAAACGCAGCTGCCGCGGTCGGGTTCGAACCCGGGAACTCCAGTTCAGTAGCCGGAGTGCACTTAAATATCTCCAGGTGGTCGAAATTAGTCCGGAGCCCTCCACTACGGCACCTTTTTTTCCTTTCTTCTTTCACTCCCTCCTTTACCCCGTCTCTTAGGGCGAGTTGCGGAGTCCAACGATATATGAGACAGATACTGCGCCATTTTCTTTCCCCAAAACCAAATATTATTAATAATATTTTTACTATTATGTTTAACATGAACTGACATGTGGACCGCGTGCTGCGCGATGTCAGTGCACGTTAAACATCCCCAGGTGGTCTAACTTATTCCGGAGCCCACCACTATGACACATATTTCTTCCTTTCTTCTTTCACTCCTTCATCTCTTTCATTTCGGCGCTGTTCAGGTGTCATCCGATATGCGAGAAAGATAATACGCCATTATCTCAATAACAATGTTTGTTTTTTGGGGGAAAGGAAATAGCGCAGTATCTGTTTCATATATCGTTGGATATATAAAATATATCGTTGGATATCTCAAAGGAGATATCCGTCAGTTAGAGCTCTCTTTTTGTTCCAAGAAACCGATTTTGAAGATTTGACTCCCGCCCCGGTGGCTCAGTGGTTAGGACGCTCGACTACTGATCCGGAGTTCCCAGTTTCGAACCCGACCGCGGCGGCTGCGTTTTTATGGAGGAAAAATGCTAAGGCGCCCGTGTTCTTTGTGATGTCAGTGCAAGGTAAAGATCCCCAGGTGGTCGAAATTATTCCGGAGCCCTCCACTACAGCACCTTTTTTTCCTTTCTTCTTTCACTCCCTCCTTTATCGCTTCCCTTACGGCGCGTTTCAGGTGTCCAACGATATATGAGACAGATACTGCGCCATTTCATTTCCCCAAAAACTAATCATTATTTTTATTATTAGGTGTGACACAACCGTTCCGCGCACATCGTTGCGAGTGGCCTTATACGGTTTCTCGTTTATATAGCATACGATTCTGGTCCCGGTTGGAACCTAGCAAGCTATCAGCCCCTTTACTTTATCCTGTACTTTCTGTCCCGAGCCTGTCCTTTCTGGTCTCTTTCTCCGTTCTCATTGCACGACGGATCTCCCCCCGGTTCCCACAAAAACACAGAAACGATCAAAAGACACATGGCTACGTTCAATCAGACTGTGCGGCTAATCAGACGGATCTCCAGCAATAGACGAGGCATGAAAGAGAAAGGTCTGTGTCGACATGTGCAGGCTTTCGTGCTTAGCAGGGTAGTCTACTTCCTCCTTTACCTGCAACTGCCGCTCACGGAAATGAACAAGGTCGAAGCTACAATCAGAAGGCATACAAGGCGACCCCTGGGCTCCTGCACAGTATGTCCACGGAAACGTTTCTGGTCATTGGGGTTCACAACACACTCGCGGAGCTGTGCGAGCGGCACCTCATTTCCCAGCGCGGAAGACTCACTTGTACGAGCGCTGGAAGAGCCACCCTGTACAGGCTAAAGATGTGCGGAAGCTCCCAGAGAGAACGCGAAAACGCAGTTACCCGCGCACATCAAGAAATCTTTTTTGATTAAACCCTTACCCAAGAACATGCATCTCGCGCACCACGAAGGTCGACGCCGAGTGCGGGCTCGCGCCCCACACGGCAGATACGGGCGAGACGACAATGTGGCGTACGTGGACGCAGCAGAATACCGACAAACCCCGAGAAAAGCATTTTCACTGGTCGCGGTGAACAGGAACGGTGGCCCGTTGGCGGCCGCGTTGATAGAAAAGACGGTGGAGGGAGCAGTAATTGCCTTATCTATTGCGAACACGCGTTCTGATATTATATCAGCGACTCCAAAACAGCCATTCGCAATTTCGCTAGGGGCCGTATTACACTTACCTCAATCCGCACTCACCCCTTCCGATTACAGAAGTTGAATTGATCTGGGTGCCGGCCCACTCGCCTAATCCAGGGCACGATGCGGCACAAGCGCAAGCCCGAGGCTTCGTCGCCCGGTCAGTGAGGGTGCCATCCAACCCGAATTTCACGAGATACGAGTTGTTCTTATTTCATGACATCACCGATCAGTTCAGGCTCGAGAGGCACGCATATCCCCCTCGTCAGATATCGTTAACAAAAGCGAAGGAAGTTGCCTTGCGCCGACTGCAAAACACGCTCCCTTCTGAATCTGGCAGTTCTTGCCCTTATGTACCCTGGCCACTACGACCCAAACTTCCATAAATCTTGTGAAAGGGCCACATACGACCACATTCTGTGCAACTGCGCAAGTGATCCGCCTCCGGTGGAGTTGATACAGCTCCCTTCTTCCGAGTGCTGGGAGACCGTGCTGGTCAGCTCGGACCCTAAGATTCAAGTACGGGCAATCGACCGGGCCAATGAGATCGCTGCCAGCCATGGGCTAGCGGCCATCTAGTATGTGTCTCCTGCAACCTGCTCTCGATGCAATAAATGTTTTACAATCCAATGCAATCCCCCATGAGGCCAAGTTTTTTAAGACCTGAAAGAAGTGGGATACCCTGCTGCTTTTCGAAGGCCCGGTCGTGCAGGCCATAGATGCAAGAACTAAACTTGAGCGCGGTGGGACCGTTTATAGAGTTTTTCGAGATGGTGATTATAATGATGGAGGCTAGCTTGCGAGCGGTATTTGAAACGAATTCGGACACTCGAAATGCGTGTTCTACTCGGACCTTAATAGATTTAGCATGATAATTGCCATCTAAAGTTTTATCAGACATTCCGGTATTTCCTTTACACTTTTCACTGTATTGCCCAATGAAGGTGCAAACCTAATTTTTGTGACTGTATGAAAAATGGCAACGTACTGCCCACAACTGTGGAAAGGGAGACGAAAGAGTTGTTTATTTGGGCTCCCATCTTAATAAGGACACCAGTCCCTATATAAAACACAGAAAAGAGGTTCTCGCCCACTGCCAATGAAACCGCTTTCTTCCGGATTATGCGATATAGGCCATTCCTTGGAACGCTTGACATAGCGCAGTTATTTCAAGCAAACCTGTATTTTTTTCAATAATATAAGAACGCCTCGGCACGTGATTCATAAAATATTTATGCGTTGCGTGGCCTGCGTTAAACTTGAAGTTAATGTTCATTTTTCAGGAAGTATTTTTGCAAAATGGGCGAAATTTTGAAATTCAGTGCAGATGATTTCAAAGCGTACCTACTGTGAAAAGGGTCAAGCTTTTTCTCTGAAAAAGTAGAAGCCTCAAAAATGCAGCCCACCGCGGATGATCAGTGGTTAACCATGATATCTGATACCTGATTTAATATCTTCTGCGGGTCCTTGGACCCAAGGCATTAAACTTATTTTTGAAATATGGCGGAGTGCTCAGCTTGAAGCACTCTGGCGCAGGTCGGCTAGGTATTGAAATGCCTCCAGGATCAGGCCTGTGGCATATTAGCGCGCGACATTTCTTTCTTTCTTTGCTGTCCTAACAATTAACGTTTCTACTTTCAGCTCGAGGCAGTGAGGCACGAGGCAGCAATGGATTATAAAATACTAGCTGCAAGATTAGCACACCGCATAACGTCAGCTCTTTCTGACATAATAACCAACGCTCAGACATGTTGTGTGCCCGGACGCACAATTTTTCCGTCACTAGCTTTAACCCGCGATTTGTTCACTTTTGGTACGCGCACGCAGATTTCGGGAGCTTTTGTTTCCCTAGATCAAGAAAAAGGCTTTGACCGCGTTGAGCGTGACTACATTTTCACGTTTATAGACTGCTTTAACTTCTAAGGGCCTCTGATAGGCGTCTTGAGATTGTTGTACACCGACATAGCAGCGAGCCTAGCAGTGAACAATTAGATAACCGACCTCATTCCAGTGAGCCGCGGAATGCGCCAGGCTGCCCACTGTATTCAATTCTTTTCGTCCTTTGCATAGAACCGCTGTTGCAAAAAAATTTAAAGTTGCAAGTCGATACGGGGCTTTCCTCTCCCAGGCTTGGACGAGGTTAAAGCAGCAGCTTATCACGATGATATTTCTCTGTTTATTACAAACATTGACAGCTATAGAGCCATTCTGAGGCTCTTTCACGCTTACAGCTGCCTGTCAGGAGCACGTCTCAATCCAGCTAAAAGCCAGGCGTTATCCTTTCGATCTTTTTATGATCAGTTTCCCGATGGCGTCCAATGGGTAGGTGGTGTAAAAGTCCTTGGTGTGACGTTCCTCGCCTCGGGTGACGTAGCCCGAGCCACCTCGAATGAAATAAAAAGCAAAGCTGATCACCGCATTGAAGTCGCAAAATCCTTCCACCTACCTTTCACCGAACGAGCTTACCTTATTAGAACAAGCATAATTGCTTCCTTATTCTACGTCGCAAAAAACCGCCCTCCGCGCCGCGTCCTCCAGAGGCTAGCCACAGCGTGTCGATCTTTCTTCTGGGGTGGACACGCAGAGATCGTTGCAAGAGTTTTGTCCGCCTGCCCACCGACATGCGTGGCTTCAGCATCCCGGATGTTGAAGTTATGTGTCGCGTATTGACCTTAAGGGCAATGTGGAACCTTATCTTAGACACAGCGTACCGAGGAAGAGCAGTCACCGCATATTTGATGGGAACATAGCGTCGCTTCTTTGAGTTATTCAATTGGAAAGGCCCTGCGGCTGAAAAGTCGCCAGCTTTCTATGCATATGTCGTGAGATCCTTACATTTCCTTGAATGTTCAGTTCCTGATTGTGATTTGACAGAATTATCCGCAAGTGAAATTTGCGAATATGTTGCGTTTTGCACCCTTAATGTAGACCAACACAGGAAAGTGCGCAAAAGGCAGAAGCAAAAAATCTTTTCCTCCCTCCCCGCTGATGCATCCAATTTTACCTGGCTCCGCGAATGGGAAGCGTTACCCACAGCTGACCGCCTTGCGGCCAGGGACGTGGCCCCCTCCGCCTCATGACCGCAATGCAGTCGAACTGAAACTCTGAACCATGCCGTTTTTGAAAATCCAGTCGCGCTCACTTTCTGGCGCTTGGTAGTGCGCATGTTACAGGTGTGCTTGCGGTGGCAGAGTCGCAGTAGCGATTTCTTTGTTGAATTATTAATGTGTGTGGGTGCTTATGTACTCTGGAAAAGGAGAGGACTTGCTGTCTTGCGGGGACGCCGACAGAAAGCAATGTTCCCTTTACTGTACGGTCTTAGAACTTTGATGCTTGAACACTTGAATGAAGAACTCGTCGTGTTCGGTGAGGACGCCTTCCTCCTCCGCTTGTCAACAAGGTTCATTGTTGTTAGCGATAGAGGTGTGTCCCCGCCCATCCTTCCTAATTAGGAAGTTTGGCGAGTGTTGCTCATCTTTTCCTTCCTTGTATTTCACTTAAGTTCACAATGAAGCTTCTTTAAGCCAGCTCGCGTAGAAACCACTAATTGTCGCCTGAAATGTCATATGCATATATATGCGATACCTGTACAATGATGGCTCATTGTGATGTACTTGAAAACCAGACCACTTGTGTAAAGAGTCCTTAGCACTGTAGATATTTTCGGAAAAAACAAAATTCTCTTAAAACCAGGCAGCGAGCCTGCTTCGGATTGAGCCAGTAGGCAGGCCCGTGAACTTTTCTTTCTTCTCATTAGCAACAGCACATTGGTTAAGGCGCTCGTCTACTGAGCCAAAGCACCCGGATTCGATCCCAATCATGGGGGCCGCATTTCTATGTATGTATAGATGGATGGATGCATGGATGGACCGATGGGTGGTGGATGGATGGACGGACGGACAAGCGGACGGACGGGCGGACGGACAGATGGATGGGTGGATGGTTGAAAAAATGCACGGATGAATTGATGGTCGGATGGACTGATGGATGGACGGAAACAACTTATTTTACAGGAAACAATTTTACGGCGTGGTCCTCAACTTGTCCAGAGGACCACGGGCTTGTGTTTCACATAAAGCTCGATCCCCTTCTCATAAGTTGTCGGCGGGCTGAGCGGTTCCTAAAGCATCCTCTCAGAAAGAATAGGTGGGATTGCGGCTTGCGAGTACTGCCTGGGGGATGGAAATTCCCAAACGTTGAGGAAAAGTGTGGATTTGGACACGTCCCAGATGTTAGAATGAGGGGCGAAGCCCGAGTGAAGGCATGAGATACCGTAAGGTGAATTAATGCAGCCCGTTTTTATTGTCACCATGTGGCGCTAGATAAGGGCGATGAGTAACTGTGGGGTGGTGGAAATATCAAGCGGCTGAGTTTGTAAATGTGATGATTTGATGATATGTAGGGAGGAGCGATGTGGCCTCTTGCGCGGGTTTGGAGCCTGATCATCCGGGGTCCTGGAGGGGAGTTCTCTGGGAAGGCGTGGCTGTGGCAAGAATATGCTGTGTGGTCGGCGTCGCCTCGCCGTTTATTTAGTGGTGGTACGCGGCCAAAAATGGTTGCAGTTTTTGGGTAAGTTTTGTCAATTGGTAGAGCGCGCAAGCGCAATCGCGATGGCGGCTCCTTTAGCCTCTGCAGACGAAATAGCTCGGATAGTGGCTGCGGCCCCCCACTATGCCATCTTCATAGGCTGCGAGTGCCATGAAAAACTCTGCCCAAAAAATTATCTTCCGCGTCGACATAAAGGATATCGGAGCGATTGCTGTATATTTTGGTTAAACAGCTCGCTCGAGCTTGCCGTCTAGCCTGATGGAGGCTAGAGCTCATATTGCGCAGTAGGGGTTTCTGGTATATATGATCCTGCATGCGCAGACAAATCATGTATGGTGCAGTTGTTGTTGGTGTGGGAAAGGGTGGATTGAGGCGGAGTTGTCAGAGTAGGCGTTGTCCTATTTCCGTGCGACTCAGGCGGACTAATTGGTTTGTGCGTTGAGCCTCTTTCATTACGATCATGCTGTTGTGGGTGCCAGTGGCCATGTGACGTTTCGTGCCAACAGACCGTGGAAAACGTAAGGCGGAGGTCACAGCCGTGTGTATTAGGATGTTTTCCCGTTGAGCTTGGCGCCTTTTGAGTATGTGGCATGGAAGTTGGTATGTAATGCGGCTAATGATTAAATCATTGGTCATATTGAGGGTTTCGCGTTCAGACACCTCATGACTGTGTACTTCCACGCGCCTGATTAAAAAAAAATGCGCAGTATCTGTCTCAGATGTCGGCCGATACATGAACAGCGCCTTAAGGAAAGGGATACAGGAGGGACTAAGAGAAGAAAGGAAGAAAGAGGTGTCATAGTGGTTGAAATATTTCCTGGCTTAGCAGCACTTTGTTTATAGCAGCCGGGCGTGGTTTATAGAAATAAGAGCAAAAGTTGTAAAGAGATGAGCTAAAAAGTCAGCTGCGTTTGACGCTTCTTTCTCCTCTCTCAAATGACTTACGGTTGCAGTTGCTCATATTTTATACTGAGCAGCCTTATCATAAACTTATTACTTTTATATTAATTGCGTTGGCATATTCTCGATGAAACAGTAATATCGTTAAATCGACTGGCGCCTTTCCTTCCGCCCCGCGGCGACCAAGGCCTGTCTGCAGATGAAGAGGATCACCGGCGCCGTGCACAAGCTCACCGTTCGAGGCCAGGACATCTCCCAGCAAGCCGCGCTGCGTCTATACAATGCCGCAGCTTTACGGGGCGGTGCTCTATGCGTTGGCGCTCGTCACGGTGCGCAAGCCGTGCTGGAAGAAACTCGAGCTTCAGCACCGCAAGTCCCTGCCCGTGTGCCTAGGCCTGCACAAAAACTCGCAGTGCGCCGCAACGTTGGCCGAGGCAGGAGCGTGGCCACTTGAGATCCAAGCAGCGCGCAGGGCATCGAATCACATCGACCGGCTTCACCGTGCACCGGACGGCGGCTCGCTGCTGCAGCGTATGCGCTCGCACCCGCGCTCACGAATGGGCGCGGCGATGCTCGAGTATGAGCAATTGACACAAGGCCCACCCACCTACGGCTCCTGCGTGCCCTGGCCTGCTGCCTCGGAGGTACAGCGAGAGATTGTCGGCATTGCGGGAAAGCGGAGCACACCACTCTGTGCTGTGCAGCAGCTGGCCAGAGCCGTCATACACGAGGAGCTCCAGGACCATCTCCTCGTGTACACCGACGGCTCAGAGGCTCGCGACAGCTCCTCCCTTGCTGCGGCGGCCACCATCCCCGCCCTGCAACTGCACAGCCAGCAACACACAGCCTAACTGGGCTCCTCCACCACGGTGGAGTTGATGGGGATCCGGCTCGGGCTGGACCTGCTGCTCACCCTCCGCCCTCCGCCGCCCAGGAGTGATCTGCTGTGCGACTCCCGCGCCGCCCTCAGCCGCCTGCAATCTAACGGCCGCTGTACCCCACTAGTGCGGGAAATTCGCTCGCGCATCGAGCGCCTCGCGCAGAGAGGTTGTGCCGTGCGTGCACAGTGGGTGCCCGGTAACTGCGGCATCGCCGGCAACGAAGAAGCTGACGACCTCGCGACCGCTGCACACCAACTACCTGCCAGCGATCTGCCCCTTGCGCTGGAAGATGTGCGTGCGGCCATCCTTGACCATCTCCGAAAGCAGCACCCCGACCCACGCATCGCGGGAGGTGAGCGCATCGACAGTGTCACCGGCTGTGGCGCACTTACAAGGTCACAACGTGCAATGATCCTCCGCGCGCGCATTGGCTGCGTGTGGCCCGGGGAACGACGGGTGCGTCACGGAATCGCGACGAGTGATGTGTGTGACAGATGCGGTGCAGTGGAAACACTAGAACACCTGCTCCTTCGCTGTGCCGCGTTCGTCGATGCTCGTCGCGATATGCTCGCAGCCTGTAGGGCGCAGGGCATACTAACAGACTCCATCAAGACGCTATTGTGGCCGCAGGGCAGTGCGCGCACTCGTGAGCGAACTTTGGTGAGCCTCTGTGCATTCCTCGAACACACGGGCTTGACGTCCCGTCTGTTCTTCTTCAGATAGTTACACACAGTGACCGAACGCTCCGCGAGTTCTACCTTGAACGATTAATAACTGGACGCCCCACTCCAGTTGTAACCATCACAGTGCTGTACGCGTGTGTGATTTAATAACTCTGAACTGAACTAATCACGCGCACAACCTGGACACATTTCTTATTGTGTAAGTAGTTTGTACATATTACTTCTCCCCCTATCCTCTCTTCTTGTCCCCTCACCTCTTTCATTTCATTTCTCCATTCTGCCTGCTATCTTTTATTTCCGCTACCCCAGCTCAGGTGGTTAAGTATTGATGGCAGATACCGGGGCTAGCCTAAAACATTTTCCTTCCTTTTTACTATTATTTTAATAAAACCGCTACCACCACCACCGCTTCTTCAGATAGCTTCGCGATGTTCCAGCCAGATTTTATACAGCTTCCAATATTATATTATCTGTTGTGAAGCCGCATCAGCTGCACAACGATGCTCTTTTGAGCAGCGACAGCAGACCAGGCTTCTCACCTGTGCATCCTACGCGTAGACACCCCATCAATCTTTTTGGCCGGGCCGACAAGAGGGGAGCGCTCAACCAGGCGACTTTTTAAATCTCTCTCCGCCGTCTTTTCTTCATTAAGGAATTGGTACGCAACCTATCTCCTTCCGCTTTCCCTTTCGTACACTCACATTATCGTGCTGTTTGCCCATGCACTGGTAACGTGTCCTGGACGACATATCACCATCGACATTTCAATACTCTCTCAATATATCAATGACGATTCGACGGCTTTGCGACGGCAGTGCAGAGCACTTCGGCAATGAGCACAGTGGAGGCGATGCACGAAATGGATGTGCCAAGTACTGGAGCAATGTTGCGTCGTTCTCAGAGGCAGCCATTGGTGGAGGTTTGCAGTTGGTCGACACCTAGTTGACTGTAAGCGTGGCTACTAAACATAGGTCGGCGTTCTGACTACTTAAAAAATGTGCTCAGTTGGCCTCGCTCACTTACTCACCTCAGTGTGAGCGACTCGATAAGTTGGTGATGGTAGGTTGGAATGTGAGTAGTTGTCAGCAGTAACTGGATGACTAGGTCACATCAGGAGTAAGCAATTTTGTGATTAACATTAAAGCATGAAGTCTACAAAATAAAGCGATTTATTCTTGAAACTTTATAGGTCAAACGTATAAGTGAAAAAGAACCTCAAAATCAATGCTGATATTTTATATTAATACAGAAGAAAACTAATATGAAACAGTACGTTGCCTGAACAGTGACAAATATAAGCTGTTTCTGTCAGCCATCCCAAACATCTCCAGACCACACTGTGCAAGTCATAGTCCTACAGGCCTCCCTTTGATGGAATTTTGACAGTAAAATGACCGGCTTACGGCAGATTTTTAGTAGTGGTGGCGCACCTATGCCAACTCTGTACGCTGTTTGGCTCGCGCAAAATTCCGGCTAGGCGATCACAAGGCGACTTCGCCCCGAATTGCAACACACGTGCGGCAGTGATCCAACGGCCACTACAACCTCCTAAACAATTTCATTTAAAATATTCTCACCACAACGATGAGGAAAGTTTTTTTTCCCATCCAGCTATTAAAGATGGAACCACCCTGCTCGATTTCATTGTAAAAATTAATTCACTACACGCCGTGGTGGCTCAGTGGCTAGGGCGCTCGGCTACTGATCAGGAGTTTCCGGGTTCGAACGCGAACACGGCGGCAGCGATTTTATGGAGGAAAATTGCTAAAGCTCCCGCGCGCAGTGAGCAGTCAGTGCACGTCAAAGATCCCCAGGTGGTCGAAATTATTATGGAGCCCTCCACTACGGCACATCTTTGTTCTTTCACTCCCTCCTTTATCCCTTCTCTTACGGCGCGGTTCAGCTGTCCAACGATATATGAGACCTCTTCCACGCTGCTCTCCTTCAGTCTTTATCTCCCAAATTCCCCTCCCTACACAGAGTAGCATGCCAGCGATATTGAAACGCCGGCTAAATTCTCTGTTTCCTCATTAAAGAGTCTCTCTCTCTCTCTACTGCACCATTTCTTTCCCCCCCCCAAAAAAACAATTATTTAAACCAATTATGTACGGCAGCGAAACAAACGCCGGCTCCACCCATGCCAACACTTGATTGTTGAAAGTGGGTGAGCCCCTGCAGGTAACAGCACAGGCGCACGTGCCTTTGTTGTCGCCCATGATACGAACACACCCGAGCGAGATATATTATGTTGATCATATATAAGTACAGAGCGCACACGAAACTTTTCTACCAGAGAACATAACAGCGTAGTTTGAATAATAATATTAATAATAATAATAATAATAATAATAATAATAATAATAATAATAATAATAATAATAATAATAATAATAATAATAATAATAATAATAATTTCTTTTTTAAATGGCGCAGTGTCTGTCACATATATCGTTGGACACCTGAAACGCAGCTTAAGGGAAGGGATAAAGCAGGAAGTGAAAGAAGAAGAAAGATAAAGGTGCCATAGTTAAGGGCGGCGCACTAATTTCGACCACCTGGGGATCTATAACGTGACCCGCCGCGGTGGCTCAGTGATTAGAGTGCTCGGCTACTGATCTGTAGCTCGCGGGTTCGAACACAACCGCGCCGGCTGCGTTTGTATGTAGGAAAAACGCTAAGGCGCCCGCGTGCTTTGCGACGTCAGGTTTTGGTTGGTTTGTTTTTTTTTTTGGGGGGGGGGGGAAGGAAATGGCGCCGTATCTGTCTCATATATCGTTGGACACCTGAGCCGCGCCGTAAGGGAAGGGATGTCAGCGCAAAACAAAGATCTCCAGCTGGTCGAAATTATTCCGCAGCCCTCCACTACGACAGCTGCTGCCCCATTTCCTTTCTCCAAAAACCTATTATTATAATTATAATTATTATTATTATTATTATTATTATTATTATTATTATTATTATTATTATTATTATTATTATTATTATTACAAATATTATTATCTTTAACGTGCACTGATATAACACAGCACACGGGTGCCTCAGCGTTTTGCCTTTATAAAAACGCAGCGTGGTTCGACAGCATAGCAGCGTGTTAGCCGAGTTTTGGTACAGGTGACATGTATAAACCCTCATGATCTGCGCCATGTCAATTTCCTTTAAACAATTTATGTGATCCAGATTAATTTGGATCCTTCTACTGAGACTAATCTTTCTCTCTCGTTTCTTCCCATATTTCAGCACTATACTCGGGTCACTGCTGAACGCTGAGTAACAAAGTTATGGCTTCCTTGCTTCTCTATAAATTCTGCTGTCATGGCTCAAAAGCAACCCAAACAGATCGCAGTTCCGTCATCGTATATGTTGTTGTTCTTTTGGTGATGTGATGCAATTGCACGGTGCGCTAGTGATTGAATTTATCATGAACCAAACGCGTGTTTAATGGGTCTACTTTGTGGAAAGCAAATAATGTTTATATTTTAATTATGAATATTTATTAGTAGGCATTGTTCTGTTAGGAGCATCTCAAAAACTTTAAAAGAGCAAAGAGTACAGGGTCAAGCAGCATGTGTTCATTTAAGTTTAAGGGTTTTGTAATTGAAATATAATTCAAAAGCGTGGCTTTTTGGGCTTGTTGGTGCATGATCAAGCTAGAGACTATAGCGCAGAGTAGCCAGGACACAGAAGAAACGAACAACACGAGCGCTCGTGTTCTTCGTTTCTTCTGTGTCCTGTCTACTCTGCCCTATAGTCTCTTGCATGAAACATAATGTCGGTTTAGGTTTTGTAATTTTCCTCCTGCCGCTAACAATTTCGCTGCATTACTGCTGATTCTTCAGCCGTGTAGCACCGTTTGAACATCACTTTTCATCCGCGAAGGAAACTAAAACAACAAGGAAGCAACGGGTACTAAGTTGGACTCTTTGCAACTCTTCATAAAAAGCCTTCACATATTATTGGTGTTGATATTTAAAAACAATGGGGAGGGACATTGGATGGGAAGGGACCAGTCAGTGTTTGCTCGAGCTCAAGTCTGCAACATTATTTTATTTGCAAAACTTGGCTCTGTGCTGCAGGTTCTCCACTGCGGTAGGAGGAATGTGCAGGTGATGAAAAGAATATTTGCTACATTCTTATGTCCGTCGCAATGGGAACGAATGAGTAGCGATAACCTATTCTTTGCTCTAATGTCTCATGAAATCGGCCTTGCTCACTTATTCTTTCACCAGTTTGATTCGAGTTTTTCTTTGCAAATCATCAAACCACCCTTTCTAGTAGCTGTGTTAACTGGGCGTCTCAGTGCTCTTTTGTCTCTGCTATTCGCACTGACACGAAACACTCGCGAGGGGCTTTTATGAGGATTCCTTAAAAAAGTTGCTGACACCTTCAATTTCCTCACTGTGCGCTTTTCTTTAGACTAACTGTATTGCCTCTCCAGAAGACAGGTGACTCAGGCAGTTACAGAGTATTTGTTCCCTGCACCGTTGTATCAGCAAACGTTTCTGGAGTTCCTTGACACCAGTGTTTTAAAAGGCGTTTGGCGAATGTGCATTTCTTCTGCTGCAAAAACATTCTTCTTTAAACAGCACACGTCTTCGCCGCCTATGAAGGCATGGCTTCATGTTAAAGAGATGCTTGCGCCATGGTCGGTGAACTGCGGCCTTTGCAGCACTCCGAAGACAATTGGGCATTGTTTTATTCTGTGCATTGATGCTGTGATATTCTCAGATATATTGCAACGAGCGATATATAAGACATTGATATCATCACTCTGTACAGTATCTGTTTTTTGCCAGTGGAGAAAACTGTGTTTAGCTCTATGATCTATTTAGGTTGCTGGAACTTTTTATTCTCAAGAAGACCCGCATGATCGACCGCCACGCCGAATCACCACAGTCGTCTAAATCGGTATCGCGAACAATGCGCTTTGGCGCGGGGAGTATATGGTGCCCTGCAAGAGGCGCCTAGCTGCCTTCTCTATCTCGGTGCATGTCTGTGCCTCCCAGACATTTGAAGTTTTGGAAGGAGTTGCCATGCAGGGTTATGTGGCCGTGGTGTTTTGTGGCGTTGGCATGCTTAGACTTTTCTTTTCAGCACTACTTCCGTACAATAAGAAGAAAAGAGTCTCAATGACAGGAGTAGCGCGTCTGACTCGCAACTTAAAGGTCATGGGTTCAAACCCATGCAACTACCCCTATTTTCTTTCCAGCGTAAATAAATTACTTTGCATTCTTATATGTTGAAACAATGTTTAAGGCACTGCAAATTGAGTCACAATTTAACTTGTGTTTAATATTTTTAAATCTCTACGTCAACGGATGACATCAGGAACTTTTTGACCAATAACAAATTAGGGCGACAGCATGCACGGATTTTCCCAGAACGTTTGATTTAACGCTTTTGCATTAATACAGAAGGGCGTTGCAGTGCGCGCCAGTTTCATTAAGAGACTGGGATATGTGCTCGATTTTTTGCAGAATGCAGACATGCGAACACCAAATCGGTTCCAAAAAAAACTCATCTCCACTGGATAAAGCTTAGCGAAAATACTCAATGCGTTAGGAGGCGTTTCGAGTGTTATATGTAGATGTAACACGCGCCCTGTGCACATATCGTGGAGAAATGAATTTGTGGGAGTGCCAAGGTTTCCAGCTTCAACCGGTACGGGTAGGTGCCAATACTTCACTATATTTTATAAGCCTGAATATTGCGGCGCTTCGCTCTTCAACTAGAAAGAGAGAGAGAGAATGAAAAGGAAACGCAGGGAGGTTAACCAGATGTGAGTTTCCGGTTTGCTACCCTACACTGGGGATGGGGGATAGGGGTTAGAAAGATGACAGAGAGGAAAACGCAAAAAAAGGAACGTGCACACATGGAGACACACACACACCGAAAAAACTTATTTTAGACTGGCTGGGCCAGACACACAGGTGGGAAATATGTCTTATATCAGGCGAAAATTCTCACGCTTCCCTTCCATTTAACATCGCTTACATGAGATACTTTTAGAATGTTGGCTGCTGGGCTAGTTCTTTGTCGACATGATGCAAGGATTATTGCATCAAGACGAAAAACACACAAGAAAGAGAAGAGGAAGGGCGCATACTCACAATCTTCCTTTAATGTGGTGAAAGCGATAGAAATCTATACCCTTTCGAAATCTTTGCGCATGCGCACGCGTACAAGGCAACAGAAACATAAAACCAAAAGACCTTATAATAGCAGACGTGAATATACTTTCTCCTCAGCTTCACAGAGGTAAACAGATGTATCACTGAAAGAGTTTGAACACGCATTTTTTTATTAGAAAGACTGTCCGAGTTTCACTACCTGTTTGTATTTTGTCTCTGCCCTGTAAGCTCTCTTTCTAAGCGCTAGTACTACTATGCCGGAAAAACCTTCTCTTCATTTAAAATAGCCTATTTTTAAAAAATAGTAGCCGGCTTCCCTAAAACAATTGTTATAACAGTTGCTTTTGAAAAAACAAAGAGAATACATTTCCAGGTAATGCGCAACGTTGTCCAAATAAGAATGGTGTTCCGATGAAGGACGTTCACGAAAAGAGCGCTCCAAACAGCGGAAGAAAAATTTTGACTGTAGTTCAACTCGGCTGAACCTGGTTAGTTGGATAGACCATGGCCATACATTGCGCTTTGGAGTTTCAGTGGGCGCTCATGATAGAGCTGGCACTAAGGAAATTTGTGCACGAATGAAAATCACCGGAAGCGCACTTCGCTACTAACATAATTTGGATATGTTTATTTGCGTGCTCATAAATTCTTCATGCACGCCTCAGCACATATCTTGAAGATACGTTCCTTAGGCATCTGCGCATTAACTAGACGAGCTCCATTCATATCCAAGAAAAATACAGTCCTGGCGTATTGTAAGCGTCCTCGTGCAAGCGTGCCACAATTCCCTTTCATTTTATATAAACTGAGGCTTTTTCGGATTGATATCTGCGCCCTAACATGACCTCCAAAGAGTGTGCGCGAAAATTGAAGCTTTCGCTCCAAACCTAGATACAGACGACGCAGCACTGCTGCACTAGCGTACGAATAAATGAAGAAGAGAAAACGAAAACAATGAAGCTTTCTCCTATGAACTTCCTCTTTGTGCAAACTGCAAAGTGCGCCACTGTAACGATGTAACCGTGAAACGGCACACACGCAAGAAAAGCAGTGATGGCGAGAAAGAGATTGGCGGAACGTACATGGCTAGAACAACGTGAGGTCAGGAACGTATGCTTATAAGTGCGCGCAAGGCCAAAAATTAATCATAGATCGATGTGTAGGTAGCAGCAGAGTCGAGAGAAGGCACATAAAACAGAATTGCAAGAGTAAAAAAAGATAGAAAAAGGTTTGATGCGCATAATTCCTTGTGCTACGCTGGGCGTTCTTTGCGCTACACCGCGTCAGCGAATCCCAAAGGCGCAATTCTAGGCTATGAAGTGGGCATGGCATGATGGAGAGATGTCAAACCAGCACACAACCGGGAGGCAGCCCGCGAAGGAAGAGAAGCAACGGGCGAAATCTAGGGCAGAGACATGGCAGCGAGGGCTCAACATATTTGCCATCTAAGAGCAACTGTGCCCGTTGTATACAGCCGATCTCGCAAATCGCGCTAAGGGCAGCGACATGCAAATAACCATGTGGTGCCGTTCGGTGAGTGTTTGGAGGAGCTCCTGTGAGGAGCTAAGACCATACACCGAGAACAGTATCTTTAAGCTGTTTGAAAAATAGAGCTCAGTAAAATACGTATATTGAGCGAGATAAGGGGACAGACACGTTGTTGTTGTTGTTGTTGTTGTTGTTGTTGTTGTTGTTGTTGTTGTTGTTGTTGTTGTTGTTGTTGTTGTTGTTGTTGTTGTTGTCGTCGTCGTCGTCGTCGTCGTCGTCGTCGTCGTCGTCGTCGTCGTCGTCGTCGTCGTCGTTGTTGTTGTTGTTGTTGTTGTTGTTGTTGTTGTTGTTGTTGTTGTTGTTGTTGTTGTTGTTGTTGTTGTTGTTGTTGTTGTTATCCTCATACTATTGCACATGCACACATAGGGAATTGGCCGAGAATTGGGGGGCACAGACTGTTTTTCAGGCCAATAGTTCCTGGATGAAAATAAAATGAATGGTAAGGAAGGAAGAAGTAAACAAAAAGGAACAACGAAATGAAACGGGAGATGCATAACGCACTCAGGAGATCGCGATTGATGTTTATAGCCGAGTCGGTAAATGATAATGATATTTGTGAGAATAAAATAAGTTTGAAAATAACAAAAAATAAAATAGTTTAGCATGGTTGCAGACTTGATTCCAATAAAAAAATCTGGATGGCGGTAAAAACAGACTTGTGGCTGCACCCAAGTATGGCGGCTCCAAACGACAATATGACAGGCTGCTCAAACAAAGGCCAAGCTGTTGTAGTGGTTTCTCTATAAGCCGCGCTCTCATCATTTTTTATCGCTGACAAAACAACAAAAATTGGTGTATGCTTTCGTGCTCGCCAAAGAATACACAAACGGGATGAAGCGCCAACCCAGACCTCTGCAAATAAAAATTTAAAGGTGGGATTCGGCAGCGCAGCCTTGATAGAGACACCTGAACCTGCCGTGAATGGCATGATTGCCTGCTCCAAGATTACCTCAGATGCAGGTAATCATCAGCTCTTAAAAGAGATCCAATTGTCATTCTTAGCGAATTCTGCCTCTGAAACCTCCGTGCTGTAATGTACGCTGTAGCCGGAACGATAGGTAGCACGGGGTCATTGAATGACGCCTTTTACAGGCAGTCCGCAACTTCATTGGCTGTCACACCGCTATCACCTTGCACCCATATCATGTGAACAAAGCTCAAATGCGGAGGGAGTAATGAATTGAAGGTGTTTAGGATTGGAGAATCTACACACGAAGCAAGGGACGAACACAAAGAAAGAGAGTCTGTAATGACAGCCGCTGAAGAGAAAGCTGGCTCTAGATTGCGAAGAGCCAGCACCACCGCAAGAAACTCCGCTTGGAAAATAATAGTGTAGTCGGGAATGCGCACAGAACAAGGCAAATCTAGAAGCAGGCAATATGTTACCGTCCCTGCCTTTTCAATATATTGGGAGGTGTCAGTAGCTATCGTTAATCTGATGGTTAGGCTTTGTAAATGGTCTTCTAATAATCCATTCAAAATGAGGACTGGTGAATGCTTAGCGTTTTTCGGAAAAATGTCGTGACAGCCAATTTATACAGAGAAGTCACAGGGTCTTGTCGGAAGGATGTTATACAAAATAACATTTTAATGTTCAAGCACATTTTGTACCATAACTACCTGCCGGGTATGAAAGCTAGGCCAGTGGACTGAAAAAAAGAAGTCGGCTAGCCACAAAAAAACAGACATGGAGCAGTGTAAATCTGATTCACATATCCTTAGGTGCGTCTGAACAATTAGAAAATTATATCTAGATAATAAAAGAGTGATACAGGCATCAAGATAATCCACATTATTGGCCACAAATTTGGGGAGGCCAAGGCACAACCGAAGCGCTTCCCACTCCAAAAGAACGAGCTGGCGAATTTAATCAGCCGTACCAGAAAACAGCAGAGATCCAAATTGTATAATTTGTCGGACATACAAAACATAAATCAGCAAAAGTGCATCGCTCCGCAGTCAAGACCGGGAATTACTTAATCTACGCAACATGCCTGCAGCATGAGCCCCTTTCGTTGCGACATGACCAATGTGAGAGCGCCATGTGAGGCTGTCAACATAAATGACACCTAGATATTCTAATAACTTAACTTGAGGAAAATATGGTGGCTGGTAACTGAGAGAAAGATGAACATGAACTTCCATATGAAAAACAAGTGCAGCGCACTTGTTTACATTTAAGGTTAGATTTAAGCCAAACAACTTTCAAGCAAATTCAGGTGCGATTGCAGGCTCACATGGAGAGAGTGAAGGTCAGCGCCAGCAGTGAAAAATGCAATGTCGCCCGCATAGATGTATGTGCGAAAGTTTTGATGGCTGGGAATAAAACTCACTAGAATATTAAAGAGCACAGGGGACAAGACTGCCCCTTGTGGAACACCTCTGGATTGTTTATGTCTTCCAGAACTGACACCATTTATTATAAAAAAACTGCCTGTTTTCAAGCAATGCAGATGTGTACGCCAGTAAGTAATTCCGAAAATGCTGAGAATATAATACCTGCAATATTATGTAGTGTTCTACGCTGTCATAAGCTTTGGCTGCATATAATGTCATCGCCGCAGCATGCATTTTCTGGTGCCGCGCAAGACGAATGCGACTCTCAAGATCGGGGTGAGCATTCCATATTGAACATATTTGACGGAAACTATTTTGACAGGAACTAAGGATATTATTGCGGTCCACAAGCTCCTAAACACGTAGGAGTATGACCCTTTCAATAATCTTAACTACCCTTGATGTCAAAGAAATGGGTCTAATATTATCCAGAGAATAGCCACCACTATTGATTTTAGGTAAACGGATCACTTTTCCGATTTTCCACTGATGAGTAATCCATGTATGTTTGATTGAAAAATTAACCAGCTGCAATAAGGATGCAGGGTACTCCTCAAAGAGGAACCTCAACATTTCCAAAGTTGCCCTGTGAGGGTCAGGAGCACCAGTTGGCAACCTCAACACTAACGGGGAAGATCGGGAATGGTAATAGGGAGACATGCTGAAACCGGTCTCCTAACGCCACAAACGCGGAGCGAAAAGGAAGTACAGAGGCGAAACTCTGCCCTAATCCTTCGGCAATTGTTTCAACTGTTTTATTGCTTATTTCGGTTTCAAAAAACATGAGGGTGAATTTATTGAATTCGAATCTTTTTCAGTGATCTTAAGATTCCGAAAAGTGCGCAACGATTTCCTGATTTTGATAGGAAATCAAAATGCTCTGGTTCATAATTTTGTTTCGCTTCTGAGATTGTACGTTTAAAAGTAGCCACGATGAACTTATAATCATGCCAATTTCTTGGGCACTGATTGCGTAGGAGCTTCTTCCTTGCAGCGTTTCTGCGTCTGTAATCCCGCGAGCAATCTGCATTCCACCATCTAGCTGAAGTGTTCCCTCTTGATGAACGCACCAAAAATTCGGACTTCTTTCGGCATTCCTCAATAGCCAAGAATGTGCCTTTTGCTACATGTTCTTCATATATAATTGGTTTTTTTTGGTGGAAAGGAAATGGCGCAGTATCTGTCTCATACATCGTTGGACACCTGAACCGCGCCGTAAGGGAAGGGATAAAGGAGGGAGTGAAAGAAGAAAGAGAGAAATAGGTGCCGTAGTGGAGGGCTCCGGAATAATTTCGACCACCTGGGGATCTTTAACGTGCACTGACATCGCACAGCACACGGGCGCCTTAGCGTTTTTCCTCCATAAAAACGCAAAATTAACTTCTGAAGCAAGAGTGGAGCGCAAAGAGGACTGAAACTGGTCATAGTTTATATATGACCTCCACTGAGAGCAGGCTGGAGTTAAGCGGCAATTAACTTCATAAACGATAGGTATGTGACCACTAGATGTTCTACAATCAATAGTCGACCAAGTGAGTACAGGAACACTAGGGCTGGTGAAAGTTAAATCTAACACAGATCAAATTTGTGCCCGGATAATTGTGGCCGAACCTGAATTCACACACAAAAAATTCTTATCAATAACCCAATCACCAAGATGCTTGCCACAGAAATCTGTCTTAAAGCATTACGACACATGATGAGAATGAAAACCACCGTCCAAGAGAAAGACTTCTGACCATTAATGAGCAGATCTAGCAGCCTGGTATCCTGCACACTGCAAGGAAAATATACGTTTACTAATGAAGACGGATAGCACCCTTGAATCTGAAAGTCTAAAGCCGTTATTTCACAGTCTATAGTAGAGGACTGAAAAATAATCTTAGCCCTGTGACAAAATTTAGAAGAAGCTAGTCTGAGTAAGCCTCCTACTCTTGACTGACGATCTTGTCGAAATGAAGAATATTTTTGGAAATGTAAGTGTTTTTCAGATGTAAGCCAAGTCTCTTGTAAAATAATTTTATCTGGATGACTTTGAGACATAACGTACAGTACGTATGTTGAAGCTGAAAGTAGTGACCGACAGTTCCACTGGAGAGCTCTTAACACCCCTATGGTTGGGAAATCCGGGCAGCAGCAACTGCCTGTCCTAAAATAATTTCTTTCGGTTTAGATCCAATCTGTTGCTTCTATGATTTCGGCTGAGGATGTGGAGAAGAATGGTTAGACATGGGAGATCCACTGTAATTTCAGGATTCGCGTATCCGAATGAACCATCTCTGCATCATGAATAAATTGACAATTATCTTAATTACTGTATCGAAGAAGTGGAGAAAGATAAGTAATTTGTTCTTGAACCTGAGACTGCTCAGGCAAGGAATGCTGGGACATTAACGAAGTCAAGACTGGCATGAGAGAAGGCTTTCCAATTTGCATGGCCTGGATGTTCTGCGTTGCCAGAACATTAGATATGCACTCTGTCGCAGTGGAAACTATCCTGCCAACCATCTTAGCCATAGAGGCTTCCTCAGCAGTCAATACTGCCAGAGATATAAACGAATCTAGTGTCACTTCTGAAGGGGCTGACAAACCTGCATAGCTGTGAGCGCTCTCTTTGATTTTTGATATTACCTCGCTCCACGAACCGCTTTTGCGGTCGGTTATATATAGAATTTGCAATTAATAACTCCGACAAGGATAATCTATGGAATTTGCAGCGTGAGATTCACCACAAACGCAACACTTCTCGTTTTGATCAGAGCATAAATTGGATGGATGGTCATCGCCGCGTTTGCAACAGTGCAAAGTGGACTCGCAGCCACGAGCACTATGGCCATCTCGCCACCAATTGTACTGCAGTTGCTTAGATGGAAGGGGATCTATATGGAAGATCAGGGGCTATGCCTTTATTGCTGAGGAGCAGGCAGTACCCGTGAAAGTGGCAAATACCGTTTCCATTGGCACCCGATCATTGTTCACCTCTTCGCTACAGCGAAACCAATCAACAACACCCGTGGCAGGGAGATGGTCGAAGGTCTCAAATGGAGACAAGCAAGAATATACACCGCGATCCAAACCTTTTGTACAGACCAGATGAGGAGGAATGAAGATGTTTACTGAAAGAGACCCAGAAGAAGAGCAGCTTAGAAGATGGTTTGCGCACGACAGGTCTTGAGAATGGCACGGAACCTCGCCACGTCCAAACTGCCTTGCCGCAGTGAATGTCTTATAAAGGAAACTGGCCGCCTGTAGAGCAGCTCGAACAGGTCCTAGACCGTTAATTTTGATAGATCCACCATCCTTTGCCACCAGAGCCACAGGAAATATGCTGACGCCGGAGCGTTGAAAAGCTTCCAGAGGCATCTCAAGAGGCGGTAGGGAAGCCGACCAGCGGGACCTCCTCTAGCCGGGAGACTGCGTAGCAATTACTTGAGATTTAGAAACTCACCGCGTGCGTTATCCACACAAGAAAAAAGGTGCGAAGGCACCGGGGAAAAACGAAAACAGGACGAGCCGCCTAATACTTAGCCAATCCTTCCAGACCACGCGGCCTTCCAGATCAAGTAGTCCGTTTGAAACAGTCTAGGCAGCGTGTTCATGTTCTTCTTCTCCGTCCTCCTAAGGCATGGCACATACCACACGGCGGGATTGGCCACGGTGTAGCGGCATAAACGAGGAAATATTCATGAGAACACGACAAAATTTTAGCACCTTGTCTGAATTTTGAAATATGAATCAATAAAAACGACAGAAAAATATTTAAAATACTATAACAGACAGCATTTTGGTGAAAAGAAGAGCTCGAAGAATTTTAAAAGAATTCGCAAATCAACTTAAGTTGCAATTATGTTATAATGGGGAATACCACAAATTGAACCCGATGCAAGTCCTTTAGCACTTGAACTGGACGATTATAACACTGGCAGATATAACAGGACCCTAACCTGGAGAGAGGAGTCTCCAGGTGAATCTACCTCTGAAGTGCGAACTGTGGAGAGGTGAGGAGAAAATGGTCTACAGATTCAACTCCTCCGCATGCGTCACATAGGTTTGTCGGTGTCAACCTACACCTTCTTAGATACAAATTCAAACTGGGAATCCTGCATTGAAACCGCGTCATTGAAAACTCAGGCAGCATGATTTTACACGAATAGGCGTTCAGACGTCCCAATATTATGCTAAGTGCAGATAATCAGTAATATTTAGTAAGGAATCACGTTTTATGGCTGATATGTGTTGTAACCGCTGAAACCTAGAAATCACCAGAGGACTGACATTTGCGAGAGGATGTGCCACTGACCTAGCAAGAGCCGACCTTGCTAAGCAATCAGCCACTTCATTTGAATGGACATCCTCATGTCCAGGAACTCAGAAAAACGAACCTCCTTCAAAGTGCATAGGACAAAAAATCGCAGGAATCGGCTCAGAGAATCTTTCTTGATGTTGCAAGGAAGACTAAAACTGACAAACAATCAGCAAGAATAATAACGTGAGACAACATGACATGAAATTTTCTGCAGGGCCAATCCAACAGCCAAAACTTCTTCAAAGAACATAGAAATATAATTAGGGATTCGGACAGAATAGCTCCAGGCTAAATCCTGTGAAACGATGCCAACAGCAGCTTTTTGTCAGCTGTCGGAGGCATCGGTAGAAAGCACCGTATGATAGTGGAATTCCTTTATGTTATCAGAGGGAAGGTCGTTTGAAATGTTTGCCGGCATGTGTTTCGCATGAGATGGGAAGATGGGGTCAAAATGAAACTGAACTGCTGGTGGCGTGTCAAAAACAAACTGCAAAGAACTGAGATCAACACCAATTGGTTTTAAAAAGTCTCCGTTAACATATTTTATGGAATTTGATACCGCGGCCGATGATGAGAAAATAATAAGGCCGGCTGAGATACAAAAATGAGAGTAATGACATGTCACCGCGTCCAACGACCTGAGGAAAGTTCGCGGCGTGAGTATTTTTGAAAGCGGGAACATAAATCAGGAATACGGGCTTACATATCAAGCAGACCGTTTTAAACTGATTTTCGGAGACCAAGGCAGAGACGTAGAGCGCGCCTTTTCAGTAAGATTATGGGTTGAATGCTGTAGTTTTCACGATGAGAGAACATAATGCAACCAAATTCATGTGTAGGTCTCGCTTAGACTTTGGATAGGAACAATTATGTGTCGCGTCACGTCCCAAACTTTTTATTGGCTATTTTTGTCAGCCAGCCTAGAGCGCGTTCTCCTTTAGACACATTGTTCTCTAAATGAAGGCTCCAATCTTATGCTGGGTGAGATGTAACACCTAGATATTTAACTAATTCCACTTGTGGAATCTGGTTACAGCGATGGACTAATGAAATGAGCAAAGGCGTGTCTGGAGGAATTTCCAAAACGCCGCATTTGTCAACAATCAGGGTTATATTATTACCGTGCAACCATGCTCAAAGAGCATCCAAATATCTCTGCAGAATCTGGCAAAGGGAATGAACATCCCTGGGCGAGGCGAAAAAAGCTATGTAATCTGAATACAAAAACCCTTATTTCAGGACGAATGGGCATGCCACTAACCAGAATATTAAAAGCAGCGGGGATAGCACCGATCCTTGCGACACACCTTTTTATTGAAGATATATACTTAAATATAGGGTTCCCTTTCTGCAGTAAGTGTATCTGTACTTAAGAAATTCAGATCTCCAGGAATCAATGTAGGTTGGAGGATGTAACTGAGCAAATTTTTTAAGTAGTATAGTATGTTCTGCTCGTTCATAGGCCTCTGCTACCTCAAGAGTTACCGAAACTGGAACTTCCGTTCTGCGTAGCAAAACCAGAATTCTGTTCTCTAGAACCACATGCGCCGACCATAGAGAATCCGCAAGGAAAGCATATCTGAACTCAGCTGAGAGCATTGACGTCATGAACATGTTTTTTGAGGTGACTGTGCACTATTCTTTCTATTAATGTCCCTAAATTTGAAATTACCGCAATTGGCCGAATATTATCTAAGACGTATCGTTCTAATGCATCTTAGGCTGTCTTGTTCGTTTGCGTGGTTATTTTCTGCTGTCTCTAGCATTCAGTCAATGTCGCAACTCTAGTTCACGAGCTAACTTAATGGCCGATACATTATAACCAAGGACAAAAAGAGAACTCACGGACCGAAGCGACCTGCGGTGTGGAAAGCGTGACGAGATTTTAACACAATAATAATAATAATTGGTTTTGTGGGGAAAGGAAATGGCGCAGTATCTGTCTCATATATCTTTGGACACCTGAACTGCGCCGTAAGGGAAGGGATAAAGGAGGGAGTGAAAGAAGAAAGGAAGAAGAGGTGCCGTAGTGGAGGGCTCCGGCATAATTTCGACCACCTGGGAATCTTTAACGTCCACTGACATCGCACAGCACACGGGCGCCTCAGCGTTTTTCATGTGATCTCCAACGTATACATGCGGAACAACGCCGACAGAGCCGCAGCACGAAAACACTGTGATGATCTTCATTGTGCCCTATGGGCTCAGGGCGGACACAGGAGAAGAGTGACCGTGTGCTGGGCGAAGTGGTGCGCGTGCACAATATAACGTTGGAGCCTGGCTTCGAGGCAGTCTTGGCGCCCCGCCGCGGTGGCTCAGTGGTTAGGGCGCTCGACTACTGATCCGGAGCTCCCGGGTTCGAACCCGACCGCGGCGGCTGCGTTTTTATGGAGGAAAAACGCTAAGGCGCCCGTGTGCTGTGCGATGTCAGTGCACGTTAAAGATCCCAAGGTGGTCGAAATTATTCCGGAGCCCTCCACTACCGCACCTATTCTTCCTTTCTTCTTTCACTCCCTCCCTTAATATTCCCTTCCCTTACGGCGCGGTTCAGGTGTCCAAAGATATATGAGACAGATACTGCGCCATTTCCTTTCCCCCAAAACCAATTATTATTATTCAGTCGTGGCAGTGGTTGGCTGAGTGGCGGGACGTTTATTGGAGCTCGGTGTTTCACCATGGCCGGCTAGCCTGTACCGGCCGGGCTGCGAGATCCGGGGTCTGGCTTGCCGCGCACGCTACTCACCACGGTACCCTGCTCGCTGTCTCCAGCCTCCCCCTAGCAAGGCGTCCTACTGGCGAGCACCTGATTGCTGATTTCGACCTCCAGCTAGCCAGGAGGCCTACGGGCGAGCGCCCGCCTGCTGACTCCGGCCTCCCGGTAGCCAGACGGCCTACCGACGCCCTCTTACCTGCTGGTACTGGCCTTCTGATAATTCTCCGTAAGTCAGGCGGCCCACCGACGCGCACCTGCCTGCTGGTGCTGGCCTGCTGATACTTTCCCGGTGGCCGGGGTGCACCTGCGCCGCCGTGTGCGTAGGCGCCGACAAGGACTGTCGCACTAGACCTCGTAGTTAGATGCTGATGTTCATCTTGACATAGGTTGTATGTCCCCTGTTACGTTTGTGTGTGTGTTAGTTTGCAAGCGGGCGATCGTATACCTTCGTCCTCGACGCTCCACAGAAACAGTCTCGTGATGCTGAATGTGGTCTGTTCTATTGACCAGGCTCCTGAACGGACCTGAGCCTATTAATTACATCTTAAGAACGCGCAACTGCACAATCACACAATACAACAGCCCGCTGATATCAGTGTTCCCTAAAAAAAAAACTGGTGGGAAGGAAGAATATCCAGGCACGCTTGCGCGCCCTAGCGCCATGACTACTTGCCCCTGCTGACTGAGAAGTTACAGCCTTATCAATATACCATATTGAAACTTCGGTACAGCTTTTCGTCATGTACAGTCGGACAAAAAATTCTCTGGGCCACGTGTTCAACAAACAAACCCGCAGCTTTGCTGTTAGCCTGCGGCTGGAGACTACACTTGTGGACGTGAAAATCAATATTTTTTTCTCTCATCTCCAGAAGTGTGCTTTCCAGCCGCCGGCCAATAGCAGAGCTATGAACTTTGAGGAATATGTGGTCGAGAGACTTTTGTTCCGGATTGTATGTGCTTGAGCGAAAATAAAGCAACGTGATTGTCTACATATTCTTTTTATTCTTCTCTACTGGCTCATACACCCTCTATGCGAGTGCACCTCAGGCGGCACCCAGGCGCATAAAGTTTTTTGCATTCGACGAACGATCCGCCTGTGGTTATTAAAAGAATTGCTAAGCGTTGTTTTAATCAGACATGAAAACAAGAAACTTTGCCTAGCGAGAATCTCTGCGAAGTGAGTTTTCAGCAAAAATAACAATTTGTTCCTAATACTCATGTGCGGGTTCTACAGCCTGAAATGACCACCGCATATCTGGGACCTATGGGAAGAGTTCAAATCAAAAACGTGTATCCTAATGTTTCAGCGGTGAACAGCTGCAGGTGGTCGAAATTATTCTGGAGCCCTCTTCGTTAATGTCCTCGAGAAAATTCTTTCTATACTTGTAAGAAGAAAAGCTCCTGAGCCGCTAATTTATGCAGGACTCTAGTAACCCATACTCCTTCATTATATACAATAATGAAAAATACAACACAAGCATCGAGAAAAGAAACCACTGTTGTTGTACATCGTCGCTCGAAAATGAACCCAAGAGAGGAGCCTTTGACTTGAAATGAGGAATATCCAGGAGAAGAATCCTACCCTCACTGCCGCCATTAAAACGGTAAAAAATTTGACCAGGCATGAGGAAGCGTCTCGTCACTACGCGTCTGAATGTTATTCGCAGAATCGCGAGTGGGTAATGGTGAAACCCCCTCCTCAATGATCAGACTTCAAGGAGCTCTGGTAATTAGTCGCATAATGTACCAAATGCGTTGAATTTCCCCCTCGGTATCAGAGCTTGAAAGCCTGGAAAATGCCCAAAGAATGGACCTAAGAAGAAAAAGAGAACTTGGAGGTCTGCAGGTGGTGACTAACAGTGAAGTTCTTCATGAGTCATCATCAAAACCTTTCAGTGTTACCATATAACAAAAGTTACTAGTTCAACTTTGCCGCCTCGTTGAGACGGTACTGAGCGAGCCCTCCTGCAGCGGCTCCTAAAGAGACATGAGTCTCGAACCTACTTGGCACTTAATACTCTTAGTTCCCTGGGCCTTGATGTCCGAAGACAAAGCAAGCTATTGAAACCACTATGACTATTTGAAAGCCTCGACTTTACGGTCTCTATTTCTTATAAGCGCGCTGAACGCAGCTCTCCTTTGCCCGCGTAGGCTTGGCATCTGTAACGTTGAGTGCGTTGCGCACACTGCTATGGTACCCGCCGCTAGGGCTCGGTGGCAAAGGCGCTCGTCTTCTGAGCCGGAGAACTCGGGTTCGAACCCAACTGCGCCGGCCGCTTAACTCTGTTCATGTGGAGTAATGCAAAAGTATATGTTGCGAGGAAAAGGAACGTATTTTACAAAAGGAAAGGGTGCAGTGGCTTTCAGATCTAGATATCTCGGTGGACACCTGAACCCAGTGAAAGCATGACCTCTCGCTCTGGGAAGGTCACATTGAGCGACACGCGAAGAGTGGCTTTACCCAGAGTAGTGAATCTTTCGCTCCAAAATCTCTCAAGATGCCAAGAGACTGTTCAGAGAAGCTGTGCTCAGCCACCTCAAGACTCGTTGGAGTTCACCCAACAAGACATGTATGACCAAGAGACTAAGATCCCAGGTATAGTTACTACATCGCATTCACACGGGCTCGGCTTTTACCCCTGCGTGGATGTATAAGAGGGGTCTGGAATCGTCTCCGCTGTGTTCGACATGTGGTGTCGGTGGTGATGCCGACCATATTCTTATGTGCTGTCCAATGTGCAACGAGAATTGGTGTGTCTTTTCTTCCCTCAAAAATACAGGAGCCCGTCAAAGTTTCCTTCAGGGCATTGTCTACCCGCGCGGAATATGGTCGTGCATAAAGGAGGCTCTGGACTCGTATTTGAACTCCAGGTTGTGACATCAGGTGTTGACTATTAACTGTTACAGGTGATTGTGCTTAGAGGTTTGTAGACCCATCTGGTCTCAGGTATCTTCCTGGTTTGTGGATTTCAGTTGGCATTTAGATGTCGCTACGGTGGAGTAA
The DNA here is from genome assembly GCF_052857255.1 of Amblyomma americanum. NCBI lineage: Eukaryota > Metazoa > Arthropoda > Arachnida > Ixodida > Ixodidae > Amblyomma > Amblyomma americanum. The sequence continues at coordinate 74,457,474 of NC_135505.1, read as the reverse complement.
TTGCAGGTAGGATCCGCAAAACTACCCCCTCCCCCCCCCCCCCCCCCTATACTTTGCAACAAACTTCGAAGCCGTTATTAGTGTTTCGGTTCATATGGCGAACAGCACGCCAAACCAACCCAAAATATGATTACTGATCGCACAATGGCCAAGCAACCGGTTGAAGTTAGCGAGCTTTAGTTTGGCCTGGGCTATAGCGATAAAACCGTCACAAGCTAATTGCCGAGAGTGAGCGTGAGCCTTGCAGATATGGTGCACAAGCATGGCAAATCCACAGACTTCTTCACAACGGTCACTGATAAAATGTGTTTACTGCTCAGAGCCAGCTTTGGGTTCAGGTGCACACATTTTATGAAAAAGCACGCATAATAATTGGACGAACCCATCTTTATTGGAGATCAAGTTGAAATAAAGCACTGTTGTTCCCGGGCGCTGAACACATTTGCTTTTATTTTAATTTCTTTTCAGGAAAGGGAATTACGAAATAATTGGCTCGCTTTTCTCGATGCACACGCTAACCACACCGCAAGGGAAGGAATGAAGGTAGGAGAGAAAGAAAAAAAATTAAGCAGTGGCTTAGCTGTGGTTAAGCCTGGATATAGAAGCGAGAAGCTTCAGTTATGCTTGGTTTGACGTCAAGGTTAGGCTTCGTAGCTTAGCTGGTAATGTATACATTGTTTATCTATAAGCTTAGGCTTGCTTACTCAATGGCATATGTTTACGAGTTAGAAACAGTAGCGACAGTATTAAACTTCTTTATTTATTATTATTGAACACATTCTCGCATTTTCTCTACAGCATCTCATCGGTATCCACAGATGAGCTCACAACTGGCCCTTTTATTTCATACTGTCCATTTGTCCAATTTAGTAGCCGTCGTATTTGGACGAGCGGGATGCGTGGTGAAATTAGTCTTTCGGCTACATAATTTAGCAGCGGCAAACCAGGTGGCTTAGGTGGATAGCGATACCCATTGCTAACACTGTAGAGAGGGGTTTTTTTTACACCAGAGATCCCTTGGACGACGAGCACACGCTAGCCACGGTTCCGCTCAACTCGACAGATGCTGAACTTAACGTTTCACGTATACTGTCACTTACCGGCGTCAAATCTCGCTAGTGTCACAGTCTTTCGCACACATCACTAACATGGCAGAATGAGTTGTTTACAAAGTCTGTCGTAAACAACCTAGTCGCACTCGCACTTTCACTAAGTCGTATTATGTGGTTGTTGTAACGGCGAGTGTTGGGATTTTCCTCACCTGACACTTGTTTCCCCTTCCTCACTAGCTTGGCTGCTGCTGGCTGAAGATGCGGCCAAGAAAGGCTTTTCGGCTTTTTTCCCACGCCGTTTAGCAAGGCGTATTTCTTGTTGTTCAGGAGTTTCGGCTGCACGTTTAGCTTTGGCTTTATCATTTTTTCACAGTTGTGCATCCAACTCCAAAGCAAGTACTTCTGGATCAGGCGAATTTAGTTTCTGTTTTTCTGCGTAGCCTAGCAGCAGTCGCACTCTCCTTCCCTTCCATGTCGAGTGCGCACGCCTATTCTCTGGCAAGCGCATTACATAGCCTGCTTGCACCTGCACACGATGCACCTGTGCAGTAGCGTGCGGCTGCGCCGAAAGGTCAGGCGACGGCAGCGGCGAGGAGTCACCTCCTGCGCGGCGCGTTGAGTCACTCGTTTTCGCGCATGCGCATAACTCGCCAGTTCGGCTCACGTGAGGCGCGGCTCTCACCATCGTAGTGAAGGTTTCCACTACAAAAGAGTTGCCATAGTCGACGTCTCCGGATAAATTTCGACCATCTGGGGATCTGTAACGCGCACTGAAATCGCACAGCACACGGGTGCCTCAGAGTTTCGGCTCCTTCGAAACGCAGCCACCACGGTTGGGTTCGAACACAAGAAATCCGGATCAGTAGCCGAGCGCCGCGGTAACCCGCTGCGGAGGCTCAGTGATTAGGGTGCTCGGCCTCTGTTTCGGAGTTCCCTGGTTCGATCCCAATCGCGGCGGCTGCGTTTCGTTAGAGGCGAAACGCTAAGGCGCCCTAGTGCTGTGCAATGTCAGTGCACGTTAAAGATCCCCAGATGGTCGAAATTATTCCGGAGCCCTCCACTACGGCACCTCTTTCCACTTTCATTCCCTCATTTGTCCCTTCCCTTACTGCACGGTTCAGGTGTCCGCCGATATATGTTACAGATACTGCGCTATTTTCTTCCCTAAAAACCAAATATTAGGTACTGGGTACTGGGTACCTTGGGCTACACCGTTCTGGTCTCACTTGGACCACCCTATGCGGGCTTCGCTTCGGCAACCCGTGCATTGTTTACCTATTCTGCCCCAAAGATTCTACTAGAACAGCCCAGTCGGCTTCATAGGGGACACTTGTGGGAAGTCAACAGCGGTAACCCTTATAGAACCCACAGCTGTACGTCTTTGGGCCCACCAAACCAACTGGACTTAAGGAACATCTTGCCATCTCAGATAGGCTTTCTTCACATCAGCATATTTTGTGTATATGTTACTGCTGAAATTATATTCTAGATATCTGTCATTGCAATGCAAGTAAGAATGTGTCTTGTTTATTTATTTGTTTTTCCAAGACATTCGGAGTCCATTTTTGGTCATTCTTGTACACGAAGCCCCAGTTACAAGGGTGAAGTGTCCACCCCCTTCATTCGAGCTTTTCTACCACCGTCCCTGTCTCTTGCCCCCCACCGGAACGCATCCACTTTGTTGTCAATACCAATATGGTAGCTGTTGGAACATTGCGATGCATAGCTCCCGAAAAAGTGAAAAAAGAACACACATATCAAATTGATAATCAGTCTGCTGGATAAAAATTACTTTTCATAGTATTACAGTCACAGCTTCGAGGAAGTGCTTCGTAACCGTATGCGATGCTACAACGTGCAATGCTAGGAATATCAGAAAATTTCTTTTGCTAGTAATATTCTTATCTGTATTAAGCATAAATATCTATAAAAAAATAACCGAAAGGTTCATAAGCCATTAAAGGACTGTACACAGAAATTTATTCCGGGTTTCCTTGAGTAAAACCATGCGTTAGATAATAAAATACGTGAATTACCCGGTAGTAATTGCCTACAACCGCTAAATAACTTGCAGTTGAGTTTTTTCTCTTCTGCTGTTTTGGCTTCATCGGCCGAACGACGACTGTCCTCAAGTTGATGTTTGGTCATATGATCCAACTAGAAAAACTAATACAATACAAACTTAAGTCCGCTCGCATCCCGCCGGAAAACTGAGTCCTTAAAACTTCTTCACTCAATAGTGCATTCTGCTAACTGCCTCTCAGAGAGTAAGCATATCACGTTTTCAAAACCATCTCTAACCAGGAGCCATCACGATCTTAATATCCAACCCTTTTTTGCCCGTACTAACGCTTTCAAATACAGTTTTTTTCCGCGTACCGTGGAGAGTTGGAACTCTTTAAATGGAAATATACGTGCCTTTTCTGTGTCTGATTTTGCGTCCGAAATTGAGACGTAGCATTATATAATGTTGTATGCAGCGTTTGTTTCACATTTTGCCATGTACCCCTTTATGCGCGCAACTGTACCGCATGATATATGTAACCACTCCTGCTATAGCCCCTGGAATGGGGCTGCAGTATTTTCAAATAAATAAATATGTGACATGCAGTCCAACCTCTTCTAAGACCAGGATTGACAAAAAAGACTTGTCAGCAATCATATAACCGGCTTTTAATGCCTCTTGTGACTTAAACACAAACTACGCATCGCAGTCATCGTTCGACTGATGAAACCGAAACATATTCGAAAAGAATATCAATTATCAATTATTTAGTGGTCCTACATGTATACGAATGTCTAACGTATAGTTTTGAAAGAGGAAAGCACAAGTGAAAATTTGCAACCTATGCTCCTTTAAATTTGGACTCCTACTCAGTAATTGATAGCGAAAGTGCTGAAAACCATACCAGGTTGAATGAATGTAGCTTTTTCCTGCAATTAGATGGCTTTTACAAGATGTCCATAACCCTCAGAAGTTTTACATATACTCACCAGCATTTGCGATGTACAGCCGTAGGCTCTTAAATGCTTGTTTTTTCGCTCCGCCCCTCAAATGTGTACCTGAGGGCCACAGGGTTCTTTACTGGTCTTCATAATACGTTTTGTAGCCTTATCATCTGTCTCACCCCCAATTTATGCTAGTTTTTTATCCGAAATAATATACAGATTATACAAAGCTGACAATGCCATGAAAACCATACAATGAATCTTTAATAGATCTTTCTTTTCGAGGAACGATGCGGAAGTCAACTAAAGATCAGAAGCACGTAGAACAGGGTCATACAGAAGACTCAGATTGATCACAGTGGTGCGATTCAGCCTAACGATATCAAAATTCTCTGATGTGTTCTATACGCCCATCTTTGCATCATCATATTAACTTCAATTTGTGCATGACTCAATGGCTTATGCTTCCCAAACATTAAGATAAAAGGAAAAAAAGTGAAGCCATTTCTGAAAGGCCACCTTGCATCATGTCAAAACTGTAGTCTGGAGGTACATGAGTGATGTAAGCACATTACCATCGGCTGCCACTATGCGCAGCAAGACTAATGCTTGTGCTAATCACTTGTAGTAAGCTATATATTATCTACAGCACATCCTCAATCAACTAAACTTGTACAAAATGAAGCTTTCAGGTCTACAAATCGAAACGCAACAAGAGGCAATTTCGAAATCCCAACTTATTCTGAAGGAGCCTCACCATTAGCAGAAGGCTCATTTTAAACTACAAATGAACAAAACATTAGGCATCAAAAGCGTATTAAAAAGAAACAATACTTTGCCAGTAGTTCATATGCAAAAATGAAAAAAATGCAGATCGCTGTCGAAGAAATCGCCAGCCAGTGTCTGGTGTTCACACCAAACCGGCTTTTCAAACACGAGTTCTATTGTGACCCGGTGTAGTGTTTTCTAATGTGACCGCGTCTGGTGTTCCGACAGGACCGGGATTTCAGACAAGGGACCTGTTGAGGCATAGTGTGGTGTGTTTTAGTGTGTTTTGGTCTGGTGTTCTGTGCTATGACTCGGTCGCCAGATAGCGGCTCTGGTGTGCTTTGGTTTAGTGTTTCCTTGCGTGGCCGGTCTGCCATTCGATTTGGTGTGGTTGGGGTACCGCACAATGTCTTTATAGAGGTGCTCTGAGTTTTGACGTTTTGACACACTATAGTGAGCGAAATTAAGAGATCCCTGCGAACGCATGCTAAATGGTGTAAAACGACAAGCACTCCTGATGTCAAGACAGGTGCAGTAACATTCACCAATCTCGCAGTGCCTGACTTGATAGCACGAGTTAGACACGCAGATAGGCATAGTTTGGCACACACTCGCAGTGTCAATTTGTCACATTATTGTACAATGAAGCATGCACATCACCACATCATTTCTGTTCTTTAGAAAATGAAGCACAAGCACGTACCGTTATGAAAGAAAAAGTGCTCACATTTGCTCAAGACCATCCTTAGCTTTATTGGTAGACAAAATTGGCAGTATAGTCAACGTGGAGGCACATTGCATCCTAGCGTGCATCTTTTCTGAAAAAGTCGGATCTGTTGCATTTTCCAGATGGCGGCTTCACTCCAGCTGTGTAGCCACAATGCCTGAAGAACAAAAGAACAAAACCACAAATTTCTGTGAAATAGACTATATTAATCACAGTGCAAAGGCATTAGGCAAATACGGCCATTAAATTTAGCTCAGTGGTGCAAATATATACTACGCATTCAATACGACTCGCAATGCCTCGGCAGGGAATCAACTCTCTTCTGCTTTATAGTAAATCAATGCTACTCACATAAAGTACCCCACTTGCATTAATTTGCTTGAAATGAGTTGTTGGATGAGCAAGAATTTCATACTTTCATTCACACAGTGTGACGATGATCACGGACAAGAGGGAAGACGCCAAAATACGCTTTGAGGTGCCTCCCCCTTGCCCCTGTTCGTCATCATGCTGTGTGAATGAAAGTGGAAATTATTGCGTTATTTTTCTTTTGTATTCATAGCTAAGTGCATATATTTACAACACAGCTGGGTAAGCCTGCGTCATAATCTGATTTCCTGTCATATTTTGGCGTGCAAATGATATTGAGCATGACAGTCCTTGTAACACAAAGTCAAGCTTTCGGAGACAATCAACAGCACTCTAGCATCTAGGGTAATTTCATTCATTACCAGGCTTAGAGATTGCAATACTTGGTAACCTAGAGAAATTGATACAGAAATTCTACTGCTGCAGCAAACAGAAAAATTGAGAGGAATTATGGCAGTACTTGCTGTTGCGCTAGTTGCTTCGTCATAAAGTTGAATGGCACAAGCAAACAAAAATAGGAAGACACAGAGACAGAAAGTGGCGCTCTTTCTGTCTCTGTGTCTTCCTGGGTTCATTCCTTTGTGCCATTCAACTTTAAGAATTAACGAATTAGATAAAGGATTAGCAGATGCCCATAAAGATGGGCACATTAAGGAGATGAGATGTAGTTCTATAAAAGAAAAATAATTTTTGCACGTACATTTCAATGTGACAAAATCCTTGTATTGAGGATTTTTATGCGCGCAGGATGCAGAACAATAAAGCGCTAGCTAGCTGCATCTATTTAGAAGACCATGCCTCTTTATTTCTTCCTATTTTGCAGCAAAGCATAAAAAGCTGACTGCAGAAATTTATTTTAAGCTTAATGCCACATACAAAACGAGAAGGCTGGAATGTTAACAATTCAAAAGGAAACCTTAAACAAGATGCTCTAAAACCAGGCACTGGTAAAACAACGACAGATGCTGAAAAAAAGCTTCCAGATTCTCCTCCTGCTGAATGTATGAAAGCAAAACTGCCAGAGCACACATCAGTTTTGCTTAGGTATAGCTTGCTATACACACCGTGAGCCTCTGGTGCAGTTCACTACACAGTACATGCAGACGCTTGCACACATAAAAAACCCACAATACATTCTGCATACTGTGCACTGCCCACTATAGTGCCCAGCACTCCCTGTCTTCCAGTGAGGTGCACTTTTTTCGGTGCATTCACTCGTTAGGGTTCCAGTTGCAAAAAAATGTCCGAGTTGATTACGAGTTAACTGAATATGCTTAACCAGTTGACTGGTTCTAAGCAGGAGATTCCTTGAAAGTGCCGCTTCTCCCAGCAATGCGGATTACAATAACGGCATCAGGACAATATAGTGGAGAGCTCCAAGTTAATTTAGACCCAGCGGGGTTCTTTAAGCTTCGCTGACATTGAATGGCAGACCGGCGGCTTTTCCAAAGTAGCAATGTTTAGTATCATATATATATATATATATATATATATATATATATATATATATATATATATATATATATATATATATATATATATATACATATATATCTTATGAAGGGAGCCAACAGTCACCGAAACCAGGTGCATAGGGGAACGTTTTTTTTTAATGTGTTGTGCTTATCATTGGGATAATATTACTTAGATTAATTATTATCTTAAAGAAAATTACTTATAAAGCAGCAGAAAAAACAACCATGCCGCCGGTGGGATCCGAACCCACGACCTACGAATATCGCGTCCGGTGCTCATACCAACTGAGCTACGGCGACGGCTGCCCAATCTGCTGCTCTCGTGGGTATTTATGTTTATTTGGTGTACGCGAACTTTGAGAGTGTTCACCAGCGCCACCCTCGACCATAGCGGCGGACGTAGCAGGTCCTGCAACACCACGAGCGTGACGTGGAACATCATCTAACGGCAAGGGCGGAAACTGTGCGAGAGCCCTCTTAAGCAACCTGTGGCATCAAGACTGCCAGAACCGAGACCCTCGTTAAGCTTTTTAGCAGACAAGGTAAGTAAATGAGGGGCCCGTTTAACAAGCGTATGAAGAGAGCCAACAGTCACCGAAACCAAGGTGCATAGGGGAACGTTTTTTTAATGTGTTGTGATTATCAGTGGTATAATATTACTAAGATTAATAAATCGCTTAAAAAAATTACTTATGCAGCAGAAAAAACAACCAAGCCGCCGGTGGGATCCGAACCCACGACCTCCGATTATCGCGTCCGGTACTCTTACCAACTAAGCTACAGCGACGGCTGTCCAATCTGCTGCTCTCGTGGGGGTTTATGTTTATTTGGTGTACGCGAACCTTGAGAGTGTTCACCAGCGCCACCCTCGACCATAGAGTTGGACGTAGCAGGTCCTGCAACACCACGAGCGTGACGTGGAACATCATCTAACGGCGAGGGCGTAAACTCTGCGAGAGCCCTCTTAGCAACCTGTGGCATCAAGACTGCCAGAACCGAGACCCTCGTTAAGCTATTAGCAGACAAGGTAAAGTAAATGAGGGGCCCGTTTAACAAACTTATGAAGGGAGCCAAGAGTAACCGAAACCAAGGTGCATAGGGGAACGCTTTTTCTTTTCTAATGTGTTGTGCATATCAGTGGGATAATAGTACTTAGATTAATAAATCGCTTAATAAAAATTACTTATAATGCAGCAGTCTTGATGCCACAGGTTGCTTAATCTAAGTAATATTATCCCACTGATAATCATCATCATCATCAGCCTTACTACACCTACTGCAGGACAAAGGCCTCTCCCATGTCTCTCCAATTAACCCTATCCTTTGCCAGCGGCATCCACCCTTTGCCTGCAAACTTCTTAATCTCATCCGCCCACCTAACCTTCTGCCGCCCCCTGCTGCGCTTACTTTCTCTTGGAATCCACTCCGTTACCCTTAAGGACCAGCGGTTATCTTACCTTCGCATTACATGCCCTGCCCAAGCCCATTTCTTTCTCTTGATTTCGACTAGGATGTCATTAGCCCGTGTTTGTTCCCTCACACACACACTCTGCCCGCTTCCGATCTCTTGACGTTACACCTATCATTTTTCTTTCCATGGCTCGCTGCGTTGTCCTTAACTTAAGCTGAACTCTTTTCGTTAGCCTCCACGTTTCTGCCCCGTCGGAGAGTACCGGTAAGATTGTGCTGTTGTACACTTTCCTCTTTAGGGAAATTGGCAAACTGGCACTCATGATCTGCGAGAATTTGCCATATGCGCTCCACCCTATTCTTATCCTTCTAGTTATCTCCCTCTCACGATCCGGATCAGCTGTCACTACCTGCCCTAAGTAGACGTATTCCGTCACAATTTCTAGGCTCTCGCTGCCAATTGTGAACTGTTGTTCCCTTGCTAGGCTGTTGGACATTACCTTGGTTTTCTGCATGTTAATTTTTAGATCCATCGATCTGCTCTGCCTCTCTAACTCATTGATCATGATTTTCAGTTAACCTCCTGAGTGACTCAGCAAGACAATGTCATCAGCAAATCGCAGATTATTTAGGTATTCTCCATTTATTCTTATTCCCAACTGTTCCTAATTCTGGCCTCGAAATACCTCCTGTAAACATGCGGTGAAGAGCATTGGCGTGATCGTGTCTCCTTGCCTGACGCGCTTCCTTATTGGAATTTTATTGCTTACTTTATGGAGGACTATAGTAGCTGTGCAGTTGCTCTATATATCTTCCAGTATTTTTACAAAAGGCTCTTCTACTCCCAGATTACGCAATGCCTGTATGACTGCTGATGTTTCCACTGAGTCGAATGCTTTCTCGTAATCAATGAAAGCTATATATAGAGGTTGGTTATATTCTGCGCATTTCTCTATCACCTGATTGATAGTGTGAATATGATCTATTATGGAATATCCTTTGCGAAAGCCTGCCTGATCATTTCGTTGATTGAAGTCTAACGTTGCCCTGACTCTATTAGCGATTACCTTAGTAAATACTTTGTAGGCAACGGATAGTAAGCTGATTAGCCTGTAATTTTTCAAGTCCTTTGCGTCTTCCTTCTTATGAATTTAGATAATGTTTGCATTCTTTCAAGCTTCTGGTACAGTCGAGGTCATAAGGCATTGCGTATACAGGGTGGCTAGTTTTTCTAGCACGATATCCCCTCCATCCTTCAACAGATCTGCTGTTACCTGATCCTCCTCAGCTGCTTTTCTCCTTTTCATTGCTTCTAAGGCTTTCTTTACTTCATCTTTCGTTACTTTCGGGATGACGCATTGCTGTGCACTGCTGTCTTTCTCATTAACGCTCTGATTACATTGGCTACTGTACACGTCTCTAGAACTCTTCGGCTACGTTAACTATCTTATCCATATTGCTAATGACATTGCCCTGCTTGTCTCTTAATGCATACATCTGGTTTTTACCTATGCCTAGTTTCCTCTTCACTGTTTTTAGGCTACCTCCGTTCTTAATAGCATGCTCGATTCTCTCCATATTAAACTTCCTTATGTCGGCTACCTTGCGCTTATTCATTAACTTTGATAGCTCCGTTAGTTCTATTCTATCGGTACGGTTAGATGCCCTCATGTTTTGGCGCTTCTTAATCAGATCTTTCGTCACCTGAGATAGCTTCCCGGTATCTTTTCGAACTGTCCTACCGCCTACTTCTACTGCGCACTCCGTAATTATCGATGTCAGATTATCCTGCATTGAATGAACATCAAGATCATCTTCCTCAGTTAAAGCCGAATATCTGTTTTGCAGCGCTATCCTAAACTCCTGTGCTTTCCCTCTTACGGCTAACTCGTTATTGGTCTTTTTCTTCACTTGCTTCTTCCGTTCCCTCTTCAAGTCTAAGCTAATTCTAGACCTTACCATTCTGTGGTCGCTACAACGCACCTTTCCGAGGACGGCCACATCCTGAATGATGCCAAGTTTAGTGCATAGTATGAAGTCGATTTCATTTTTAATCTCACCATTCGGGCTCTTCCAGGTCCACTTCCTGTTTTCTCGTTTGCGAAAGAAGGTATTCATGATCCGTAAATTATTTCTATCCGCGAATTAGACTAATAACTCTCCCCTGCTATTTCTAGAGCCTATCCCATAGTCACCTGCCGCGTGGTCATCAGCTTGCTTCTTGCCCACCTTCGCATTGAAGTCGCCCATCAGTACAGTGTACTGCGATTTTACTTTATTCATTGCCGATTCTACGTCCTCATAGAAGCTTTCAACGGTCTGGTCATCATGGCTGGATGTGGGTGCGTAGGCCTGTACCACTTTCAGCTTGTACCTCCTATTCAGCCTAATTACTATAGCTGCTACCGCTACCCTCTCGTTAATACTGTAGAGCTCCTCTACGTTGCCAGCTATATCCTTATTGATGAGAAATCCCACACCTAGTTCTCGTCTATCCTCTAACCCGCGATAGCACGTGTCCGTCCTTTAGTGCTGTATACGCCTCACCTGTACTCCTAACTTCGCTGAGCCCTATCACATCCCATTTAATTCCCGCTAGTTCCTCAAACAGCACTGCTAGGCTGGCCTCACTAGCTAAAGTTCTAGCGTTAAACGTTGCCAGGTTCAGATTAAAATGGCGGCCTGTTCGGAGCCAGAGATTCTTAGCACCCTCCGCTGCGTCACAGGTCTGGCCGCCGCCGTGGTCAGTTGCTCTGCAGCCGCTGGGGACTGAGGGCCGAGGGTTAATTGGTTTGATCATAGAAGGTTGTAGCCAAGTACTACACCAGGATGGCCAAATCCTGCTCTGGTGAGAGAGTGCGTTGTCGTTTCTTGATCACCGAGATCAGGCCGCACTCCAGGCCTGGTTATGCAATTCCATCGACACGCGGATTTTTTTTTTAAACCCGGTGGAGAATTGCGCGACTCCAGGATTTGAACCCCGGTCCTCTTGCACGCGAGGCGGATGTTCTGCCTCTACGCCATCGCTGCATCTCCTGATAATCATCGCTGCACTGATAATCACAAAACATTAAAAAAAACGTTCCCCTATGCACCTTGGTTTCGGTGACTGTTGGCTCCCTTCATAAGCTTGTTAAACGGGCCCCTCATTTACTTTACCTAATCTGCTTATAGCTTAACGAGGGTCTCGGTTGTGGCAATCTTGATGCCACAGGTTGCTTAAAAGGGCTCTCGCACAGTTTCCGCCCTCGCCGTTAGATGACGTTCCACGTCACGCTCGCGGTGTTGCAGGACGTGCTACGCCCACCGCTATGGTCGAGGGTGGCGCTGGTGAACACTCTCAAGTTTCGAGTACACCAAATAAACATAAATACCTACGAGAGCAGCAGATTGGACAGCCGTCGCCGTAGCTCAGTTGGTAAGAAAACCGGACGCGATATTCAGAGGTCGTGGGTACGGATATATTCACACACACATATATATATATATATTGTAACGTGCTTCCACAGAACCTCGACGGAAGAAGCAGAAGATGAAGGACTGACCCGCGGAGAAAGAGGAAGAAAAAGAGAGAGCTGAAGGACGCTGCTAGGCTTCCTGCTTCCATCCTGCTTCGACCGGTCCCCTCTTTGAATAAACCCCCGTGCGTGCAAAGCACGTAACAGGTTGGTGGAGGTGCTGGGTATCGACCACGGAGCATTCCATCTACCGAAGGAGCCGCAGACTCGCAGGCTTCCCACCACTGCCATCGGACATGCCTGGAGACGACAATGCTGAGCAACCCGGGCTATCCACAGCGAACAACTGGCCACATTATCGAGAGCCCCGCACATTTTTTGGAAAACCTGAAGAGGACGTTGACGAGTGGCTGAAACACTACGAGCGGGTGAGCAAATACAATCGATGCAACGCTGCTACTAAACTGGCTAACGTTGTGTTTTTCCATGCCGCCACTGCCCTTGACTGGTTCGACAATCATGAGGATACACTGAGTTCATGGGCTACCTTTACGACCGAGATAAAGAAAAATTTTGGGGATGAATCGGCAAAGAAGAAGCGTGCGGAACAGACATTGCTTCACCGCGCGCAAGTACCCGGAGAAACTTGCACGGCATACATCGAAGCCATCTTAAAGTTATGCAAGCTAGTTAACTCCAGAATGCTTGAAGAAGACAAAGTCGGCCACCTTCTAAAAGGAATTGCGGAAGATGTTTACAATTTCCTGATTAGCAAAGAGAGCCTGAGCACCACCGCTGACGTTATAGAACATTGCAGAACATTTGAAGCTCTTAAGCTGCGTCGAATCACCCCTAAATTCGGAAGATTGGCCAATGTCACCTCTATAGCCAGTGTTGAAGCCAGTCCTCCAAATTCTATGGCTGATATGATTCGAGAGATTGTGCGCGAGGAATTGTCCAGATCCCGGGATACCTTCTGCCACACACAATATCTGCGGCACAGTTCTGCACCGGAGGAAGATGTTGCCGCCCTGTCGACTCCGTGGGCTCCACCCAACAGCACTTTGCCCATGGACGATCGGAACATTGCCCAACGTTATCGCCACCAGCCGACAGAAAGGAGGTCCACCTACCCAGAAGACGTGGTTCGTCAGCAGCGAGATCCTGGCTTCAGCCAACGTCGCGACTTTGTTCGCCAGGACTCTTATGGCGGTCGCTGGCGCTCTCTACCTTTGTGCTACCGGTGTGGCATTGCAGGGCATATCGCTAGATATTGCCGCCGTCGTTTCCCAACTTCTCAAGACTGCCAACCCCCGGCGAATACTTACGGGCAACTGCACACCGCGCAGCAGAGACCCCCAACGTCCGCTTGGGACCCGTACCGTCCGAGCAATTTGCGGAGTTCATCACCCGCATCTGACCGCAGTGTGACGCCGCCACCTCAGCGCCAACGGCGGTCACCTTCTCCTCGACGTCGTGCATCCCCTCCGCCTCCGGGAAACTAGGAGGCGCGGCCGATGGAGGTGAGGCCGCCGGCGAGTCGATGACGTCCAATCTACCTCTGCCCGTGTTTATGTTGAAGAACAAACTGGAAGTGTTTATTGATGGTGTGAAAACAATGGCTCTTGTGGACACTGGTGCTACCGTATCCGTTATGAGTTTGAGGTTTAAGAATCGTTTAGGTAGGAAAGTGATGTTTAGTGGTGACCGTGCAGCGTTATTCCGTGGTGTCGGTGGTGAACCTTTGGTTCCACTTGGAGTGTGTGCTTCGGATGTTGTTATTGGTGGTCTAACGTTTAGAACAGAATTCGCAGTGCTACCACGGTCAACGCATGATGTGATTCTTGGGATTGATTTTCTGCAAGAGTGTGGTGCAACTTTAGACTGTCGTACGGGAGAAGTTGCTTTGAATTCTTCGTTACTTTCAGCTCTTGTGGATAACTCGACACCGGATTTTGGAGCATTTGCGGTGGAAGAAGATACTATTGTACCAGCTTTCTCTGCAGCATTCGTGCGGGTTTCCTCTATTCACAATCAGTGCGAATCTTTTGAAGCTGTGGTAGAGCCTACGACACTCGCCTGCTCTAAGAAGAGTATCGTCGTGCCTCGTTGCGTCGTTCCCGTGGTGAGAGGCCGTACCGAGCTGTGGACAGTGAACCACTCTGAAGAGCCAGCTGTGTTGCCCCGGGGCCTCAAACTCGCCCGTTTCGAGGAAGGTGTGTCAGGTTTCGTCGCGGCGTTAACCAACTCTGTCAGTGAGCAGCACGTGAAAAGAGATATGGAGACCCAAGTTAAGGCTATGATTAATCAGGCTCTTTCCCCAACCGAGCGTCGCACTCTAGTGGAACTCCTTCTGAAACACGTGTTCGTGTTTGACTTTGCCAAAGACGATTCAACACCACCGCCTACCAGTCGTATTCATCACACGATCAACACCGGCTCCGCACCTCCTATACGCCAGAAGCCCTATCGAGTCTCAGCCACTGAACGTAAGTTAATAGATGACCAAGTTCAAGAGATGCTAAAGCGAGGCATAATTCGAGAATCCTCCAGTCCTTGGGCGGCTCCAGTTATCCTTGTTAAGAAAAAAAATGGCACATGGAGGTTCTGTGTTGACTACCGTCGCTTAAATACGGCCACGAAGAAGGACGTCTACCCGCTTCCACGTATAGATGACGCAATTGATTGTCTGCACTCCGCTTCATACTTTTCTTCTATTGATTTGAGATCCGGCTACTGGCAAATCCCCGTGCACGCTGCAGATAGGGAAAAAACGGCATTCATTACACCAGACGGACTTTACGAGTTCAACGTTATGCCTTTCGGATTATGTAATGCACCTGCAACATTCGAGCGGTTCATGGATACAATCCTGCGTGGCCTCAAGTGGCAAATTTGTTTATGTTATCTGGACGACGTTGTAATTTTTGGCAAAACGTTTAGTGAGCACAACCGCCGTCTGGATATTGTGCTTGATTGCATGGAACGAGCTGGCCTTATCCTCAATTCCAAGAAATGTCATTTTGGGAACCGTGAAACAATTGTTCTTGGTCATTTAGTTGATAAAGAAGGTGTTCGACCAGATCCAAAGAAAATTGAAGCTGTCAAAAGTTTTACGGTGCCTCAATCAGTGAAAGAGCTGCAGAGTTTTTTAGGGCTCTGCTCGTACTTTCGACGCTTTATAGCTAGGTTTGCGGACATCGCTTACCCACTCACGTGTTTGCTGCATAAAGATGCACCGTTCAATTGGACCAGCGAATGTGACGCAGCTTTCCGGCATCTGAAATTTCTTTTGACCTCGGGCCCCATCCTACGCCACTTCTGCCCATCTGCACCAATTGAAGTGCACACTGATGCAAGTGGTATCGGTATCGGCGCTGTACTTATACAACGCCATGGTCACGATCAGCACGTGGTAGCATATGCCAGCCGTTCGTTGAGTAAGAGCGAAAGAAATTACACGGTTACTGAGCAAGAATGTCTCGCCGTTGTTTTCGCTGTACAGCGCTTCCGCTCCTATCTGTACGGGAATGCTTTCACCGTCGTGACCGACCACCACTCGCTTTGCTGGTTAGTGAGTCTTCGTGACCCCTGTGGCCGGCTTGCTCGATGGGCTTTGCGCCTACAAGAATTTAATTTCACTGTTGTGCATAAAAGCGGCCGTAAACACTCAGATGCCGATTGTCTTTCCCGTTTGCCGCTTCTAACGACTGAGGACGACGCAGACAACTTTGATGAATACTTGTCGTCACTTTCACAAGCCTTCCCCGATCTTCAAGTTTTTCGAACTGAGCAACGCAAGGACCAAACATTAACCTCTTTGTTTGATGCCGCTCAAGATTCTGTAAAGAATACTTTTTGCATTCGCGACGGTTTGCTTTATAAGAAGAATTTCGCTTCTGGAGGAGCACGCATGCTTCTTGTCGTACCCGAAAGCCTACGCATCACAGTTCTTGAAATGATGCACGACGACGCCACGTCTGGGCACTTGGGAGTGACACGCACACTCCACCGCACACAACAACGATTTTACTGGCCTAACATGCGTTCAACCATCCAGCACTATGTAGCCAGCTGTGTGCAATGCCAGCGCTTTAAGCTGCCGACTTCAAGTCCACCGGGCAAATTGCGGCCAATCACACCTCCAACAGCCCCGTTTGAGCAAGTTGGCATTGACCTCCTTGGACCTTTCCCACGATCCTCTAAAGGAAATCGATGGATTCTTGTGTGCGTAGACCACTTAACCCGTTATTGTGAGACAGCCGCGATACCAGTTGCTACTGCGTCTGAAGTATCTAACTTCTTACTTCGATTCGTCATTCTTGGGCACGGCCCTCCTGCAGTTCTCATTAGCGACCGTGGACGTCAATTTACAGCGGACGTTGTTGAAGAACTCCGCCTCAGCAGCTGCAGTTTTCGCCACTCCACGCCATATCATCCCCAAACGAACGGTGTGGTAGAACGCACTAATCGTACGCTCACCACCATGCTTGCCATGTACGTCGCTGCAGATCATAAGGACTGGGATGGCGTACTCCCGTTCATCACTCATGCGTACAACACCGCGCAACATGAGACAACTGGCTACAGCCCCTTTTACCTGCTCTATGCTCGCTCGCCTCGCTGCGGCCTTGACACCATGCTACCATTTTTCATCCACGATGAACCTTCTCTTGCGACCACACTCTGCAGAGCTGAAGAAGCTCGCCAGCTTGCCCGCGTTCGAATTTTATCTTCGCAAGAGCGTTCCAAGAACCGCTACGACGTCCAACACCAAGAAGTTTCTTATGTTCCTGGTGACATTGTGTGGTTGTGGACCCCTCTACGCAAGCGTGGTCTGTGTCAGAAACTGCTATCCCACTACACTGGACCATTTGTTGTGTTAGAGTGCATAAGTGACGTTAATTACGTTATAGCACGACTAACTGCTAGTGGTCGACGGTCACGCCAATCTCAGGTGGTGCATGTAGCCCGCCTCAAGCGATTCCATCCCAGACGGTCTGTTTAACTCGCCCGACGGGCATCGTCTGCGAGGAGGGAAATGTAACGTGCTTCCACAGAACCTCGACGGAAGAAGCAGAAGATGAAGGACTGACCCGCGGAGAAAGAGGAAGAAAAAGAGAGAGCTGAAGGACGCTGCTAGGCTTCCTGCTTCCATCCTGCTTCGATACTTGCTTTTCTGGAAAGCGTCCGCCGGAGCACTTATATGAAGTCGCGCCAGCGGCGCCGCCAAAGAGGACGCAGCTTTCGCCGTGGCAGCGGCACAACAGCGGAGACGTGTCTCCGTCGCCTTGAAATCGCTTGTTGGTTGGGTCTCTGTCGGAGAGACTATATATATATATATATATATATATATATATATATATATAAAACACGAGTCACATGATCCCTTCCAACATGTATGCAGCAAATATTGCAATCGCTTCCAGACATTTCTACAGGCCCCACTGAGCCGTCCCTGCTAAGCGTGAACAAACTGGCTAAGATATGTTTTGTCATATTCAATGCCACAAACTATTTTTACAAAGCATGTAGCAAAACTAGCAAAAGAGCTCAAGCTCACCTATGCTTGAATAACAAGTTGCCAAATTTGTTTTTTTTTACATCTAAGCTCAAGTAGCCGAAGTTATAGCATGATTTGCAAAACTATGCATAACATCTAGAAAAGACAGCAGAGATAGTAATGGAAAAGAGGGGCTGAATATAGGCTACATGATAGACTCTAACAGTCTCTTCCATAATTTCATCTGTCAGTTAAACTATAGGCCAGCTAGCATTCAATTCAATCTTATTTACATGCTAAATGCTTGGAGTGATGGCTTACATACAAATTCTAACATACAAATTTTTTGTTGTTAAGTAGACAAGACCAGATGATTAATGGACGATGGCAAATGTGACGGCACCCAAAAATTCCTATGCTGTATCAGCATCACTTAATTGTCAGCGCTTAGAATCCAAGCTTCAGAGCAAATGACTGCTAAGTACCGTCAGTCATCCGTTTCCATGGCATGAGAAGTATTGACTAAAAGTTGTTCATTATGGGTAAGTTCGCTGATCATGCACTGCCGCACTGCACATAGAGCATACTCCTTTAAGCAGCTTTCATTCTCACATGAGCTAACTGCACCTATCAATTAACCTTCTGTAAGTAACCTATCACATGAAGACAATTATTTCTTCACGTCTTGTATGTTTGTTATTATCCTTTGTGTAAAGCGTTTTATGATAAACCACTAACAAACCTGAGTCATAATTCGCATATACACTGATAGAGCGAGTATATGTCCCTGAGATAAATCCAGCTAACGCTAGCAATTACATCTCAATGCATTCATATTTTGCTTCACTGAATTATGAAACATCACTCCAGCGCACAAAAATCACAAAAGAAGAGAATAGACACCACGAACATCGGACATATATTTTGTGTGCTGGAATGATATCTCATAATTCTGTCCAGAACCAACTGTCCCAGCCCTTATGATTTGCCTTGAGGAGAACGTTTTTGCGTTCCGCTGTAGTCCCCAGAGCCCATGGCCCTGGAAGTGCATTTTGCAATTGCTTGTGTTGACCAGATGGTAGCGGCAGTCCTCTTAAGAAATACTGCACCCTTTGGGATTCCCTTACGTTCATGGTGTCATACACTGCCTTCTCTACCTTGCATTCAGATACACCTACAGGTAAAAGAACCCGCGCATAAAAATTATTAGCCATGTTCGCAGCCAGGAATATGATAATAATTAAATTTGTGCACTTGACGGTGGCAGTGTGCTTTAACGCCTGTTGAAGCAAGAAAGTAAGAAATCATTTTGTTTATTACTAACACAAGACCTACACCTTGACGTTGATGCAGCTGTGCAATAGTGGTGAATTCTGGCAGCAGTGTGAAGTACAAAGGCAACTGTTTGCTTTGCCTTTTACAATTTGCAACTTTAATTGCACAATTATTGAAAAAAATAGAATTCATCTTTGAAAGTCTAAGATTACCATTTGTGGCAGGGAATACTGAAAATAAAATAGCAGCAGCACTGCCAGTGTTTAAATCAACATGCAGTGTCTGCTGAGAGCAATTTTCTAATTAGAGTTCTTGCGCATGCCCTTCTCAAGGAAGGCACAAATGCAGGTTGACATGCAGACAAGCTAATGTGTCCTCAACATGCTGCCTAGGTAGCAAATTTTTTGTCAAATTGTACGAAACATTATTTACATTTTTAGAGTTAGAAGTGCATGACCTATTGATAAAGTGCAAGGCAAACATCTTAGTGCTTTTGAATAGTTTTCAACGAGGAACCCACATGCAGAGACGCTGGAGTCGGCACTCTTTCTTTATACAAAGCAATACAGGAGTGCATGGCCTGAGGTGTTCTTGATAAGAAATACGAAATATAAATAGAAACAAAACTGAAAGTGCAAAGAAAAATTAGAGACAAGTTCCATCATTACACCTTATGTGCCACTAGAGAGTGCATGTTCGTAAAGAAGTAGTAAAACGGCCATTTTGAATTTTTACACAATCATCCATTTGTCATGAGCATAGTCAGTATGCCTTTTTCTTCACACAAAAGGTTTCCGGCGGCTCCGGTGCACTTTGGTTTATTTTTAGTGCAGTGCCTTTAAAAGATAGAAATTGGTCAAGGACCACACAAAGGTAATAAGAGTGCATCATCATTTTCATTTCCACGCTTCATTACATCTTAAAACAACCTCCAATATGACCCACATGATTTGATGCAGGTGCAAAATTCCGGTGCGCACCATTCATGTTCCATGAAGAACCTGGCTGCCTTTTCCATGTGTGATACTCATTTTCACAATGAAAGTGCAGTTGAGCGAATTCGGCTGCAAGCAAAAACATGATTTGAACCCAAGATCACAAGGAAATTTTCAACTGGTTCATAACATTATGCTTGTAAAAAGAAAAATTCAGGTGTCAGCACATATCAAATTTGTTTTTAGATATCAGCATTGGTGTGCTCATAAAGTGAGGGTGGGGTGCACAGTTACAATGACAAATTGCCACAGCTTGCACATTGTGCTATCTACTTCAATGATGAAGGCTGTGACAAACTATCCTCTAAAGTATGACAGCTGGTATAAAGGCTCAAATGCAAAAGGAAATGAAGGTCCACTGATACATGAAATCATTCTCTGATTCCACAATTATGCACATCATAAAGAACGCTGGCAAACGACAAGGAGTTATACTGCTATTTTGGCCCCAGATGCTCGATCATTTGATCCTCAGTATCCTAACTAAAGCAACAGAAAGACACGACTATTGAAGAAGGCATAATAAGCTCCCGCAAACGATCATCAGCACTAAGAAATACAAACTCTGACCCCTCATAATAATACAAAAGTGAGCAAACGAGGCCACTGTGTCAGTCACCAACTAAGAGACCATGTACAAAGTATACACTGTAAACGCCCATAAGAGCATAAGAGCAAAGTATGCTATGCACTTGTGAAACAAACTTGTGTCAATGTAAGATTCTTGGCAACAGTAGGCTTCATCATTAATGGCATCTTCTAAAAAGGAAGAGGGCACTAAATGAGGATGTACAATTTAGACTGCAGCCTTTCAGTAAACTATATTTTGTCTATTACCATGAGCACCGTTAGAGGAGAAGGCAAGAATGAAAGGAAAGCTGCCAGGTGTGATGACGCCTGCCACGAAAAAAGCACCGATGAAGTGATGCACAAACAAAAAGAAGAGATGCACTACGCGATGACACAACACAAAATAACACAGGAAAGCAGGGCACAACCAGTGAATGAAAAGAGAACAACAAAAAGAAGGCAAACATTACTAAACACTGCTACCTCTGCATACTGAGAACAGTGAAATGTGCAACACCTAAAAATTTGTCCGGCAGGTTTTAAGATGTAATACTGGATGCGGGAGGACAACCATATTAGAGTCGAGCGCACTTATAATGAACGCAGGAATAATGAATGTTCATTTAGTACATAAAATAGTGCTTACTTTATTAATTTATGGATGAAGTAAATAACAATGCATCACTATAAATAAGGACTAATCCTCATGGCCAAGGTGCAGTTACAGCAAACAAGGGGGCACCGTAAACCTGCCCCTCATGCAAAAGCCTGAACTTCAGGCCAATGCAGAAACCAGGTCAGATTACTTCGCAAACCGCATGACACTGCACGCAAAGAATGTTAAAACCAACAAAAAAGCAACAAAAAAGCGAACTGCAGGTAGCAGGCAATCTCATTCAGTCTTATGCAGACAAGCTACAAGGTCAGGCCACAAAGACGTGGAAGGACAAATTTGACAAAAGGCTACAAGAAGCGCATATTAATTTTAAGGTTTTCACAACACACTGTGCGCTTTAAAAGGCAATTGCTTTCCTGACAAAAAATACATCAGGTAAGGCATTTTTCTTCGGCAAACATTTTTTTTCATGTACTTCATTGTTCTTGAGGCAAGGGCAGGTGTAGAGTTGTCAGTTTCGTGCATACATCGCTTAGCAATGCCATGCCAATAACTGTACTTACAGAAAAAGCTTGCCTTACTGAGTGAATACCACGAGCCAATCACTAATTTCCCAGCCTACTCCAGGTCCATGGCACAAATCACATGACACTTTGTGGCTTGCACAACTTCCATGCAAATCTTGGTCTTTAGCTGGAAAAAATTGAAGGATCAGCGAGATATCAGACTTTATATGCATTGCTTTGTTTCAATGACCGATTGAGAAAAGACAACGTTTTCTGTGAGCGCAACTATTTTTTACGCAAGCTTTCTACAGTAAATCACGTTTATCGCGACCTCCTTCACAATGACTTGCTGCATGGTCCCAACACTACTGCGTATAGTTCTATGGTTTTAAATGCTTGTTAGCTCTGAGCCATTGGCCTTGCACTGGTTTGCGCAGAAAACCTCGGAAAGGGCAACCAGAGTTTTGAGCTTTAAGCCGTAGGCATTCAGAAGCTCAGTGGTCCTGTGGGAGAACTTTTGGCTGGGTGGCACAGTAACAAATGCTGCTCGTTATTTTCACTCCATTGCAAAAAACTCGCACAGCATAGACCTGTCCTCCATTTTGCATTGCAGAAACAATCTCTGAAATTCAAAGCACATATACTAAACGCCCACCTACCTTCCAACATAGCTTCATAAGTATGGGTACAATTATTGCAATTAAATACCAGTCAGTACATGCAGTTTCCCATTTATCCAAATATTATAAACAACC
Source organism: Amblyomma americanum (assembly GCF_052857255.1). Classification (NCBI taxonomy): domain Eukaryota; kingdom Metazoa; phylum Arthropoda; class Arachnida; order Ixodida; family Ixodidae; genus Amblyomma; species Amblyomma americanum. Next base: position 74,435,046 of record NC_135505.1, on the reverse strand, counting down.
GACAAACAATAAGCAATAAACGAGAAATAAAATAACCAGAATTGTTTAAAGGAGCTCTCACAATAAATTCTCGAAAAACGTAGCGCAAGAGAGACAGGCACGGGAGGGAGACACAAGGATGAACGCTACTAACACCTGACTTTATTTCCGCAAGAGATGTCAATATATACGCGTAAACATCACATGCGCACATGACACTAGGGCGGCTCTGGGCTTCTTGACAGAGAAAGAAAAAGATAAATGGGAAAAAATTGATAACATATCTACAATCGAAGAAAGAACCAGTACCAAAATCTATCATCTGTGAAAAAGGGGAAGGAAGAGGAGGGCAGGGCAAACAGGCAATGAAGATGAGCCTGCAGAAAAAAACGAAAGAGAAAAACAGGCACGCACGAAAGAGTCGGTGTGATTCTTGCAGAAAGTTCTAAGAAAAGCGCGCTCGGAGAAGAATATCTTATTGAGGCAACGCTGATGCAATCACTCGATTTTTTATTAATGCAGAAAGCCTCCAGCACAACTCTGGCTTTTGCGCTTGCGCTCCTGCCCAGAATCTTTGCTTCTTTAAAGCGGAGCTTGCACTTGCACGCCAGAACATACGAAATTAAATTCGTAAGCTTATATTTTTGGATTAATTTTGGGCATGTTTTCATAAACAGTCGTTGAGACAGCGCTCCGTCTGCCCTATATAGCATTTTCCACAGCACAGAGGATTCATGTAGACAACTTCCAGGGCAAATTTGACGAAGGCTTCTTGATGTTGCTTCTTGCAACCGCGCTCAAATTCCCCGCAGATATGGGGCATAGTTTGGCCAACTTATTTGGCGCCGAGAAAATAAGAGGCACATTGTGCCTATTGGCCACTTTCTTGAGGTTATGAGAAACCTTATGAATGTAAGGCATTACCTTGGGATCGGCTCTCGCGCGTTCAGTTCCAGCCATCGTTCGTCGGGGCCCGAGCTTCTTTAGGGGCGTTTCAGCGACTGCCGTTAGGACCGAACACGGTAAGCCTGCAGCCAAAAGCCTGCGAATCAGATTATGGAAGCTACCGTGCATTTCGTGCGAACACCACTTACGAAGCGCAGATTCTAAGCAGTGCGAAGCAATGGCTGTTTTTATATTCTTAGAATGGGAGGAATCGTGGGGCAGTAGTGCTTTCTTGGCACGTGAGAAATACGCCAAGCAGGTGTGTCCCTTCGTTAACCTAAGCTTCAGGTCTAAAAAGCGTATCTCGCCATTTTCCGGGAGTTCTTAGCCAAAAGGCAGTCCTTTGCCATAGTCATTAAATAACTGTAAGATGTGCCGAACTGAAAGTTCGTGATCAGAGTCATTAAAACCTTTTGAAAAGATTAAACAATCATCAGTGTATCTAAAAACCTTTAAAACCGACCCTTCACTAAAATCTTGATCCAAAAGACGATAAATATAAGCTAGAAAAATGTTCCATAAAATAGGCGCAACACAGGACACTATACAAATGCCGTTGCGCTGCAGAAAAGGCTGCTTGTCAATTCGATAAATGTCACACTGAAATAAAAATCTAAAAGCTTTAAAATTTGTCGAGGGACACACCTACTGAGGACTGAAAGGAGAGCTCCCCCGATTTTTCAATAAACTCTTTTACAAAAGTTCAGCTTGAGGAACAGTATAGAATAAATCCTTAACATCAACTGAGAACGCGTATCCAGCCTGTCGGTCATTATGGAGAAACTCTGCTCCTTCTTGAGACTTCTTATTCATGAAAGGGTCTTCAACATTAATCAACCTGAGGTTTTTTTTTCAAGAACCGGCTGGCACATTGATGCCATGAGGAATTCTCACTAATAATAGTTCTAAAGGGAAACCAAGATTGTGACTTTTTGGCGTGAAAAAGACGTTCAGGTAGTTGCCTGTACTCGGGAAATATCATTGGCTATCTTGGTCAAGTTTAGCTCTTTAGAGTAATTCATGAACTGTGTTTTAACACAAACATCGCCTTTTGTTACGCGTACAAAAATTCTTCTCAACGGCTTACAAGGCACTTGCGTTCTAAGGACCCTGCTCCATAACGACGAAGCCCACTTCTTTGTCCGTCTGTAGTAGGTAAAGTTCGTGATCTTTAAAATGCTTCACAACGCTATCTAAAACATGGTTCGAGCGGTGTGTGGAAGTTCTTGAAGCCCGCTTCGTGATGCAGTCCACACCTTCGAGGATGCACCTCTCATGTTGTTCCGCATTGACCTTCTGCAATGTTCCTGTTGGAGGCGAGCAGTTTGTGAGCTGGCACATACGGCTCAAGGACAAACTTTGGCCCTTTCTGCAAAACTTGCTGAAAGTTCTCCAGAAGAGTAAAGTTCCCCACGACCAAGAATGGCTTTTTCAGTTCTCGCTCATTTCTTTCCACACTTCTGAAGAGGTGCGTAAGTCGAAAAGCCCAATTTACCTCGGAAATCTGCGCAGCCAGGGACTTGAGGGAGAGTTACATCCGTGGAGCGAGCCACTCTGGATAAAGAGTGCAGCAAGCCGAGCGTAGCCAGTGCTGAAAAAGTCTTACTTGACGCCATATCTCTGGTCTGAGAATCTTGCGGTCTTTTCGCATGTCCTCAAGAACGCTTGACTGGTCTCGAAAATGCGATCACTTCATCCGGAATCTATCTTTTTCTTAGGCTGAGGGCGAGACGCCTAGATTGGCATGTGGCATTGACGTTGTGTCACAGAAGCAGGTTGATAAAGGAGGATGAAAAGACGTGAGATATCGGATGAGAGGATACACAAAAAGAAGGGCCCACTGTACTAGAAGAAATATGTGACGTCCACTACACTGCAGAAGTTCTTCAGTTATGCGCAACCTCAAACTACATTTTCCTAAAGGCATATTTGCACAGAAATGTGTTGAACCTGATCTTTAAGAATGTTTTTAGGGTGCAGCAGTTGGGAGAAAGCAGGTTTTACCCAAAACCGTAGGGCCCTACACATTGCAGCACAAGCCGACTTGGTGCACTTGAATCGCCTCTTCCAAAAGTCTCCAACTTTCAAGTCTTCCGCAAGCTGCTTGATCCCTCTATGCTACTAGTCAAGTTTCACTATTATACCTGGCTCAGGGCCTCCCACTGCTTTTCACACTCTTGGAATCCTGTAGCCCTAGCAGATCATCAGTTGTTTATTTATTTGTTTGCATTTCTGCAGCGCCACGAAGGCAAAACTGCAGGGGGAATACATACATACACAATCAATCTTATAGCATGTGCCAACCTTTGTACAGGATGGGAAAGAATCTATGGCGGATAATAAAAAAGAGCGTCAACAGCACATTCACAACAGTCAATAGTTCCGGGAAGGACAAGAAGAGGAAAAGCAGAAAAACCGCAGCTGAGCATGCGTGCACATCAAAATTCCGACAACAGTGCTCGGAAATTTGCCTCGGACTGGCATTCAACGATACATTGAGTCCGCTTACAACAATAATTCATGGCATGCGGGAAGAAAAACAGTTTGAACACATTAGTACAGCATTTTCTTCCATGAATTTCTAGTCGTTGTTTTGGCTTCTTGATATCAAATGAGGTTGCACAAATAGGTTTCGGGGTTAATAGTAGATTACTTTAAATAATTCTGGTAAATGAGTTCAAACATTATTCGTAAACGGCGCCCCTCCAGAGAGTCCCTGTTGAGGTCCTGCTTGATACTGTTACCTCTATAATTAAAAATATACTTGTCGGTGACAAACCATGCCACATGATTCTGAACACGTTCTAGCTTATCACAATAGGTTCTAACGAGAGAGTCCCAGACTGCATAGGCATGCTCCATAATTGGTATGTAGTTAGTGAAGTATAACAGTTCTTCCACTTTCTGAGGAAAGTCCCAAATATTCCTTTCCAAAACACTCAGCATTCTTTATGCCTGAGGCAAAATATATTGTCTGCTTTCTCCATCATTATCCTCGTTTTAGCTCTGCACTCTCTACATTAAAACCGTCGGATGTTGTACTATCAATACGATTGTGTGGCGTGCAAGTGGCTTGTATCATGAAGAATAGGTACAAATATAGTCTAGCCAATTTTTCATGCCACACCTACAGCTGCAGCAACATATCATTGTGTGGAGCAGCACAATGGCCTACAATTTTACAGTGCTGAAGTGTGCAGCATTTTCTTTCAAACATGAGTCAGAAGGGAAGACTGTTTATGTTGCAAGAAAAGAAAGGATTGACACGCATACTGGAGTTTGCAAGAACACCATGTGGACATTACAAAACACTGCCGCCCTTGCTTTATCTTTGCAAGCTAAGAAACTCCATAAATCATCTGCAAATACTTAGGTTCATAAAGACAAGCTGCTGTGCACTCATTTGAGCACAGGGGATTTTCCCTCAAACCTAACTAGAGTACATGAATATCTTATTATTTTAGGCAGATCTAATTGGAGTGAAGATTTGCAGTGTATTCCAGTGAATCAGTGCATCACAGCGCAGGTTATGAAAACAATTGCAAGTTCATGAACTTCACAAGTGCATGAGCTTGTCCAACCTATTTATGCGTGTAACTGAAAAAATTCATTGAGAAGATGTTTACCGCTGCAGGTCCCAGCACTTCTGTGCCAGGTAGCCAATAACGAAAGAAGTCTGCATAGATCGCGTAATAAGTAATTTAAACAGTAAATGTAATTGTAATGTAAGTATGGTTGAATATGAAAGTGACTATCCTTGAATATAGAACTTACTATTCAGGTCATAGCTCTTGCATCTAAGCTTCACATATTTCTGCAGTATAATAATATACTGGAGATACAAATAACAAATCAATAAAGCAAGAGCTAGTTTTTTTAATGAAATCAAAGATAGAATAATTAGCTGGCGTTCAAAACCACTGAACTGCTACTCAGGAAGGCAGGGAATAAAAGAGGCAACGATGAAGCAAAAGAGGTGCAGAAAATAATGTTTAGAAAATAATTATAAATTTGTAGAAATTTTCAAAACTTGAGTACCAATAAATTTTCTTAGTTTTATGAGGTTTAACACCACAAAACGGCGCAGGCTATGTTAGATATTAGAGAAATGGATAAATATTTATTTGTGCCAACATCACAGAGTTCCTGCACCTCTAGCATTTCGTCTCCATCAAAATGCGACCTTTGCAGCTGGAATTGATCCTGCATCTTTCGGGTGAGCAGCTGAGTGCCATAACCGCGGCTTCCATTTGGTGTGGCATGCTTAGTTTAGTTTATTTGGGTTTAACCTCCGAAAGCGACTCGGGCTATGAGGAGTATTGTAGTGAAGGAGTGACATGCAACAAAGTGGTGACTAAGATACTTTAAAAAGTTCACTACAGAGAGAGTGATTATTGATGAGGTTTGGAAGTTCGTCTTCTCTACCAATGCCACATATTTGCACGGATAATTCATTACAAATATATGCTGCCTATGACAGGCACCGGGACCTAAAGCTCTAAGCAATATCTCCATAAAGTGAAGGCAAGAGCAGAGTTCTTTGCTGCTAGCAACCACTCCACTACAAAAAAGGACAGTTAAAATGCATGTCCTGACTATGTCTATTCGAGATTTCAGCTCAAATTTTGATTCACATTTATTGCCAACTCACGCAGCTCTCTACTCCATTTCTAACGTTAACCCGGTGATTTTTATTTCTGGGGTTGACTGCACTATTAGCTATTTTAAACATTTTAGTATACCACATTTTGCCTGACAAATTTCTAGCAGCAACTCAGTTTAAAATTTTTCCTTTTGAGCATGCTGCAAGGCGCTGTTCGTAACTTCTGCGTGCCTGCCAAAGGCCTTAAACCCCAATCTACTCGCAGACATTTCTCTCAATTGTTCTGCATTTGTGCGCGACCTGGCTCACATGTCCAGATGACCTGGCCTAGTTGTACTCGGTTACCACTTACAGTACCTCACTGCCTATCGTAAAATGTTCTTTTTCCAGATTGTTTAGTATTTTAGCTCTCTTCTTTTGCGCAATGGGTATTTATATCCTCAGTCATGAACTACAATTCCACATCACTGATTCTACAGCAACAACATCAAGGAATCAGATGTAACTAAGCCGTTCTCCACAACTCTGCGTTTCCCAGCCCAATCTATTCCTAGACAGAGAGGGTCACGTCATCTAGCATTGTCACGTCTAGTTCACTCTATGTGTTCTAGGCAATAAGAAACTATTGATTTCAGGTCACTGCTGTCAAAATACACCAATGACAAACTTCATACGCTAGGACTTAAGAATTCGCTTTCTACAATCATCACCACACAGACCTCGTCACTAGGCTTTCTCTTCACAGAACGAGGCTGGCACTGTAATGTGGTGTTTATCTCTCGTCAGTGTTCACACATGAACACATGTAGTGTATTTCGTTATTGTTTCTGCTCGACATACTGACTAAGACGAGAGAGGATACTCAGTTTGTTGTCTCGTCGGTGACAAGTTCTCGCTCGCCAGCTTTCTGCCAAGGCCTGGCTTGGCGACTGTCAGTCTCGTCAGCATCGCTCGTTAGAAAGCGTTTCGCACCACTGGATACCTGGCCATCTATATTGCTTCTGTAGTCATTCTAGAGTGACCACAGATGCTTTACGTGCGTGACCGACCGGTGCTATGCCAAAAGGTTTTGCTAGCAAGCCCATAGGACCCCATCAGCATCAGTTGCAAGCAGTGACTGTTGAGAGGCGGTTTCTACGGCGTTCCAGTATTTGAGGTTGCACCCCTTGTTTTCTTTTAATGCGTGTGAAAGGTTGAAGTGGCTCCTAGGTAGGCCAATATTATGTTGCACTCAGTACCAGTGATTGAAACTTGCTAGGGTGTGCCTGTTTACGAGCAGTAAAAAACTTAGTGTTTAAAATTCAGTACCCCTCCCATCTAAACAGCAAGAGCACAGATGCTTATGAAGAAACAGGAACAGAGATATATTGAATTAATCAAAAAAAGAGGAAGTGCAATGCCTGTGTAATGCAGGGAAGATATCAACAAGAGCACTGTAAAACATTGGGAGGATTCCAAGTGTAGGTGAATGCATGAATGTGTGCCAACCAGGTGGCAAAATGAGATTAGGAAATTTGTAGAAAAACGCAGGTAGCAAGTAGCACAGGATACGGTTACCTAAGATGAACAGGAGAGTCAATGTTCTGCACTAATTTTAACGGCAGGTTCACACGACAGACAAAATCAAAACTCCAGGAACCGGCTGCGCATCATGTGACTCAATGTCAATCAGCACTGCAAATGGCACCAGAACCGTGGACTGCACATGAGGAAAAAGAGATATTTTTGCTCTCAACTTTTAACAGCAGTCATCTGCGCTTTTAAGAGCAAAGCTCTAAAGTACGGCAACACTGGCATTTCTTGTTCTACTGACATGAGAGTGCTCGTGAGCATGCAAGCGCTATGTTTGATTTGCACCAAATTTGTTAATTGGGAGATATGTTTAACTAAAGGGGGAATCTAACAAGGGCGTAAGCCCTTCACTATGGCACTCTTCTTTAATTTTATATCTCTCCCTTACATCACGATTCAAGTGTCCACCAAAATGTAAGACAGTTACTGTTACATTTCCTTCAATTTTCCTTCAACTCTTCTTAAACTTTTCAAGAATTCTGTTTTAAGAAGGTAGAGGTACAAACTGTGCAGTATAACCATATGCTGTGGAAGTGAGCCAGCAATCCCAAACAGCACAGGTATTTGGTCCAACATTACAACCGTATTGGAAAAAGCCGGCCCTACAAAAGACCAAGATGGAATCCCCCTTTTGCAATATTGGGCCGATTACCTGTGCTGCTTGGGATATATCTGTGCTGACAGCAGCTTGCCCAGTGCATTGTAAAGATGCTATGTCATACAAGGATTGGTTTCATCGTGCAATGTTGCATTACTGACTGACAATTTGTTCTCTGTATCAGAAATACGGGTAAACCATCACTGTAGAGCACAATGTTTTTTTAAAGGGATAAATGAACATATAGGTCCTTTTCGAGGACACATGCATATCAGGCTACAGGTGTGCAATAGAACTCTTTTTCTTGGGAGAGGGAGAGTTCCTTCGGCATTGGTTGTGCCCAATCATTTCTGTTAACAACGATCGCCTTGTTCTGATCTTTATACTAATCTGGCGCTAAGGTCTTTTTTCCCTGTGTCAGATTTTTGCTGTTTCACTCTTCTGTGAATAGGTATGTTACCCCGTGTTTAATCGCTCACAACCAACGGCTAACAGGCAATGCTGCCTTGACGTTTCTGCAGTTTTTTGGTAATGTGTGCTATAATAAGGGAGGCACCACTCCTCTTTGCCATGGCGGTGGAAGTGGAGGCCGCTGGGCCTCTATTGGAACCTGGTGGGTCGGCAGCAGCCGCCCAGAGGAAGCCCCTGCACCGCCAGTGTGACTCGAGCAACCTGGGCACTGTTGTGTACTCGGTGCCAAGTGAAGACTCCTCGTCCTCGGCTGACGACGGCTTCATACCGGTTGTTGGCAAGAAGGCCAAGCGCAGACTGCGCAGACAAGCCGAATCGTCCTCATCGAGCACGTCAACGGTGTCCTCATCGAGAACGCCAACGAGCATCAATGTGAGAAGTTCCTCGGCGCATGCAGCCTTGTTTGTGCCGTTGAACACTACGGACAACTTGAACCTCCTGAACAGGCAAGCCATCTCTATTTATATGGAGAGCCTCGTATCAGGAGGCAGTAAAGATGTCAGAATAAGCCCGTTCAAAAACGTCATTGCGATTGATGTGGCGGAGCAAAGCGCACTAGAGAGTTTAACCGCAATCACCCAACTCGAGGACATCAGTGTATGCCCCCTTATTCTCCAGGATAGCGGTTATACGGCTCGCGTAATCTACAACGTCGACATCGCCTTCAGTGACGCAGCTTTACTCATGTTGATCAAGGCGGCAACCAACGGCATTTCCATCATTCAAGTTGAGCGGTCAGGCAGATCTACATGCATCAAGCTGACGTTCAAGGGTGACTGCATACCATCGTACGTGAAGGTTGGACACTTTCGTCATCCAGTTCGACCTTTTGTGCCTAAGCCCCTTCAATGCAGGAAGTGCATGAGTATCGGCCACGTGAGCGGCGTCTGCATCAACTCCATCATGTGTCCGCGATGCTCCGAGTCACACAGCGGTGACGCTCCCCGCGTCAGTACCTTGGTGTGCGCCAACTGTCACGGCCCTCATGACTCTTCCTCGAAAGACTGCCCCCGTCTAAAGACCGAGCGGGCGGTACTGAAGCAAATGGTGCGCGACCATTCTACGCACAAACAAGCCGCCGCAAAGGTGCGACGACGTCGTTCGCGCCGCCGAAGGTCGTCAAAGAAACCAGTTATATTTAAGAAGAATGCCCCAAACGCAACTGCAGCTTGTCCGCCTCCACTAAATACCGTACCAAATTAAGGAAGCCCGGCGCCTGGTGACGCTGGACCTGCTGTCTCAGATGCAACTTGGCCACCACTGCCAAAGCCTTCTACGCCTACTGTGTCAGGTATGTTGGCGCACTCAGGGCAGTGTGCAGCGCCTACGACTGATCCAGCCAACAGGAACGATCAAGGACATGGCCCCGATATGCAGGTGATTGCAATGCTAACGTCACTGATTAATGCCATGCGTGCTCTTCTTTCCCGCCTACGCACGCCAGCAGCAAATAGCGCACTTCAAGTGCTGGACGCGCTACATTCAGTTCTTGCGGCTCTACAGTAGAAGGCATCATGGCTCCTTCGGGCCTGTCTTTTCAATAGAAACTCAAGCAAGCTTTCATTTTCCAATGAAATGCTCGTGGACTCCACTCCCGGATTTCCGATTTACTTCACTACGTCTGCGAGAACACATCCCCATTCTTGCGATTTGTGAACCGAAGACCCCGGCAATTTTAGAATATTCGGTTATGAGGCATTTTCATCACCCCCGCGCAACAGATCCAGCGTAGTCATCGTCTACATTCGACGCGAACTTACATATGGGAAACATTCAGTTCCTCCGCACGAATAGAATCAGTACGTTTGCCAGACAGCGAAGAGCCGAGGCCTGACGTTTACGTTACTGGCGGTGTACTTGGCGCCATCAAGTCGTTTCGACGCCGGAAGGTTGAGTGGTTTAATGGCAGCTACACTTTCTCCGTGGGGTATTATAGGGTAACTTCAATGCTCATCACACCATGTGGGGAGGCGTTAGGATGGACGTAAGGGAAGGAGGCAGCTTGTGTCCGCCTCTGATCATGACCTCCAGTGCCTTAATGACGGAAGCCCGGCCTATATTCGAGGGGTGACTTATAGCAGCTGCTTGGACTTGGCTTTCGTTTCACAGTGCCTTACCAACAGCGTCCGGTGGTTTTCAGATGTAGAAACCCATGAAAGCGACCATACCCCAACCTATCTGATTATTACCGGCCATTCCACATTTTCCTCAGCCACGTGTAGGCAGTGGATTGACTGGACAGTTTTTAAATTACTTATGAAGGCTGCTTGCACAGAGTTCTTCTCTACCGGTCTTGAACAAAAAATTAAGGAGGCCATTGAACACGCCATCTGCCATTTTAACCCTGTCGCTAACTACACCGATTTTGACTTCTAATTGCAGCGGCTGTGATCACAACGGCTCAGGGCAGAGCGCAGATATCGAAGCACAAATTCGTGCCTAGACCTAAGAGATGCTAGGCGCATACAGAAAAATATTCAGCGCAGAATTCAGGCACTGCAAACACAACGCTGGAGGAATTTTTGCCAAACACTTGATCCACGGAAGCCTTTGTCACGCGTTTTGAGTGTAATTCGGGGTGTTCCCACGTCCCCTCAACAGCGCTAACCGCTCAAATCCGTAGCGTTCCACAAAAGGCGCAGTGTGGTTGTGGTCGCCGAAGATTTCTGCGCAAGAATAACAGGCCCTCCGAATCCAGGCGCAACGCTGCACTGCAACAACGTCCCACTCTCACGGGATTCTCGGATGGATGCACTATTATTCATGGAAGAACTTGATGCCACGGTGGCTTGTTGTAGAAGGTCATCATCACCAGGGCCCTATGGTGTGACGTACTCCGCACTTGCCGAACTTAGCCAAGAATCACGACGGGTTCTTTTGGACACTTATAAAAACTCATGGACTGCTCGCATAGTTCCTCATCACTGAAAGACCAGTCGCCTGGTTCCACTTCTTAAACCGGGAAAATCACCGCTCGACCTTTCATCATACCGTCCAATTGCACTCGCCAGCTGCGTCGGCAAAGTCATGGAAAGAACGCTGCTCACACGCGTAGAATGATACTTGGAGCGATATCAGATTTATCCAACCTTCATGTCTGGGTTCTGATGGGGCCGCTCTTTTATCGACAACGTGGTTGACCTTGTAACGTCGGTGCACCCCAGCAAAAGTTTGAAAAGATTGACCGTGGCATTGTTTTTGGATATCAAGGGCGCGTACGACAACGTAACGTATCAGGCCATTTTGGACACAATGGAAGCTGCTGAGATCTGAGGCCGCACGTTCAGCTGGATGCGCAGCTATTTATCAAAGAGGTCGATTTTTGTCCGGACTGCTGACGGACCAACGTCTTTACACTGAAATTCGCGCGGAGTCCCTCAGAGTGGAGTGGTGAGCCCAGTTCTCTTCAACCTTACTCTCATCGGCCTGGTCGACGGATTGCCACAATCTGCTCAAATCTCTGTATATGACGATGATATCTCTATTTGGGCATTCGGGATCACCCGTCCTCAAGTTCGCGCAAGACCTCAAAAGGCGACATAGATATTAATACCTTAACTTCGCTCGCAGGGCCTGAACATTTTGACCGAAACGTGTTCACTTGTGGCGTTCACACGCAAATTAATGTCACGTTACACCATTCGCCTCAATGGCGAAGCCATTCCCTATCAGAGAAGCCACAGATTCCTTGCGTTGTCACCGACAGGAACCTCTCGTGGAGTCCACATATCTACGACACGAGAAAGAGACTAACTGCGATTGTCCACGTCCTCTCCTTCCTTGGTACAGTTGCAGCATCGAGCGCATCAGTGCGCTCGGTGCTGCAACTGTACCGCACCCTAGTTCTAAGCTACATGCGGTATAGCCTTCCGATGTTCAGTTCCATTAGAAAGACAAATATCAGGACTCTCCAAAGTGTGCAAGCGCTAGCTCTCCGTATCTGCCTTGGACTGCCTAAATGTACATCAACAGCAGCAACTGTTCTTGTTGCCCGGGAACATCCTGTTAGTTACTACATACATTGCTGTTGACACCGTGAGAACACTTAAGCCTGGACTCCATGTACGCGAAAACTCACGCGAACGCGAAGGCGACGGCGGCAAGCGACGAGCGACGCCGTCGCGCGAAGCAAAATGCATGTGTCGCTTGCCGTGTCGCTCGGATTTGCACCCACAGAAAATTTCGCTCGTCGCCCAGAAGTCCCCCACGCGACTGGCCAACCAGAGCCTCCCAAAGCCGTTTCCGGTTTGTCTACGGTTTCTCACGGGTACATCTCACGAAAACCGCCCGACGTCTTGGTCATCGCCACCGTCGACAAAATATTTGGTTTTGTAGCTGAGAAGCAGACCCGCATGATTTAAATAATTAAAACAATCTACTAGCTGGGTGCGGAGGGCTAACAGCATTTGGAGCGGGCTACTCGAGCGGGCGTACTGCATTGAGAGATGTGTGTCGAGCCGCGGGTACCGGCGCTCAATCCACCGTGCGTGCGCTGCGCTCCAACTGTGCAGAAACACTCGCGGCGCGCATTCTCACTGGTAAATTATAGTTTGCCCACTTACAATCAAACTGCGGTGACAGTTTATGGGAGTGTTTTTAATACGCCGGAGTGCCCAGGCACCGAACGAAAGTGAAAGCACACCTCCCCCGTGAACCCGCTATGTGACTTCGTCTCCGCAAGCACGCCTTTGGCTATCTCCACTGCCGCTACACCGCTACCGCAGAGGAAATATTCCTTTGGTCCTGACTATGAGGCACACTCACAAAATTTTAAGGGAGAGGACCGGTTACGGGCGTGTTTCAAAGCTTGAGTGCGCAAAGCACGGAGTCCGCTGCGCACGTCGCGGGTTCGCGTCGCCTGCCGCCTTCGCTTGCATGGAGGTTGCCCACAAGCGAAGGAGCGAACGCCAGCCGTCGCCGCCGCCGTCGCCTTCGCGTTCGCGTGAGTTTTCGCGTACATGGAGTCTAGGTGTTATTCGGCACCTCACACGGGTTCCCTTTCATCACCTCGCAACACTCCCAATAATTAGGCCGCGTGCTGCATTCGCCAAAGTCATTGAAGCCCATCGCGCATATCTTCCATCGGAGTTCACCCTTGCGTCAAGACCGTGCTCACCCTTATGGAGCCTTCATGAACATCGGGTTCACCTCTATATTCCTGGCATTACGAAGAAAGCTGGTGTATCACTGCTTGCTCTCAAACAACTTACATTGAATCACCTGCATTCTTACCACAGTCTTCGCATACATATTTACACAGAAGAATCAGTTCACCCGAACAGTTCAGCGGGGTTGGTGGTGATACTGGCCAGATCCATCTTCGTGAAAGTGAAGACGACCTATCTAACATCTTCAACTGGTGGAGAACTCGAACCCTTACGGGTTGCGGTAGAGTTCATCAGTCAAGAACCTCCACATGGCTGGACGGTTTCCACCGACTCTAAAACAGCCCTTCAAGCCCTGCAAGCTGCGCTACGCCGCGGGTCGCAGGAACAACTTGTTGCTGAGATCCGTCTACTGTACCACGGCACCGTATTCAAAGGTCATGACATCATTTTTTAATCACTGCCAGGACACTGTGGTATTAACGGTAATTACCAAGCCGATGCGGCTGCGCCTTCTGCTCACAACAACGGATTTCCAGTGAGAATAATAAAACTTAAAAAGATGACGCCGACCAAAAGTAAAAAACAAAAAACAACAAAATGACGTTTCGGCTCCCGTACGGGAGCCTTGTTCACCATGAGAAGGATTAGAAAGTGCAACAGGATTAAATACGTTTGAAAAGAGGGCGCAGGGAGCGTGCGTATACAGGAGTTAGATTTCCAGTGTTGCGATTGAGGGTGCGATTAGTCGTTTGAATGAATAATGATTCGAGGTGAAGGCGACGGTACAGATTCTTTTCAGTTGCCAGCACGTGTGCCCCACTCCAGTCAATATCGTGGCCAGTTGATACGGAGTGTTCGGCGATAGCATTAGAGTTCACTTTTTTGTTTTTAACGTCATTACAATGTTCTTTTAGGCGTCTATTAAAATCACCAGTCTCGCCGATGTAGACGCTGTCACAATCAGAGCAGGGGATGTTGTAAACAACGCCAGGGTGCTTTTCGTTGGGGAGAACGTCTTTGACGTTAACCAGCGCATGCCGAAGTTTCCTTGTGGGGACATGGGCAACGTGAACTTGGAATGTGCGCAGAATTTCAACACTGGACCTACCATAGATGCCAAAAAACTTGTGTGTGCCGTGGAAAACGCGGTTAACTAGGTTGAAACTTCGCGCCGAGATGAAGCAAGGACTCGTGCTGTCAGCGTCCTCTCCAGGTACCACCCGCAGCATCACACGTCCCCACTGACCACTGAACCGCGTGAAGCTGTGAGGAGCCTTCGCAAGAACATGGATCATGTTATACTTCCAGCAGACAAAGGAAACACGACAGTTCTTCTGGACCGCAATGACTACATAAGCAGAATGCAAAGCCTACTGCAAGATGACGCCACCTACTCCCGTCTCGACAAGGACCCGACCGCAAAGGTGCAGAGCGCTTTACAAAGACTTCTTTCTGACGTGTTCAAATTCGTTCTTCGTTCCCACAAAGCACTTTACTTCAAACTGTTGTGCACAAATGGTTCCGCCCCCGCTCTTTACGGGCTTCCAAAGGTGCACAAACCTGGTATGCCGATGCGGCCCATCGTAGACTACAGTCGTTCTCCTCTTCACAGTTTATCCAGCTACCTTCACCGGACCCTCAGGCCACTTGTCGGTCTCGGCTCAACACACGTACGCAACTCGACTGACTTCATCAAGAAGGTAAGCGACGTATCACCGGACGATGACGAGTACATGGTTTCGTTTGACGTCAAGTCGCTTTTCACATGCGTTCCCGTTGACCTCGCCGTACAAGTGTGTTCTGCTGCCCTTGAAGCTGACAATTGTTTACCACAAAGGACCCCCATTGACATTCCAGATCTCCGCAGGCTCTTACAGTTCTGCCTGGACAACACTTATTTCATCTTCCAAGGCTCTTTTTACCGACAACTTCAGGGCACACCAATGGGCGCCTCTATCTTAGTGACTGTCGCGAATCTGACTATGGAATTTGTTGAGCGCCGTGCCCTTGAAACATCCCCATCACCGCAAAGAATCTTTCTTAGATATGTAGATGACTGCTTCTGCCTCATTCGGAAAGATGATTTGCTGGCCTTTTCGTCCCATTTAAATTCCATTGAAGAAGCGATTGATTTCACCGTCGAAGAAGAAATTAATGGCGCGTTGCCCTTCCTGGACGTATTGGTAAAACGAAACAGTGGAAAGCTATCATTCAGCGTCTACAGGAAACCCACCCACACCGGAAGATACCTTAACTTCAAATCTGTGCACCCGGCTAATCAAAAGAAATCTGTTGCCACAACCTTGTTCAAACGCGCTGAACGCATATGCAGTTTTCCTGAAGATCGGGCAGTCGACTTTGGTAGTGTACGGGAAGAACTCACGCGAAACGAGTATCCAGCTGCTTTTGTGGCATCCGCTGAAAAGCAGTTATCTTGCCCGACACGTGAAAATCCAGTGTTGTCCCCTCTGAAACGTGCCGCTGTTCCCTACACACCTCGAATAAGCGAAGCCTTGGCGCGTATTCTGCGCACATTCCAAGTTCACGTTGCCCATGTCCCCACAAGGAAACTTCGGCATGCGCTGGTTAACGTCAAAGACGTTCTACCCAAAGAAAAGTACCCTGGCGTTGTTTACAGCGTCCCGTGCTCTGACTGTGACAGCGTCTACATCGGCGAGACTGGAGATTTTAATAGACGCCTAAAAGAACATTGTAATGACGTTAAAAACAAAAAAGTGAACTGTAATGCTATCGCCGAACACTCCGTATCAACTGGCCACGATATTGACTGGGGTGGGGAACACGTGCTGGCAACTGAAAAGAATCTGTACCGTCGCCTTCACCTCGAATCATTATTCATTCAAACGACTAATCGCACCCTCAATCGCAACACTGGAAATCTAACTCCTGTATACGCACGCTCCCTGCGCCCTCTTTTCAAACGTATTTAATCCTGTTGCACTTTCTAATCCTTCTCATGGTGAACAAGGCTCCCGTACGGGAGCCGAAACGTCATTTTGTTGTTTTTTGTTTTTTACTTTTGGTCGGCGTCCTCCTTTTAAGTTTTATTATGATCGTCCCCGACCAGACGAGTTTTCGTCCAACTCTCGACTTCATTTCCAGTGAGGATCCCAATATCGAGACCTGACGCTGCGTGTGGGCTTCGCCCTTTGGCGCAGGAGCTCACACTTTCAGCGTGGAACACGGGAGAGATTTGCAACCTCCGCCTCAAGGCACTGGATTCTGGACTGCGCCTTTGTCTTCCACATAACTTACCACGTCGCGAAGCAATATTGTTATTCCGTTTATAGGTCGGTGTTGCTTTTACCAACCACTATGCTTTCCGGATGGGGATGACCGACAGTCCTGCCTATGGAAGCTGTGGTTGTGAGGAGACCATCGCTTTTCTTCTCTCTGAGTGCCCTGCATTTGCGAGTGCAAGACATACACTGTGTTGTGCCCTGGAACGCCTCGATCCTCGCCCATTAACAGAGCAAAATATACTCTGTCCGTGGCCCCAGCTGTCGACTGTCCTCAAGATATACAAGGCACTCTTTGCCTACTTGAGAGCGACTGGATTGAGTGACAAATTGTGAGAGCGTCGTGCGTGTGTGTGTTATGCCTTTTTCTCCTTCTCTCTTCCTCGTATTATTCCCCTAATCCGTCTTCCCCAGTGCAGGGTAGCCTACCGGAATCCCTTTCTGTTCAACATCACTGCCCTTTCCCTCCTCCTCTTCATCTATCTATCTATCTATCTATCTATCTATCTATCTATCTATCTATCTATCTATCTATCTATCTATCTATCTATCTATCTATCTATCTATCTATCTATCTATCTATCTATCTATCTATCTATCTATCTATCTATCTATCTATCTATCTATCTATCTATCTATCTATCTATCTATCTATCTATCTATCTATCTATCTATCTATCTATCTATCTATCTATCTATCTATCTATCTATCTATCTATCTATCTATCTATCTATCTATCTATCTATCTATCTATCTATCTATCTATCTATCTATCTATCTATCTATCTATCTATCTATCTATCTATCTATCTATCTATCTATCTATCTATCTATCTATCTATCTATCTATCTATCTATCTATCTATCTATCTATCTATCTATCTATCTATCTATCTATCTATCTATCTATCTATCTATCTATCTATCTATCTATCTATCTATCTATCTATCTATCTATCTATCTATCTATCTATCTATCTATCTATCTATCTATCTATCTATCTATCTATCTATCTATCTATCTATCTATCTATCTATCTATCTATCTATCTATCTATCTATCTATCTATCTGTCTGTCTGTCTGTCTGTCTGTCTGTCTGTCTGTCTGTCTGTCTGTCTGTCTGTCTGTCTGTCTGTCTGTCTGTCTGTCTGTCTGTCTGTCTGTCTGTCTGTCTATCTATCTATCTATCTATCTATCTATCTATCTATCTATCTATCTATCTATCTATCTATCTATCTATCTATCTATCTATCTATCTATCTATCTATCTATCTATCTATCTATCTACTCCTGTTAGTTGCTCAAAGCTGCTTACGGTACCTCTTTAATTGGCTCGTCTTACATGCTTAGCGTCATGTCGACTTCTGAATGTCAATGTATCCGGTAACCATGACATGTGTACATATGTACATAAATTTTTTCTAATCAACGTCACCACTTCTAGCAAAAGCTACATAGGCTAGAAAATGACATCTAGATTCTTTGTAAAGCAGATGTTGCAGTATCTGTCTCACATCTCGGTGGACACCTCAACCGCGTCGTAAGAGAAGAGATAAAGAAGGGAGTGAAAGAGGTAATCAAGAAAGAGATAGAGGGCTCCGGAATAATTTAAACTACCTGGGGAGATTTAACGTGCACTGAAATCGCACTGCAAAAGCGCTCCATTGCGTTTTGCCTCCATCAAAAACCTGGGCCGCGGTAGCGTTCAAACCTGTGTACTCAGAATCAGTAGGCGCGAGCCCTGACCACTGAGCCACCACGGCGGCTACATAGGCTCGTAGCACCGACCCATAGGTGTTCCGCCGCAGCGCCGCTCCTTTCCTGAAAATAAATTTTCAATTATGGGTTTACTCTTTGTTTCTTTCTTCTTTCCCTGCATTCTTTATCTCTTTTCTTACAGCGCGGTTCGTGTACCATCGAGTTATGTGAGCCAGTTATTGCACCAACTCTTTTCCTCAAAAAAAGACAAGTGAGACACCGGCCATCTTTGATTTCATTGGTTTTCACACCATTGTAGAGGGAGTTCAATGTCTCGAAAGGAGTGGCGCACAGCTGGATCCCTGAGTCAATGAACACCTCAATCTCGCTTTAATACACATGGCGTTTCTGTCCAACGAAAACCTGCTTTGATTTGATTGGCAACGCGGCCACACTTCCCCCCTGGCAGGTGGCAGTTAATGGTAGAGCGCAAAGTTTGCAACCCAATGAACGCTACGGTCTAACGCTGCAGCACCGCGTGACTGCTACAGCGTTGTGAGCGCTAATTTGTGCAGATTACATCTCTCTCTTTCTCAGCACTGCCACGTACCTCACACCATGATTGTGGCCTCCACTGACCCAGGGACCTAGTTATGTGCCCCTTTATTCCTCAAAACAATCGGTGTCCAGAACGTTGCCAACGCCAACGCCAACGCCAATGAACGCAATGAACGCCGAACACCTTGAGCTTTGTTTATCCTTGATTCCTGTGTATTCTGTGCGCTATGAATCCTCATGCTGATTACCCACTAGCCTGAACCCTGACCCTTCTAAGTTATATCTGAGCTAGTTCACATATATTTTTTCTCTACCATCACTGGGATTGAACATTTGTGATTACAGACAATAGTAAGCAAGAGCGAAAGAAGCTGTCCTTTCTATTGATCGGGCTTTTACCTAGGCTGAACAAAAAATTGTATGGTTTCATTGTAGTTAAAATGAGTACACGTGCGAATGAATGTTTTTCCTTTCTTCTTTCCCTCCCTCCTTTATCCCTACCCTTACGGCGCGGTTCAGGTGTCCAACGATATATAAGACAGATACTGCGCCATTTCCTTTCCCTCAAAAACCAATTACTATTATTATTATTTTTATTATTAGCCTGATTGGATGAAGATTCTGCTTTGCTTGGTCGTCGGCACGTCTGGAAACTACTAAACTCAGGTTAGGCTCTGATCGAGGTTGAGTTGATCTGGTCTGTTCGCGCCGCAGATGGAAGTAATAATAATAATTGGTTTGGGAGAAATGAAATGGCGCAGTTTTTGTCTCATATATCGTTAGGAACAAGGAATAAAGATATCGAATAAAGAATAAGGATCCTTAGGAATAAGGATATCGAAGGGGAATAAAAATCGGGCCTTATGTGAATTGATAAAGGCGGTAGGGAAAGAAGAAAGGCAACAAATAATAATATAATAATTGGCTTTTGGGGAAAGGAAATAGCGCAGTATCTTTCTCATATGTCGTTGGACACCTGAACCGCGCCGTAAGGGAAGAGATAAAGGAGGGAGTGAAATAAATAAAAAAGAGACGCGGTAGTGGAGGAACGTCGAATAAAGCTGGACTTCATTCTTAGCCAATAAAATCTACCTAAATAGCACACGGGATATAGATCCGCGCACTGTTACCTTATTTGACCCCCGCTCATCAGGGGTTGGCAGGAAATGAGGCGGCAGACGCCGCCACCGGCGTGCTCACGAGCCGGGCTGTTTTCTCCCCCCTACAAGATCTCAACCCGATTTTAATGGGATGGATCATATACGTTCAAAGATATTACAACATACTATCTAGATATTCATCGTGTTTATCCCCGTCCGTGTAAAGGCTTCAAGAAGGCGGATGAGCGACTCCTCTGCCTTCTCACCATTACATTGTTGTGTCCGGCAGCTCTAAAACATGTTGACCCTTACTTTAGCGGCAGTTGCCCCGCGCTGTATAGTGGTGTCTTGGGACGCCTATCATCTGGTGTCGGCCTGCCCCTCCAACCCGGCTATTTTTTCTATCCCCAACACAACCTGAGAGGACTGGGAGGCGATCCTGTGGCTTCCACGTCTTACAGGCCCAAAAAGCTTTAGTGGGGCGCTTTCGGGCGGCGGCCACTGTCACTAGTGTCCCGAACAAGGGACCTCAACCTAATGCTTGTAACGACAAGGCTCTGATCCAAGGATACATCCTGTTCCTTTTCTAGCCAATAAATGTTTCCAGCTCGGCTATGATCCGGGAGTTCCGGGTTCGAACCCGACCGCGGTGTCTGCGCTTCGATGGAGGCGGAACGCTATGGGGGCCGTGCGCTGTGCAATGGCAGTGCATGTTAAAGTTCGTCAGGTGGTCGAATTATTCCGAAACCATCTAGTACGGCACCTCTTTCTTCTGTTCTTCTGTAACTACCTCCTTTATCACTTCTCTTACGGCGCGGTTTAGTTTTCCGCCGAAATGCGAGGCAGATACTGCGCAATTTCCTTTCCTCCGAAAACCAATTTTCAATTTTGATTTAGAAAAGTTAACAGAATTGCTCTTGTCTGCTTAAGAGCACAAAGGCGTAAGCCAGTCTCGGTCCTCTCTCTTCTCCCCTATTTACATTTTAATGTAATTTATTTTATATATTTTCTTTTCTTTTTCTTCTTTCTCATTATTTTTTTCACGTTTCTTTATATTCATTTATATTTCTTATCTTTATTCTGTCATTTTTATTTTATTCACTCTCTTCCACTTCTGGTTATTTTATTCCATTGCATCCATAATGCTTATGAAGTGTTCATTAATCAAGTGTAACATTTTTGCCTTATTTATCATATAACTTATGACTACCAGTTTGAGCGGACAACCTCCTTCCACACGCTCCCGCCCAAAGACTTTCGTCTCCAAACATCCGTATACAACTTCCATCAAAGCCACTGATGAGCCAAGAAAGTCTCACGACTTAATAACTGACAATGATGGTAATATCAGGAGTGGTCAGAGCTCGAGCGAGGGCCACCTCCCTCCACAAAGATTTGTATAGTGGCAGCCGTCTTATATAGGGCGGTCGTTGGTGTCAATGGCTGAAGGGCATAGGAGAGCCTGGAGTTGTATTCCACCACATCAACATAGAGCAAGTCCTTGGCATTGGAAAGGCGTTTCTGGAGGGCTTCCGCCCGTTTTTGGCTCTCTTGGGTGGGCATGGAGAACAGGATGCATGCTGTTGGATAAAGGGGGGATGCCATACCGTAATCATATTCATTATTAGGGTAGAGGATAGCGGTATTGGACTTAGGGATCGAGGTAAGGTCGTTCGGTGCATTGTAAACAAAGGTACACCTTTAAGGGTGGATTACAGTTTCTAAAACTAAGCCCTTACATTCCTCGACAAGGAAAATTTTATGCGAAGAAGCCTTCTTATAAATATCACTTTTTCGCAATTTGACCATTTTTTAATCGAAAATGTGAAAGGTGTTTCATGTCACTTAGACCCAATTTTAATTTGTGTAACAGTAACACACCTTCGGGAAGTGCCTCAGACCAGAACGCACTCCCTTCACCTCCAGTCTTTTCCTATTTTACGACCTTATACTGAAAGCACTGTTGCTTTTTTTGGTAACGATGATAGAAGTGGACGCTGTTGAACTTCAGTCCGGTCGGTCAGCCGCTGCCGCCCAGAGGAAACGTCTTGGCCTCCCGAATGGCGCAAGCAGCCAGACCACCACGATTACTCTTCGGCTGACGACGGCTTCATCAGAGCCTCAAGCAAGAAGGCCAAACGAAGACTGCGCAAAGGTGAGGACTCGTCGTCGTCGTCGAGAACGTCCACGATTACTACAGAGCGAGGATTATCAGCAAATACTGTCCTATTTGTTCCAGAGACGCCCACCGACAATCTCAAACACATCAATATGCAAGCCACGTCTGCGTTCCTAGACGCTCGCGTCCCGGTAGCAATTAAAGATGTGAGGGTGAATCGTTTTAGGAATGTCGTTGCCATTGATGTCATGGACCGGAACGCGCTTGAGAGTTTGAGCAACATCAGAACGCTCGGCGGCATCAGCGTTCGTTCCCATGTCCTTCTAGGCAGCGGCACTACGGCAGGCGTCATTTACGATGTCGACGTAGCTATCGGCGACTCTAATCTGCCCATTTTGATTCAACCAGCTACCGACGGTATAGCCATACGCAAGCTCCGCGCCTTGGGAGGACAAAGTGCATCAAGTTGTCCTTCCAAGGGGACTGCATCCAACGTACGTGAAGGTTGGGCACTTTCGGCATGCAGTTAGTCCTTTCGTCCCGAGACCTCACCAGTGCCGGAAATGCATGAAGATAGGACATGTGAGTAGTGTGTGCAACTTCCCCATCGTGTGCCCACAGTGTGCTCAGACACAGCGGCGATTCTTGCCGGGCAACAGTCCTTACGTGTGCCAATTGCCGCGGCCCTCATGACGCTGCCTCAAAAAATTGCCCTCGCCCGAAAAGAGAAAGGGCGATACTCAAACAAATGACAAGAGACAATACCACACACAGACAATATGCTGCTAAGGTGCGAAGACGTCGTCGCCCTCGTCACAGACTTTCTAAAAGTGTAGCGAGCATTGGAAAGGATCGTCCAAGAATTTCCGCAACTTATCCTACCCCTTCGCGTACAACTTTCAGGATTGAGAGCAATCTGACTGGCAAGGCAGGTGAGCCTTGACTATCCCTGCCTGAGCTACACACATCTTCAGTGACTAAGTAGGTACTGCGTACTCAGAGTACCGAGCCCATTGCTAATCAAGCACAAGTCACAACTGCTGTCCAAGACCGTGACCGCAAAGTGACTTGGCCATCGCTCCCAAAGCACCCACCACCCACTCCATCACCACGCACCCGGTGTGTTGAGCCTACTGTTGGTCGGGTAGTAGGTCAGAAACCGGGCCAGGTCGCAGACAAGCAAGTGATCGCAATGCTAAAGCCAATCGTTAATGCCATGCGTGTGCTGCTTTCCAGCATGCACATAACAACTCACAGAATGCACTGCAGATGCTGGATTTTTTTTAATCCAGTGCTTGCAGCTGTCCAATAGTTGCCACAACGCATCCTCCAGCCTCATCCTTCCGAGAAGTCCGATCCTTACGTTGTCATCAACTTTATCAGCCTCAACGGCAAGCAGCCTTGCTTGACACTGAAACGTTTGCGCTGCTTTGTGATGGCGGGCCCTCGATCTGTTCCACTCTGGTCACAGCAGTCGGCAGCCTTCAATGTGTGCAGGCTACAGCTGCGGCGGACTGTGAGTTACAGTGCTTCTGTCATGGCCTGTCGTGCTTGCTACGGACCGCATTTTTCTCCTTCTTATTATTTTACGCCCCCCTCATCCCTCTCCCCCAGTGCAGGGTAGCCAACGGGAACATTTTACTGGTTAACCTCCCTGTCTTTCCTCTACAACTTCTCTCTCTTCGTCATACATTTTGACACCCTTTTTGCACTCCCCCAAATTCATGCAGTGTTGTTCATTCCAAAAACTTTTCAGTGTATTTCGTGTAGCAGTGTGGTGCTCTTCGAGATATTTCATTGCATCAGCCGACATTGATGCTGCCTATATACTCAAAATGCGCTGGAGACAAGAGCTCGACATTTGTTTTGCATTCATAGTGTCGATAACAAGCCAAGAGCAATCATAAAGAACAGAAACTTGACACCGCATGCTTCTGCGACGATTTATTCATATCAACTAGTAAATTTAACTTGATACACTCTTACAAGCCCTAGAGCAATGCGGCTTTGGTTCTGTCACATAATCACCAGAAGCCGGTGCTTGAATATCCAACACAAGTTGCAGGCTCCTGGTTCTTAGCGAATGTGTCACTGCCAGTACGCACCCAAAAATGTGGCTGTGGTCTAAATAGCATTAGCGACAGGAATATTTTTTTTGTTTTTATACAAAGAGCGAAAATTTACGCACATCGTCAAGATCTTGAACCTAACACATGCACTGCACAGCTTCTCCTGTGTGAACAAAAGAGAAGGGAGCAACAAGTAAAACTTTTTGCTCTTTTTCAGTTTACAGCATTGATACAATCTACTAGTTATCAAATTTAGGGCAGTATAAACTGTCAACACTGGCTTGATAAAATTTTATACCCCTTAGAAGCACTAAGACATTACTAGAGATGTGTGCGCCAAATGTAGGTCATTCTCTGGTGTAGTACTTGCAACGCAAAATACTACAATAGTAGGAGACATCACATTGAAAAAATAAACATTCTCGGCTTGGTGATCTGACAGATAAAAAAGAAAAAAAACATCACACACAGATGTCAACTTTTTGCCACCAGTTTTTTTTTTATTCTCAGTTAGATGTACTATATTGCCGCACCATTAACTCCTCTAGTAGCGCCGTAACACGGCTAAACTGCATTACATGACACTTGGCAAGCCTTGAGCCTTCTAGGGGCTGGTTGGTTTCTCGTATTCCCTTCTAGAGCTACCTGCTGCCTTGCTCGTCCCAGTAGCGTCTTGCGCACCTAAGTTCCCCCGCGTACGTCAAACATTTCTCGGTGACATATTTGAGCAGTAATGAGCAGCTGCTAGAGTAGCCTGACAACCGTAGTGCGGTTCCCGAAGAGAGCGCTCCATACTAGTGGCCTACTTGGCAAAGTCGGCCACCGTTCTCGGCAGGTCACGTACCAGTCCGGCAAACTGCTCCTTTACGCTGCGCATTAAGTGGCGAAAATTGTGGTCACCATTGCAATGATTCAATATGGATAAGATTTTCAACGTCAAATAAGTGCAGTGATGTACAACTCCCTGCAGCCATGGTGGCAATGTGGCACGAAGTTTCTATGAGAACGTTCAGTCGAGAATCAGTAATGTGGACAAGCACTATAATGTGCTAATTTTGACTTGAACAAGCAGGCAAGAGGATCTTTGGCCAGGTGGAAAATTGCGAGATTGTCTTAGATAGATTTCAGCAGATGTAACAAACAACTGTTTCCCAAATTAGCAGAAAGTTGCAGTTTATAAAATGCGAGTATCATCTCCAAGAAACACAAATGCAGCGAACGGCCATAAAAATCGCGAAATGGAAAGTTTCACGCAGTCATTGGGTACTACGGTGTGATACGCAATCGGAGCCGTTCTTAGAGCACACAGAATGACAATGAAATATTTTTGCGCTTCTTAAATGTCCCCAAAGTTTTCGGGCATTACCGCTTGTGCCAGATATTTTCGCCGCTGGTTCGTATGACATCACACCTACAATGCACACTCTGCGGTATTCTCCCATCTAAAGAACTCATAACGAGTCATTCTAACACGATAGTCTTGATTTTGTTGCGTGTGTTTGGTGTGTTGAACCCGCATCAGAGACATTATCTACATGACTACCTCCCATTATTCGTCTGCACTGTACTTCCTATGCAATCATTGAAAATTTATATTTAATTTAGTCACGGAAGTGCCTGCTTGTCATTTCCTTTTGCATGGTAGTACGCGGTTTTAAGCAAATCTTACTCTGCATTATCAACAAAATTATCTTCTGTTATTTCCAGTAAAGAGTAACAGTGCAGACAAAACCGAACGCCAATTGCCCTACACAAAGATACAATTAACATTAGCCTATCCAGCGGTATGGTTTCTCGTTTCAACACTCGTTTTGTTTTCTGTTCGACGCCAAGGCTATTCTGTTTATATTCTTCTAAGTTCCCAAAAAGCAACAATAACATGCTTATTGAGGCATCATTTTATTTTCATGCCACATGCAAGAGGGGCCCTTCTGATGCTGGCGCCATTCAAATGCATTACGGTGCACAGAACTGAACCTTCCTGCAGGGGTAGACTGGCTCAGGAACATCCCTAGAAAAAATAAATCTTTTCTTTCTCTGCGGGTCAACAAGGCGCAGCGTAGCGGCAGCATTTCCGCAGGCAGAGTCGACGTCGTACAGCTTGTAAACGACGCGGTTGTTCTGGCTCGTAATGGCTGTAAATCACAAAGTTCAAACACAGTTTGGAAAAGAGCAGACTGGGCCAGATAAAAACTCGTATTATTGACATCCTAGTCGTAACCAAGAAGATGAAAGGGGGAATAGCAGTGAATGTAACTCTAGGGCAGGATAACTGAAGATCGTCATGGGTAAAGAACATGATTCCATTAAAAGGGGAGCTTATCAGGGGGCGGCAAAAAATAGGTGGGCGGTTCAGAATATCAAGTTTCGGGGGTGAAGTGGGCACAGCTGACGCATGAGCAAGGTAAGTGGAGAGATATGGGAGAGGCGTTTGGCCCGCAGTGGGCGTAGTCTGGTTGGGGATGATGAGAAACTTTCCACCGCATGCTTTGGAAGTTTCCCTTAAGTCCCTCATTTTGCTTGTTTATATGTTTAGAGACCGTTATCAGCATATGCTGCGTCTTTACTGTTGTGAAAGTTAGTCGCCCTGACGCAGCATACAGCTTTAGTAAACTTTATGTTTGGACGTAAGAAGTACCTGTACTCACTCAATACATCCCCAGAAATGAGAGGTGCCACGAAAATAGATCCATCTTGGTGTTTTATTTTCTAGAATGTTTCTAGTGCTGAGATTGGCTGATGTTTACCAAGGTGGTATCGTTCGTAGGTGGATGCGGGCCAGTTAGGGACTCACCAAGGGAGAACTCCGGAATAATACATGTCGCCTGGGGCTCTTAACAGTCACCGACATCGCCCCGCACACTGCTGTTCTCCCAATCTCCTGCTTCAAAATGCGAACGTCTTGGCTGGTATTTCGCCGCACCAAGGTGGCAGAGTTGTCGAGCGGGAAAATTGCTGAGATAGCGCGACGGGTGTGCGTAGCTACGCACAAGCAGGAAAGAACTAAGGGACCCTGTCATGAATTCAAGGCTCAATTTTGCGACGCATTAAATGCCTTTTACAGCCGC
Source organism: Amblyomma americanum (assembly GCF_052857255.1). Taxonomy (NCBI): domain Eukaryota; kingdom Metazoa; phylum Arthropoda; class Arachnida; order Ixodida; family Ixodidae; genus Amblyomma; species Amblyomma americanum. Next base: position 74,407,895 of record NC_135505.1, on the reverse strand, counting down.
GCTGTTGTAGTATAAGAGCATAGTAATAGCCACGAGCCGTTAGAAGCGCGCTAGAGTTCAGGGCTCTCGGCGAGATTAAAAATTATAATGGCATATAGTTATTTCAACAAACCTAAATCATAACCCACTCAAATTTGTTTCGTTTCCTTGCGCCAAATTCGCTACAAGAAAAAAACAGCAAAATTACGCCTCTACTGATAGTTAAGCTTTTTGAAGATGAAAGCTGTTTGCGTGGCACCTTTTTTTCTGTAGAGGTTCCACACTAGAAGATTCTGCTCACCGTACGTCTGCCTAGGACCACAAAATTACCACGATAATGCCGCGGGCTATTAGCTGGAACTCGTGTCACCATGTGGCCTTCCAGATCATTTATCAGCCTGTAACACGAATACCTGCAATTGATGATGTGGTATTTTCATGGCGCAAGGACATCTGTGGCTCCATGGCGAAAGGTTTTTTTTTTCTTCTACTCAAAGTGGGGTCGACGGGCCATTTTTTTCAAGCATTTCACCCGAAAGCAGCCGGGCACCAGGCAGGGGAAAGCTTGACCTTCGTGTATCAACGGCGGGTGCCTAGCGGCAACGAGCACCTCCCACATGCAAGGCGGATGCTGAAGCGACTAGGCCACAGCTGCCATGCTGCAATTCCTACGATTTGTAGTTGCAGTTCTCCTAGCTTTTCACGTACTAACAAGAAACCTTCTGTTTCAGTGTTGTTCCCTTGAGCCGCACTGTAGCGCATTCGTCTGTACTTTTACAGAGGTGCCTATTTTGGTGACGCATTTTAGGAGCTTTCTTATTCATAGCGTAGAAATTTGAATCCCTGTGCTTTGTTCGACGCCGTTCGCATAATTTTGTTTTACAGTGAATTCCATCATCACAACTACAACCTTGGCCACCTGCTTTCATGCCACAGCTTTATGGCTGACTGAACCGTCAAGATTTGTAATAGCCTAACCCCCCCCCCCCAAAAAAAAAAAAACGCAAAGGTTAGATTTCCTCTCGTATATCTATAACTGCTGGTGTGGCTGGCCGCCGAAGCAGGCGGCTCTATAACACAATCGGTTGTCGCGAGACCTACTTTCATGGTGAAAATCCCTCATGGCGAAGGTGGACAATTACTTTCATAACTTACTTAACTTGAGGTAGTAGCATAAACCGTTCAGTGGTTTAATGAGTTCAAGGAAATGCTCCTCCACATCTGAAAAAGAAAGATAGTTATTAAGGAGAATAGGTGCTCAGCTGTCTCTTCTTCTGTCGCTTCATCGGTAGAATTCATTATTTTCTCTCTCCTGCACGTTACAAGAGATGGAAGGCAACTCAATAAGCGACCAGGAACGACCATCCATAAGTCCAGTCTACGGACTTATGAAGCACACATTAATATTGATAGAACAGTAAAAGGGTCGTCTAAAAAGACCTTTTATCGTCGGTCATAAAGTTCTTGGTTGGAGGGCAGCGACTTCACAAGAGCGCGTAATTCCCCCTTGCTGGTGCGAAGTGATGTCACCCGACCGATTGTGATGTCACTTCCTGTAAACACTAAAGGCATCGAAAGCCTCTAATTCCATAATACTGCCAACAATCTGATGCCCCTTTGAATTTTTTAGCTCGTAAATTTGATTGCGAAGTATATATTTTCCGATTGTTCACGAGCACCTGGTAAGCAGTAGTATTGGAATTAAGGCGTTGTTTTCTTCTTTTAAACGGTTCTGCGATTCCAGGGCACTTCGAGCTGGTTCGCTGCTTTACATGTTAGACTAACGTAATGCCTATCACTAAAATTCTCTGTAGAAGCTTGCTTTTAAAAGCCTGTAGTCTTTACACAAAGCAGAAAACTTTTCGCTTTAAGATATATGTATAGAGTATCATAAAGCTCTAAATTCATTCTTTCTCGGCCCACATATATATATATATCACTGATTTCCTTTCTCTGGTGCTTTACCTGCTTTTTGTTAAAAAGGAATATCTCCTGAACAATCCTCTTACTACTTGCACTCTGCGTCTTATCTGAGGTCTTAAACTGTCCGGAAAGCCCTTGGCGTTACTGATAAGGACTAAACACTAAAAATAAAAGTAAGTGCCGCTCAAACGAACATCAGACTTTTCATTTCTGCCCACATGTACGCGTGATGCCCTTAGCACGACTCACGCGGCAAGTAAAGATATGAATCAAGAATAAGTAAAAATGCGGACAAATTGTTTAAAATGTTCCTGTGAAACAAACACGGAAGACACTCGGAACAACAAAGCACCGATATGTGCATTGGTAATGTTTGAAGGGCCATTAGGACATCTTCTTTTTCTCTGCCAAATAGGTCACACGGCCCCTGTATAATTATGCTATATCCTTAATTTAAAGTACACAATAATAACTTCACTTTCGCAGACATTTTATACTAAGCTCGCCGTGAGCACCATAAAAAAATCACAGCTTGTCAAAAGTGATGCAATACCTTTAGTTTGACGTCGTACCACCATTAAACTGGAGTTTACTCGTAAGCTGCAAGTTACGACATTGGGCACTTATAGTTTTTTTAAAAAAAAAGGGTGTAACAACTGTTTAGGAAAATTCGCTGGTTTCACTCACCAGAAGATTTTATTTGAATTGAAGACGTTTCCTCGTCGTACTCGTAGTCAAATGCACCTCTATAAGTCAAGAAAAGATTGATGGAAATAAACCTAGTGTTTTAAAGTTTTTGCTTGTTTCCTTGCGTTCAAAGAGCTTCAAACAATAGCACTGCAATACGCGACGCGTTGAGGAGTGGCGGGCCTATATACTGTTTTTTTTTTCAAAATTACTCTGTAGTCTTCATCATTATTAGCGTAAACTTTCTTGATATTTCATCGCATAGTATCAAATGATTGCAACATGGCCAGAATCATGTTTATGTTATTTTTCTCTTACCAATTGATAAATATTTGGCCACCTTTACGCATCTAGCATCTGGCCAACAATTCTGCTGCTGCTTAGGGAGACTGGGTTACGATGAATGGAAAAACTCGCTAAACTTCTATTATGCGGAGTAAAGCTGCGACCATGTTTGTAGCCAACAAGTATGGAACGACAGTCTTTCATTAGTTGACTGCACTCAGCTGACCACTCGTCAAGAGCACCTGGCGAGCGTCGCCATGACAGCATACCCGACTCACTGAAAATGTGACCCCAGTATTGCCTACGAATAGTGTGGCTCTCCTGGTACATTGTCACTATCGGTATCTACAACGATGGAATAGAGGCTTGTAAATACATTGCTAGAGCGTGAAATTGGCGCGGACCTATGAACAAATCAAAAAGAGAATATCTGCTGCCTTTATGCGTTTTTCAAAGGCCCATATGGACTTTCAATCTATCAAGGCTAGCTTGATGACGCTAGTGCTCCGAAAGTTACATTACATCTTGCATATGAGGCGCTTTATGACGTGGATTTGCAGCTTAAATTTTCTTAAATGATGCACCCTAAATTTATCTGTCATTCTCCTTCTATTAAACCCATTTTTATCTGTCTAACTGCTACCATCACATACTACGCACACTAAGGTATACTGCAACTATAGCTGTGTGTGCACAGTAAAAGCCAATCGTCACTTTAATGTTGATGGTAACGACGAAATTGAAATCTCAGCCTTTCCTGTATCTGCGAAAGCTCAAATAAAGATATGTGGAGACTGGAAAGAATTTATGCTCTAGCGCAGATAAGCATACCGAAACACTTAACTCCTTTCAAAAATTATCCTTAGCATGTATCTCCACCAAAAGTAGAGGTCGAATCATGCGTTCGGGCTTAAGTACTCTCTTTTTAGAGGCGCAGTTATGTTTAAGGTTGAAATGCTTGTGTGCACCACATCTGTTTGGGCCGCCAAGCCCTAATGGTCCCATTCTAGCCATGTGTCACATTGGTACTGGCATCCATGACGTAATTACGCATTACTCAAGCTATAGCTGTAATAATTGTGCAATAAGAAATTGCCTGGCTTTCCATGCGAAAATTAATCATTCACTCTAAGAACAGTTTTCATTTGATTTAGATATTGAAATAGCATACGTTGCCTTCGTATATTATGTTCAAAAATAAAGACACACCTAATGTATCCTCCGCAGTAGCAGTAGCCTAACCATGTCTACAGCAGGAGATCTATCCTATTCCTCTCCAATTAGCCTTATTATAAGCGAACTGCCGCCAGCCTATATCTTAATCTCAGTGTACGTCTCTATGCGATTTCTGGAAAATATGACACACCGAAGTGGTATAGCAGCGATGCGGCACTCGCACAAAAGAGATGACGATATTACAGTTGGATCACTTAAACCTCCCGGAGCTTAGTGTCTCCCCTACAATCACTACCGTTCAATTCCATGCTCGTTCCTGTGCTACTATGTACGAATAATTTCTTCCTTTTTGTTACTCGTAAGAGTTACTATAAAACGGTGAAGATTTGCTTGATCTATCAGGGCCCTGGTAGCTGCAATACGTGAAAGCCAACTTGAGAGCAAGAACAGACTCACGTGGTGTACTGATCCATAGTTCCGTTTAGTGCGTACCACGTCGTGGCTACTGCCTTGTCGTTGCCTGCTTCAGTGCCGTCCCAGAGAATAGTGAAGTTCACCGCGTTCTCGGGCTCAAGTGTGACACCAGTCCGGTAGCATTCGTACGTGAGAACAGGTGTGTACTGCGATTCCTGGAAAGATGAAAAGAAACTTACGTGATACGCAACGGTTGCAGAGTTTGCATGTCGGGAGCGAGTGGAGGCATCTGAAGAACTACCCATTTGTAGCGAAAGCTACACTGGCCACGAGCTCGCGGTTTGGCCTAGCTGGCATCCCGACGGTGCTGGCATTGTCACCGTGGTCACACCGCACCACGTGACCAACCACGTGACTGGTCACGTGACCAGCCACGGCGCCGCACCGCCGGAAGCTGCTCCGCACCAGGTGACCAACAACGTGGTCAACCTCCCGCGCACTCACTGAATACAAAAAAGCATGTCTCGAGGCTGGGAATCGAGCCAGGGCCTTTGGCGTTCGAGGCAGAGACGGTACCACTCCGCCACGACGGGGCATCTAGTAAATGGACGGCTCTCATATATTAACTCTTCCGAACCAGGTGTCGCTGCGCTTTCGCTAAGTGTATCCTGGTATATCGAAGCTGAGCCAACATCAGTGTTTTTCGTCTCTGGTGGAACTTTTAAACGGGCTTTTTCCCTGACTTGTTCTTACTTGCGAACAAATCATATAGCCTCAAATGCATGTAGAAACTTCAGTGAAAAAAACAACACCTCGACCATTTCCACAAAAGCGTTAGTGTTCTAAGTATAAATGGACTGTGCGCAACTAAACCTACTGTGCAGTAACCACTCGATCAAAACATAATGTATTTTTTAAAAATATGCTCGAAACTTGAACATGAGTATTGTTTTCAGAATATTTAATTAAATTTGTCCTTCCCCAAAAGCGAAATATTCAGAAAATGAGTAAGGCTCGAACAGCTGCTGTGTCAGGTACTTGTGATCCGCCGCATAACCTTTAATAGAGAGAACTTTATTTTCTTTTTTATCTCTCAAAGACCCTTTACAATGTCAGTAAAATCAAGCCAAGATTGATGTGCGTGCACCTATAGTTAAGAATGTTTAAAACAGCACAGGCAAGTATTAGTGGAAAGTTAATTTTTTTGTTATTCCTGAGAAAGTCCCATCCTAACATTAAGCCATATGATCATCTGGTTCTTATTTCTTATCCAATGCAAAAAAAAACAGACGCGAAGTCGTCACTTCACTTGACCGTCTCACTTCATGGACTCTTGTGGATAGGAAACTAAAGCGTATGAGAGATATCTGCTCTATAAAGGTTCCTTTAGCAAGCCCCTGAGCCCAACCTTCACTGGACATGCTTGTCGCAGATGCGACCGTTTAAGTTCACTGTTAACGGTAAGTGCCAAAAATATAGCCTGTTTTAAGACAAAGCATTGAGTAACATCACGATTATATAGAATGTCCGTCATCGAAGTAGTTGCCTGGATCTAAATTTTGGTAGAGTGCCTTTGGCTATGCGGACAAGATGCACAAACTGAATGCCAAATATCCCAACATCCTCTTTCGGCCTTCACTCCACTGACATGAACCGTGGAGTCCACTGTCTCCCGCACTTTACGCAAGCAGGCAAATTGCGAGCATCATAAATTCCTCCTCACAGTATCCGCCATTTTTGTCTCTGTCACATTCGAGCATCAGATGGCATTGTAAGGGGGGAATCAGTACATATTTTTATTCTGTAGCGCTCTGCTCTCCAGGAAATCTAGCGATTTTGTGTCACTTGTTCGTTTAATATTTGATGAATTTCTTTAATCGAAAAGAAAAATTTTCTAAAATAATGAAAAATGGAAAAAGGTAATTTCACCTTCTCATGGAACATTGCAATTTTTATCAATATCAATATCTCAAGCGATACTTAACTGAAATGAGTAGTTACTCGTTTTAACAAATTACAAAACATACCACCACCTGCTAAATAATATTGTAAATCTGATCATCGATTTAGTATGATTCATACACGTGTGTGTTTCAGATAAAATACAAAGCACGTACTTTCGGGCGCGTTGGTTTAACTACAACCTAGAAAATATACAAGTGCACGTGGCGTGCTGATGAGATTTAGAAACTCCGTGGTATCGTTACATGACTAACAATTCACCGTTATTCTCGCAAGACTTACCTGGTAAAAATCGAAGGTGTGGTCGTCACCGGCAGCGACTGCACAAAGCAGCGTGAAGACGGCCAGTCCCGCCAGGCTAGTCATTGTCTGTTTTCTTGCTTCGAAAGAGGTCGTGATCTGGAATGCACAGTTTGAAGAACCACACGGTCTGTTTTTAACAAATGTTTTACTGCGTCAGCGCTTTATGCCGCATTTCTGAAAAAGTTTAGTTTTGTGGCCGTCGTCAGACAGGGTTAGAAGGAACGGCGACAACGAAAAATGGCACACGCTCTATCATGAGCGAGAAAGACGCGGCCTTTGTCGGAACCTCCAACTTTGGAACGACTAGAGGCGTGTGAGCAGGAAAGACGTGAATGCGTTCATAGAAATCATGCCCCGGCTGGTCAAAAAATCAGGAGTAGGCAATTAGAAGGCGAATAATAAGAGCGAGAAGTAGAATATAAATGAATAGTGTTGACAAAGGAACAGCCGCATCAAATTCTTTGATGGACTATGCGTTTTCTGTCAGTAAAATCTCTATAAAGTTCTGCGCTCTAGAAATGTTTAAACATTTTATGTTTATTATGCACATACCGACAGCATGTTTTTTTTATAAAACCAATGCATGCTTTGCATACAGAATTTGTAATAAATTATTAATGTGCAATGTTTTCTTTATCACATACGTGTGTTTTTTTTTTAAACTTAGAATTGACGTTCACAACTCTGGTTCCACCAGCGAAATCCTAAAGGAAACTCGATCGCTGACGGAAGGGTAAGCACTCGATAACCTCGGCCTCTGGTCGGCGGCGCCGTACGTATTCCGTGGCTTTTAGTTTCGGACATGAAGAAGCAAGCACTTTACAAGACACTGATTTTGGCTTCTGTAATCATTCCTGTACATTAAAATCTTTTTGCTACGAAAAAGCGGCCACTACGATTGAGTGGCAGCTACCTATAGACTGTAATTGGCCTATAAGCCCTTTACGACAGCTCGCTGGTGGAAACCACTACATCGAGCATGTAGCCCTCATGCTACTACGCTGTCGTTTTGAGAAAGATGCTCGTAGTGTTTCTTTACGAATAGGGTGTGCTCTTTTTTGTCGAACTGAAACCCTACATTTCCGCCTGCTGTCCCTAACAAGATTTTTCTTAAAATCAATACTGTTGACTGAGCGGCTATTAGGCTTTGAGCGGTAATGGTAGTTAAGCAGAGTGCTACGCGTGATCGATTTTAGCTGTGTATAAATTTTATGGAAAGCAGCCAATGACATTGTAAGGTGCTTCTAGAGGCCAGTGGTGTCCACCTTTTGTCATTGCCTAGTGTTGTCACCTTGCAATGCCAGCCACTTGCGATAACACACAGCAGGTGGAAGGCTGTTGAACTCGTCGTGGTAACATTCATTAGGCTGGTGACAAAAAAAATAAAGTAACAATTTCCACCTCGCTCCGACTTGATGACAATAGATCGAATAAATTGTCTCCAGGGACTCCTTCGAATGGTCTTGTTTGTGGATTACTGTGCAGCGTCTGCTATATTCCGGCCTCCGTCTGTAAGAGCATGGTGTACGCACACATCTGCACGACAATCTGTAAGCCACATCACGTCGCCTTCAGCTGCTTCTTCACGCTCCGAACTAGACACTGAGAGCCTGCCCCACCATGACAGATAAGCCATTTTGAATGGGCATGGCTGAAATGCGAAGTGGCAGAAGTCCTAATTGTAGCGTAAATAGCGTAATAAGTAAAAAGAAAACATTATCGCGCTGGCAGCTTTCTTGAATGTTGATGCTGAAGATTGGGTAATTTTATGGCGCGAGAAGCATTTTATAGTGCATTTTTTTAATGTTGCGGTAGCACCAATGTTGACAACAAAAATGTAGACTGCAGTGTGGTTTGGAGCACAGTAGAACTGATAAAAATGCTAGGAATATGCGCAAGAAGCGAAATAAACAAGATGTGTGTTTGTTTTGCGCTGCTGCTGCAATTTTTACTCTGGAATTCTTTCTCAAATTCTATAGTAATACTACCACAATTCCAGCGTTTATTTATTGTTGGCGGTTCAAGGTTCCGACAAGCAGCGGTTAGAGGATACGTTTATTCTATGACCAGAACGCGGCCTCGGCCATCTGATTTTGCTCGCACTGTGCAGACCTTTCAGTCTACACTGACCAGTAAGTCAGACTATGCGGCTGTGGAGATTTCTTCTCATATAAATGTGCAGCGAAACCTCAAACCTCGAGCATTGGCGAAGGATACAGAAAAAAAAGTAAAAGTAATCACATCACCACAATGTGTTCTGGAAACCGTCTCCAGTTATCCAGGGCTTAATATGGGCAGCTGCCCACCACTGAAGTATTTAACTGTCCATCGTTTTGTAAACTTATGATCCTCAATTTCTGGTACAGCTGCATCCTGGAGCACTCTTTCTTGTGATCGCTTTGCGCTAAGAAAATGTGTCTTATATCAACAGGACCATCAGGATGTAGAAGACACGGAAGGGCATATTGCACTTCGGTTTGATAAATTGCTTCTCGAAAATGCCGTTCGTTTCACTGTAGTTTACTTTTCGTTCCCTTAAAAGCCGGTCACCGAGATGAAGTGTGGTAATATATATTCATGTGTCACAATGCTCACGCTCATTATATAGCATGACAACGAGAAGGAATCATTAGCAGGATTTTGAGACAACTGTCTAGTTGCGTTTAATCCCCAAGTGAGGCATGACAAAAAAACTTGGCGGTAGTTTAGCTCTGGTTAAACCTGGAGTGTCGCGATAGCTGCAGCTGGCTGAGTGGAACTTGCTGAGTTGAATTGCAAAGTGTCTTTCGCCGCTCCGTTTCGTTGGGTGTTGTTTCTTCATCTTCGTCCCACACTTGACATGGCGCAAGTGCACAGCTGTGGCAGCTCGGTTTCACCGGCGCACGCCGGAGCTCCGCACCGCACCACATGGCTGCTCCGCACCACGTGGCTGGTCACGTGACCAGCCAGGTGACGAAACACGTGATCAGCCACGGCGTCACCCCACCAGCAGTTGCTCCGCATTTCGTGACCAAGAACGTGACAGCTGGCGGCGCAACCACAGAGTGGCGGCGCCGCCACCGCCACAGCACCACCACGCCGAAGACTCGAAATGCTACCGTAATGTAGCTGTCGCTACAAAATGACCGCTTTTTCCGCTAGCGAAGGTGGTTGCTGTGGTAGCACGGATTCGATTCGTAAATTCCTTTATCAGTCCGCTTCAGGATTAGACCAGCCCGTTACAGGGCGACGTGCACCTGCGAGGGAACGCGCTGGCTTAGAGACCTACAGCTTGCTATAAAATGTTAGTTTTCTTACAATTTGGCCTTTCTTTTCACATACTTGGCATTTAATATTGGGAACGCACGTCCTAAAACTTTTTCAGTCGCTGAAAAAAGTCATTACAACATTTGATTCATCAAAAATTGTTTTTGTGTAACAAAAATCAATACAAGGTTTCTAAGTGTCCCCGGAAACCATTGTATGCTTTTCCAGTGTCTTCGAACAAACATCAGGTGAAGCTTTGAGAGGCAGATGCATTTAGCGGGAGAGGGAGACAGCTAACAACTTATATTTTTTGAAGAAACAGAATCACCTTTCAGTACGGTTAGTTGTACAAAAAATGCGACTTTTACGGTAGAATCGGTAGAGGCTGCGAAGCTTAGCGATGGTAGGTGGCAGCTGTATCAAACTTCTGATTTCAGGCTCAAAACACTGGCTTAAATACTTATTCTTGGATGGGCCCGTATTTCATGTTTTCCATTTCTCATCCAGAAGCTGTAGGCCGTGAACCGTACTGGGCATTCAACTTCTATACGGAAGCTAACAGATAGTATTCGTCGGGAACAATAACTTCTTTACCCGATGTAAAACTACTTTTTCTACTTGGCTCCCGCGTGTCTTTTTCGACTATTTCGCATGCCTGTAAATGAATCCTTTGCTTCAAAAAAGGTTTTACATCTATGAATTTAATGCAGTACATAAAACTGCCATATAGGGCCGCTTTATTATGCAGTGCTGTGTATTTCACATGAAAGTCCACCTAATATGGGTGGACCAGCAGTTAGAGAGATTACTAAGAATTTTTATTTATCAGGGACACTTTGCACAGAGTCGAAAGAGGGTACAACAGTGAAAATTCGCCTGATTGAAAGTTTCTCAAGGTAAATAAAAGCTGTGAATGTTTCTAGGGTTTAGATTCACAGAGATTAGATCAGTTAAGGTTGAACTTCTGAGCAAAAAATAATGCTCATGACTGCTTAAAGCGGCTTAAAGATGTTAATTCATGCAGAACACAGTGAAAGAAGCATGAAAATACGATTACTTAAAGATGCTTTTTTTTGGTAAACCGCATTCGACATTTTAGAGATCTTTTTCTAAACAAAATTTTAAACGCATTGCTTTTGTGCACTTTCTTTATTTCATGGCTTTAACGCAGATACCAGCTAACATAGGTGCAAGACAGGGAACTATATAGCAAAAAAAAAATATTGAATACTTCATCTAAAGGTCTGACAAAACAATATCTTCAGCGTATCTTAGCGAGATTATCTCTGTGCTGAGGTAATGTTTTCTTTTAATAATAAATAACTGGAACAATTCTCTGCTTTCTCCGTGGCCTTTCAGGCAGCTATAACAATTTTCTCATGGTAACCGAACCAGCCATATTTCATACTGTGCGGCCGTGCAATACTACAAAAAATAAAATTTTCTTCCCACCACAATGGTTTTTGACAATAGAATGGGCTTATGCTGCCGGGTTATTTGCAAATATCTGTCCAAATGACAATGACTTCTTCAACTCGCACTTTGCGTGAATAAGAGCCGTGATATTGAAATTTTTGGAAATTGCTGAACGCAAGATATTCTCCAACTTTATCACGAAGCTGCAGAAGGCTGCAGCAAAATGCCGGCTGATAACAAAAGCAGTTTCTTAACCCCCGTCGCCAGAAAAGCTAATTCATTTCAACCGCTTTTTTTTTATTTGGGTCGCTTATTCAATGCCAAGGTACCGTGTCACGGCGCTTTGTCTATTCCAGGTTCGCTGAGAAAATATACAGAACTGAAATGAAGCAACTCACCTCGGAGCTTTTTTGTTGAATTCCAAAGAGGCAGCTAGCTTAACTGAAAATGAGCCAGCCGCTTCCTTTATGTAGTATAAAAGTGAAGCACCTGCACAGGATGTCACTTTAATCTGTTCCCGGATCGCAGGTAGTTGTATTTTGACGTCCATATCTTATTTCCTTTAGGAAGTACCATGGCACATTGTTATTCTCAGAAACCGAGGAATAAAGAGGAAAGTGCTTTGCTCTGCGTTTTTATAGCCGGATACCTTTCCTGCTGTTGTTATCCCACTCACATAACAGTGGTTCTCATGCACTACCATCCACATTCAAAGCGGTCATGGATATAGTTTGGACCACGTTACGAAATGTGAATGATGGTGGGCAAGCCTGGCGTTCTTCAGACTACAAAAAGGAACTTTTCGCATTGCCCATTTCAAAAAGTATATGAATGTACTCTCGAAATCACCTTAGAAGAAACATAGCAAAAACCGAAGCGTCAGGAAAGAGAAAACCAAGAAACAAATTTCATCACTTTTTTGACTGAATACGCAGTGGCCAGCGCTGGAGTTAGTTCCTAACGACGTTACAAGGCGATGTTAACGCCACTTACAATCAATAATCTCGGTACTGCTTTGAATGAAAAAAACATGTAGCGATTTTGGGTATTAATGTCTGTATCAAACTTCAATAATCTGTATCGAACTTCACACACTGAGTGATTGGAATATTATTATGGCAGCCCAGACAGACACTTTCGCCGCGGGGTACCCACCAGTGAAACCATGGGTACAAGCTGGGTACAATAGCGAACAGCGAAGAAAAAAGAATTTTGAAAGAAAGGAAATTATTCAACACACAAGGTTGAACATTGTCTGCTAAGCTTTACGTGAAAAAAAAATTAGGCCCCACTGAACTCGCTTTTTTCCTCAGTGGTCTTGTTATCCTCTCAGCTTGCAAAAAAAATAGCATAGTGTTTAAACACAGTTGGCAAATTGGGAGCTTAACGAGTGTTTTATCAGTTTATTGGGGTTTTTTTCTTAAATACTTCTACAGAGTAGAGTCTACATTTAGTCGTTGTCTGCTAACCGTTGCGAATTGAAATGTATTGTGGCCCATTCACACACTTTGTAATTGGAATGTTATTATGGCGGCTCGCACATCAACACTTTCGCCGCCGGGTATCCACCGTTTATACAATGGGTACAACTTCTGGCCTGCCTGGTTCTCGGCTTCTTTCAGGTGAAATGCTTGGGAAATGCGCCTTTGACCCCTCCTTGAGATACCAGAAAAAAACCTTGTGCCATGGCGTTTTTCGGCCGCATTTGCCCTTCCGCCATAAAAACTTCATCCTCTTCATCACGAGGACCCTTTAGAGGACCTACCGCATGCCGGCACGTTTCAAAGATTCCCGATGATGGTGATTGTGTTGCATAAGATCTCCGTCTCATCAACCAGGCTCGGTTGGCGTGAGCGTGTAAAGCAAGCCAAAGGCTGGCTGAGGTTGGGTTCTCAGTAACATGGGTGTTCTCTCACCCGAGGTGACCCTATTGAAAATACGCCTAATCCATGCTCCCTAAAGGGGGTATCGCGCCTTGGGGCTGACGGTTGTTGGAAGGTGGTGAACGGCGGCCCCAACCAGAACATTGGCATTTTCGCTGATGATGGGCTTGATTGACTGGGCTGTCTGGGCTCGGCTGCCGAAGCGGAGGGTTTGACTGCCGGGTCGCAGTCCAAGGCTGCGACCGGAGCTGAAGAGTACGTGAGGCGCTCCCAGGCCGGGTAACGCTGGGAGCGGTAGTGTCCTCCTGTAACCGAGCGGGCGGTGGGCTTCGGCGATGAAGGCCCTAGGCCTAACGCCGGGAGTAGTTGCGTGCTCCTGTAACCCAGTCTATTGGGGGCGAGTGTCATTGGTGAAACTGGGAAGGGCTGTGGTGACCCTCTCCCTATAAACTAAAGCGAGAGAGTTCATATGCCATGGAAGCATAGGGATAGGCTGCTATGGCTGTCTCAAGAAGAGACGCTGCATTGAAATCCCCGCTGACTAAAGTCATCTGGGGTAGGGACGTCCCTGTGTATCCCGAGCCCTACCATCGCTCGGGAGCGCTGCTTGGGTCTGCCCTCGGTCTCCCTCCGGGAAACCAGGCCCATCTCTGGGAAACGCTGTGGCCTGCAGGCGTCTCCGCAGGCTAAGAGATCGAGGGCGAAGCGAAAGAAGAACTGGCGCTTGCGTCCTTTGAGAGTCTGTGAGTAGTGCCGGTGTGAGACCATAGGGGTGTGGGATGAAGCCCACACTCGCACTTCCTGGTACGTAGGCGGTAGGTCCTGGCTGACCACCAGGGCCGGCGTCAAATCTAAGACGCTTAATAATACTTGGTAGAATCGGGCTCTCGCTTGGAGCGTGGCGCGAAGAGATTACCCGAAGTCAAGGGTGCTTCGGCGTCTGGCAGGGGTGCGCAGCACGGAAGCGCACCACGGGGAGTAGCGACCCCGCCCATCCGATGCTCCTGGGTTGGTCCCAGACACGACCAACGGGGTGGCAGTAGTGTATCAGCCCGCCACGCTCAATGGGAGGGGTTTCGGGCCCGAGGATGACCAAACCTAAATTGGTACAAGAGCAGTCTCTCGTGTGGGGGCCCACGAGTTGTCTAGCTTGCTCCAACTTATGGGACTCGCTTCTTGGTAAGTGGTCTGGCCCCGGCCTACTCCATGTATGGCTGGGGCAAAACTCTTTGGCAGACCGAAAACATCTGCACAGTTGCTCTGACGGATAAACGATAAGTTCCGCCGTCAGCAACCTTAAATCCGCCTCGTGCGGTAGAAGCCCATTTGTGGCCCATTTTCTCAAGGTGGGGTCAAAGACCCATTTCCAAAGCATTTCACTCTAAATAAGACGAGTACAAGACCAGGTTAAAGCTTGTGCCCATTGTATCACTGCTGGGTACACGGCGGCACTGGGGATCGAACCGCGCACCTCCCGCATGCGAGACGGATTTTCAACCACTTGGACACCGCTGCGGCTTCTAGGCAATTTTACTCAGCAATTTCTGCGTTGTGAATTTTCAGATGCGCGAAGGAAGCCCAAATTTTGATCGTAAAGGTAAAAATTTCATTTAAAATCAGAATTTAAACACATTTCAATTATACTGCTTCAGTGAAAAGTAAAAAAAAAATTCGAACTTAACGGTATACGTAAAACTTGAGTATTGCTATTAGTGAGAAACATGCACCTATTCATGACCTCAAATGCATGGGTAGTACAGGGCTCACCCTGCGCCCTTAAGAGATGGACACTGCACATTTTCTGGGGCGCACTTCGCGTGTGCCTTTGAATGCTTATTTTCGGAAGCACTTGCAAGAAGCCTAAATTCGAGGACAAACGTTTGACAGCGTGTTGGGGCTGAAAACACAAAATGCACATTGTGGCGGCCAGCATCTCTTTTAATAATCTAGGATTGTTGGTGCAGATAAAGAAGCATCACCAACTTTGAAGAGAAGATGCTCGTTTTTGGGAGCCATTTGGTTTCTGGAGTGCAATTTCACCGACTGTTTACATTTCATGAAAGTACGATTTTTAAAACCCCGATTTCAGTAAAAGAAGCGTTTAGTATGTCTCAAGAATAAATATACAGCCTCTGACGGTATGCCCGCTTCCCTCCGCTTACTCTCGTGTTACATTAAGAAATTTACAGATACGACGACTAATAACGCTTTAGACATTAGCATTAGTACTAGAGGTGGTTATTTTTTCAAAAAGCTGAAAATACACATAAATATATCGAAATCAAGCTCTACATCTAGTTTATAGAGTTATTAGTGATTTGACTTTTGTGGGGTTTTATCCGTATTCAGTATTTCTGAAAACTTGCTAATATTAAATAATGGCAAACATGGTTTCGATATCCGAGAGCGGAAAGAAGGTCGTGTGACAGAAAATCGGGCGTATCCTTCGGCGTCGTTTAACGTGAGCAAAAAATCCAAGAAATTTCCCGAGAGGAGCAACCTAGGAGACAGGTGAACCACATAGGTAGCGTAAACTTGCGGCGTCATCACAACCTCCGCCTCGATAGCAGCACGTGCCATCGCAGCGCAGTGTCGACGCCGCATCACTTAACCGCTGCATCACTGCACAAGGAGACTTATGAGGACTCCGAGGAATCTATGACTGTTCAGTATAGAATGACACACACTGCAAATCTGGGCATTAACCCATTAATGCCATCGCGTGATGCCTTCAAGGCGGAGCTTAAGTTCCCCGTTTAATTTTATGCGCGATCGCAGGACATCTTCCAATGACTATCACTGATAGAAAACCTTACGAAGGACCGGCACTTCAATTTTTTTTCATGCATTCTCGGAGAAAATCTATCATTAGAACAAGCGGTGGGGTAGTTCTGTTTCCATCTATTTTGAGCAGTGTCAGGTATCACGAGTACTGTAGAAGATTTATAGGCTGAAATATGAGTGTATCAGTGCCTCCTCTCTTGTTCTGTTTTGATGGGGGGTGAGGGGGATACCAGAATTCTATTCCTCACTACTTTTGTATCATATTACATTTGTATTTATCGGCATCCTTGCCTCCGCCAAAGTTCATTTTTTTGTTGTGGTCCACTTGTTGTCCACTTGTTGTGGTCCCAAAACCAATTATTATTATTATTATTATTATTATTATTATTATTATTATTATTATTATTATTATTATTATTATTATTATTGTGATTTGAGCAAAGCTTTCGACGTTGTTACTCACTCATTACTTCTTCAAAAGCTTCCGCTGTTTGAGATCGACGTTTCAATTGTAGCCCTCCTACGCAACTATCTTCTTGATCGGTCCTGCTTTGTCAGTGTAAATGGACAGACCTCATTTGTTTACACTCCAACCAGCGGAGTTCCTCAGGGCTCGGTATTAGGCCCGCTTCTGTTCTCTGTTTTTATCAATGACGTTTCCTCCGTGGTCAAAAACTCCTCAGTTCTCCTTTATGCGGACGATATAAATATGTTCAATGCAATACATACTCTTCACGATTGCTTGTCATTGCAATCGGACGTATCCGCCTTCTCTGATTGGTGCTTGAAGAATGGGCTCACTCTCAATTCATCTAAAACCAAGGTTGTCTCATTTCCGCGTAAAACGCACAGTCTTCTCTACTCTTATTCGGTGAATGGTAGGCCGCTGCACAGGGTTGATGAAATTAATGACCTCGGCGTACTTTTCGACCGTAGCCTCAGCTTCTCCTCTCATACAAAACGCATTGCTCTACGGGCTATGCGTACACGCGGCTTCATCTGCAGGCTTTCGAGAGAGTTTCGAGCCCCACTTCCTTTCTTAAAGCTCTACCTCTCCATATGCTTGCCGCTTTTGGAATATGCGTCTGTTGTTTGGAACGGCACTTGCCAGTCGAACTGTGAAAAAATCGACAGAGTTCAGCTAAAGTTTTTACGCATATTTCAACATCGGTTTTCTTGCAAAACTTCCAGCTCTCGTCCCAGACGGAGTAACTCACTGCAGCTTCCTTCTCTTAGCTGGCGTCGCGTGAGGGCAGATATAATTTTCTTGTATAAACTTCTTCATGGTCACATTCTATGCCCTCAGCTCCTAGCGCGTATCCTTTTGCGTGTACCGCAAAAGAGCATAAGGGAATTCAGACCATTCCAAGTTTCTGCGCTCCTGCACTCCCTCTTCCCTCTGGACAGAATGCAAAAGTTGTTTAATTCTCTTTGTCCTCACCTAGATATATCCGAAAATTCTCTCCCTTCCTTTATATTGGATGTCCGTGCCGTTCCACTTTGAGCACTCTTTTTCTCATACATAACTTCCCCTTTCATGCATTTTGTCTTTACTACACTTGTGCGTTTGCACCGGTATTATATTGTTTTTTTCTCTCCTTAATTGTTCATCACGTGTACTTGTTTTTATTAATATTATTTTTCTAATACTGTATACTCACGCCTGATTGTCTGTAACGCGTTCACTAATTACGTTTCTTATTGTGTAGGATTGTATTTCTAGCTTGTATTTCAGAGGTTTCTTATTCGTTCTTATTAGTATTGGCTTTATTCTTGTTTGTATTTTGCTATATGCTGTACTTGGCTGTTATCGGTCGTTCATTCTCTTTGTTTATTGCTTCATTAGTTATTTATATGTCTGTTGCCTGTTCTAGCTTTTTCATTTACCGCTGTTCTCGCTGTTTTCTTGTTTTCGCTTTTTTGCTTCATGCTTGCTGTCACGCCTAGTTTATGTGTCTTTTTTTTCTATCGCCTTGACTGCTGCATTACCTCCCCTGAGTGTCTTCCTTTGTAGTGAAATAAATTTACATTTTGTGCGTGTGAATGGTGTACCAGCACCAAGACCTATGGGTTGTTCCTGGGCACCGAAAAATAAAAATTGATTATTATTATTATTATTATTGTTATTATTATTATTATTATTATTATTATTATTATTATTATTATTATTATTATTATTATTATTATTATTATTATTATTATTGTTGTTGTTATTATTATTATTATTATTATTATTATTATTATTATTATTATTATTATTATTATTATTATTATTATTATTATTATTATTATTATTATTATTATTATTATTATTATTATTATTATTATTATTGTTATTATTAATGATCATCAACATTGTCCTCTTCGGATCATGGAGACGTTAAGAGTGAAAAGAGTGCATTGCATTTCTTCTCAAGAAGAGGTCGCATGACGTCAGGAGAGCTGTTTAGAAAATTCCAGGTGGGGATCCTTTTTTGGGGGGCACGCTTTGAAGTCGACAACAGCAGCTTATCTCCCCTGTGTGAGCACATGTATAATTTTGAACACTGAGACCTTGTATATCAGAAATCACTTTAGCTAGCTGAGGCACGAAACAAAGTGTTTCAAAGCCTCTTATTTACGACCCTTCGTTCGGGCGGATGGGATAACGTCTGTAAATGTTTGCTTGTGCAGCTTTCTTCCTGACACTTTTGAGGTAGCTGAAATCTCTTTTCCTGCAGAGGCGCTCTGTATGCTGAAGAATTCCATAAGGTTGTGAGTCTAGCCTGTGGACAATTTCACGTTGCTAAATGCCACATCTGCTCTCAAACGATAACTGCTTGCGCTCCACGTGCAGTCAGCTTCGATGTCAGCGGCCACAATGTTCTCTTTTTGGACGCAGGTGCTTAACAGGTGGAAACGAGGAGCGGCGCGTGGATTCTTCTGTTCAGGCGGAACGTTTCATACAGTTCATTGTCACGTATCGAGTTTCCACCTAGGATCCACGTGTGCTTTTTCACTTTACTCTGAGGGTTTTTGCAGGTTAGGGCTAAAGTTATTTTCGTTGTCGTCTTAAGCGCATCCGTTCGCGAACGGTAATTCAGAACAACGGCGGAATTGATGAGAACATTCCCTGAGACTAGTAGTATTCTTCCAATGCTATAATTATGCTTGAGGAAATGTTCAGATACACACCCGGATTAAGGCCCTCTCCCATCTATGACCAGTGCGCTGTTTTTCTTCTTCAAGAACTTTTTCTGCCCCTGAAAAGTCTGAAATTCCTTTGTTCACACTGCAGAAAGTGATAGAAGCGCGCGGAATGCATGGCAGTAAAAATGCATGTCATGGAGGGCAACTTATGAATGTGCTTTCTGGGATAACAAGGGTCCTAGAACGCGAGCAACGCATTGTGGTTTATACTTTGTGAGAAAGTCTTCGATGAATATCTCGCTAAAAAATATGGTTTTTGTTAAAATGTAGACTCGAGTTCTTCATAAAACCTTCCTTGCCGCCCACAGCCATCTTTTATAGCTATCAAATATCGTTGTCTTCTTTGACGACGTAGACGACGGACCTGGTACTGGCCCTACTGTCGGCTTGCTAAATGAACCAAAATTGCATAGAATCCAGCTAGTCGAGTTTATTTTTTACATATATTCTAAGAATTATTTTTCATTTCCGGGTCAATTTTTTTTTTCGCTTTCGATAATGAACTGCTTTGCCAGCACTGTCAGACTTGGAGGGGTTAAACGTTAGTCAATTACCAGACATTCCTCACGTCGGAAGCCAGCAATTTAGTGGGTCAGCCGATTCATATAAATATAGGAACAGCTGAAAGAATAAACAAAATTTTAGTGCCTGCAGTGGGAAGCGGACTTCTGTCTTGTTGAATAAGAGCCAGGCCTGCTATTCACTACGAAAACGCTACATTCTTTCTTCTTTCATGCCTGAGAAGACTAATGGAGGAATGCAGGATCCATCCATCATAGATCTTAGCCTGGTTTTAGCCTTTGTCATTTTCGAGTCGCATTTTTCTTTGTTTATTGTTGTTTCCATTATTCACTCTAAGTTTCATGGTTTTAGCCTCGTTGTTAATCTTGTTTTGTATCACTCATATGTTTTCGTTTTTATGCTTTTATGCCTACATTTAGTGCTTGCACCTTCATCTTTTACTGTTGTTACTGTTGGTTTCACGTCTCATTCCTTTTCTTAGTAAGATTATCGCTCGTAATACATGGTTAGGCTGTCTTCGTCTTCGTTCTCTTTGAAGTTTTGGTTTCACCGTCAGGTTTTTATCTTCCTCCCTTCTTTTATCTAGGTATCAAGGGTGTTTAGGCACGCATACTTTTGGGGTGTCTTTAGACTGGTTCTCCAGATTGGTTCTACTAAACTGTTAAACTTATCTGCTGTGTTGGATTAGGGTTGTGTCACGTGGTGGGCTGGTGCATTTAAAAGGAATGCTCGAAAGAGTTTTTTGAATAAAATTTGGAAGTCTTCGCTCTGTGTGTGTACGTGTTTTCTTCCCTTTGTCCCTGTTTCTTTCGCGCAGTTTAATCATGAACGAGAATACAAAATACGTATAAACAAAACAAGCCGTGCCAACTTGCTTGTGTTCACAGGTCGGCACCTGAGCAGCACGACTTTCTAAGAATTTTTGGCGATTTGGCTGCGTAGATCACCGCTATAAGTTATGCAGCCTTTTGAATACGGAGCTCTTCCAGGTGTTTCACGGACGCCGGCAAGTAATTTTTAGATACAGAGTTTTTCAGGTGGAAGGAAACTTTTTGCGGCATAATAACGCCAGTTTGGCAGACGTCAAAAAACAGGCGAATCATGTTAACTGCTGAAGGCATTAACTGAATTCAAAAAGTAAGCTTTTTAACTAATGCCCTTATTGTCCTGATTGCAAATAGAGATTTGTAGCTTGTCGATAGTTATAGGTGTATAACTTTAGAGTTTCTAAGACGGGATTATCCTCGCCGCTGTGACTCAACTAATTTTAGTATTTCTCGTGCCATTCGGTGGCCATGCGCTTAAGCGATGACGTAAAGCGATGACAATCAAAGCTCGACACTCCTGGAAGCTCGTAACACGCGATAATCTCAGCCCAGGCATTGCTGCAGTGCACCGCACTCCATGCCCTTCGCTGCTGCAGCGCGTACGGGCCAGAGATCGTCACGCTGTACATCCGCCACGCAGTGTCACGATTTGATTGGCGTCGCTCTGCACCCTCCCTCAAGTGCAGGCTTGCCAAATGGCGCGAGAAGTGGCCCAAATTAGTCGAGCGAGGTATTAGTTGAAAAGGTGCTTGAATATATTTATTCCCTTTTCTAGATCTTATGATTCGCCTTTTATTTTGACGTCCCCAAACACTAGTATTACTATGCCACAAAAAGCTGTTCTTTAAGCTACAAGCCCTATTAATAAACATTAATATACTGCTTCCTTGAAACATCTGGTATATGAAGCACAGAAAAGGTTAGTGCAGCTCAGTCACAGGTCCGACTTATTTCTATCATTCCTGCAATGTGTGGCTTTTTTATTGTCATGCACTTCCGCAGCAGGTTTTGACAAGCTTCAGAACGTAAAGACGCGCTTATAATGGCGGTGTTGGCAAAAAAAAATTATTGTACCTTGGGTGTATTGGCACACGGAGCTTCATAGCCGGTGCAAAGGCAGCTGCCTCTGCCAATGCGCTTAACAGAACCTACGTTGCGTGAACGGTTGGTGTTTTCATGGTCGTGTGAGAGACCAATCTACCTTTTGAGGAAATATTGAAATCCCTCTATATTATGTAGGAATATTTGCAGGCACATTATTTTCAAGTAAATCAAGCGGGAAGTGCACGCCACAGGACTACGCCGCACAGTGGCTGAGCATGTAAGAGAAATATTATTCCAGAAAGCTGAACGGCATTGGCTTTTGCTCAGAACACCAGTTTACACGCAAGGGATCATCTATGCTAAAGAATGCAGCATATCCAGACAACAGAAAGGCAGCAGGAACCAATATCCCTGATAGCATCTTACATGCGTACAAAAAATTAGCTGTGGTTTAACTACAGCTGACCCTGGCTAAAGACCTGGCTTGGCGCTTGTAACGCTGAGTGCGTTCCGCACACTCGATAGGCAGCGCGCCCACAATCCCACCCGGGCAGCTGACAGTTGACTTAATGGTTGATCGTGAGAGGAGGGTCACGCAATGAATGCTGCGGCCAATTCTACTGCCCTCGGCCGGCGAATCAAAAGTTCAAAGGTGTAGGTCAAAGGTCAACTCGTATGACACAATGGTGGACCACATATGGTAAGGTCTATAGCCACACTTGACCTCTGGTTAACTTTAAGGTCAACCGGCAACACCAGACGAAATCGACTTTCCCTAGCGTAGTGAAGGTTTCGCTTCAAAAACTTAACGAGTACAATTGGACGCAGGATGTGCATATTTTCTTTTCCTCTGCCCTGGGTTGAATTGTGGTTTGCGAATGCAATCGCCAGAGGCTAGATGATGTCACTCGCTTTAGAAGCCTACCTTATTAGCCCGTAAATTTAATTCCGTGGATAATGTTCAACTATAGAGTGGCGCCGAGGTAAATTTATAATTTTACTGCGGGCTCCAGAATGCGATACCCGTCGGTAGTGACAAGCCGGTCGTCGTAACGCCGAAGCGGTGTTTTGCTACTAATCATTCTGATAAAATACATTTACATGAGCGCGGACAATCAACAGTTTCTCGTGTCATCCACCACCTAACAATACACATCGGTCATCCAATGCACTGAGGAGTAAAGAGCACTAGATAATTTACACCAAGTAGTTGTTTTTAATGCTGACAACACTGAGGACCACGCAAAGTATTGCCATAAGGAATGCCTTTGAGTTTTTTTAATATTCTTTGAGTCGTGGGTGGATCGTGCATTTTTGTATAGTTGAGTAGCAATTTATAGGAAGAAAAAGTGTTTATAGAATATTTATTCACACTTTGTTATCGAAAATCAAAATTTCTAAAGAAGGCAATATGTTGCATTTCTAAATCCCTAGTTACCATGCTTATGCGCTGGTGCATAGTTCCAGCGTTCCCTTGTTCGTGCTTTCGTTTTCTTATGCACAGTGATCATATGGGGCTTCTTGTCGTGCCCTCTACACACTCGTTTAGTTTGACAGTTAAAGCAGAGCACATGAACTAGCAAGCATGGGCGGATCAAAAAATTAAACTGCATTATGCAGTGCCAGTAAGAAATAAAGGCCTTAATAGTGTTTTTTTTTAAGTTGAAAAAGCTCTAATAGCAATTAGAAAGTATTCGTATTCAATTTCTTGACGAAATAAATAGTGCATTCGCACATTACTGGAAACAATTCCTATGTGCTGTAAACTTCTTTATTATTTCTGAATGGCAAGTCGGAAAGAAACGGAGTGGTTTTAAATGACGACTGATTATAAAATGCAGCCAAAGTGACAGCGCATAGCTCGAGCGATAGGCGATATAAGAAGCTATTGCTTATGCCTCGCGCCGCTCTGCTCTACTGAGATGTGGTAGTAGTTTATTCTCTGTCGTCAAAGCATCATACGTTCATTTTTCTTTGCATATAACATAATGGCAAGAGCGCTCATATGCCGACTCATATCTGCATCACCTGCCCCCGTCTAATGGGTGCAATTTTAAATTTTATTTTCAAAATTGTTTGAATGTATCAGAGAGAACCGTAAAAGATTTAGTATTCCTATTCACAAAAATTGTTCAGAGAATATATGATGCTAAATACACGAAGAATTGTTCTCACTATATGCAAAAGCGCCCGTGTGCTGTGCGATTTCAGTGCACGATAAACATTCCCAAGTGGTCGAAATTATCTCGGAGACCTCCACTAAGGCACCTCTTTCTTCCTTTCTTCTCTCAGTCCCTCCTTTATCCTTTCACTTAACGACACGATTCAGGTGTCCGCCGAGTTGTGAGACAGATACTGCGCCACTTCCTTTGCCCCGAAACCAATTTTTGCCTACATGCTGCCTTTCGTAGAATGTGTAGTGGGTTGCAACATAGGAAGCTTTTTTTGTAATGAGATAAACTGGCTGTTTTGCTCATCAGCCTGAATTTTTTAGCGCCTGCCACCGACTCTCTAATATTAATCTTTCATTTTGCTTTCTGATAAAAAAATTTTACTCTGGGGATAAAATTACGCAAGTCAGGTACAGATGTGCTTTTGCACGCAAAAAACCAACACCTTTTTTTTTATTAGAAAAGACATGTTTTCAAGTACGCCTTTCAGGATAATGTACATTGCCCTCATAGCTCTAGACTTCGTTATTTGGCAAGCGTACCAAACTCAAAAGCGCTAGTAGATGGCTTGCGCAAATGTCAGTTCTGTGCAGGCTTGGCAAACTGGTTTGATAGATTGGTACCTAAGTCTAAACCCTTGTGTGAACGGGCTCAGCTGCCTGCAATGGGCGTAATTTTGCTTGTGTACTCGACGTCGAGCGACAATTCCTGGTTTAAAACCGGAGAGATTCGT
This sequence comes from Amblyomma americanum, assembly GCF_052857255.1. Taxonomy (NCBI): domain Eukaryota; kingdom Metazoa; phylum Arthropoda; class Arachnida; order Ixodida; family Ixodidae; genus Amblyomma; species Amblyomma americanum. The sequence continues at coordinate 74,383,351 of NC_135505.1, read as the reverse complement.
GCGTGCACAGCTGTATTTATGGAATAGCACTTTATTTTTATCCCGTTTCTGTTAACGGTGGCTTTGCCAGCTGCTGTAGAAGTCTGAAGCACGCATATTGGGTGTTCTGCATAAGTTTATTGCCCTCTGTACGAACGTGCGTCTGAAATGTGTTCATAGCGCTGCCACTGCCATGGCTCGAAAGCAGCAGCTGGCGAATGGCGTAGTCCAATAAGTTCTCAACAGATGGCGCCACAAGACAGTCATCAGGTTAATGAAAAGTAGCACCATCTAGTCCCGCCCTCGTCCACTCATTTCCTCCCAACGCTAATAGAAAATAAAAGCATATTGCCGTCGGGTGACCTGTGGGTATATTCATTTTTACAGTGATATAACATGTGAAAAAATGGTATTCGTAAACAGCCTCCCGCTCGAATATGCTATTGTCCAGAATTGCTGGATATGAGTAACGCCACTGAGTCTGATGAAGAAGAACTGCGCTTCAAGTTCGGATTTGGTTGTTTTCGTTATCCGTGTGACGGAGTACTTGCAAGCGCCTCCTGAAAACATCAAAGCGTAACGATCAAATGGCGCATGACGTCTAGATGTGCGCCCTGGTTTGGCACCGGCCATACTCAGCAACAGAGATGTTTTCCCGATTCGACAGCATTGACACTTGACTTCGTACGTGCAAGCGACTTGTTTGTGAAAAAGATGGCGCCCATTCGTCTGATTTCAGGTCGCACAGAGAAGATTTTTTTCTTCCCATCCGTACTAGCGGCAGGTGCTCGTCTGTGAATTTATTACGCAACTTTTCCAGCCTCTCCCATAGGGCACATGACATGTTTTGAACGATCCTGTGGTATCAGGAGTGAAACAAATCGAGTTTTCGGCCAGATGGGTCCGGTACAACGCTGGCAATGTGCTATGTAGAAATCAAGGCTGTCAAGGCAGAAACGTGGACTAGTTGGGGGTTCATTACTAAATAAAAATAGTAGCACTCAGGTCAGGGACGAAGAAATACGAAAGAGACACGGTGAACGCGAAACATAGTATATATTTCTTCGTCCTCATTCTGAGCACTACGCTTTTTATTTAATACTGAGGAGAGTTACGAAGTTCCCTTCTCGTGCACATTTTTTTACTGATCGCAAAGTTAAGCATGAACAGTTATCGAACTTTGGATGTCCCTTTACAACATGATACCGCATAAGACATATATTCTAGATATTTTACTCCATTTTTCAGATGGAAAATATTTTTACTGTTGTGAAGTTTTGTGCGTCGCAAATTTTGCAAGAAATGTTTTTCATAAGCAATATACAGTGTTTTTTTATGCTATTAAAACAAGACCAATAATAACAACACTGCGGTGAGCTACATTATTTTACTCAAACACCCTAAAATTTCCCGTTTTATTGATAAGGAGTCAAGGACGCTTAATTATTAATGCACGTTACCTAGCCAACAATGCTGTAGTTAGACGGAATAAAATAAAATTATGTCTGCTATATTGTGCATTCAGAGCTTTTTGTGGTAGCCACTACGCTTTTGTTCCAAACTGAAACATTTCATTTGAGCCGCTCGTATTGAATTATGAGAATATGGAGTCCATATGATGTGGAAAAATATAAGCAAGTTTATATCTTGTCTCTACGGAGTCCACAGACATTCTACATAATTTCTATGTGAGTTCCATACAATGTGTGCATGTCATATGGAGTCGGCAAATTTTTAACGTGCTTCCATACAGTCCATAGAGACTCCATAATATTACTTATGAAAACATATGTGAATTATGCAACTCGACATATGAAAACTTTCAGTTGGGTTATGTTGTAAAACTGTTCGGCTTTTTTCAGCGCAATTGCTGCACTTGGACACCAATGAAGATTGCACAGTGCTACCACGCAGACAGATCTCACAGCGCTTAACGTTCGCTACGCCATGCTTAGTAGAAAGATTGCTCGAAAAAAAAAATACGAGAAAATCGCAACCTCCACGCTTTCCAACCGGCTGCGGAGGGAACAGTCTGTCAGAAATGGGGCGCTAACATGTCCGCAAAAAAAAAAAAAAGCTGCGCCAATGTTCGGAGGCTTTAAACGTCTTGACGATGGCGCACCTTGTAGTGTACCGACCACAGCATACGGCGGCTTGCACGGTCTGGGAAGAAATGCGTGTGAAATTTTGTTCTAATTAGGTGTAAAACTTTTTGTGAGTGATTTTTTTTATTCATCTGGTAAAATGCCCAGCGAATGCAGTTTTTGTAATGGATACATAAAAGCCGCGTTTATTGTACTAAAGCATCGACATATTACATTCAGTGTCTAACACAAGCTGTGCCTTTCAGTGAGCCAGGAATATTGCGAAACTATCTTACTTACAAGAAATCACTGTGGGAAAGGGGTGCTTTGTAGTGTAGTTCAGTAGTGTGGGTCTAGGCATCTTTCCTTTTAGTTAAAACCTATACAGGACTAGTGCTTGGAAAGAGAACGGTGGGCAGCTTTGCGTGTCAGAAATAGAGGCAGAAATTATTTATTGCGCGTGCTAAAGGTTGTGGTGTTCTTCTTTGAGGCAGGCAGGACGCTCTGTTCATATGGTCATGCTGCATGTGTCTTAAGCCGATGAGCAGGGATTGCCGTGACCATAAGAAAAAGATTATTTTACAACCTTGGGCGGTGTCGACAAGCTCATAGCACATAGAATTGCCTGCTTTTTCATACTGCAAGAGATTCGAATTTGGTTGGAAGGAAGAGTCTGCTTGAATATCCGAAGTGCGTTTCCGAAAAAAGAAACATTTGTCCTCATTAACGCAAGCAGTTCGTTCTGTTCAAGTGAGAGTTTTGATTTTATAGCCTGCGCGCGCGCGAAATGATTCGTGTGGAAGGAAAGTTTCGAGGTGAAATGGACCACTTTAACTAGGGCGCTATCAGGCGTGGCCGATTTTTGATCTTTTATTCGTGTTAGTCGCTGATCCGTAGTTCTCGCGTTCGAACCCGACCACGGCGGCTGCGTTTTTATGGAGGCAAAACGCTAAGACGCCCGTGTGCTATGCAATGTCAGTGCACATTAAAGGTCCCCAGGTGGTCGAAATTATTCCGCAGCCCTCCACTGCGGCACCTCTTCCTTCATTTCTTCTTTCACTCTCTTCTTTATCCCTTCCCTTATGGCGCGGTTCAGGTGTCCAACTATATATCACATAGATACTGCGCCATTTCCTTTCCTCAAAAAACAATTTAATTGGTGTTAGTCGCGACGGCGCGATTGACCTTAGCGCGCACTTCTTGAATGGGTAGAACGCAGACGACTTCCACCACAGAGTCACAATATCAACTAACTAGGCCTCTCCTCTGATTGTAATCGCACGATAATGCATTTTCTATGGAAAGCATATTCAGTGTGGCTTTTTTTAGATATTACACTTCTGGAGCTGGGACAACCTATGATACATACGATGACAGAAAACGGTTCGCTATTCAATCTGTATGTTTGCTAGTGAATGTTCCGGTAGCGAACCGGAACCCCTTTCTGGTTAACATCCCTGCCTTTCCCTCCTCTTCTTTATCTATCTATCTATCTATCTATCTATCTATCTATCTATCTATCTATCTATCTATCTATCTATCTATCTATCTATCTATCTATCTATCTATCTATCTATCTATCTATCTATCTATCTATCTATCTATCTATCTATCTATCTATCTATCTATCTATCTATCTATCTATCTATCTATCTATCTATCTATCTATCTATCTATCTATCTATCTATCTATCTATCTATCTATCTATCTATCTATCTATCTATCTATCTATCTATCTATCTATCTATCTATCTATCTATCTATCTATCTATCTATCTATCTATCTATCTATCTATCTATCTATCTATCTATCTATCTATCTATCTATCTATCTATCTATCTATCTATCTATCTATCTATCTATCTATCTATCTATCTATCTATCTATCTATCTATCTATCTATCTATCTATCTATCTATCTATCTATCTATCTATCTATCTATCTATCTATCTATCTATCTATCTATCTATCTATCTATCTATCTATCTATCTATCTATCTATCTATCTATCTATCTATCTATCTATCTATCTATCTATCTATCTATCTATCTATCTATCTATCTATCTATCTATCTATCTATCTATCTATCTATCTATCTATCTATCTATCTATCTATCTATCTATCTATCTATCTATCTATCTATCTATCTATCTATCTATCTATCTATCTATCTATCTATCTATCTATCTATCTATCTATCTATCTATCTATCTATCTATCTATCTATCTATCTATCTATCTATCTATCTATCTATCTATCTATCTATCTATCTATCTATCTATCTATCTATCTATCTATCTATCTATCTATCTATCTATCTATCTATCTATCTATCTATCTATCTATCTATCTATCTATCTATCTATCTATCTATCTATCTATCTATCTATCTATCTATCTATCTATCTATCTATCTATCTATCTATCTATCTATCTATCTATCTATCTATCTATCTATCTATCTATCTATCTATCTATCTATCTATCTATCTATCTATCTATCTATCTATCTATCTATCTATCTATCTATCTATCTATCTATCTATCTATCTATCTATCTATCTACTGTGGTAGTAGTGAGAGCTACTCGAGAACAGCTGATAGCTGTTGCAAATGAGTATTCGAAGAAACTCATTCCCATCAGGAATAAGTTGCTCTTTTTAACCTCTCACAGCTTATTCCTCGTTAATATTTGTAGCTTGAAAAGATACATATGTGTGACATAGGAGCGAGCGGGCGCTAAAGCTAGACAACCAAAATCTTGAGGCTTTTTTAATAGCTTTCATAGGCGAAATTCACGAATCGGCTACACTAATCGGCTTCAGTGTCACAAAGCAAGCGCTCTCGGAAAGTGTGTTGACTAAAATGCGCTAAAAATCCCGCGCTGCATGCTGGCACAGTCAAAAATTCCAATTTAATATACGCTGTTCTAAAGAGAAAATGCGACTAAAAGCAGTGACACTTCACTCAGCCGCGCTGTTTCTATTGCCTTGAGGCTGGCTCGTCCAGTCCTATGAAGGCGAACTCCAGCCCTTCGTTGCACTCACCCGTATGGCATATAAAGAAAAGCATCGGGCCTTCGACACCCTGGTTATTATGATCGAAAGGGCAGAAGCACAAGATAACAAATGAGTTCTAGTAGCATTTTAGCCTAAACTCTCACTGTTGGCAGCGCGTTCCGCCCTGCACAAGGCACATTAAATTCGCACCAGGACGGATATGGTGATCCGCGAGACAAAGCGGAACGATCAAAGCGTAACGATCAAATGGCGCATGACGTCTAGATGTGCGCCCTGGTTTGGCACCGGCCATACTCAGCAACAGAGATGTTTTCCCGATTCGACAGCATTGACACTTGACTTCGTACGTGCAAGCGACTTGTTTGTGAAAAAGATGGCGCCCATTCGTCTGATTTCAGGTCGCACAGAGATTTTTTTCTTCCCATCCGTGCTAGCGGCAGCTGCTCGTCTGTGAATTTATTACGCAACTTTTCCAGCCTCTCCTATAGGGCACATGACATGTTTTGAACGATCCTGGGTATCAGGAGTGAAACAAATCGAGTTTTCGGCCAGATGGGTCCGGTACAACGCTGGCAATGTGCTAAGTAGAAATCAAGGCTGTCAAGGCAGAAACGTGGACTAGTTGGGGGTTCATTACTAAATAAAAATAGTAGCACTCAGGTCAGGGACGAAGAAATACGAAAGAGACACGGTGATTGCGAAACATAGTATATATTTCTTCGTCCTCATTCTGAGCACTACGCTTTTTATTTAATACTGAGGAGAGTTACGAAGTTCCCTTCGCGTGCACATTTTTTTACTGATCGCAAAGTTAAGCATGAAGAGTTATCGAACTTTGGATGTCCCTTTACAACATGATACCGCATAAGACATATATTCTAGATATTTTACTCCATTTTTCAGATGGAAAATATTTTTACTGTTGTGAAGTTTTGTGCGTCGCAAATTTTGCAAGAAATTTTTTTCATAAGCAATATACAGTGTTTTTTTAATCTATTAAAACAAGAGCAATAATAACAACACTGCGGTGAGCTACATTATTTTACACAAACACCCTAAAATTTCCCGTTTTATTGATAAGGAGTCAAGGACGCTTAATTATTAATGCACGTTACCTAGCCAACAATGCTGTAGTTGGACGGAATAAAATAAAATTATGTCTGCCATATTGTGCATTCAGAGCTTTTTGTGGTAGCCACTACGCTTTTGTTCCAAACTGAAACATTTCATTTGAGCCGCTCGTATTGAATTATGAGAATATGGAGTCCATATGATGTGGAAAAATATAAGCAAGTTTATATCTTGTCTCTACGGAGTCCACAGACATTCTACATAATTTCTATGTGAGTTCGTGTGCATGTCATATGGAGTCGGCAAATTTTTTACGTGCTTCCATACAGTCCATAGAGACTCCATAATATTTCTTATGAAAATATATGTGAATTATGCAACTCGACATATGAAAACTTTCAGTCGGGGTATGTTGTAAAACTGTTCAGCTTTTTTCAGCGCAATTGCTGCACTTGGACACCAATGAAGATTGCACAGTGCTACCACGCAGACAGATCTCACAGCGCGCAACGTTCGCTACGCCATGCTTAGTAGAAAGATTGCTCGAAAAAAAAAATATGAGAAAATCGCAACCTCCACGCCTTCCAACCGGCTGCGGAGGGAACAGTCTGTCAGAAATGGGGCGCTAACATGTCCGCAAAAAAAAAAAAGCTGTGCCAATGTTCGGAGGCTTTAAACGTCTTGACGATGGCTTTTAGTATAAATTATACTTTTAGTATAAATTGTGGTAGTCGTTTTGAAAACGCATTGGTTGTGCAAAATATGTTGAGCGATATTGTTTATCCTTTTTATTTTATTCAACGCATACAAAATCATGCCATGGCTGCTTTGCAGCAGTAGCCGCAAAAATGCATTGAGGGATATACACATACATAGTTCTCTATTGCAGACCGAAATGAGGCAGTTACGGTTCAAGCAAAATTGTGCCGGAAACAACTTTTGTATTTCATAATTTAATTCAACAGGCGTGGAGCCAGAGCACCCTAAAAATACATTTTAACTAGCTAACTAAAATACGGCACACATTTGATCATATTAGCAAACTTTTCGCGTTTATAGCAATGCTGACCGGTAACAGAGAATTGGGCGGCCAGTATTTCAAAAAGTTATTCTTTTTAACATACGTATTTGTTTCATTTACTCTGTTCATTTTTTCTTCAGTAGAGATTAAGCTCCTTCAGCGCTTTGCAACGTTCATTGCGATTGAATCTGGACACCTCAGAGCCAGTGGCTGTCAGCTTAAGGATCGACTGAGAATCCGACGTGAACTTCGGCCACTCGTTTCCTTCGGGTGCGGTTGGAGTCCTGCGAAGCAAACAGGCAAAAAATACCAATGATACCATAAGTGCACTAATCAGGCTTCCGGCGAGTCACTCTTATTCGCAAAGCCATCATAAATTACCATCACAGCGACGCCACTAATTATTAACACCACGAACTTGCGGCGCCCGAGATATTTACTATAGTGGGACGTAAATGCCGAATTTCTAACCTATAAATCTAAGATACCTGAGGAGGTGGCACAAGCGATCTCTCATCAGCCAACAGGTACTGACGACCTCAAAAATATTTTGTAAGCTTTCGTGCAATGACAGGCTTTTTGTTTTTATCTCCTTTATTATCCATGTTTCCATGTCCTCTTTTAAAAGCAAACTAAGTGACAGAAGGTGCTTGCAAAGAAAGAAAACGGAAACAAATAAGTTTATAGAATGCAAGGATAGGCAACTATACGAAACTTAAAAATGGAGCGCCACGCTTATGCTTATTCTAGAGAGCACTTAAATAAGGCGGACAGTTCACACAAGTGTAGAGAAAAAGAAATATAAGAAATTATATTAGGTCGTTCAGAATCGAGGAACTTTCTTTGTGCACTTTCAAAGGCTGCCAAGTTTACCATGTGAATAGAGGTAACTAATAGAGTTTATTATCACCACGCTATGATTGCACTATCTTGGCAGTGAGCAATACCGAGCTGTATAATAACTACAAGACAGTTAATGCTCTGTAGATTGATATAAACGTAACTCTCGTAACAAGAATTAAACTGCGGAAAACACCGTGTATATAAATATATAGGCAACGTTTAGAGGAAAATAAGTTTTTATAATATTTATGACATGTACAGAAAACCTAAACTGATAAGTGACTTCTTTTATCATTAAAATTCCGTTGATGGTAAGCATTTTGGAGGTGTCATATAAAACTGGTTTTAACAAATTGTATCCTAAAGCACCTGCAAAACACGAATTTGAAGCGTCATTCAGGTATTCTCTGCTACGAATGGCTAGAACAAATAATAAACAAATAAAAATAACACATGTAGACGAGATTGGTCCTGTGCACGAAAAACAAATTCGAAGAACCAACTGACCCTTGTTGTACCACTGCTAGCAGGTACCAATAAGGGAAACGCAAAGGTTCCAACTATCGGAGACCGACAGCTTGCCTCAAAGACAGAAGGATAAAAATAATTTCTGCACATCACAATGATGTGCAGTCTGGCACAGTCAGCCAAACATCATACGCGTTTGAAAGTTTTGACTTGAACTGATTTGTAAGTTCAATGACGTTGTGCCGAATTATGTTATTATGTTCACCATTTCGCATAATTTACCGCTTATAGGTTCTCTGCGAGCGGTGTTTTTACTCAGAAAAAGTTCTTGTTGTTATTAATATTAGCTATCACCTGTATACCGGCGGATGTACTAAACTAGTTTAGTTTATAGGGGTTTAACGTCCCAAAGCGACTCAGGCTACGAGAGACGCCGTAGTGAAGGGCTCCGGGAATTTCGACCACCTGGGGTTCTTTAAAGTGCAGTGACATCGCACAGTAGATGGGCCTCTAGAATATCGCCTCCATCGAAATTCGACCTCCGCGGCCGGGATCGAACCCGCGTCTTTTGGGTCAGCAGCCAAGCGCCGTAACCACTCAGCCACCATGGCGGCTTGGATGTACTAAACTACAAGTTAAATGTGTGTATATGCTGGTGTGATAAACTAATTAATCTCCGTCGTTTAGCGAACATCCCTATTGCAATTTTGTATTAAAAGCGATGCCTGCCGAAGTTATTAAGTTAAGGTTTATTACTTTCATGCCGAAAAAGCGCTTTAGAATAGCAAAAGCTTCGCCAATTATACAATAAGGGTGAATACGGTAGACCCTAGCGTCGGGTTTGCTTCGTCTCGTCTAGTTTCTACCGTTATTCCCATCATAATTACGTAATACTCCCTCTGCATTCTTACATTAGACAGCGTTTTCGTTAGCATTGCACGGAGCTTGATGTGGAGGTCTAAAAACGCCGTTTTTTTATCTCTTTTCATCCGTTCGGCTCCATGTCACTGCTGGCGGTTTCTCGTGACTTAGGCACTGGATTGCACTGGATTGAATTGCAGCAGAGACGCACTGATTATACTACAAGCAGAAACGCGGCCCACACAAATGCCTGACTGGTGGACTGATGCCGCCACAGACACACCGGTTCTCAGCACGATCACTCGTTTCACATACCCGACGAGCTTTCCCTGTTTTACCTCTGTGGTGCTTGTGTTACAAATTGCCGAACAAATTGCCTCTTTAATGCAGCGATACTGAATTTGGTTGCGGTAGAGTGGCTAGCGGACGTACCGCGTTAGACCTGCCGTTACTGCGAATCGTTGTTTGCTTTTCCACCTCCTATTTGCTGCCACCACGATTGCCATCACGAGGAATTGATAAGGAAATAAAACAAGGCTGTAAAATGGGGCCCTTGAGAACAAAATTTCAGTTATGCATTCAAGTTTTTGCAAAACTAATACACATTCGAGAGAATGCGAAAAAATAATGGCTTCCACCGTCCTGTCTCATTATTTGCCTTCTGTCGCAGTACTGTGGCACCGAAATTCAGGGCATTCAAGGGGGCTCAGCGTCCCGAAGAAAAACGTTTTTCAGACATTCCTTTTTTCCCTGCGTTTATGAAGAATTGGATTCACTGGCATTTAGAAACACCATCTCACATATTTTACTAACGGTAGTAGTCAATGAAACGCGCGCTATTTTCACCTACATGGAAGTTCTTTAAACTCATAAATAAGGTTCATGTTGCAAAGTACTGCGCAAACACAGCCGCACATCGAAACAGGAAGAGCATGCCGACAAGCGCTCTACTTTTCAATATGAACCGATGCCAACTTGCCTAGCTCTCCATCCTTCTTCATAAATAAGATTTAGGAGTTAAATTTCATACACACCTTCCCTTGGCAAAGCTGCTCCATATGTCCATGATCTTCCTGCTATAGGAAGAGTCCGCAGCGCAGCCGCCTTCCTTGTCGAAAGCTCTGCCAAAGACGAGCGGTATATCGTCACCGTGCGTCATGCCGAACCAAGCCTGTCTTTTGGTGCAGGGCGACACGTAATTCATTTCATAGAAGTGGACTTTCTTTCCAGACTCCGCCATGGCTGTAGCATTCGCCAACTTGCACGCGGCGTTCACGCTGCCGCATGTCACGTGAGAGTCTCCCTTGGTTTCGGCGAGGGCTTGCCTCAGGGCGTCGTAGTCGAAATCTCCAATCTCAGACATATACAATTCATGCAACTTCATAAGTTGTGGAAGCGTCAGGTTTGCGTACAGCCTGCCTAGATAGTGCAACATTTCGGCCTTGTTTATTTTTCTTGGTGCTAGAATCTCAGAGAAGGACTCTCTAGTCCTGGTGTAAATAGCATTCGTTCCCTCGTTCGCGGTCTGTCCAATCATGACGTCCTTGTCTCCGGAGAACTCAGCAGAGCGAGGCTCTATAGGCAAAAACGAATCTCCGAAGATTGGCTCAAACTTACCATATTCAAGGTAAACAAATGTCTGCTCGACGATGGAAAGGAGTGTTTCGTTGATATTTTGAAGGCAAGGGACGATGTTCGCGTCGGAACTGTCGTTGTAGCATCCAAATCTGCGAGCGAAACTGCGGGAGTATTTCAACATCTCAAACTTGTCTTTCGCACGTCCCTTCTTTGTGACACCGGCGCTCTGGATAATGGCTCGCTTGAAGAGAGCCTTGCTTCCTGGTGAAAGGAGGTGAAAGCCGGTGGAAATGCCGCCGGCACTCCAGCCAAACAAAGTAACTTCCTCCGGGTTCCCGCCGAAAGCGTTTATGTTGTCCTGAATCCACCTAAGGGCCAGCGCTTGGTCGTGGAGGCCTTGGTTTCCGGGGGCAGCATCTGTGCCATCGTAGAGGAAGCCGAACGACTGCAGCCTGTAAGGTGGCAATAATTGTAAGTGAGATGGCATCAAACAAACGCTGTAGTGAACATAGGCTTAGCTTGTAAAGTGCCAGAAAGAATTTGTGAATGCTTGTTTGGGTAAAGAATGAAAGTTGCGATCTTTATCCAGAGTGTGCAAGACAGCTGTGTTGCGAGAGGCAGACAGCATGAGCTCAGAAAAACTTGCAACTCACGAGTCCTTTACCAATGCTTACTTCAAGTGTGCTCGGGCTGGGTAAAAGAGTTGAAGTCCGGGTTTTGCGCGCACCTTATTTGCAAAGGTTAAAACTCTCAGATGTATATCATTTGAGACCGAAGAAGTGCATTCAGCATGTACTTTGCCAATCACAGCAGCAAAAAAAAAAAAAAAAGATGATCGTGAGACAAGTGCATCAACACAACTTGATTATTTGATTGAGCAGTGAAGAATACGAAGGCTTAAATTAAAGGATATTTGAGGTCAAGTACCCTGTTTTTTAGCAAGGCTTTGTTCTAGAGGAGGCATTCGCTTTAGAAAGCAGGCGTTTGAAAGAAACAAAAAATGTATTTAAATGCTGTTGTCTTAAAATATTTTTAATGTTCGTTCAAGTTTCAGACAGCCTATATTTAGTATGCTTGCAGGTACGGTGCACAAAAAGAAAGTTTTTGAATCTGCTAGGTTGTTGGCAGCTCTCTGAGAAATCTTGACCACTGTTTTTTTAGCTAGGTTTCGTTCTTGTGGAAAAAAAGTCATAAAATGTGTGGACATGCCGGTTGCTTAAAGGCTTGCAAATATTATATGTTGAGGATTGTCCTTGTCCAGACCTTTTTCAGCCGATATACCGCATTGCCTGATCTGCATGGACAGGTTCTTGAATTTTATCGTAATTTGAAAAAGAGAATGATATAAAAAGAAGATAAAGCGCAGTATACAGTGTGCATGGAATAAAGCAATCTACCTCAAGTAAACTGCGTTAGCATGCGATGTAAACATTTAACTTTGATTAAATCTGTCGAAGTCCTGGCTTCAGAGGGCCGGCATATTTACCGTTGGCGTTCGTTTCGATTGTGTGCATATATGCGCATTACGTGCACAAGGCTTGCGAGAGTGAAGTTCAACGACTGGGGATGCCAGTGGAGCTGACAGCACGTTCCCCACAATCGAAGTATTCATGAAGGTTTAAGAATTGGAGTAAAGTGTCAGCGCAGTTGCCGTTTTTTTTTTTTGCTTATATTTCACGTCATCTGTTCTCTGGCGAGCTTCGTAAGGCGGAGTGCACCTTTAGAGGTTAGGTATCGACGACGATTGCGAGGAAAAAATTCCAAATCCATCCTCGAAAAGCGCGGAAGTGTTGTCCACCTTTAAAGCAGACCCTCCAGTGCTGGGCAGACGCGCAAGACTGCCGGCTTGAAAAAGCGAAGATTTCTGAGGCTCCATTGAAAAGACCACTCGGCGGCACAGCGCGCATGAACAATGATCCGCGGCTGCCTATCTCAACACTGCGCTTTCATTTTGCATTTCTTTGCACCTACTTTTTCTGCCCTCGGCCGCACCTGCCCTCTCTCTTTCCTCTTATCTATCTTACATCGTTTAAGTAGACAATGACGCCTAGATATCTGGGCTTGTGCGATTAACAGCTGACATTTTATAATGAATGCCAACTCTCTGGTTCCTCTGATTGATTTGGAGCAAAGTAATGACAATTGTCTTTGTATTACGCCCTCTCTACCCCAAATGCACGACGTGAACAGACGTCAGCTAGCTGCGCACGTTCATGAGAACAGGATGACAGGCAAATTGCAAGGGAGGTTAACGCCCGAGTTTTAAGGCGAACGCCTTTAATGGCTCATACTCGCAGTCAACAACCTCGGCATCCGTTACATGGCCAACCGACCGTCACGACAACGGAAGTGACGTCATACCGTCCGTTCAGCCGTTAGGCTCCTCAACTCGATAAGAAAAAATCTTTGAGCACGATTGGATTCGAACCACCATCTTTCCGTTCCGTAGCCAAGTGTGCTAGCGCCTGCGCTGCTTCCTGCCAATGAGCATCTACTTCTCCTTGTCTAGGGCGGTGAAGAGTGTTTGCGGAAAGGCGTCCAGTCAGACGGATGCCTCCCGAAGATTCACAAACGATTGTGTATTTAATTAACATCTTAACCACACATCGGTGATACAAGCTGCAATTCCGCGCTAAGCGCTTTCGCCTCCTTGCATTTTAGGTCAACAACGTGTCCGCTTAATTTTTGTTTACCAACTCGCAGAATGCCAACGTCACTTTAAATTTCTTAAAATAGTGAGATCTTCCTTCGATGTTCCAGCACCGTTCTCTACTTACTAGTAAAGCGTTAACGTCATTTCCCGTACATCATTTTCCTTGGCGTTCTCTCTCTCTTCGCGATAGATGATTCAGCCTCACGTCTGTATTCTGAGCGTCCTACCTTTTCTTGCGATGTCGCCCTGTTGGGTTTATTCTAGATGCCACCAACTTGCGTTTGTTTAATAATCTACGGTTGTCTTTTCTTTTAGCACGTCTCCCATAATTTCTGCTATCCTAGGTTGCTGAGCAGTCCCTCAAGACATTTGAATATTTGAATAAAGCAGCCGAGCTTTCAGAGCTCGGGCGCTTTAGATGAGTACAGGGGATAGGTGTAAAAAAAAACGAAGTTTTACTTCACTGATTGAACGTAGCACTTCTGCACAGTGTAATAAAAATTCTGATGTTCACCTAAATATGAAGGCACTATCATATCACACAGCCCAAGAGGGGACATACATATTTGAAGGAGTGTCCTGTTTAGTAGTGGCATCTGAATAAACCTTGGAATCGAATCATTAGCTAATGCTGTGCATGGTGAGAAACAGCTACGTATTATACTTTTTTCTTAAATTTGAGATTATATCGCTCATTTGAACAGCGATACCTTAAGGAGATTTTTTTTTTTCAGGGTAAGCGATTTTGACCTCTGAGTAGCAGTATATCGGCTCCTTAAACTGTAGCTTTTAACTCCTACACCAGAACAATTTTGCCAATAGCGGCCTCAACTTTTAAAAAAGCAGGACATGGGAGGGGGGGCGAGACGTGGGGGGGGGGGGGGGAACTGTGCACTGCAAGTAGACTTGACAGGGAAAGCAATTTTCGTGGCGAGGCCGGGCGCGGCGTGTGGTGTGACTTAGCTGTCACATTGTTTTTATAATCTACTGGAGTAAGTTTTGGACAGAGAGATAGCAAATTTTCAATCATCGACAAAAGTGTACGGGGAGTCAGTGGAAGCGCAGCCTTGTTTTATATATTTTGCGCGTTCCGTTATAAATGCGGAAGTGGACCAAACTTGTAAACACAAATTAATAATACCGCTGTAGCCTATAATTTTGCTGTTTGAAGCCCACTCGCCATCAAAAACATAACATCTTCACGTCCTGCCAATATAAATCAGTACATGTTTATGGATACGATATATTCACGGATACGCAGGAATGGAGAATACGAGAATGCAAATCAGTGCTCGTATGAAACTGCTCCCTAATGCTTATGACCGGAGCACCAAAATGGGTCTCATGTGCATACCTTGCTGCTCGCAGGAAACATATTTCATGTTACCAAGTCTTAATTATCTGCGCGTGTTCAGTGACGCATATTTAATTTGCATAAATCTAGATTTAAGCTACGTTTCGCTCGCCAGCGTACAAACATGAAAGCATTTTCCTGGTATTCTTACAGGCCGGTTTTCATTATTCAGAATCGTGTTCAAGTAAACATACCGTGAAATATTTGTCAGCGGCTATAGTATCTGCCGCCCTCTTATTGAGGTGGTTTGTCTACTTTGGGAACGCAATTTTATTTCGTTAAAAAGCGGTAGGAACAAAACATCCATACGGTGTGCTAGAAATAGGCTTGTTCGACTCTGTGAATTTACGGATCCATACCGAAGCATAGCTACATATCGCGTTATGTAAACAACGGCCTAGTAAGAATTGCAAAGCTGGGCTGGTTGCTTGGTTCACATGCAAGGAGTGTGAACACTGCGGAAACACACACAAAGATAGACAATGCAAAACGAGTGTTGACTCACAAATGAACCTTTCGATGCCATCTTCTCAACAGCGGTTCAGCTGTGAGTTAGTGCGCGCCTTGGGCTGTCTACTCTTGTCGGCGATTTTTGTGCTGTTCACCAACCAATTACGTGAATACTATGCCTTCACAGCTATAACACAATATATGCCTGTAATAACAAGGAGCGTTTATATTTATAACTACGTCGTATGCGTTTACAACCGCCGCACAAGTATACTTAGTTCCAAATTGGAAGACATGTAGGTTACTGTTTGAAAACGTTTACCTATAGGCAATTGTGACCACAACGACGTTTCCTAAAGCAGCCAAGTTGCCTCCGTCATCGACAGGCATTGCTGCCGAACCCACTTGAAATCCCCCTCCATGAAGCCACGCCATGACAGGAAGCGCTGCAGACGCATTGAGCGTTGGGGTCCATACGTTCAGGTAGAGGCAGTCTTCACTGGTTGGCAGACCTGTGAAGAGAAGACGGCACGCGATGTTATTACGGGCTTTACGATAGCACTTAAATGGACTTTGGTACACGCGTGTACTACTCGAAATACCACTTGTGTACCATGTGCTGCCAAATGGACAGCAGCGCACCTATGAATCGTATTTTAGTTTGCTTAAAACTACTAAAATCTCAAACAAATCTTTACGCGTGATTTATTTCTTTGTTATGTGGTATAAATTTTTGCCACGTTTTCTACAAAACTATTGGCAGAAATGGCTTCCACGGAATTTCATTTAATTTATAGTCATTTTGATTTCAATTGATGATCTTTATGTATGTGGGATATATTAATGTCTCATGCCTCAAAAATGAACAAGGAGAGTTGTTACTTCTCGCAAACCATAATTGTCAGTACAGTCATATCAGCGAAAATCGGATATTGACTGGTAGGAAGGAAATATCACTAATTTGCTAAAAAAGGTGCAGCTAGTCCATACTGATAGAAAACAGAATAGCTATTCAACACAGTCCATTCACAGCTAAGTGGGCACTGCTGGTGGCGTTGTTTTTAACCACACATTTGCTGGTATTCTGCAGTACAGCCTTTGTGCTGCATTGTTTCGCGTCGCTTCGTTACGTTGCTTTTCTCGTAGTCATGCAAAGTGTTCTCTTCGCAGCTCTACTGACACAAAAATTCGGCGGACACTTTGGTTTTGTCTTAAGGGAATGACGATATAGTGTTTTGAGATCCTTCAGCTGTCTTTGCATACCACTTCGCGGACGCAGACTCTGGCGGTAAGGGCACAGAGGGCCTCCTTTCGGCTCGTCTCCAATGCAATGACCGCAATTTTCCTTAAGCCCTAGTTATTTACCTTATAATCTCACAATTCATTATGACATCTGAGTAATGTTGCGACATTACAATCACAATTTATCTAGTGATTTAAGAAGTTTTCAATTCCGTGGACCCACGTATAGCCTGTTGACCAATCCGGAATTTCAAGACAAGTCGACGCTGAGCCTCAAGTCAAGTCAGGTGCGTTTCAGGAATGCGCATTACATGGCTGAGGACAAGGGAAAAACCACAATATAGCAGCTTGACGCGGCTCCGTTTCCCTAAAATGCATCGGCGGAAGAGATAACACGCTGCCAATGCAATGGATATCTGGTCCTGAAACACTGGGGTTCTCTAATGTTCGCTGACAGCACGCATCATGTGGCCGTTTCTGCATTCTGTCTCAAGCGAAACGCGGTCCTCGTGGGCGGGATTCGATCCCGAGAGCGTGCACTCAGTACTCGAAGGACGACTCCATGAAGCCAGCACTGCGCCTTAGGCGTTCTCTCACTTACCGTTGCGGACCAGGAACGCATCGTTAAGAATAACCGTGAACGCATATCTTAATCATTGTTTGGATGTGACATATATGTTTCTCACTCTTGTCTGTTTACGTCATTCTAAGGTTGATGGCCATGCTATCGCCAGTCATCAGACCTTCGTTTGCTACACAGTGGTTGGTTGGTCAGCGAACGTTCTAATTCCATGTCCAACATTTTTCGACAAAGATTTAAATATAGGAAATCTGTAATGCACTGTTGAGGAAAGTTTGAAGATTTTCATCCATTCTTTCGATATGTAGCAAAATCTTTCATTTAAAAATTGTCCATCGCCTGCTTGCAGGCGTTATGACTGCCAGCGAAAATTGATGGGAAAGCTTTTGACGGTCGCAAAAACGTTAATATGAAATAAATACAAAGCCTGTCGTTGAGAGATCTGCGCATTTAATGATTTTTATAGGGTAGCGTTACAATATATGAAAAAGCTGCGTTTGCAAAATCTTTCCATTTAAAAGATGTTTTTTTTTATATAAATTGCTGGGAATGAGATCGTTGTTAAACGATTGAATGGCTTTGGCAGAGGTTCTTACTTTATTTTGGCGTATTTAAGGGCTGTGTTCATGCGGGCCAAACACCGGTCTTTTTTGACATTGGCACGAGTGCAGATAAGTTTTGTACCTACAGAGAGAACTTGCAATCTTGTTAAGGCTGTTTGGCACACGTATTCAGGCGCTCTATAGTGCAGAGTTCTGCTGCTCCAGTAGCATTGGTCAATCTTGTTCGAAGACGCGGCCGTAATGTGTGACTTCGAAGAAGGACCATCCCCCGTTGTGCTTCGTAGGATACGGGTCGGAGTTGCCATAACTTTAGCTGTGACACGAAAGTGGCCGCATTTCAAAGATTTATATCCCCGCCCCGGGTGCCCAGTCTGCAAGATCCGAGACTGTCAGGCGGATATCTCCCACCTGTTGTGTGTTTGCTCGGCGCTAAAGATTACGAGAATTCGGCACCTGGCAGCGGTGGGTCTTTCACCGGACAATCCGGATTCCTATATTGCCTGGACACAGGGTGCATATTATCGTTCACTAGTTAATTTCATTAGATCAGCCCAACTCTTTTGATTTATTTAAGCATCCTCCTCATCTCTCATTTCATAACCTTTATGCCATGAGGCAATAAACATCGCATGAAAAGAAAAAAGAAAAAGGACCAAGTGGCCAATCGCAGGAATCAGAGTGTACAGGCTCCCCACATGTACGGCTTGTTGGATCCTATCAAAAATCTAATAAAGGTAAAACATAATTTAAGTTAATATATTAAGAATTAAAAACAAAAATAAAAACGCGACGAGTGAAAAGAAAATAACAAAGGGCATGAACAAAATAAAACTAAAATAAAGAAAAACTGATCGTCATTGGCTGCCAATGGCTCCGATCAGCCCAGAACGAATGATGCGGTCTGGTCGCCAAGCAGCGTATGGTGGAGTCGATTCCAACAGACGCATGGACGCCGCGGTTACTGCACTGAACATTACTGACTACTAGCAGATGACGAAATGGAAAAGGCGATCAATCTACACAGAAAACGGCCCAGGAGGCGTTCATAGCAGAGGAAACATTTTTTGCAATATTTCCTTTCATTATTAGAATAGCATTCTTTCTTTTTTTTAGAAAGAGCAGCTTTCAATTAGCGTTCTTCCCGACATTATACCGAAAAATCAATAATTTTCTTTGTAAAAGATCAATGACCAGCCGACGTGATAGTCAGCGCTTCGCTATTCAAAAATAACACAGTTATTGTTTGCAAGCAATTTGTATACAGGGCTTATACTTTAATTTAAAGTCAGCAACATGAGAAGCGAAAACAATGGATGAGTCCGCTTATTATGCCTCAATGATTTTCTAGGACATATATTGTTCAGTAAGATAAGGATCGACTTGCATTTCCTGTCGGTTAGAGTAGATGATCTTAGTACACTCCGCATCATTAGCACTCCAGCGTGAATGTACAAGAGTGCCGACAATAGCATAGCTCCTTACATTAGGACCGTAATGATTCCATCATCTCTATTTATTTTTTAGGCACTCTTTAAGCTATGCACCTAATTTCACGTTGCCTTACAGAGTGGGCCGTTTTGTAAACAAGTTTTGGTACTTTTGACCTTGAGATGATTCTTTTTGTGTTGTCCATGTTTTGTTTCAAATTTTGCAGGAGATGTCAAAGCAAACTGCCCCAAATTATAATGCGAGAATGATTTGAAACAAAGAATGGTTCTTCAACATTATGCTGCCAGTGAACGCCATCATGATTGAGGGGAATGTTCAATATACTTGCCTCCTTTTTTTGTAACTTCTACTTTTTAAAGGTACTTTTTGTCATGCACACTGCCTTGATATGTCGCCAACGATCAGGGCACATCAATAATTACGTCTAGTTAATTTTATTTACTCCTAATTTTGAATACCATGCGCGCTTCTCCAGAGCTTGCATCTGGCTTGGCAGAAAGAGTGGAGACGGTTCCCTTTCCGCGTTATATAGAGGCCTTGAGAAGCTACAAACCATTAACACATTTTAATCGCGTAAGCTTGTTTGCGGATGCCAAGGTTCCGCCTGCCTGGGCTTTTCGTTTCTTGTGGCATGACAAAATGAGCTCGGTCATATATGTGGCGTATTTTTTATCGTTGCAGAAAACGTTTCATGCATATCTATAGCAGAAACCTACAGCTCGCAGGACCTTCTCCCTAGATTTACTCACCCGATTGTAAGGCACTAAAGGAAGCCCTTCAGTACAAAAGAATGGCGTTGTCAGACGCTGCTTTCTCAGGTAGCAGGAACTATTGCCAGCTTTGAGGTGGCTTAGGAACGAATAATGTGTCCAACATAAAGCGGAGTTGCCTAACGACTTTTAAAAAGAGTGACATTTGCAATTTTTCAGTTAAAATTTATTTATTTATTTATTCAAATACCTCACGGGCTCCGACTGGAGTATTATGTGAGGGGGGTTACATAACTGGGGTGGGAAAAAGAAGCAAGTAGAACATGGTTATTTTAACATCGTTATAATATACTGCTGACGATTAGGCTTCAATAGAGAGCAGCGTTAATGCTTGTTTTAGAATGAATTCGTTCCTATTGGTTTACCGCATGGCGCAAACGTTCCCGTTTTTCATCCATCAGTAGGTGCTGGAGCAGGTGGCAGGGACTGCAATTTTAAATACTATAACAAAAAAGACGCAACAGTCCGCATCGACCTGCACCTGCCGTAAAACTAAGGAACATACTGAAAAAAATTACGCTTCGCTACGATAAGCTTTCGTGTCATTATCCTCCGCACGTAAGCGTCCAGAGCCACTTTTTTCGCCATCGTTTTGCCGGCAGCTGCCTTTGGGGCATACAGAGTGGTGCGGCATTTCCGGGGTCCGCGTTTATTTTTTTGGAGTAAAGCACGGTATATTTAGCAGCTACCGTTGTTTTCTTCGATAGAGCGGCATGGTTTAGCCATTCAATGGCTTTTGATGAACTCTCAATAGTGCGGACTTCACTCAAGAGAGCATTAACCTGATGCATTTTAGAAATCACTCTTTACATTTAACAGTCCAATATTTCATTTTAACCCTTACCTATACCTGCGTTTTTTCAAATAACGTTTGTTCTAAGTGGCGTGCAATGTCAGAAAATAATTATGCTATAATTGCGCTTCATTAGCGTTCTTGCAGGGGCCGCAGCGCTTTCATATGATACCCGTTCGCTTTCTTTCCGATCTACTTACATGATTTCGATATAAATAAAAAGTTTGATATCAGTGTTTGCTTGAGAGAAGTGATACGGCTTAGACGAAAACTCACAACCGTCTTAAAACTTTCACAAAAGCCGAAGAAAAAACATCTAGACCACGGCCGATTTTTAAACCGTAAATCTGGCATAAAACGTTGTAACTTTCTATTCTCCTCATAAAGCAATGCTGAAATTTCCGCTGGTGAGCAATTAGTCTCGGAATAGTAGAAACTTTCATGAATATGTAATCTGTGAATAAAAATCTGAAAAATATACTCGTAAGTATAAAAAAAATTACTGACCTAAACTGTATTTTGTACGCCAAACAACAAATTACGTTTACTGAGCAAATGAAAATGGAAAGCAACAACAAATGGACGCCTTAATTTGCCGCAGAAATTCGTGGCTACAGTTCACGTTTTGTCTTATTAGAAATACGCGTAGCGTGGCATATTTTGTGATAAGACGTTATAATACGAGAGGAAATAAGGCGCACAAATAACTACGCAAAGTATTGATTTTGTAAATACAGTTGTGACTTTTCTCCGGAGGACATGTTTTTTAATATGTACCGTCCACATTTCTTCTGATACAAATTTCTCGCCTGCTTTGCTGAAAGAATTTAGACGCTGGTAATAGCACGCGTCGAAATGAAATAGCTTGTACAGAAATCTTTTATACTTTTTTCTACTATGCCATCCTTGTACTTTCCGAGGACATGCAAATCACACATAGAATTTTATAAAAAGGCCAAGTGAAAAAAGATATGCAAAATGAGAAACAAGGAGCCCAACACTCACCAAAAGGAACCCACAAAAGGTTCCTGGGCGCGAATGCGGCGACTTGCATGCACGACGGTGGCGTCTTGGTCGCATCCCGCTCGTTGTCGCCCCACGGCGTCTCGGGTTCGGGCTTCCGATATCGAAGCTGTCCGACCGGCGGCTTAGCATACGGTACGCCCGTAAAGGCATACACGGTCTTGTCGTCTGCAACTACGCGCTTGGAACCGCGCAGTTTACCGACAGCAGCATTTATAACCGGGGCCTCCTCGTTGTTCGGAACACTAGCGCTGGACACTGAAATTACCAGGAATGCCAGGGAGAACAGGCAGGCAACGCTAAGTATGCGTCCCGCCATCATGTTACGGGATACCGCGGCACAGCTGTGCAAGCCACTCAATGCGGCGATGAGTCGCGGGGAACAACTGCCGAGTGAGAATATCGTTATCACGCTGTCGGCAAGGTGTCCCGCAGCTGCGGGCAGTGTTGGCTCACATCGCGGTGCCTGTAGAGGGGCCAGATGAGGGAGAGGGCGGAGGCGGAGAGAGTGCCAGATCAAATCGCCCCGATTTCCGCACGGCTGACCTCAATACGAGCGGCGACTCGATGCGCCGCTGCCGTTCGTCTTGACTACTTGCTGTAAACTTGTTTGTCGTGTTCTGATTGTTGTAGACACTCGCGTGCTTGTTTTCACGTCCTTGATGTTTCTTGCGAGCATCCGCCAGTAAAGGCACTCATCCCCCTTTCGTAGGTAACAGTCCCTGGAGGAGAGTCGCAGGAAGCCGTTGATATCGCATCGCGTAAAAAATGCTCAGCAGAGTGGAAATTCACCACTCTTTGACACAAAACATATACAGCGGGCTTGAATTCCCTATTAACTTTTCGCTTTATTTTAATTTTGCAGGCAAATATAAGCGTCGTATTTTTTGGGAAAACTTGATCACCCTGTGTATTCTCGAAGGGGGTGCTGCTGACTTTCTTCTTACCCTGAGTTTTTGTTTTGTGCACACTTTGTCGAGGTAATTACTCGCCAGCTTTTGAAATCGGTGCCTGAAACCATGAAGGTAGGTGCCCTTAAGCTATTTATCGTGTAGCTCTTGCTAATAGCGGTGTGGTAGTTGTAACCGCCAAGCCTATTACCTCCAAAGCGCTGGCCTTCGTGCCATAATTACTGGACCTGGTAATCCAGAGGGGCAAAACTGGCAACTGAGGCGCATCTTAATTTATAGGCGTTGGTTTTTTTTTCTCAGCATAAAAAGACTGCCAACAGGAAACAATTTTCCGACTGTACGGCTAGGCTATACGCCCGAAGTGGTTTGATATGCACACTTTCTCGATTTATTATTTTCTTACTTTATGCCATGATAATTGCTTTGACTCTAACCATTTGAAGTGCGGACACATTGATGTGACTTGATAATAAAAATAAAACTTTCTGCATCCTTTGATACTTGAGAGCCGATTCTCGGATGAAGTTGCCTGCAAAGCAGTATATCTGTTTCAGGTAGGTTGGGCCTAATTTCTAGTTTTGTTCTCTATTTCGAGATATCTGTCCTTCTGCGTTCAAGTATCATATATTATGCACCTTGATTTCATTGTCCAGAACTTAACTAGCAAGATATTGCCGGGCACTCATAACTAAGTAAGTACTTGGATATATATTAAATTTCGGCTCTCACAAACATACCCAGGCACAACAAAATGGACGTTAGAGACAACTGTATCTCTGGACTGTTGGTGCACTAGTTGAGAAAAGTTTCAGGAGAACGACCTTATTGCTGAAACGTGGTTATATTCTTTTACAAACCTCTCAAGACCTAGTTGAAGGCCGGAACTTTTCAGGCTGGCAATGCCCAGCATCAGTGAATACGGGCCCCATGTAGTAAACATGTCCGTTGAAGATTCGAACATCACCAGCCTCCCCGTTTTATAGTTTCTTCATTTTGCTCCAGTCTCTAGCACTTCCTGCAACGTTTATGTTAGAGGTGTATTAAATTTATTGCCTGCTTTGTTTAATATGCCGTCGTGCAGTAGGTAATTAAGTTTTCTAGCGATAGCCAAGCTACGCCACTTCTTCGACCCTTCAGTGTGGCACCACTTGAGCTCCGTGTCGGCCTCGTTGGTTGGTCATCTCCGTTGGTCAGCTCGGTTGGCACCGGTGGTCATCTCGGAGGCTCTTATGTCCGACCTGCAGAAGAATGGCTACACACGTGGCTTTATTGAACGCGTTGGTCGCCGTCAAGCTCGGAAGAGAGAGGGACCAGCCAACAATGAAACAACGAAACGCGAGCGCGTTGTGCTTCCATATGTAAGGGGAACAAGCGACGCGCTCGCACGCACTATCGGAAAACATGGAATCCACGTGGCTCACAAACCTGTTTCGGCAATAAGCCGCTTCTTACAACGACCGAAAGACCGCGTCCCTAGAGAAATACAACCGGGTGTAGTCTACAAAATCTCATGCTCAAAGTGCCCGGCTTCGTACTTCGGCAAAACAAAAAAGCCTCCACCAAAGAATAAGGCAACACAAAAACGACAGGCGGCTAATGAATTCAGAATCCAACCCCCTCGCCGAACACTACGAGCGCGCCGACAACAGGATAGTCTTCGAGGAGGTCAGCGTCTTGGCCGTGGAACCAAACCTCTTCAAGAGGCGACATGTGGCGTCATGGCACATCCGGCTCACAAAGGCGGCGATGAATGGGACTCTAGGAACGCTCTCCTCCGCGTACGTTAGTGGACTGCGCCACGTGCTAACAAAGGGAGGGCGAAGACAGCAACCCGCTGCTGCTGCTTGCACAGTTTAATCACCCCTGAAGAAGGGACCGAGTTGGTTCCGAAACGTTGGGTGAAGTTAAAGATATTGTTTGGTGTTCGTTTTCTCTCAACTATCTCAAGAACCCAACCAAACGGACTTCCGTCGGAGATGTTTTCGTTTAAATGTCTGCCGTACGCATGGGAAACCTCGCCACCGCGTAACATTGCTACCCTCCCTCCTAAAAAAAACAAAAAAGAAACAGGCGAAAAAAGGCATTTGTCCTTCAGTTCTGCTATTCGAAACTGACATGAAGGTCGACTAATTGTGGCTCTTGGCATCTATCCACCGTACTCCTTTCTGTCTGAAAAAGCCGTGGCTGGCACGTGCTACGCCGGATACGCAGTAAACGCAGCAATGAGGAATAAAGGCACTGATGAATGGATTGATGTAGTTGCATTGGCCGAATAGCGCGAAACCGCCAACGAGCTAATGTCGCTTAATTGTAAGCCGGTAAATCTGAGCCGCTAGTCCACGTGCAGCCGAAGCCTGCCGGAAGAAAGCAATTCATGGCATGAGAAATAGCGTTCCCTGCTTTTTATAGCAAATGGGAAGTGATTGGCTGTGGGGCAAATGTAATAGAGATTTTCCGGGGTGTAGCTGGCTTCAACGGCTAACGTCGACCACTTGGCACTTGTACGCTTGACGGAGGAGTATGTACATATCTCTTGTATTTCACCTTTAATAAGGAATTTTTCTTACTCGCCTGCTTTTCCGCATAATTTGAATTCGTTGTGAAGCCCGGTTCGACATCTTTACTAAAGGTTCCGCTGGGAAAAGTAGCGACGCCAAAGTAATAGGGATGCTTTTATTTTTAAAAAAATTTGCAACACAAAGCATATGTGCTAGAACTTTTTGACGTGTGTAAAGAGGCCGCCGGAAGCTGCCCCCAAAACGCACCGATGCCGCGAGGGGGCCCTGCAGACAGCGGCGCTTTCAGTGTGAGCAGCCCGGAGCGAGCCACCGGAGCATTGCGCGCAGCAAGAAAGCATCGCTCGCGCTGATTTTTGCTTACCGATGTTAAGTTGCATAGACCACTAGATGCGTTATTTCTGCCGCGAGCTTTGAGAATGCCACCAAAAGCAAAAGAAAAAAAAAGACCCAGCGCTGGTGTTTCGTGAATGAAGTTTTGTTGCTTATAAAACGGTTTCACTTTTTTTAAAGGAGTAAAACACAAGGAAGACGAAAGTAAAGGGACAACCTTGAAGCCATGCGTTCTTTAGTAGCGGGCCTATCATGCTGTTGTGTACTATCAGGAACGAATGAAACTCGAACAAGCAAACTGAGACGGCAACAAAAAAAAAACGCGAACTTATTAGCTTCTGGATTGGAAATACAAGCGAGGTTCAATAACACTTCTGAAGAAGAGTCTTCATGCCTTCGAAATTAAAATAGTAGGAGCTAGTATTGAGCTTCCCCTGGCTAAGTGTGGCTACCTTGCAGTCCGTCGTTCAGTTGTCTTGTTCTCGTTTAATTTCTTGCTGAGAGTACGTGGATGCACATCTGAAAATAAGTGTTCTTCCAGAAACGCGTCTTTTTCTTACTGTGCTGTTTTGCTGGGGAAGCGCCCTTGTCATACTTCTATGCTTCATGAGCTGCACTCCTTGGGAGCGTTTCTTTTAACAGGGAGTTCTGGCTTGCTGAGATTGCAACGCATGTAAAATCTCCACGCGGGGGAAAATTAATTCGTAGCCTTTCACTACATTTTTACTATTGCTTTTCGGCCTCGGCACGCAAAAACCCACTAAATATTTCACGGTACGAACGTATATGTGACACAATGTATTCTTGGCATATTTATGGCCTAAGGAGCCGAAGAAAAAGCGTATGCAACGCTTTTCGAATATGTTAAAATTTTCCACAGAGTAGCAGCTCAAATCAACATGCTTTGTGTAGATCATTCGGGCTTCAAATCCAATCTCTTGAGAGGCAGATCTTGTCGCTCTCTTGTTATCCGCTGCTGTACTCGGCGTGTGCACCTTAACGAGCCCAATCGCAGGAGGCAGTAGAAGGTGCTGACGCAAAACTGATCACTTCCCACTTCGTATATTTTTACGTCCGAAAGCGACTCAGGCTATGAGAGACGCCGTAGAGAAGGGCTCCGGAAATATCGACCACCTGGGGTTCTTTTACGTGCACTGACATCGCACAGTACACGGGCCTCTAGAATTTTGCCTCCATCGAAATTCGACCGCAGCGGCCGGGATCGAACCTCGAACGGGATCGAACGGGATAACCTCTGAGCCACCACGGCGGCTGCTGATGCAAAACAAATACCACTCATTATAGAGCAAGCCCAGCTGAAAGAAAAAGAATTTACTAAAACTGAAAGGCAAAAAGGAGCGCGAGCGAATCGCTGTATCGGCGCGGAAAAGGCAGGGGGGGACAAACTTTTGGCACTGCTTTTCAAGTTACAAACAGCCGAGCGCGCCGTTAGAGCGCGTTCTTGAAAAGCGTGTAGGCGTATGAGCAGCAGCTTCTCATGCCAGCACACAAACCGAGCCTGGTGAGTGCTCCAGTTTCCTTTAAATTAAACCTTCGCCAATATTATGCTGACGAAACAAGAAATGAAATCATTCCAGCAAATGCTTGTCGTCTGCGGCGCAAGAAAGCGCGGTTCTGCTTGGTGAATAATTCTTCATAACTCGGAGCTCATAACTGCATCGCGTGGACAAAGCAAAGCACAGCGCGCAAATGACGCAATTAAACGCGGTCCACGCGCTTTCCACCGTGCATCATCAGCGACCGCGCGACGGCGCCTCTAGGATCAGCGCCCCTGGCGGCATCGGTGAGTAGCGGTGCCACTTCCGGAAAGGGAAACGCGCCGCGCTTTTCACACCTGAAGAAGTTCTAACCACCGTAGCATGTTTACCAGTACGCTGTGGTGGATGAGGGTCGCTTAAGATAGAAAGGAATCGCATAGACAGGTTCAATAATAATTGCCTATAACAGATCCACGAATTGTGAAAGGCTATTTCTAGAGTTGGGAATGTTCACAACTCATGGTTGAGTTGAGTTGTTCTATGCTACAGGAGGGATTAGCCTTTCTTATTCTGCCGGAAATTGCTCAAACGTAGCGTGTTTATATGTTAATAACGATCTAAAACCTGTCGGATCTGCCCCGCTATGCACACAGTCACTTATAATCTACATATTCCACTCTCGCAGTCACCATCTATGCACACATTCACTCACAGCAGAACACAGTCAACTCAAGAAGTCACCATCTATGCACATATTCAGTCACAATAGAACATAGCCCGTCCTTTGCAACAACTCATGGTCGTCCGTTTCTTACGCGGCCTTTTTTAAGGCACGCATCTGTTTTCAGGCTCAGTGGAAACAGCCGGCACCAACTAAGGGCAGACCTTTGTGGCAGGCATTATTTACAGGTGGCGCCAAGCC
This sequence comes from Amblyomma americanum, assembly GCF_052857255.1. Lineage (NCBI taxonomy): Eukaryota > Metazoa > Arthropoda > Arachnida > Ixodida > Ixodidae > Amblyomma > Amblyomma americanum. Next base: position 74,355,361 of record NC_135505.1, on the reverse strand, counting down.
TAGTCTGGTTATATCTGGAGATACATGCATGTGAACCTCAGCTGGGCCCAGCTGCGGCGGCAAATGATCTACAGACCAAAAGGAAACAGGAAGGTGACGCAGGATTTTTTTATATTTTATTTGTTTACTGTGCCCACACGAATAAATGAAATCACAAGGAAGCCAAATTGTAAGAAAAGCACCAATAGTAGTTGTACGTTAGGCTTCATAAGGAAGCGGTTTGTTTTGTTCTTTGTAATTGCTCTTTCTAAAACATCCAGATATCTGCTTGAGCTAGAATTGGGTTTTGATATATGAGGATCTGATATCGAGTTTGTCAGAAACATCACGACGTGACGGGTCTGGACCGATATGCTTTCTAATAGAACAGAAAAAATGTTTAGCTTAAGGATTTTCACTCGAAGTTTATATGGTTCAAATTTATTAATTTCCTATCAAATGATGAAGGGTCGGTTTGCGTATTTATTCAAGTTAAATCTAACTGGTGTAACATTTTTCGTTTCAAAATATTTTTGGTTATGTTTAGTACACGGGTATAGCACGATGCTTGCATATTAGAGTTGAGGCCTCGTGGTGCAAAATTTACAAAGTAGACTTATGCAAAGAGTGGTAATTTAAAGTCACTATAAAAAAGAAGAAAAACTTACGAAATAAAACCACTTTTACACGCAGGTTCCGCAATAGATGCTTTGTTGTATCTGCACCTAAGAATTTGCAGATTTGGCAGTTTTGAGCATTCCTCAAGAGGTAACAAGCCCAACTTATATTTCTAATTATCCGAAATTTCTTGAGTGTTTTCGGAAGATATGCACAGTTGTTAGATTTAAAAACGATGCAACATTTTTTCCACGATCTAAACATAATGTAGAATCCATTTTTCAGGTTATTCTCACGACATCATCTTCGCTATTTGTATCTTCTCTTATTCTTCAGCGAATGACTGGATATGCACAAATGGGCTAACTACGTCAACAGTATTATTGTATTCAAAACAAAAAGCAAAAGCCCCCCCCCCCCCCCCCCACTTCCCAGCGGAACACCAGCTATTCTAAGCAGCGGTTTCAGATATGAAACCACGGGTGCCGACGAGGATAGCGAACTGAATAATTTTTTTTTTCTCCTGTGACATATTTGTATCAGCAGCCGTTTCGATAACAGCTAAAAATACGGAACAGCTAAAAGAGCGGCACTTTTAACCGCCGCCCGTATTAATAAAGGCTAGCATACAATGAAAATGTCAGATGAATGCTACAAAAGAGGTAGTGAAATAAAAGTCATCTTTGATAAGACGGGTGAACTAACCCCCGAATGCAGAAATGTAACTTGGCTCGCGCTTCGACTCAACTTCGGCAAGTCGAGTCGAAGCACCAAGGCGGCTTCAGAACGGCCAAGTTGGGTTTCGTGTTTCATAGATGCTCTACCGGACTTGCTTCGTCAAGTTAGCGCGTGCTTGAAAGCGAGGGCGCATTGCTCGTCTGGGGATGAGAGTATTGAACAATCTATTATAATAATGCCCATTTTGCTCCTATAAAACAACGCATCTCGTTTAGCAGTCATAAACAGGCACTAGGTGTGAGTGACCTGCATAAAATTGCTAACAATAAAAACTACATTTCAGTGCTACCCGCTGCTTCCACTTGATTGACATTTTTGGCTGGCAACGTGCTCCACATTGAGCCAATCCTAATTGAGCCATAGCCAGTTTTTCCCATGCTTTTTCTTTCTTGTGCACGTGTAGCTACTGACAAGTCTTTCCCGCACGCGCTCTGTTCGCCTTAGTTCGATTCGCGGCAGGAAAATGTCTGAGCAATCATCCCAAGAAGACTCCTGCTCCCAGCGGAGACCAGCGCCTCGGTTCACTTTCGAGGAAAAGGAATTGTTATTGGGTTTGGTTAACGCACGTCGGCATATATTAGAGTGCAAAAAAACCGATGTGTCGTCGCTGGCAAAAAAAAAAACGCCACTTGGAAGGAAATTGCCGGGATGTTTAACAGCAATCACTGGGTGACCCGACGGGACCCCAATCAGCTCAAGAAATGCTGGGCCAACCTAAACAAAAGTTGAAGGAAGACGACGCGAGGAAAAAGAGAGATCGCCACAAGACAGGTGAGCGCGGCTTGCAGGCCGTTTACAAATGTTTGTTCCTGCATGCTTTGTATGCCATGGATAAGGGCATGATTATTCTACTTCGGTCGGCGTAAGCAACGTGTACTGGAATGCATAGTTTTTTAGGAACAGTGTGATAACACGTAAATGGGCACGTAATAACGTTTCGGTGCAGAGTACTCTGCTTTATTTACAAACGCAGATAAATGCAACCTGCGTTAATAGTGTAAATAATGCCCAAGCAGCCTCCTGTACAGCCTCCGTAATTTTTAAAAACTACAGATAATGTTTGCTACATTCAAGTCAGTACGAAGACATGCGATTTCTGCTGCATAGAAGACTATGATGAGCGGGCAGTGCAGTGGGACGGAGGGCTCGCGCCAGGCCAGCAGCGAACTGACAATGGACGATTTTGCTCGGAGTTGGTACCATTCGCACACTATCGCGCCGCGAAGCCAAATTGGGTGCACCGTAGACCAGACGGTGTCTACACTGGCGACCTTCATGTTCATGAGGAAACTTGCCGCGCTATTGACAGTTGCTTGGCACTATTGAAAATCCGGAAGGCTGTACATACAGCTACCTACCTTTACTCATTCCTGGCACTGCTGGGACGGGTGGTACAAAAACGTAGCGAAAACAACACACAGTTGCATGCATTTGTGTGCCTTTGGTTGCTTTTGTGTGGCACTTCATGAACAAAATATTTTAATGGCGCATAGTCTATAAATTAAGAGTAGCTTCACTGTGTGCGGTGTCTTTTTTCTTTTCAGGAGGAGGGTCAGCTCAATGCACTGTGAGCGCTCAAAGTGAGAAAGTCATTGCTGTTGCCAGCCACATAATGACCAGGGTAGGCAACCAGACTGACTCTGATGGAGGCATCGACCTGCCACCAGTGGCAAGTTTGCCTGTTATAAGGTTGTTGCAGCCAATGGTGGATGGAGCAGGCAATGAAGAATCCATTATGCAGGTAAAGAAAGCACTTTGCATGTTGTAGAAAAACAACACTCCTCTCTTTATATTCCTTTGATGACAACGGCAGCGTGGACTGTCAATTGACGCTGTTTCAATGTTTTTTATTGCCTTGAACCTGCTATGAGGACTGTACAGTTCATGTAAACAAATTATAAAAATCTCATTTAATACAACACTGTGGAAACTGCTCTACATGTGGTTGGCTGAATGTTTGTGCAGATAAAGGCTGCATTGGTTGACAGTGCGAAAGGATGACCTGCTCCAAGCTGCATGTTGTTGGACAGCACTCTGAAGGCATTTTGTCTTGACGGCTTACATTCATGTGAGTGGTATCCTGTGTTCCTTTAGCTGAAAGCGAGGAGTTGGTTAACCGTCGGACACCGAGGGAGCAAGCATTCAGTGCTGCAACCTGAACTGCATTCATTATGACATTCTCTCCTGATGATGTTTTTGAGTCTTGTTTGCCATCCCTGCCTCACTTTAAACGAATGCCAACTTTAATGCAGTTTCATTATGCATGCACTCCATCACATAAATTTTCATATTTCTGTGTACTTGTACATGATGGTGCTCCAGGGATAAGGTAACAACATTCTTGTTGTGAATAATGGTGCAGCTTGCCTATGTGTAATGCTCAAAGCCTTTTCGAATTTGGCTGCTAGTTTCAAGGAAATTGTTAGTTTTGCAATGCAGAGGTTTCACTCGAAGCGCATGTTTTCTGTAGCCCTCAGGCTCAGGCTGCAGTATTTGTCACCTTTCTTGTATGCCTCACCTTGGCATTGGTGTCGCATATATGCGGCGAAGCAAGCAGGCAGGCATTACAAGGAAACCTTTGCAAAGAAAATGAAAGTGGATTAGCTCAGCTACTCCAGGATATACAAAGTGAAAGCTGTCGGCGTTCATTGGCATTGACAAAGTTCTAGACGCTGATTATTTTGAGGAAAGGAAGGGCGTATATCTGGCTCCCTGGGCCAGAGGACACGCATGAGTACAAACTAGCAAATATACTAAAATTAAAAAGAAACCCATTGAAAGAGCAAAAAAGCTGCAGGTGCAGAGTTGGAGGATAACCACATGTGTAAAACTCGGGGCCTGCGTGACTATCACTACTGTATCGGCAGAAAAAAATAAAGTGAGGTCATCAGGCAAAATTCAGAGTGAAAGGTGAGGAATATGGCAGAACAAAACAGAATGGCTAAACTGGGGCCCCCAGAAACAACGGCAGCTATTTGGCGCCGAGAAGGGCAAATGGTGCCTTATATAAGAACATTATAAAGCTTTCGTTATAATGTCTCTTCACCAATTGACGCAACAATCTGAGCTATTGAGGCAGACAGCTAATGTGTTGTAAGCTTAGATTTGTCCAACTAATTTTTACCTTTTCTTTTTTACAGAAGACGACTGGGAACCTCCGCTCGTGGATGAGGCGCAGTCACCAGCGGCTGCTGTTGGTAAGAGTGGGGCAACTCCAGAAGCAATTGAGCAGCAGAGCAATCTCTTTTTGCCTGCTGTGCAACCTGCTGATGCTTCCAGCACAGCTGCAGCAGGCAGCAGCAGTGCTACAGCTGCTTCTGGAGCTGCCGCTGGTCCTACTACTGCTGAAGCAGTGGCCACCGGTGATGCTGGCAGGGCTCAAAGAGGGCGGATGGCCCTTTTAGAAAGGTCTCTGGCAGATGAGAACGACTATAGAGCGGCCTTACTGTGCGAAGAGCATGGACTGCGTCTGCAGCTGATGCGAGAGGACCACAACAGTATTCTGCAAGAGCGGCAGGAGAAAAAACTCCTTGATATCCAGAAAAAAAAATTGGAATTGGAAATCTTAGAAATTGAAAAACAAATCAAACTTGAACAGCTGTGTAGGCTGCGAGAGGCACCAGAATAAACGGTGCCTATGACTGAATGAAACTGGAATGCTGTGTGAATGCTTGCACAAATATTATGTGGAAAATCCACATAACTACACTTCATTTGCACATGTACGTTTTAAGCACATGACTCGGTGGGAACAGACATACAGCCCCGTCACCATCTTGCATGCAAGTCTGACAAGCTATCGCATAGCAGGAGGCAGGTAGGATGGTTGCGTGGTACTTCTGCTGCTATGGCTATATTGATCTTTGGATGCAAACAGCAATTTATTCATAGAAATACGTATTGCTGTATGCTACAAATATGGCTGCTCTAGGAAGGAAAAACCTCCCCTGGCATTGCTTGCAAAACCAACCAGTAGGGAAAATTGCAGGCCACATTGTTAAAGTTTCCATGTATAAAAAGTCAACAATATTGACTCACGCAAGTCAACACCACATAAATGCTCAAAGGCCAACACCGCTCTCTACTCCTTCCATTATCTTTGCTGTCTCATCTATCCTAAACCCTCGCAGCTAGTGCCTCCTACTCAAGAACCAAAACCCTTAAGGAACGCGATTCCTCCTTTGCCGTCTACAAGGTGGGTCCATAGCTTGAGTCAATACAATGCCACAGCCTCCCGCTTTGCTGAAGTAATCTATTGCTTCAAAAATATGGCCACCACATTCCTGTGACAACCCGCACTAGGCATGACAAAAAAAGACTATAAAGAAGCATGCATCAAAAAAACACTTGCTCATGGCACCCACGTTCTGCTATTTCGAACCCTGCCAAACCATGTAACAATTTTAAAACATGCCAGTTCTCGATGAGTGGAATCAGTACAGTTCCAAGAAGGCCGGCTCAAATGCGAAGGCAGATTTAAGCTGTGACAGCCAGCCAGTAACTGCAGGTACAAATCAAAAGAACCGCTAGTCCAAGTGATTGCATGTAAAAGATTTCACTACAACACTTGCGAGCTAGAAGTAGCTACCTAGTCATATCACAAACCATTCATTGAATCCGCAAAAAAAAAATGTTGCAAACACTACTGGGGTCATAAATTATCTTTCAGTGGTCCACCATGACTGCGCAAGCAAGGCGTTCCCAAACATCAGTAGTGCCCACACACAATGATCTCGACTAACTGTTGGTGTTGGCTCATGACGACTCACTTTATGATCTAGGGTTTGTATTCAGCCATGCAAAGCAAGGCACCTAACAAACACCAGGTGCATTTGGCTCGAGAACAATGAATATTGAGTGCAACTGCTCGCAGACAGATTGTTTAGCCTTAGCAACCGTTACAGGAGTTCTATGTACGACCATGACCTTTACACTTGGAAATTAAAAATGCTCACAGGTCACACACTGTAGGTTTGTATGTTTCACCATGACACAACAATGCCTGGAATCCTCTCCGCACATATGCAGCAGTGAACTTCGCTTCTTTCTCTGTGCCAGTTACTGCCCGTTATGCAACTTTGTTGTAAGAGATTGAGCTGGACGAGGCATGTGGATCATGTCAGGAAGCCCATTTCAGACCTAAAGAATCGACCTTTTGCACCATACTATGACAACAACCAACTCCCACTTTGGACAGAGACGAGAGAGAGCGACAGTGCACAGCAAACCACTCGAGCATCGTTCCTTGAAAAGAAGGCTCCAGTGTGACAGCTGAAGGTTCGACCGTTCTACACCATCTTGAAAGCAAACCAAATGAAAAGAATACACTCATGTTTATATTTACCTCAATACAGCCAAAAAAAAAGTGAGAAATTTAATAACTGATTCATAACACACCTCTGTTGGCAAACCAGAAAACAAAACTTCGCAGTGATCTGGAATTTCATCATTGTAGGCAACCGGGAACGTCTCGTTTTGTTGTAAAAGGGATATTTGAAATTAATGATTGTGCTATGGGTTTTCCGGGCAGAAAGTACAAAGCGCAGAACTGCGTTCACAGACAGTCAACGGTTCCAGCAGCACCAATCCGAAGCACGCGCTCGCCGAGAGCAGTCCCGCTGCCACATGGGCACTTCTTTGTCATTACAATTGTGACATAAAAACAAATTTATACTCAACACATAGAAGACATGGAAGAGCCCAAGCTTGAAGTGCAAGCCGGGTGAAAGTGTCTCAACTCTTCTGCACAGCGTCTTCACCACAGAAACTTTATGGACTGTCGGATGGTTCGAAGAGAAGTGGAGATACCGGCCTGAGTGAGTTGGTTTGCGGCATACGGAGAATTGAAGGGCACTGTGCTTTCAGGACACGAGGACGTCCAAAAACGGCAGGGAGTTATCTTGTTCCACCTCTAGCGTGAACTGAATGTCAGGAACTTTGGTTTCGGGACTGAAACCACAGTATCCTTCAATTTTCTGTTTACCGCAAACCAACTCCCTCAGGCCGGTATCTCCACTTCTCTTCGAACCACCGACAGTCCATAAAGCATCAGTGGTTAAGGCGCTGTTCTGAAGAGTTGAGACATACTGCAGCACAAAACTTGACAGAAAAAAAGAACAACGCACTATATTCAAAGAACTCATCCTGAACGGCTACCCAAGACCTTATTCAGAAAATCGTTCGGCGTCAAAAACACTACATTCGCCAAGAAATCAACGCACAAAGACCAACGCCACCACCAAAATACGTCACTTTACCTCATGTCGGAGGTGTCAGCGAAACCATCGCCTGAATCATGAAAAAAGCGGGTCTCCAGGTTGCGCACAAGCCCAAAAATACTGTTGCGCTTTGCCTACCTGTTCCCAAAGACCGACCGCGGAGCGAAACAGCCCAAGGCATTGTCTACAAAATTCCTTGCGCCGATTGCGACGCAAGCTACATGGGGGAAACTGAAAATTTCACAGAAAGAATTAAGCAACACAAAAACGACATCCGCAAATTCGCAAGACAGCGCAATCCAGTAGCCGAACATTCTGTGTACTCCAACCATAGAATCAACTTCAAAGAAACCCGCATCCTTGGAAGCGAAACAATTTTCCACGAAAGGCTGCTTTTTTTTTAATCCTGGCACATCCAAACCACTCCAAACAACAAAAACCGCACAAAAGGATACCTGCTCCTAGTATATGCCCAGGGACTTCGCTCTTCAACTCAAAGAAAAAAAGTCGCCATTGACCGCCTGCCTGCAGCGCGACAACGTGACTAACAGCCTTAAGCCCCTGCCCCTCCCCCACGCCTTTCGCATCACAGGTGTCGTCCGTTTGAACCCCTCCTCTCCTTCATACTTGAAAGACGCTAGCTACGGCCCTCAGTCACCCCTGATGAATGAGCCGAGTCGGCTTCGAAACGTTGGGTTAAAATTAAAATTTTTGGTTGGAGATGTGCAGTTTATTATAAGTCTTGAAACCCAACCATACAGGCAAATTGTTAAAATGCTTAGTTTTCAATCCATTCATTGCGTTGCACTTGACTGCTGGCTCTCCTTGGTATGTTGGGCCCATACATCTGCTTTGAAAAATATTTTGCCACTGGCCAAGTAGAATGCGTTCGTCAAAAGAGCACTAGACGAAAAAATATTAGGAGTGTTTTGTTCGAGTCAAGTGCCTTCATTCGAAAGAAAATCATGACGGAGTGGATCAGGGTACCATTTCGCAACTCAAACTTTCGTTGAGTGTCAACTGCTTCTCTCGCTTCTATGTGCCCTTGTCCTATCTACTGTGTGTTTTTTTTCTTTTCTTTTTGCAAACTAAAGCGTTTTCTAGTACTGCTTCTAGCGGGAAGAAAATAGCACGATACAGGTGAGTGACACAACAACTTTTAAGCAAGCCTACAGTCTTATCTGGGCCTCCTTGCTGGAGAACCGTTTATCGTGATCCTTCTGGGTATTTAGGATGAGGAGCTGGAAGCAAGATATTGAGAAGCCGCTTTCAATAAAAAGATAGCTGTTAAAGATATATATTGGCGGGCGCCATCCTTATCATGCAAGACCCTTTTATCAAACAAGAAAAGATGAGATCGCAGTTCCTCGCTGAGTACCCTTTTGAGCCCACGGCAAGTGGATGGTTTTTGTAGTTTGAAAGGCAGTGACGCCCGTGAGTGCTAACGAAGCTTGGCGAACGAATCTATGAAGTTTGCGGAGTGCCACAGCCACGTTCTATTCCTTATTATTTCTTTCTTTTGTTCCAGGCGCTACGTCATCCACTCAGGCGTATTGTAAATAAACGTCCGAGAAAATGCGCATATGCCATGTCTGTTGCATTTATGAGTTGCCTTATCTTCACGTCTCTCTGGAGCCTATAAACATGTTGTGACAATATTAAGTAAAGGAAAATTACGGTGCAACACTTCGTTGAGCTAATGTGAGCCATTACCGCGGTCCTCTTATTTGAAAGACGGATTACTTTTGCTTCTAAAAAACAGTTTTGTCTTCACTACGACAGTAAATAAACACTCGCCTGGAAAATAGCTAGGCATTACCATGCGATTATTAATGTGAACCCTATAGCGTAAATTCCAGAGTTCAAATAAAATATCCTCCTTGCGCATAGAACGGGTCACTATGACTAAAAAAAAAAAAACATTACGGATACAGGTGATAAGGCATCCCTCAACAAGCAGACAACAACGCACTGAATTGTTTTTTTGCTCATTTTCGAGGCGAGACAACACCGCTACTTACTACCAGGCGGCGATCGCAGTGTCTGTAACCTGTTTGCCGTGACAAAGAATGTCAGAGGTACGAACATGATCACTTGAAATGTGTGACCAACCTCAGACTTTAATGGGGTCTGAATAATGTCTTGGCAACGTTACCAAAGAGCTAACAATAGCGAACACAGTGTGACTAGAAATTAGGCATGTCGGAGAACGGACAGTTCTAGCTTGTACTAAAAAAAAGAGGTGATCTGGCTATTTACGGCTTACAAGCTAAACGACTTACAGGAGAGATGTTTCCTGTTTGACTCCGACTTTCTCTGTAAAGAACACTTTTTTTTTGGTGCAAAACGAAACTTACAGTAAAAAGAAAAAAATGCAAAGAACAAATTTGTATTAAAATCGATATTTCGGTGGAGTTGTCAGTTCTTCACACGACACGAGGGCTGTTAAACAGTTCCCCCTTTTTTTCGCATTTATGTCTGTTGTTATGCTTTCCTTTCCCTTTCAGGGTTTTTGTTATCTCTTTAAATTTTTTTTCTTGTGGGCTGGTTTTAAATTAGGCTTTCTTTTCTTTGACGCAGTACTTCTTGGCTCACTGGTTGTTATAATCTGTTTAGTTCGCAATTTTTTGGTATTGTGGAGCGCTGTAACGAAATATTCCTTGCGTATGAAAATGGTCAAGTACAGTGAACAAAGAAGACACCTTTAAGCGGGTGACTGATGACTCCAAACAACTTAAATCCTTGTAGCCGCAGGAGATTCGAATTGTATGTCATTTTCCTTTAAGAATAAACAAAGTGGTGAGTGAGCGTACGCTTCTTCTTCTTTAAGTGAATTCAATACTATTCCTTGCGCCCGCCTACATGTTAGAATGGATGCTCAACGACTCGACCAACCTCAACCTCGAAATTCATGGTCTTCCCGAGAAAGATGATGAAAACCTGCTCAATACTGTCAATGAAATTGCCCAGCAGATAAAGGTACCTGAGCTTACCGCAGAATCAATCGGGGCACTGCACCGGCTGCCCGCCAAACAAGGTAAAGCACCTGGAATAATTGTTCGTTTCCTCCGACAGAAAGACCGCGACTATTGGCTTTCACAGAGTAAGGCAGTGAAAAACACAAAAGATTCTGTGTTCATCACAGAAAATCTGACAAAGGGGAACAGAGAACTGTTGTTCAAGACGAAACAATGGGCCAAAGTCTACAACTATAAGTTTGCCTGGCATCACAACGGCAAGATTTTGCTTCGCAAGGCAGAAGGTCTTTCCGCACAGGTCATACGGAGCGTAGACGATCTCTCAGAGCTTGAGTAATTCTTTTCCTCCATTCATAAAGAGTATTTAGAGGACCCTTATGCGTCATGTTTGAGCAATGTTTTAAACCAAATGACTTGTGTTCGCTTATCAAAGGAAGACCTGCATCAACCCTTACCTTCTTGCACCTGAATCTGCAATCAGCCCGAAATAAGAGTGATGAATTTTGTGCATTTCTAGAACAATTTGACTTTGATTTTACAGTCATCATGATGACTGAAACGTGGTACAGTGACACCAGTGATGTGATGCATCTCAGTGGTTACAAGCCATTAGTTATGAACCGTGAATGTAAGCGCGGCGGTGGTGTTTGTCTATATCTTAAATGTGGAAATGGCTATGAAATTATGAGTGACTTATCACTGTCTACTGATCATTATGAAGCTATTTGTGTAAAGAGTGGTAATTTTGTGTTCTCTGTCATGTATAGGCCACCCGAAGGTGACCTAAACAAGTTCTTTAGTTATTTAGATTTGGTGTTTTCCTCTGTAAATCAGTGTAACTACACAATGGTTCTTGGTGGTGACCTTAACATCGACATTCTCTCTTGCACCTGAAACAAAAAGAGTATTTAATGATCCTTGCGTCGCATTCATTTTACAACGTTCTGGAGCCCCTACACGCGTTACTGCAAATAGTGCAACGGCAATTGACTTATTTATTACTAATATTCTTGATAATAATATACTTAGTGGTACTGTAACAGCAGCAATTAAAGATCATTTACCTATATTTCTGGTTGCCGATCAGAAACCTATACCCGCAAAAAATTGCATGCAAAGTTTTATCATTCAGGATGTTACAGAAAATACACTTCAGCTGTTTCGAAACGAAATAGCTATCACACGCTGGCACGACTTGCTATGTTACTCTTCGCCCAATGACGCATATGACCATTTTATTTCACTGTTTTCTTCCATATACAAGAAGCATTTTCCATATAAAGTAGTAAAGAAACCCAAACGTGCACGAAAGCCCTGGATGACTAATAAATTACTAAAAATGATAAAAGTTAAAACAAGGATGTATCACAATTTTCTTGAGAGTCGGGACCCTGAATTTCTAGAAGATTTTAGAAAATACCGGAACTTGTTAAATAAGTGTTTGAAGCGTGCGAAACGCGACTATTATGCACATCTATTTGACGGAATTACGGATTCTAGACAAGCATGGAAGAAATTGAGTTCAATTCTACCTTCCAGGAATCAGACAAGAACTTTGGAATTAAAAATAGATGGCCAACAGTACGAGGGAAAAGCACTAGCAGAAAAATTCAATGATTATTTTCTCTCATTAGTCGAGAGTACTTACAACACCGACGCCCAGCGATATCTATCTGCCCCATTAGAACATTTCGTTTTTTTGAATCCTACTGACGAGTGTGAAGTCCTGAATTTATTCCATGCTTTGAAGAGAAGCAAATGCGAGGATATAGATGGAATAAAAATGCAGCCGGTTAGCTTTGTCATTGACCTTATTGCCCCATACCTAACCCATATTTACAACCTAGTTTTGTATACCGGTGTATTTCCAGAGAAACTTAAGACTAATAAAGTGACAGTAGTGTACAAAAGTGGAGAAAAAGATAACTTAGGGAATTATAGGCCAATATCAATATTACCAATATTTTCAAAACCACTCGTGAAAATCATCTTTATAAGACTCACTGGTTTCTTTGATGCTAACTCTGTTATTACATCATCGCAATATGGCTTCCGGACAGGTAGATCTACTGAGACAGCTCTATTTCACCAAAAAGAATTCATTTTAGATAATATTGAAAGGAAGCTACTAACACTAGGACTATTTGTGGATTTCTCCAAGGCTTTTGACAGAATCAATCATAATATCCTACTAGACAAACTGTCTTGTTATGGTGTTCATGGTATTTCTTTTAATTTGGTTCAAAGTTACTTGACAAATCGACATCAAGCAATATGTATAGGAAATGAAATGTCCTCATTACAAAAAAATAAGCATGGCGTACCTCAGGGGAGTATTCTCGGCCCACTGTTTTTCAATGCTTACATCAATGACCTTGTATCTCTAGATAGCACCATAAATTATGTTATATACGCCGACGACACCAGTACATTTTTTACAGGAAGCAATGCAAATGACCTTGTCAAATCCACCAACCTATTCTTGGACAAACTATGTAAATGGTCAAGCGCTAATAACCTAAATATAAACTGTTCCAAAACAAAAGCAGTTCTCTTTCAAGCTAAACAAACAAATGTTCGCATTAATCCACTGAAGTTCGATAATACTGAAATAGAATTTTGTTCATCAGCAAAATCCCTGGGTGTCGTTTTTGATGAAAACATGCTATGGGATTTTCACGCCGAAAACATACAAACTAAACTGTGCAAAGCATTAGGTATAATGAGAAAAGTACATTTTTTACCTGTCCCCCAAAAACTAATGCTTTATAACACGCTTTTTGCACCTCATCTATTATATTGTCATCTTGTTTGGGGTACTGGCACCAGGAAATTACTAAATAGATTGGTTACATTACAAAAAAATGCAGTTAGAGCCATTTCAAACTATCCATATAATGCCCACACTTCCGACCTATTCCTTAAATACAAGATTACTAAAATTTCCACGCTTTATGAGCGCCAATTGCTGGCATCTTTGAAATCTGAAATCCATAAAAATATAACAACATTACGAGCCGTTGCAAACTTGCAGATTAACATATCATCTCGCTCCACCCGCCACCATGAACATTGGCACGTTCCGCGATCACGTACTAACTACGGTCTCCAGATGCTTCGAAACAGGCTGCCTAGTACACTTAACAAATATAAGCTAACGGAAGAGCAGCTGCGGGTTCTAACCAAGAAAAAATTATTCGATATTATTAACTAACCTGTACTGTTAGATTTGAATGTATTTTTTAACTTATGCACTCATTCACTGTTTTTTCACTTACCTTGTTCGCATATTTTTTTCCATTTGTTCCTTGTTATTCTTCCCATCATATATATTTTATGTCCTTCTAAACTGTCGTGCTTGCTGCAATGTGGTTCGGGGAGACGGGGCCAGTCAAGCTGCCCTTGACGCAGCTTTTATCCCGTCACCCTCCCCACACATCGTACATGCCCTGTACTTGTTGTGGGAAATAAACTGAAACTGAAACTGAAACATATTCCACTCTCGCAGTCACCATCTATGCACACATTCACTCACAGCAGAACACAGTCCACTCAAGAAGTCACCACCTATGCACATATTCAGTCACAATAGAACATAGCCCGTCCTTTGCAACAACACATGGTCGTCGGTTTCTTACGCGGCCTTTTTTAAGGCACGCAGCTGTTTTCAGGCTCAGTGGAAACAGCCGGCACAACCTAAAGGCAGACCTTTGTGGCAGGCATTATTTACAGGTGGCGCCAAGCCTAGTCTGGTTACATCTGGAGATTCATGCATGTGAACCTCAGCTGGGCCCAGCTGCGGCGGCAAATGATCTACAGACCAAAAGGAAACAGGAAGGTGACGCGGGATTTTTTATATTTTATTTGTTGATTGTGCCCACACGAATAAATGAAATCATATGGAAGCCAAATTGTAAGAAAAGCACAAATAGTAGTTGTACGTTAGGCTTCATAAGGAAGCGGTTTGTTTTGTTCTTTGTAGTTGCTCTTTCTAAAACATCCAGATATCTGCTTGAACTAGAATTGGGTTTTGATATATGAGGATCTGATATCGAGTTTGTCAGAAACATCACGACGTGACAGGTCTGGACCGATATGCTTTCTAATAGAACAGAAAAAATGTTTAGCTTAAGGATTTTCACTCGAAGTTTATATGGTTTAAATTTATTAATTTCCTATCATATGATGAAGGGTCGGTTTGCGTATTCATTCAAGTTAAATCTAACTGGTGTAACATTTTTCGTTTCAAAATATTTTTGGTTATGTTTAGTACACGGGTATAGCAAGATGCTTGCATATTAGAGTTGAGGCCTCATGGTGCAATATTTACAATGTAGACTTATGCAAAAAGTGGTAATTTACAGTCACTATAAAAAAGAAAACTTACGAAATAAAACCACTTTTACACGCAGGTTCCGCAATAGATGCTTTGCTGTATCTGCACCTAAGAATTTGCAGATTTGGCAGTTTTGAGAATTCTTCAAGAGGTAACAAGCCCAAATTATATTTCTAATTATCCGAAATTTCTTGAATGTTTTCGGAAGATATGCACAGTTGTTAGATTTAAAAACCATGCACCATTTTTTGCACGATCTAAACATAATGTAGAATCCATTTTTCAAGTTATTCTCACGACATCATCTTCGTTATTTGTATCTTCTCTTATTCTTCAGCGAATGACTGGATAAGCACAAATGGGCTAACTACTTCAACAGTATTATTATATTCAAAACAAAAACCAAAACCCCACCCACTTCCCAGGGGAACACCAGCTATTCTAAGCAGCGGTTTCAGGTATGAAACCACGGGTGCCGACGAGGATAGCGAACTGAATAATTTTTTTTTCTCCTGTGACATATTTGTATCAGCAGGCGTTTCGATAACAGCTAAAAATACGGAACAGCTAAAAGAGCGGCACCTTTAACCGCTGCCCGTATTAATAAAGGCTAGCATACAATGACAATGTCAGATGAATGCTACAAAATAGGTAGTGAAATAAAAGTCATCTTTGATATAACGGGTGAACTTAGTCTACGGGGGTTTAACGTCCCAAAGCGACTCAGGCTATGAGAGACGCCGTAGTATAGGGCCCCAGAAATTTCGACCACCTGAGGTTCTTTAACCTGCGTTAACATCGCACAGAACACGGGTCTCTAGCATCTTGCCCCCATTGAAATTGGACCGCCGCAGCCGGGTTCGAACCCGCGTTTTTCGGGCCAGCAGCTGAGTGCCATAACCACTCAGCCACCGCGGCGGCCACGGGTGAAATTTGTTAAATATAATCGAAATTATATATTTCGTTAATTTTAAAAGATGTTTAAATGTTGTAACAGCGTAGAAGTTTTTTAATGATTTTATAATACGACATGAAGTAAAACTGTCCATTGTTGAGCTAGACGATGCATCGTCGAACGAGGAAAAGGAACAGCTTAGAGGCATCGCAAGAAATTCAGTTAGAGATGTGCTAAGGAGGAGATCTGGGTAAGTTCGCACATACTTAGAAGCGGTTTTGCGCAGCGGAACACACAAGATAAAACAGAACTTACACCACAAGTGAGTTATTTCTTGTTTTGTGTGTTGCGCTGTGTAAAACCGCTTCTAATTATGTACCAACTTGCCCACATCTCCACATTAACCTATTTATTTCTAGATGTTTGGGGCCTTTTGTACACTTCGTTTTCCAAAATCCTTCTTCATGTGCAAACCTAAAAAAAAAACAACGCTCACGGTGCCAATTCTTTCTATTCCTGTGTGTTGCGCTCTGTAAAAACTACAGGGACACACTGTGGGCTTAAAGTGTGCATGGCGAAAGCCTTCCTTAACCCTGATTACTGTGTCACCTTGACAGCCTGTTGCTAACTGTTGATACACGCAACCGTGCGTGCGCCGCGGCACCAGCTGCCACTGGGGAGACTGGCGCGACTGACGTCACTGTTGCTATGCGCACATGCGCATGCTCCGCCTGCTGCTGGGGATGCGAGGAGGATGCGTGCCGGTGAGGGAGGGTAGGAGCTGGCACTGCGCCAAGGTAAGTCGGACGGACACCGTCACCGCGAGTATGAGCGCTTAAAGGCTTTCTTCTTAAAACCGCTTCGAAGTTAGAGACAACTCTGTGTCTGTTGCCTTGTTCTCTTGCCAATCAAGTTGCGGCGCTTCCTTCGCCGGTGGACGTTTGACCGTGCATCTGTCAGTCGCACTCCGGAAAAAGTTCGTATATAATTCGCTGTGGCGGGCATGCTACCCTGGCTTTCATGGCTCTTTATTCCAGAATTCAGCTCATCTCAAAATTGCGGAGCCTTATTTTAGCCCTTTTTCTGTCGCCGAGCATTATTAACATGCTTAGTATGAACGAGAGACGCCTTTTTTTCCCGATATGCTCGAGGTTTAACCGAAGAAGCCTTCACATGTATAAACACTTGGCTACAAGATAGCTACGAAAATGTAAGGAAGCATTTGAAACTGGACGAATGAGGGCCTTTTTTGTCAGCCAAGATATGCCAGAAGTGTTTGGAAGGGGGGGGTGGGGGGGGGGGAGGACGATCAGAAGAGAAAATAAAGAAGGTAAAAGAGCCTTTGGACGTGCCAAATTACACAGTTTTATTGTCGCGTTTCGTTGTAACAGTGCGCTTTGGAAAGTTGAACTCGGAGTTCCAAGACCATGCAGAAACTGAAAACGGCAACCTGCAGCTCACAACTGCTAGCTAAAAAGCGAGTCAATTCTTGCACTTAAATACCATGTACAACAACTCAAGTAGCCATTGAATATACGCAGTTGGTTCCGTGCTCAAACTTTCCTTCCTATGAAGATATCGATGAAAATGACAGTATAGTCCACGGGCGATACTAACTCTTGCCCCGACGGGAGCGCAGCTGCTGCAGGATAAACTCGCCGCCGCGCGAGCTCCAACGGCTGCAATTCGATCGCGGCGGCTAGTCCTGCTGCATTCTTAGTTTGCTATGACTACCGATGTAAAACAAAAACCTTTGAGTGGTCGCACCACTGTCTATTGCGCAGGCTTGCACGAAGTCGGTCTGACAGCTCCATTCGCTTAATCGCGCTTGTCTCGCGGCAAACGTCGCATCACACATAGCGCATGTCGGTTGCCGGAGTGAAGATATGAATGCAGATTGCATGCAACGTTAATTTATATTGGCTCCGTACGTGTCACTCCAGAATATGTTGCAACATCTTCGTTGACGGCGCGAAACCAGATGAGACCAACCCGGTTCACTACCGCTCGCACTGTCGTGAACGCGACACTCTGCCCTCCGTCTAGGCGATCGCTATAACAGTGCTAATTTTTGTGGGAGAAAAAAATTACTTCCCGAACTAATTTGTTCTGAGCACAAATTCTCGTAGCTTTGTTGAACCCCCTCCCATTTCGATTACCAACCTATGATGATTTCAGAAAATAACGCCACACGTTGAAGGCTCTCCTGCTACAGAACCTGTTTCTACATAAAGCATGCTAGCCAGCCCGCAGTCAGTAATACTAGTCCGGAACACGACGACAAATGCGCTCACTTCATCTTTATTTCAGGTCGCCGAGCATCTCCTTATATACCGTCAAAACAAACGCCCAACTGGGAGAAGAAATTTAACACGTGGCGGTAAGGAGTGACACGGCAAAGGACAAAATAAAACAAAAAATTCTAAGATAACTCCGGGATTGTACACTGGATCAAACCCCAACAGAAGCTCACTTATCATTACAAAACAGACAGGGAGAGGAACAAGAAATGGATGATAAGGACATAGCAAACGCTTATTTACAACAGCCAACAGCTGCCACGGCAGAAGGATTTGACAAAAAATTCTTTCATAAAAAAACCGACATGTTAAAGCTAAATAAAAACACACAGGCCAAAGATACACGAATAATTCAAGAACGTCTATGTTCAGCTTGCTAGAGCAAAAATTTTCAAATTTAGAAAATCGCTACACTAGACAGCTATTACTCCAAAGCCCATTTGAGCGCTGCAAATCATAGAAATGGCACCACTTAGAAGGCTACCAAAAATTCGCTTGAAAAAAAAAGGGGGGGGGGGGCAGATGGGTGGCGAGAACCAAGCGGGACCTTAAAGGTACAAAATTGTCGGCTCCAGATTAGCCACAAATAGCGCGAGATAGGGTTAATCGCCGCCGCCTTCGTTACTTATCATGAGAAGCTACGAAAGTACGGATCTGAACTGACATATCTCCTGCGTTTTCCGGGGGCACTAAGTGCAGCTGAAGGCGAAGCTAGAACGACGGATGAGTAGTATTGTCCAGAAGCAATGCAAATTATAAGCAGACAAGCATGGGAAGATGAGACTGCGAACGTCCAGCACATACACATGAGTCAGAAGACAGACGTCTGGTAGCTAGTGTCGAGTCAATTTTTACTGGTATCCGTTCAAACAGGTGGACGACTAACGTTCAGTATACAATCAAAAATCGTTTGACGGAGATTTATTGTATGACCTACTTTTTTTTTGCAACGCGGACTACCGGTGCTCCTTTTCCTATTGCGTTTGAACACCATGTAACGTCATGAATGGTATGCCGTGCTCAGTGTGCGCTTATTCCGTTTGGTTATATTTCGCAGCAAACAAACGGTGATAGGATGTGTTCAAGTTGCCTGGGCAAGAACATATATTTCGATCGGATACCAAAAATTATTTTAATAACAATCACGAGAAGAATGTCATCGTTTCTGATGGAGCTGTTTCCAATTTCAAGAGTTACCAAATGTGCTGGGTAATTCTTTAATATTGAATGGCCAGATTATTCCCATCTAGGGGTTGTTCTCACAATTCGTGTCCCTTCACTGCGTTATAATAAATTGCACATCTCCAAACAAAAACTTTAATTTTTAATTTTAACCCAACGTTTCGAAGCCGTCTCGGCTCCTTCATCCGGGGTGAATGAGGGAAGTAGCTAGCGTCTTTGAGGGAGGAGAGGGGGCTAAAGGAACGACAGATGAGATGCGAAAGGCGTGGTGGAGGGGGAGAGGGGTAAGGCTGTTAGTCGCGTTGTCGCACTGCAGGGAGGCGGTCAATAGAGACTTTTTTTCGTTGAGTTGAAGCGGGAAGTCCCTGGGCATATACTAGAGGCAGGTATCCTTTTGTACGGTTTTTGTTGTTTGGAGTGGTTTCGATGTGCCAGGATTACAAAAGCAGCCTCTCGTGGAAATTTGTTTCGCTTCCAAGGATGTGGGTTTCTTCGAAGTTGATTCTATGGTCGGAGTCCTCGGAATGTTCGGCTACTGGATTGCGCTCTCTTGCAAATTTGCGGACGTCGTTTTTGTGTTGCCGAGTTGTTTCTTTGAAATTTTTGGTTTTCCCTATGTAGCTTGCGTCGCAGTCGGTGCATGGAATTTTGTTGACAATGCTTTGGGCTCTTTCGCACCGCGGCCGGTCTTTGGGAACAGGTAGGCAAAGCGCAACAGTGTTTGTGGTCTTGTGCGCAACCTGGAGACCCGCTTTTTTCAGGATTCGGGCGATGGTTTCGCTGACACCTCCGACATAAGGTAAAGTGACGTAATTTGGTGGTGGGGTTGGTCTTTGTGCGTTGCTTTCTTGGCGAATGTCGTGTTTTTGACGTCGAATGGTTTTCTGAATAAGGGCTTGGGTAGCCGTTCATGATTAGTTCTTTGAATATCGTGCGTTGTTCTTTTTTTATGTCAAGTTCTGTGCTGCAATGTGTCTGAACTCTTCTGCACAGCGTCTTCACCACAGAAACTTTATGGACTGTCGGGTGGTTCGAAGAGAAGTGGAGATACCGGCCTGAGTGAGTTGGTTTGCGGCATACGGAGAATTGAAGGGCACTGTGCTTTCAGGACACGAGGACGTCCAAAAACGGCAGGGAGTTATCTTGTTCCACCTCTAGCGTGAACTCAATGTCAGGAACTTTGGTTTCGGGACTGAAACCACTGTATCCTTCAATTTTCTGTTTACCGCAAACCAACTCCCTCAGGCCGGTATCTCCACTTCTCTTCGAACCACCGACAGTCCATAAAGCATCAGTGGTTAAGGCGCTGTTCTGAAGAGTTGAGACATACTGCAGCACAAAACTTGACAGAAAAAAAGAACAACGCACTATATTCAAAGAACTCATCCTGAACGGCTACCCAAGACCTTATTCAGAAAATCGTTCGGCGTCAAAAACACTACATTCGCCAAGAAATCAACGCACAAAGACCAACGCCACCACCAAAATACGTCACTTTACCTCATGTCGGAGGTGTCAGCGAAACCATCGCCTGAATCATGAAAAAAGCGGGTCTCCAGGTTGCGCACAAGCCCAAAAATACTGTTGCGCTTTGCCTACCTGTTCCCAAAGACCGACCGCGGAGCGAAACAGCCCAAGGCATTGTCTACAAAATTCCATGCGCCGATTGCGACGCAAGCTACATCGGGGAAACTAAAAATTTCACAGAAAGAATTCAGCAACACAAAAACGACGTCCGCAAATTCGCAAGAGAGCGCAATCCAGTAGCCGAACATTCCGAGTACTCCAACCATAGAATCAACTTCAAAGAAACCCGCATCCTTGGAAGCGAAACAAATTTCCACGAAAGGCTGCTTTTTTTTTTTTAATCCTGGCACATCCAAACCACTCCAAACAACAAAAACCGCACAAAAGGATTCCTGCTCCTAGTATATGCCCAGGGACTTCGCTCTTCAACTCAAAGAAAAAAAGTCGCCATTGACCGCCTGCCTGCAGTGCGACAACGTGACTAACAGCCTTAACCCCCTCCCCCTCCCCCACGCCTTTCGCATGAAAGGTGTCGTTCGTATGAACCCCTCCTCTCTTTCATACTTTAAAGACGCTAGCTACGGCCCTCAGTCACCCCTGATGAAGGAGCCGAGTCGGCTTCGAAACGATGGGTTAAAATTAAAATTTTTGGTTGGAGATGTGCAGTTTATTATAAGTCTTGAAACCCAAACATACAGGCAAATCTGTCAAAATGCTTAGTTTTCAATCCCTTCATTGCTGGCTCTTCTTGGTATGTTGGGCCCATCCATCTGCTTTGAAAAATATTTTGCCACTGGCCAAGTAGAATGCGTTCGTCAAAACAGCACTAGACGAGGAAATATTAGGAGTATTTTGTTCGAGTCCAGTGCCTTCATTCGAAAGAAAATCATGACGGAGTGGATCAGGGTACCATTTCGCCACTCAAACTTTTGTTGAGTGTCAACTGCTTCTCTCGCTTCTATGTGCCCTTGTCCTGTCTACTGTGTGTTTTTTTCTTTTCTCTTTGTAAACTAAGGCCTATTCTAGTACCGCTTCTAGCGGGAAGAAAACAGCACGATACAGGTGAGTGACACAACAACTTTTAAGCAAGCCGACCGTCTTAACTGGGCCGCCTTGCTGGAGAACCGTTTATCGTGATCCTTCTGGGCATTTAGGATGAGGAGCTGGAAGCAAGATATTGAGAAGCCGCTTCCAACAAAAAGATAGCTTTTAAAGATATATAATGGCGGGCGCCATCCTTATCATGCAAGACCCTTTTATCAAACAAGAATAGATGAGATCGCAGTTCCTCGCTGAGTACCCTTTTGAGCCCACGGCAAGTAGATGGTTTTTGTAATTTTAAAGGCAGTGACGCCCGTGAGTACTAACGAAGCTTAGCGAACGAATCTATGAAGTTTGCGGAGCGCCACAGCCACGTTCTATTCCTAATTATTTCTTTGTTCTGTTCCAGGCGCTACGTGATCCACTCAGGCGTATTGTAAATAAACGTCCGAGAAAATGCGCATATGCCATGTCTGCTGCATTTATGAGTTGCCTTATCTTCACGTCTCTCTGGAGCCTGTAAACATGTTGTGACAATATTCAGTAAAGCAAAATTATGGTGCAGAACTTCGTTGAGCTAATGTGAGCCATTACCGCGGTCCTCTTATTTGAAAGACGGATTACTTTTGCTTCTAAAAAGAGTTTTGTCTTCAGTACGACAGTAATTAAACACTCGCCTGGAAAATAGCTAGGCATTACCATGCGATTATTAATGTGAACCCTATAGCGTAAATTCCAGAGTTCAAATAAAAAATCCTCCTTGCGCATAGAACGGATCACTATGACTAAAAAAAAAACATTACGGATACAGGTGATAAGGCATCCCTCAAAAAGCAGACAACGACGCAGTGAATTGTTTTTTTGGCATTTTCGAGGCCAGACGACACCGCTACTTACTACCAGGCGGCGATCGCAGTGTCTGTAACCTGTTTGCCGTGACAAGGAATGTCAGAGGTACGAACATGATCACTTGAAATGTGTCACCAACCTCAGGCTTTAATGAGGTCTGAATAATGTCTTGGCAACGTTACCAAAGAGCTAACAATAGCGAACACAGTGTGACTAGAAATTAGGCATGTCGGAGAACGGACAGTTCTAGCTTGTACTAAAAAAAAGAGGTGATCTGGCTATTTACGGCTTACAAGCTAAACGACTTACAGGAGAGATGTTTCCTGTTTGACTCAGACTTTCTCAGTAAACAACACTTTTTTTGGTGCAAAACGAAACTTACAGTAAAAAGAAAAAAATGCAAAGAACAAATTTGTATTAAAATCGATATTTCGGTGGAGCTGTCAGTTCTTCACGCTACACGAGGGCTGTCAAACAGTTCCCCCTTTTTTTCGCATTTATGTCTGTTGTTATGCTTTCCTTTCCCTTTCAGGGTTTTCGTTATCTCTTTAAATTGTTTTTCTTGTGGGCTGGTTTTAAATTAGGCTTTCTTTTCTTTGACGCAGTACTTCTTGGCTCACTGGTTGTTATAGTCTGTTTAGTTCGCAATTTTTTGGTATTGTGGTGCGCTGTAACGATATATTCCTTACGTATAAAAATGGTCAAGTACAGTGAACAAAGAAGACACTTTTAAGCGGGTGACTGATGACTCCAAACAACTTCCAACCTTGTAGCCGCAGGAGATTCGAATTGTATGTCATTTTCCTTTCAGAATAAACAAAGTGGTGAGTGAGCGTACGCTTCTTCTTCTTTAAGTGAATTCAATACAATTTCTTGCGCCCGCCTACATGTTAGAATGAATGCTCAACGACTCGACCAACATTGCACAAACTTGAGGCAAGAGACGCGTCCTTTCTAGCATTCCACTAGTCTCGTTTGTTCCAAGATTGAAATGATGGCAGTATTGCATTATTTTAGAACGGGAAGCTCTTAAGAGCTGTTCTGACGTATGGACGTCCAGCACCTCTCGGAGCAGTCAGAAGGCCTAATCGGAACCTGCGCTCAAACCACTCGAAGAACCGCTGTTCGCCGGGGCTGGCGCCGCGCACTCCGCAACAGCTGGCGCCACGCAGTGCAGATGGCCTCGCTTGATTCGGAGCCACGGGTTAGCGGCATGGTCTCGGTATACGTGCATCATGCTATAAGCACACGGTGCAGCAAGTGGAGCATGTTACAGAGTGCTTTGCATGGCGGACGGAATACGTTTAGCACTGCAATCCTCATGTGCTGTGATAGGTGCTCGTGACAGGCAGGGAAAATTAAAGGAAGAAAAAAAACAACCTCAACGTGATAGAGTTTATGCCCAACCCGATCATCGACTTCACTTTCAGCTTCAAGCCGACTATTCCGTGTAAAGCCACTATCTTATCTTTCAACCAGCTTACAGTCATAACCGTTGCTATTTATTTTAATATTTCGTACGCCGATTTGCGCCAGCGGATTGAAACAATGCAACAGAGTACGACAGAATTCTGTGAGAGCCAGCACGGTCGCCCGCATAAGTTCGGGTTTTCTCACTGAGCAGTAAGAACCTCTCATTTTTTCGTTTAATTTTCTCTGTGTTGTGCTAGCTGCGGCTACTGTATCGAAGTAAAGTTCTTAAATTGCCTCCCACTAAATGGCTCTCTGGGTGATGCTCCCCGCCTTTTCTATCGATTATTTTCTATTAGACCACCATTCCTCTTTTCTCCACAAGACAACAACATCCCAACTTTAAGCATGATATCTTTTGAGACACATTTCGGGAAATTTTGGCCAACACCACCCACAAAGCGCGGCGAATTTAAGGTCGAACATGAAGCCGAAATTGTCAGAAAACTTTCGAAATTTTGACCAGTAAAGAAAAACATTCCTCCCTAATGAGATTCAATGCACTGCCTGTGTGAAGAAATAAGATTTATTTCCCGATGCTTTAAATATTTTGGCTACCGCCACTGTTTCATTTTTTAACACCTGCTGAGCAACACAAATCTATGCGGTGCACTTAAGTGTACTTATGCGCGCAAATGCAAAAGCTGTGCGCGGTCCGCCATCTGAATATGCTTCTCGGGCATGGCTAAGTGGCCGAGCTAGCGTCCGCTGTGGAACTACGCGCGCGCCATGTGCTGTGCCATCGTTGTACATTGCGAGCGGAGTTTTCACTAGCTGCCACATGAAGGCGCTACGACGCGTCAAGCAAGAATTGACTGGAAACGTACTTTTATACTCGGTGAATTGCGGCATTTATAATTTATCTGCTCATAATTACTTATCTACGCCTCAGTACATATCTCGAAGATACAATCCTGAGACAACTCTGCACTCACTATACGTGCCTTTATTCAGCTGCAAAACTCAAGCCGCCTTCTGGTACACATTACAGTGAACACTTAAGAACTCACATTCTACGGTATCCATTTTTTTACCTGTGGAGAAAAACTGTTTTGTGCCATGTGATCTGCCGGCTACTGATCCGGAGTTCCCGGGTTCAAACCCGACCGCGGCGGCTCCGTTTTTATGGAGGAAAAACGCTAAGGAAATACGATGTCAGTGCACATTAAAGGTCCCCAGGTGGTAGAAATTATTGCAAAGCCCTCCACTACGGCGCCTCTTCCTTTCTTCTTTGACTCCCTCATTTATTCCTTCCCTTACGGCGCGGTTCAGGTGTCCAACGATATATGAGAAAGATAGTGTGCCATTTCCTTTCCCCGCAAAACAAGTTATTATTATTATTATTATTATTATTATTATTATTATTATTATTATTATTATTATTATTATTATTATTATTATTATGTTGATGTGACTATTTAGTCTGTGGAAGAGCCGTATGTTTGCCCGCCTCGCTGAATCACCAAGGTCATCGATATCTTCGTTTCTTTAGCAGTGCGCTTTGGTTCGGGGATTATATGCTGGCCTGCAAGAGCCGCCTAGCTGGATGTCCTGTTTAAATGCATGTGTGTGCCTCCCAAACTTTTGATGTTTGGGTAGGTGGGGATGAGCAGGGCTATGGTGGACTCCTGCTGCTCAGCCTAGCCTTTCGTTGCATCGCCATACAGATATATTCTTTTTCAACTCTGCTTTCATGCAATAGTGAAAAAAAAAAGCACCCGTCGTGGCGCACTGGAAACGTCCCTGTCTTGAATACCGTAGGCCCGGGTATGATTCCCTCCTAGGCCACAATATTTTCTCCTTATTTTTCTTCATTGACACCTAGTGCCTTGTTGGATTCTGGATTGCTTTATAGATTGCATTGCGGATAATAATTTGGCTCTTTGCACTATTAATTGGCTTGCTGTGGATTGGGTTGTGAATTGGCTATGGATTGGAGAAAGCGTGACAGAGTCTGTCCACGCCACTAATCAGGCAAAAAATGCTTTCGCATTAGAAATGAAATCAACCACAAAACACTCGGCTACCGCCACCGCCTCGCGCGCATTGTATTCGAACTGTTCGTCACTTGCGCCACTGCTTCAATTCATAGTCATCTTTCATGCGTTAGTGTCGAGCTTCAGAATATCAATGCCAACGGCGCGCTCTTCATGTGGAAAACAAGTGGGTGACAGCGGCGTTTCTTTGTTCCTCCAAAGTAGAAATGTAGGCCATTCCCTCTAAACATAAACACCACCACCACTACCCGCGATGCATGCTTCTTTGGTCAAATAATAAAAGTGGCCAAAGGCGTCATAGATTGCGATACGCTTTTTATGCAATCCGCTAAACTCTTACACCTTTCCGCTTACGCTCACTTTCGATGGCAAAATTGACTACATATCGCTTATTGCGTATTCTGTTGCAGAGCTTCTGCGAACAATTCCAAAATGCGCTGCAACTTATTCTTGGTATAGTGTTTATATCATGGAAAAATACTGCAGTCCCTACTTCTATGGAGAAATTTGATTTCTGATTTCTTGCACTTTCACACTATTATGCTTTTTCTGTCATGTCCACGTTGCTTGTATCAGTAGGCTATGTGTTTTCTAGAGTGCTATATGCTAATTTGCTGGGTAAATTTAACGACTTTTCTGCGTTACCAATAGCACCATTTTCATCATCTACGGTAGAAAAACTACATCTCACACGCTCGTTGTATTTCATTGTTAGCAGGAAGCCTCAGAAAAATGGCTGTGGTGGATAAGTGGTTATGGCGCTCGGCTGCTTACCCGAAAGACGCGGGTTTGATCCCAGCCGCGGCGGTTGAATAACAATAGAGGCGAGATTCCAGAGGCCCATGCGCTGTGTGATGTCGGTGCACATTGAAAAAATTTCAGGTGGCCGAAAATATCCGCAACCCTCCACTACGGCGCCACTCATAGCCTGTGTCAGTTTGGGACGTTAAATACCATAAACCAAAACATTTGATTGGGCGAAAAGGTTTATAAGAGTTCAGAAGGGTTGTAATGACAAAATAAAGACGCCAAATAAGGAACACTAATGAGCAAAAACGACGCAGTAGGCTACAGTCTTCCGCCTAATTTCGTCTAGTCGTATGTTTATTCTGTTAAAGCCAAACTATTCGGCAACTAAGGATATCCTTGTAGCAGATTCTCGTCGCTTCGCAAGAAAACTTGAGGGTACATTTAAGCTCCGCCTTAAAGCGCTAATGACCGCGTTAATGGGCCGCCGCAGCGGTCTGGGGCCATCCTTCCGTATCACTTCGCAGACATGGATGCTGTTCCTTTTCTGATGATAACATTACGATTCATCTACCCTTAAATGTACAATGCGACAGCATTAAAGGTCTCTCCTGTGCAAGTACTCCTGATCTGCAACATAGGATTCTGCATATCCTCAGAAGCTGACTAAATGAGGAATTTGATAACTTAAAGTTTATATTTTTATATTTTAGACACCGCGGCTACTGTTGATACCAAGCCTGGTGCAGCAGCGCAGTGGTTAACCGATGCGCCACTTCCCCAGCACGTCGGTGTTGCGAACACAAACATTGGTGTGGCTTGTGAGATCTAGATTACTCTCCCGGTGCAACTTTTTGCCTCCCGAACATAATTTAACGCCATGTGCCACGGTGGACACCTTGCTCAGCGCCTGCCCCTGTGTGTCTTCATTCTTGTCTAATTCGCGCTGTTCTTCTTGAAAGTGGCGTACTGACTCGCATAAGCATCAGTACTCACAATGCGGTGGGCAGGTTCCAGCGACATAGAAACGTCCCGTGATATAGGTGACAGGTGGTCTACGTGCTTTTCGGCTCGCGCCGCGAATGACAACGGCACCAACAAAGCCAGGGTTTCAGCACAACGGGACCCTTAAGACTATCGCGTTGAAATCTAAACATTGACAACAAGATTTGAAACATTTAGTACACCGCTAGCTTGCAGAAGAAAAGTTTTAAAAGTACTTTTTGCACAGTAACTTGATTCAGATGCTTCATTTCGCTTATAAGAGTCCTCGGTAATGCGCTGCATATTTTCCGGAGTTCGATAGGCAGACAAATTAGTCACAAAATATCGGGCAGCGAATGGCTTGCTGCGAACTTTTACAGTTCATTTTGCTGAGTCGATAACCATACAGAGGGCACTATTTCCAGGAGACGAAGACATACGAGACAGTGTGTCGCATCAGGCATCACGGAAACGCCAAGGCAGTCTTCAAGGTACAGATTCAGCGAAATTCGGACATACACGAAAGATTTTACAAGGCACTCCTTTCGTCTTTTTCCTAAGCGCCACTAAACATTTAAATATTTTTGGAAGCAGAACCTTATGTTCGGCGTCAAAACAAATGCGAGCTCCTAAGGCGTAAATGGCCTGAAGTAGTCTCTCCAGGCGGCACTAAAAGCACAAGGACCCGCTAGAAATAAAGGCAGCCTATATGGCAATAGTTCACATCTATTGCCCAGGCAGTATTCAAGTTTCCAAAGTCAATGATCGATTTTTATTAGGCTTCGTTTAATTCAGCCCAGGCTCAAGCCTGCCCATCCTTGAATAGACACTGTACATAACAAATAAACTGTACATAAACATAAATCAGAGTAATAAAAGATTGAAATTTTCTCCTTCAGGGCGCACAAGGCCCTTGAATCCTCACATTGTTCAACGGGGACAAGGATAAGGTGTGCATCAAGCTATTTTCTCTTCGAAAGAAAACATGGCACAGGGAAGAGTGTGCTCGCGAGTGAAGATGTAGAGTCCTGACGTGATTCCTGTAGTCTGAGCAAACGGCTATTGGTTCTTCCTTTTAAGTGAACCCGATGAACAGCATTGTCGGCACGCTCACCACCGGAGTGCTTCTGATCGACTTTAGCGATTTCTTTCTCAATCCATGGCACGTAGAATGACACGCGAGTGTAGATGCTCGGTTTTTCTCCTCGAGCGCACCCAACGCCAAAGGAAACGAGCCCGATTTGCACAGTCTTGGCTAATTTGGACCACATGGTTAGTGGGCCACCAGAGTCGCCCTGGAAAAAAAATTAAGGAATCAATTATGAGTAGCTGTGACTACAGCAGCACATGGTTGACTCCAGGAAGAATATTTTTATTTACTAGAAAACCATTTAGGCGCTTTGCAAGTCGGGGGCTGCGTTTTGTGATGGTTCATTTCGCTTTTAATTTTTTTTTGTATGTTTTGTCAATATCGAGGACGACAAGAGATGTTGCGAAAGCGAAGGAATTTATTACATGACGTCATGTTCTAATTCATGTTAGTATCTTTGCGAGGCACGTAAATAAGCCGACATGCTATGTAACTCCTCGGCGTCATTATTGGTGGGCCAGCGTGCGCAAGTACAAAGCTGACCCGGCTGGTGGCTGTCACCCCAACTGCGCAGCACATTTCATTATGAAATTGTAGTACTCATCATCAAAACGGCAAACCCCTCTTATTATCATCATGACTTTAAATGAAGCAACATAGGTGAGATTTCTGCAAACAAACGGCAGTGCAGGTGGATTCCACGCAAGGAAGGTGAAGCATAGGCGGAGGCTGTGCAAATAAATAGTAGCATAGCCGTGCTTCTGGCTCGGCCAGCCTGAGGTAATGCAGCGTGGTCTAGGTCGCCAGGAAGTCAGGGCTAAGTATGGAGGTCCAAATTAAAAGAAGATGTGATAAAAGGTGTATAATACGGCACCTAGTTTCAATGAAATCCGTATTGTCGCTTGTAAGTTACGCTTTGCGACTCAGCATACAACGTAGAAAAATAAAAAAATCGTTTTCCAAACCTATAAACGGAAGGCCTACTCTCGAAGCGCCAGCCACGTCGGGTATATTTTAAAGCGAAGTTTCTAGGCTTGTCATGGGAGCCGAACTGGTACCCTCGCACGCTAGGCCAGTAATTAAACTTGTTTGTTTTCAACACACGGAATTCAATTGCACACGTTTTGCTTAGTATGGAATATTGCCGTTTTCTTCTCTGCGCACCAATAATCGCTGTGATTTGGAATAATCTGCTTTTGTTAATTTTACTCGTTGCATTATCTCGTGACCTAGCATTTCCTACAGCACTAGCAGTTTTGCCGCCAACATTTCTTTCGCAATGCCTTGCGATATCAGTGCGCATATATTTTTATGTTTATCTTGTGTTTTCAGTAGACCACCGCTAGGTGTACAGCTATTTTATGGTTGAAATAAAAATTGTAGGAATCTTTTCAAAACAACTCATTGCAATAAATGATGCAGCTTATTTTCCGGTCGCATTATATCATTAAAGAGACAAATGATGGCCGAAGTAAATACTTTGACGAAAGGATTTCGAGCAGGCACAAGAAAAGAAAGAACTCACTTGACAGCTGTCCTTGCCTCTAGCAGAGGTGCAGATCACCATAGAAGTGTTGAAAGCGACTGCCTGCTCCTTGGTGACGAACCCAAATTTGCACATATCGTAGGGCAGAACTAGCCGGCTTATGAAGAGAAGGTTTTGAGACGGATCTCCCTCTAGATACAACAACAGTGACAAGAGAAAGGTTGGAGGAAGTGAGCAAAGCGTAAATATGAGGTGCTTTACGTTAGTTTGGATAATGCTAGGGCGGAACAAAGAGAAATTGTTGTTGAAAGCTCAATAAGAACGTGTAGCCGAAACGGGGAGGGGGGGGGGGGTGTATATTTAGTAAAGCGGAAGCAAATGAAGCGAGACCAGCAAACGTAAAAACAAACCTTCCGTCCATTTTTTTTCTAAATAGGCGACGGCATCCTTACACTGATAAGGCCTTTTTGGTAGCAAATCTGAAGCTTTTGTGTGTCTGTGAGAATCAACGGACGCCTACGGAATCCACTGACTCGGAATGTTCTATGTCAGGTAACTAACTGTTAAAACAACTTAACCGATAGAATATGAAATAAGTTGAGGTAATAAAGTCTAGTGTAGAGGATCGCAATGGCTATGAGAGCGCAAATTCACTATCTCAGAGGCCTTATGAGTGGAATAAAAATATTAGTTTAAAATCACCAGCGCACAGTGAAAAAAAAAATCTTAAGGTTTAGATCCCAGACAAAGCATCAGCATTTTCCAACATGCATTTCCGCTCTTTCATACATCTGGAATGTTCCAACGTCACGCTTGCCGAATTTAATGCAGTCATCTAAAATGAGCTGAAAGGATCCGGCTTCACAAGTGACAAAAAGCCATCTAATTTAATAGTGACGGAAAACACAGTAAAAATACACCACACAAATACGTGCGGTAAAAATTAGACGTATAAGTCTATTGCTTTCTAAAACGTGGCATGCGTTAGTGGACGTAGTGGACGCTGGTGCCCTTTCTCGTTGATAAACAATGTTTCTTTACATCGGATAGGAAAAGCGTGATTGCACTTCGAACGGAATTGTGTGTTTCGTTCATATTTTTATGTCTGCATCTGCGCATCGCAAACCCGGCGGTATTGCCAGTGATATATTGGTTCCAGATTTATACCCTCCCTATTGATGTTATCATGAAAACAGCTTTGAAGCCTTTGATCACTAAACTTGTGGATGCTATTTCTGGTTAAGCTAACCACCCTCTTGCCACGTGCGGCATATGTAGTTGCCAATAATGGCATTGCACTCACCTTCTGACACTCTTCCCCATCCAGCAACAATTGCATGCCGATGGATCAATGACAGCGGGTGCTTGGGCAAACAAACTGGTCGGACGCTCCTATCGAAAGCAATTGGTGACCTAAGCTAAATAATAGAAAAATAGACAAAAACTGTTATTGTTGGATTTTTCACATTCCATAAAATACAATTGTAATTGAGGATTAATTGTAATCCGCCTAATTCACCAGAATGTTCAAAGAGTGCTTATCAGTAACACACGTTCTAGGGCTAGTTGGTGCATTGTGTTACGAAAGTAAACCAGCCGAAAATGGCGTTCAGTTTTCCGGTGCGCGTAGTTTTGGCTGATTTATTTTCTTGAACCGCAGATTGAAACTTGCAACAGGTATGTTTTACAAATGTCAAAAAAAGTCTGAGCCAAAAATGTAATGTTACTGAGCTCTCATTATCTGAGTCAGTCGGTTCAAGAACTGAAAAAAATGAGTTGTAAGCGCAAAAAAGTAATATTCTGGCCTGCATGGTCGGCTCTCAGTGAGAGAAAATATTTTCTCAAGGATATGTACGATATGGCAGACGAAACCGCCCTTATGCTTTGTATCTACTACAAAATTGTTCCCTGCGTCGGCACTACCATTCAAGCAACGTTACGGCTAAGACAGATCTATTCCGAATGGCTTTTAATCAGCCGTGTTTTATGCCGGCCACGTTCACCACAGTCAAGTAAAAGAGGTAACAGTGGCTCAGCAAATTATAAAAAACTGAAGTGGTTCTTCGCGAGCATCATTAAACGAAGCAATTATCGTCTAGTATTCGCTTGCCTGTTTTGAAGTATTCAATTCACTTGAGGGAGGTGATTGGGTTTGGGGTTTAACGTCTCCAAGAGACAGAGGATATAAGGGAGGGCGTAGTAGACGCTTCTGACAATTTCGACAACCCGGGTTTCTTTAACGTGCTCTGACTTCGCACAGTACACGGTCCTCTAGAATTCGCCTTCATTGGAATTTTACCGCCGCAGCCGCGACTGCACCCGCGTGTTACGTGTCAGCAGATGAATTCTCTCTTGCAAACGGTGGTTAGAGAACCGCGCTGTACCTACAATTCCACAGCATTCCAGACATGTTCTTGATGAAAAACCACCGCTGTTGCATAGAATACATCTATGCGAAAGCTTTCGTCACTGATTTATATTTTCGTTGGGGATAAATTCTCTGAAGCACTTACTCAAATAAATACCCGGCGAATTCCAGTGCCTGGCAGTCATCCCCATGCAACAAAAAGAGAAGGTATCAGAAAGCTAGCAACTGTCAGAAAATTGGGACAAAGGGGACGGCAAACCCACCTCTCGGACGAGCCTGCTCGACTGCCATACGACACATAATCTCCGTATGAATCCCCTTCCCTCCGCCCCTGACCCTACTGAGATAAAAATGAACATAGCAGAAGCTGCAACGAGCAAGAAACACCAAGAGAAGGCTATGAAAAATGCGCCACATACCTTACGAGGCCACTAAATACCGTGCGGGTGTAGTATCTTCACTTCAGCATTGGCAGACAAAGCTCAGGAGCCAGCGCTATACTGCTACAAACCTTGCCAAGTATGGTTTCCCATGCAAAATTTGTCACGCCCTAAGAATTGTACTCGACACCAAGGATGCGAGTGCTCAGAATGTGCGTGATGAGTGTATGACCGCTGAGGTGCGCATTATTCCGGCCCCGAACGTCTTGGAATAGTCAAGTCAAGAATAGTCAAGAACTTCTTGGAATAGTCAAGGGCAGCGCCAGGCACCTCGATGTAGAAATCGAGAAGCCGAATATACCGGGTAAGACTGTGAAGGGTGTTGTCATCCGCAAAAACCTTTACCCTGACGGCACCACTGCATTGGAAAGTAGAACGTTCTTGCGGGCTAGTTGATTCATTGCAGAAGAATGGTTAGTACTACGAGAATTAGACACGACAGGAGAACAGGAGGCGTTATCGTGCTTGTTCCTGTTCTCCTGTGGTGCCTAATTCGCACAGTACTAACCTTTTCTGCATTAGAGAGGAAGGCCACGAGCATGAGGGTGTCTGATTGTGAATCTTACGATAAGTCTTGATGTTCAGTGCAAAGATTAATGGCTAGAGGAGACAACCCTTTTTATCCCCACGAATGACTTGAAAGAGGAAACTTTCCCAGCTGTTCTAGCCACTGTACGACAGATACCCAAGTATGCCTTACGATAAGCCTATTGAGGCCTGCCAGATACCTGAAAGCCTCTTAGCGCGCCCGAAATGCATCCATGTTTGAGATGGTTAAACGCCTTTTCCTGGTCCAAAGAGACCAAGAGACCGCTTGCCGAGCGCCCCTGAATATAAGCGGTAATATCAAAAGTGACGAATAAGAGGCCGTGAATCTCGCTGCCAGGAACCATGCAGGACAAATGGTTACCAATGAGTGTGACCCTAATACCGCCCAAACGCCGGACCCCAACAGCTGCGAAAGCATTCTTGTCTACACAGAGAAGCGTTATTTGCCTTCACTCTTCCAGCCGGTGCGATCCTGGTAGAACAATTCGTGTACTGTGGAAACTTCCTGAGAAATCGGAGCCCTGAAAACACAGGCGCAGAACTAAGGTTAGACACGCCAGGTAAAATTCGTCTGGCATACCATCCGCGCCAGGCTCTGGTTCCCGTTTCATCGCGTTTAGGACAGCCTTCACCTCCTCCGAAGACGGAAGGGCGGAAAGTGTGTCATGTTCTTTAAGGGCCACTTACAGCTACGTGGTCAACACTGGATGCTCTGCAGTAGCAACTCCATCTACAGAAATGACTGCTTGCGCCATAGCCTCCAAATGCGCCCCAGAAACAGTGCACAATCGTTACGCCGCGAAGGCACTGCGGGTATCTGGTGTGCTTTATACATAGCTTGACCTTGAATACCGCAACACTGCGTATGTGCGCAACGTCGGTGCCTCCATCTCAAAGCTACACCGGAGGGACGAAGAAGCAGCAACGCGTTGGTACCACTCCAGCAGCTCAGCATACGATGCCTGTATAAGAGACGTCTGAAGGTCAATCCTCTGGACAATTATAAGTGTCACAGCTCGTGGAGCAATACAAGCGTCTTGTATTCTTGAGCACATCCCACGTGTCGTGGCTACTGTCGACAAACGGAGCACTCAAAGCACCCAACAGTCTTGAACGCGAACGAAAGTCTTGCAGCGCGCGCATTACTAGACGCCGCAGTTGACTTGCTCCAGCGCCCGGAAGAGAGATCACGTGCCGTAATGGTGGATGATAGGAACGCGCACCGGCGTCGATGGCAAATCAACAAAATTTGTCCGCGACACGTACGCAGGAAATGCTCATGGGTTACCAGTGCTGTCCAGCATGCTAACCGATGCGTCGCCGCGCTACATCTGAGAAAAGTGCGTCCCGTTTAGTAGCTCGTGCGCATCAACCAGCAAAAACTAGTAGACAAGCACCGCGACTCACAAGCTTCCCAACTCGACGGTCCAAAGCCTGGGACTTGCATATCAGCAGAGAGGTCTGCCTGGTTGCTAAGCTAGCATGCTACTCCCGCTAAACGCACAAGATGCGCAATCTGAGAGTTAAAAACACAGGTCATGGCTGAAACGCGGCCAAACATGTCATATATTACGGGATTGTCTTCTAGATGAACTCTTTTAAAAACTATCTCAACCCGAATTCTTGGTTTCAAATCAGAAGACATTTCATATGGGAACGGCGTTGAAACGCTGTTCCATAACAGAGAGAGGTATAAATTTGTTTGTTGAAGGCAAATGAAGTAGCAGCAAACCATTCGTGCCAAATGATTAACCTCGTTTACCTTACGGATACTACGGACAGCATATATATTTAATGTAAGAAATTTGAATTCTGCCGCGAAGCTAAAGGTTGATTTAGAGATATTTAGGAGGATGTGTGGTCCTGGACGCCACCTGTAGAGCACCGTGCACTTATATTACACTTAATCCTCCGGCTCTCCAGAGGACGACCAGAGCCTCTTGGGAGTTTGTTCTTGCTGGGTTCTTCCTTGTGCTGCATCCGAACCCGATGCCCCGTTTTGACCACGTTTTACCTCAAGCAAAATTGTCGATTGAACTTAATACGCACTGAGATCACATGAGAAGTCCAGACAACATCCACACTGAGGGCTAAAGGTGTCACTGTATTAGTCTATGTCGCTATCGGGTAGCGTAGTACTAAATACCAACTGCGCCGCAGCGAGGAGTCGCGTTCAACGGCATCTGACACCTTCCAACCCTACGGAAGCGCCAGCAGCTTCTTGAACAAGGCAGTTTGCCTAGCCAGTGGCTACGGCAGCTTCGGAAGGGCCCACCGTCGTCCCAGGAGCACCAACTGCTGCATCAGTGGCAGACGTGCTGGCAGCAACAAGATGCGCCGTTTTCATCCCCAGCAGGCACAACCACCGCAGCCGCGGTCTCAGTTGCCGCAGCCTCGCGAGGCCGCACAGCCATGTCCGCATAATTAGGCGATTCCTTCCCGGCCTGAGCAGGGGCCAAACTCTGAGCCTCAATAGACGATGGAACCTCCCCGATAATTTATGTATTTCGTGACGATTTTCTTCCGCTTTTTCTGGATTGGAAGAGGAGGCCGTGACTGTAGCCGCCGACGGAGCCGGCAGAGGGAAGACTAGTTGTCACGCCTGTGTATGAGCAGCGCATATGCCTCGCCATTGCTTAGTAGACATCACTACAACACTGACAGGGTCGAACATATTCATCACTACAGTGGCCTTGGCCGCCACATCACCCACAGGAAGGCGCCCTGCACTGCTTCCTGAAGTTCCCCGACGAGCCACGTTGACAAATGGCACGCTGCATGCCCCGGTAGTCGAAGGAGATTTGGTAGCGTGCAAGCGTTGGTAATCCAGGACAGGATTTGAGGTATTCATATCCATGCGGACGAACCATGTGGCAGCCAGGACCCCAAGGGGCGATCCCATCTGGCCCACAGTGATGGAAATGGCCTTCTCGTACTAGCTCATAACATGAACGAGTGCCTCTTTGGGAAAGAACGTGGGCAGGAAAAGGCAGGCACTTGTGGGCCTATTAGAACGTCGGTAACTCACTTAAAACTGATAACCCGCAGCCTGCATGGAGAAGCAGTGCATGGAGGCCTAGTCCTTGACAGTTACTTGGAAGAACGGAGCACCCATGTGCAGGACGCATCAGACCACCGACAATCCAACTATTCAGGCCGTCGCGTAGACCAAGGTCTCCGAACTAGTCCCCGTAGGGACGGTTACTTTGAAGTCTACAGCCTTCGAAGGACTCCACGGCGCCTACGGAGCCATAGATACTGAAGCGGACACCCCTCGCGTAAATCACGCGAGGATGCCACAGATACAGGACCAACACTTTCACGAACAGCACAGCGAGAAGCAATCATAGGTAACTTGATACATAGGCAAGATGTTGATTCAACAAGCTACAGCATAGTTGCTTGCAGTTTACTCTTAGTGTTCGCGTTATACCGTACTACCTGTATTAGCTGCGCTGAAGTTTAATTTGTTCCTTGTAATAACGGCATTGCGAAGCAGGGTGTCGCAGTTCTGACAATATCGGCCAAGAGCAGCTATGAAACGTCCAAATATGTGGCAGAATAAGGAGGGTCACGGTGCACTCAAAAGTTATGCAAATGGCGATGACCGGTCGAAGCAAGCAAGGTCAGTTGGCATAGGTCGCGAATAAGGAGAGCGAAATCGGCTGAGAACCAAGCGGTAGCGATATCAGCACGGCTCCGCAGCCGAATCACAGAAATGAAGTTTGCTCACAAACACTAATAACAGAAAATATATGTTACGTATTTGTTGTTTATAAGCATTTAAAATGATTTCAATTAGTGACCTAATATATTGTTGTTATGCAGATTTGGTTGGAAAGAAAAAACACTTTTTTATTAAACATATATATTTGTGTTCGCGTACCCTAAGAGGAGTAGGAAGCGGCTCATATGCTTTCGATTTTCACTTCACTTTTCTACGGCTTTCTTGCCGCTATCTTCCGGACCTGGCCAGCGTGTCTCATCATCTCGTTTCTGTGGTGCACGTGGCTGCTCGCCTTTCATCAGCGGTTTTTCAGATGGTTAGTTACTTATTCTCCTCGCGCTATGTTCTCCTCGGCTACGTGGCTGTGACGTTACGCCATTCTTTTATGTCATGACGCCATTTTTCATCTGCCTGCGCACTTCTATGAAAAAGGCGCTGGCTCTGCATTACAAGCTGCCATGTATTGAACGTACCTACTTCCCTCTATGCAAGCATCTACCTTGGAGCGAGTGCGAGGCCGACGTGTAAGGCTCTTGCATAAGCCACGTGTATAAAACGCGCAGCACGACCCGGCGACATCCGATTATAGGCAAGGGCGATGAATGGACGACACGCATGAAGCAGAGGGAGTGACAAGGTAAATAACCGGGCGTATCTGGCTTAGCGCTTGGTGTGCTGGTCATACATCCTTATGAAGCAGCGACGCGCAGAATGCACCGAGACGCTTCTGACACGGAGCGCACCTGTGGCAGCGCAGAAGTCAAGATGGACCCCTAACACAACACGATGGTCGACACATGCTAATATTTAATTATGGTACACTGTTTTCTCGTGTTACGAAGAAAAGAGGGTGAGCATGAACAATAAACTATACAACTTCCTTCTTTAAAACTCGTTGAACTATTATGTAATAGCTAAAATGACACGATGCTTTCGCTTCGATGTGGAAATCGCTTAACTCAGCGATAGCTGCTTGCCATGTATTGCTATAAATGTAATATCGCGATCAAATTTTAAACGACAAATACCACCGCACTCCACGATGCTTTCGCTGATATTTTCCATTAGCGCAGGATAGTGTAAACACTGTAGAAATTTTTCAGACAATATTCTTCCTCATTCTGATCGTGAAGTAGGCTCGCCGTCCTGAACGTGCCAGTTCCTGCTAATGAAACGCCGCAGTAGCTCAGAGGTTATAATGGTCGATTGCTGACTGGAAAGACACACTTTTCATTTTGCTTTCAAGTGTCCGGTGCTTAATGTTGACGCTAGAACCGTGTTAAGCTCCATGAGCAAACGTTGATTCAACGGCCACTTGGGTAGATGTAACATTTTCTGCATGATAACGCAATTCTGTTGACCGTATGGCTCGTCTACTTAATCTAAATGAACGTCAAAGAACCCCAGATGATGGAAATTATCAGTAATCTTTGGCATCCCTTATAGCCTGGCATTGTTTGGGACGTTAAACCTAAAAAAAATAACCGAAAGAAACAATTTATGCTAATGAAAAAGTTATTCTCTAATTTTTTTGCCAAGGTGAAGTGAAATGGAAAAAGCAATATAGGTGTCAAAGGCTTACCAATCCACTGTCTTCGCCATTATATTAAGAGGTCACTTCTAAGCTCAAACTCTTTTAACGCCTTTACTGGCGAAATTAGTAACAACTTCATAAATATGTCCGCACCTGCTGTTGGTACGCCCTCGTATGAATCCAAGAAACCATCATGATTCTTTTCGAAACGCACAATACAAGTATGAACGCCGAATAGTGCTCCGTAATATGTTGGCCGCATCTGTACATAAGCGTGAGGTGAAAAATGTTGCTAGTTTTTTACATGTGGGGAAGAAACAATGTGCCAAGTGCCTGCTTATACTCCCTCTTTCTTTTGCTGACTGAGTGCCATTTTCCGCGCTTTTCCAGATGTTAGTCTTACCTTAAGCAGTGCTATATCATTTGCCAGTGTGTCCCAAGTGAAGTCGGGGTGAACGACATACTTGTCCACTGCCTCGCTAGGACCTTGCAGCATTTCGGAGGTGTTGTAGTATACCCGAGTCCAGAATGGCCTTTTTCCGCTGCAGACAGAGTACGCATCATCTGTAATTAGTGAGTGGGGAGATGGCGATCCACGTCTTGACATCTCAGCCTATGGTACACCAGGCTGTACAAAGTACGTCGGCTGCTCTGGACTTCCGCATTTACCTCTGCACACAGCTACGAGAATACGTGTACCGCTCACGTCGCATGGTTGCAGCTACTTCTCTTAGCCCATCAGGTTCTCTTACACAGGTTATGAGTTTGGTTTCTCGGAGCTATTCAGCACTTTTAGAACAACGGGACCCTGTCGATTAAGTGGACAGTGGAATATCGGGACGGCCGCTATACAAGCGCAGAACAGTAACGCCGCTCGTTTTATTGGAGAGTTATAGTATAATGCGAGCGGGGTAACGGTGGTAAACGAATTTACGTTAGCGTGGCGTAAGCAACTTGCCCGCAATGAGAGTTTTGGTGTCGCGTTAAGAAAATGTTAAACACGATCTAGATTACCACAGGCAGCAGGCGCTTTTAAAATAGTCGCAACACCAAGAAAATAAATGAATTCACCAAAAAATTAATAAATAAGGGAGTTTTTCTGCAGATTACTAATATAGTAATGCCGTTGTTCGCCTTCTAAAGTGCCAATGAAATGCTTGGCGAATCGAAATATGTGAAATAAGAAACGCAAGCGCTGCGGCACCATGTAGTTAAGGAAATACTGTAAATACTAACCGCTCGTGCAAGAATATTTTTCATTACACTACATGCAATGCACGAAATGCCTAATAAATAGCATAATATCTACGTTGTTAAATACTGAAGTCCTATTATAACGTGGCAAAGCAAGAAGCCTATTTCTGTTGTTTTCCGAGCAGTTGCAGATTGTTGCAACGCAGCCGGAATCCTGATAAGGCTTTAGCGCGCCAGAAGGAAAGTTTATTTAACAACAAAACTTGGATGAATTGCAGCTTAAACTTTCACCTCGAAGCAAAATCAGTCATACGTAAATGCAACCGCACCAGTAGCTGCCGGTAAACGTGCGACCAGGATGCAGCAAATGCTTATTCGGCAGAAGCGGGCTGCCCGCGCTTGGTAAGGCATAGCCATGTATTTCCACTAAGTGATCCAAAGCCGCAACCTCCCGAAGGCTATTTTCAGGAAAGCGCGTTCGTAAGGTTACGCTATTTCTTCGTTGCGCACTGTGGACCCGCTATTATGATAAGCGCGTAAGCACACAAACCTGCTAAACTAAAACTTTTTATTGTCCTTGACATGCGCTATGGAGCGCCCCATATTTCCCTATCGTTCTAATGGTGTAGGTGTTTGCAGCGCACACGAAACACGGACGGACAGAAAAGGGAACGAAACACAGCGAAACACGGACGAACAGAAAAGGGAACGAAACACAGCGCTGTGTTTCGTTCCCTTTTCTGTCCGTCCGTGTTTCGTGTGCGCTGCAAACACCTACACCATGAAAAACGAACTAGCCCAAGAAAAGACGATTCCGTTCTAATGGATAGGTTACCCCTATAATAAATAGCGCCGGTAAGCGCAAATAATATTGTTTTGCCATCGATATGTCCAATACAAACATTCCCCACATCCGCGCCGTTGATGTAGAGCGCTGAGCGAGGCGCATAAAAGGGGATGCGAGGGGTATCTGAGTAGGAAGAAGAGGAGAGGAGGACGAGCTAGGGGAACGGAAAGAGGAGGTACGGAAGAGCACCTAGTGGTGCCTGTTATCGTCTCACGACGGTATGGACAGGGAAGCAGCTCACTGTAGTGACGCAGCCCGGAGGGCGAAGGCTGAAGTAGTTTGAGCTGGGCGCGGTGATACTGAGAGCAGATAATTCGGTGCAGCGCGGAGCAGGTTTGGATGAGGCATTGCGCCACGATGCAGGAGAGCGCTGCGGTAGTGGCACGCTCCGAAAGCGAATGTTTCGCATCAAGCATTGGGTGAGCTACCACGTGGTTCTTGCTTAGGCAGCGTAGCGTGAATATTTGTAATTTTGTTTTTGTCTCCCACTGTTCCATAGCCCACTAATACACCTAAGTTTTAATACCCGTGCTTCAGAGGGCCTGTGTATAGTATGGCGAATTCTTCAAACTCCCTTTTGAAACTTGCCTCATTAGCAGGGATCTAGGACTCTTTATTATAAATACTGAACATCATGTGGCACGAACACCGCTGCCTTGGACTGTGAAGCGAAGAGCGCCTATGCGACCATCCCGTAAACAGCTTATGAGGAACACCAATCTTAGATCGAAAATTTTAATTTTTGAAACTTGAAAGAAACTCACTTAGTAAGCTTCAGATAGAAAGCACCGCGAAGGAGGAAGGAGAAAAACTCAACTAGTTCCAAAGATATGAAAGAAAAACGGAACATTAGCTTGAGCTCGAAGCTAGGTGATAAGAAGCATTGCTTCGAGAGGAAAAATTGAAGAAAGCTTAGTGCTAAGGTAGACTAAGGCTTGTGTCCAGGTTTCAGTTCACGCACTTAAAAGATATTTTTAATTTTGTAGTCAGTGACATTCATTAATATACAGTTAGCACTGAAGTTCTTCATTGTGAGTGGGCGCACAATAGTATTAGATTTTCGGAGATCTAGACAGGTAATTTTTTTATATTTGTAATGCAGTCTGCCACCCAGTATTTCATAAAAATGTAAGAAAATGGCCTTTTCTTCAAAAAGACACGACAGAAACCCGGCGGCGGTAATTTCATGATTTAAAGTTAGGTATATGAATTTTGTTCTAAAGCGCCTTGATATTTTCAAAAATATTGCGGGCAATTTTTCTACTAAATTTGCGGACGCAGATATATCAAAAATTTATTCATGACACAATGAAAAGTTGCAAAAATGATCAGCTTAGTCACGTGCTGGTACATTATAAAAACTTACTCTATATCAACGCAGTGCGCTGCTGTGAGAACGTAGATTTCCGATATGATGCTTCCACCACACATGGCTTCTGTTATATTATTTGGCGCCCACTTGTTTGCTATCTGCACATAGACCTGCGGAAAAAAAAAACTTCATAACACCAAAAAGCCTGTGTGCAATAAGTTTTTTTTATGCGTCAACAATCATAAAGTAAAAAGACTACTACAGTTTAATCTCGTTATAACAAAGTTGATGGGGCCCGCAGATTACTTCGTTATAGCCGTAGCTTCGTGATAGCCACGGTATAGCCCAAGGGGAATCGCCATTACTTTGCTATATCAATTGTGTCGTTATAAACCGTTCTCTTGTAACGATTTTCACTGTATATTACCCTGTAGTTCCGCCGCTCAGAAAATTTTTGTGTCCACCTTATTTTGCGCCCACGTGCCAACAACGATGGTGCACAAAAATTTTTTGATGACTACATTTCCTCGAAACACAACATTTAACTAATAAAATATTTCGTACCAACCACAGTGGTATCACAAGCTCAAGCAATATCCGCCTTGTGTGGGTCTCAGCAGTGATTTCAGGATTATCGAAGCTCGAATTTGTAATTTCTTTGAAGTTTCCACAGCTGTACGCGTCACCTGGTGGAACATTTCGGTCTCTGGTCATGCATTGAAGGCTAGACACAGTTTGTTCATGAACCCTCGAAAAAGATAGGCTTTGCACTTTTTTGTTTCCCAACGTCGAAACAATCTATGCTAGTCCTACGTAACCTAATCCTGTCCCGATGTTATTGTTACGGCGTAAGGTAGCGGTTCTTTTCTTGGGTTCGTAATAAATCTCTTCGTAATGCTAACTTCGCGACTGAATGACCAGATCGGCAGATCCTAGATTTGTTGAATATTATATTGCATGCTGCCACTGTAGTAGATACTTTCACGTCAAGAGACACCATTTGCTTCTTTGGAGCCTTCTCGACTCTGTCACCCTCTTTTTTTCAGCGCTTCGGCGATTGTGCATTCCTGATAGCTACTGTCTCGCTAGCTTCTACATGCAAGCTGCGAGTACACTTATCTTATATAATATGCAGCCCACCAGGAACGACACAGCAGACACAAAATGTGAATAGAACGAGACATGGTCCGCGCACTTCCCGTTTCTATAACCTGCAACTATTAGCTTTCAATATGCTCAATCAATTATTAGTTTAAAACTCTGAACTCTTTCGCACCAAACTGATCAATTCTTTGTGAAATGCCATGAGTGAAATGCACTGTGAAATGCCACGAGTTCTTTCCAAATGAGTACAGCTCTTCAGACTGTGTTAGTGGCTATGAAGAGCCAGCGGTCTCGTACAAACGAGAAATACCTCACATCAGTATTTTAAATCATCGGCACTTTTACTGCTCAATGGCGCTCATTGCTTCGATAATGCTGGGACGTAAAAGTTGTTTACTTACAATCCAAGGCACCTGAAACTTCGTTATCGCTCTGCCGTTGACGATTCGACTTATAGGTTGTCCCCGCCCGCAGTCTGTGAAAAGTTAGGGCACAAGCAAAATAAATTAACGATATCGAAAGCGCTGACAAGAAAAGCCAAAGAAGAGACCTACAGATTGGTCCTAAGAGACCTACAGATTGGTCTTAGTAAACAAACTACAAATACTGCAAAGAAACCGACCCTGACCATGTACAACAGTGCCTTCGATTTCGGCAGTGCGTGATTTTGTTTGTGAGTGCGGAGACAACCACAGGCGTGTGGCCGTACGTGCGTAATGCCCATGCAGTTCCCGCACAGAACAGTGGCCAGAAAAACTACCAGGTATTTCTTTATATGACCGCCGCAGGTGAAAAAAAAACATTATATAGATTGTTGAATAGCTGCACATAATATGGTAATATTTTAATCGAGCGAAGAAGTGCATTACGATTACTAGCGGGGCATAATTAAAAGTCGGGCAACCTGCGCGTTTGCGGAACAGGGAAGTATCTCGTAATGCTTAAACGATGTTGTGTGGTGGTAGTCAATTATGAAATAGAAGGAAAAGAAGGAAACAGAAGCTCCGAAGCATTACTTATCAGTCACAATGAACCCAGAAAGAAACATCGTGTTGCCTCCTTTTCAATTCTTCCATGAGCTGTGAGTGCTTCGTAAGGCCTCGAGATGTGGCTGACTTAATTTCGACGTTCAATTTCGGGTTTTTTCAGCAAGAAGGTTTCTATGATGTCACCACAGAGCTCAGAGAACGCAGAGGTCATGAAAATTATAACAAATAAGATGTGATGGATTTTTGGTCACTTTTTATCATTCCTACTAACGGAGAGG
Source organism: Amblyomma americanum (assembly GCF_052857255.1). NCBI lineage: Eukaryota > Metazoa > Arthropoda > Arachnida > Ixodida > Ixodidae > Amblyomma > Amblyomma americanum. Next base: position 74,310,584 of record NC_135505.1, on the reverse strand, counting down.
CTGGATTAAAGGATTTCGACCATTAAAACGAGGGACCAGAAATTATATCGCAGTTTTGGTTTGCATTACTAGACATTAAAGTTGCATTACGTGTTCTGTGAGGTCAATTACAAGGTTGTGGTTTTGAAATTAATTCCGACACATTATGTGGTGAAATACGTTGAATTAAGATTACTATGCAGGCTTTGCCGCAGTTCTAGAACTCGGGCAAGTATAACAGAGTATGCCACATTATTTCAAAAAAGCAAAAAAAACAGGCGGGAAACCAAATTTATCGCGCCCGTACTTCTAAGAGTGAACTTTCGTTGTGTAAGCTTTATTGCGAGCGATGCAAAGGCTTGCGAGCACTGTGCGCCACACTGGTAACGATGTGGAAAATATTAATGAGCGGCTGAAGTCAGAACGAAAAATTCTAGCTTCGAAGAAAGAACAGAAATGATGACTGGTCACAACGTCCGCTGGAAATATAAAGTAAAAATCTTCCATGCTTCTCTGAGCTTCTTTTTGTGGCATTGTTTGTGAATATTGCCATATAGTGGTGACGGCAGTCGAAGCAGCGATGAAGACGGACAAAGGTCTTCTAAAAGAAAACTGTTTATTGGACTGACTTGCAACCAAAATGGACTGAATCACTCGGCGGCGGCGATGCGACAAGAGTGATCGGCAGTCGTCGAACAGAATGCCCACCGCTGTCTGCCGTGCTCAATTTAAAGTTGATAGCGAACTTTCGAAATAAAGCGTGCAAGCTTACAAGAACATTCCGGAACAACGTAGAATCAGCTCTGCCTGGCTGCCATCAATCGAGATAAATCTAGTCGCGCCATGCGTCGCAAACAAAGCGATAAAGTGTTGTGGCGGCAGAGTTGAAAAACGAACAAACACTGCAATTATTCGCGGCATTACTCCCCTCTCAAAGAAGCATCGACTTGATGCATTAAAACGAATAATGCGACTATCAAAGGAAAAAAACGGATCTTGCGAAAATAGAGTTTGGAAATGCGAATGTTTGCAGTGTTTGTTCGTTTTTCAAATCTGCCGCCACAACACTTTATCGCTTTCTTTGCGACGCAAGACGCGACTAGATACATCTCGATTGGTCACAGCCAGGCAGAGCTGATTATACGTTGTTCCGGAATGTTCTAGTAAGTTTCCACACTTTATCTCGAAAGTTCGCTATCATTATTAAATTGGGCACAGACGACAGCGGCAGGCATTCTGCTCGAAGACCGCCGAGCACACTTGTCACTTCGCCGGCGTCGAGTGATTCAGTCCATTTTGGGCGCAAGTCAGACCAATAAACAGTTTTCTTTTAGAAGACATTTGTCCGTCTTCATGGCTGCTTCGACTGCCGTCACCACAACGGGACATCTGCTAAAGGTGCGGGGTGACCTTCCGTGTTCCGGACGCCCCCTTCATGTCGTGAAGCCAGCCCTCAGCGCTTCGCACCCGAGGACGAGCCAGCAGCTCAGCGAGCCAGCCGACGTCTCCAGAAAGAGAAGCCCGAGTTCGGGAAGCTGCCGGACCGCACCAGACAGCGAAAAGACGCTGCTACGAGCACCACAACCTCGCCGAAGATGTCGAACCGATCACACTGCAGCAGCCGCGGGTGCCGCCAACTTTCATTGGATCCCTGGGCGAGGACGCTGAAGAATGGTTGGACCAATTTGAGCGCGTGGCGTCATTCAACAAGTGGGATGATGCGACAAAAATTGAACACGTGTTTTTCTCATTGGATGGCTCCGCACGCACGTGGTACGAAAACTACGAGTCGTCCCTTACGACATGGGAGTTATTTCAAGAGAGAACTATTGAAGGTATTCATCAGTGTCGTGAGGAAAGAAGGAGCCGAACGACTCCTCGAGATGGCATTTTTCTGGGCCAGTTGGTATGAATCCATGATTTGGGCCAGCATGAACTTTGGGACACAAACGTAGAGAGACACGTGTGTGTTCCGAAGAGACACAGCAGTGTGTTCCGTGTTCCACATGTCTCTCTTCGTTTGTGTCCCAAAGTTCATGCTGGCCCAAATCATTGACTCCTCGAGTCCAGGATCCAGCTTCCGAATGAGCCTGTCCGCGGTTACGTCGAGGAGATGAAGCGCCTATTTCGCCGCGCCAACCCCGAAATGACCGAGGAAAAGAAAGTTCAATTTTTAATGCGCGGCGTAAAAGAACAACTCTTTGGCAGCCTCGTCCGCAAGCCGCCAAGAACAGTCGAGGAATTCATGCAAGAAGCCTGCACGATTGACAAGACCCTCGGCGTCCGAGCTCGTCAGTACAATCGCCCTTCCTCTGCCTGTGCAATCCATTCGGACACGACGGCCACCACCAGCGACAGCTTGCGGGAAGTTATCTGCGAAATCGTCCGAGAGGAGCAACGCCGATTACTGCCATCCTCCCCACCGCCACAAGCAGTGACTCTGATGGATGTGGTACGGGAAGAAGTGCAACAGGTACTTGGCACCCCGACGGCCTCAGGACCCCAGGCGATGACCTACGCCGCTGCAGTAAGGGCTGCTCAGCCCCAACGAAAACCCCTACGTCCTCCCAGAGATGATCCACTTGTTCCACAACGCCGCCTCCCAGCCCCCGCATTCCCTGAGGCCGGCCATATTCTTCGTCACTGCCCGTACCGACGTATCGGTCTTCGAGGATTTGCCGTTAACGCCCCACGACCACGCTTCGCTCAACGTCCGCAAGAAATCGACGAGTACCTGCGTCGAGAGGAGTACACGCCGAACCGCTTTTCGCGCTCGCCATCGCCGTGAATCTCGCGCTTTGCGTCGCCACGCCGCAGCTACGCAGCCGCGGAACGATGAAAGTCTTCCAGCCCCCGTATTGGAAACTAAAGGCAGCAACCTCTGGAGGTGAGGTTGCTGAGGAGCGAAACGCTGAAGATCCTCCGCCGACCACGCCCCATGAAGACGCTGCACCCGCGACGCCGCATGAAGAACCTACTCTCGCTGCATCGACGCCGCACAAAATGACAACCCGATCACGACGCAAACTGCCTTCAAAACGATGACGCCACCCAGTAAAATTTTGATTACACGCCCCACCCGCGACTCGCTTTCTCGCTGCATCGACGCCGCACAAAATGACAACCCGATTACGACGCAAACTGCCTTCAATACGATGACGCCACCCAGTAAAACTTCGATTACACGCCCCACCCGCGACTCGCTTACGCGACGAAGCCGTGACCGGAAGCCGAGAGCGACATGCAATGCAACGGCCAGGACCTCCGACTTAGAAGTGACTATCGAGGGCCGGAAAGTTGCCACTCTAGTCGACACAGGAGCCGATTACTGGGTGATGAATGGAAAATTCTCTGCGCACCTGAGGAAAGTCACAACAGCTTGGGACGGCCCACAAATTCGCACCGCAGGGGGCCACCTCATTACGCCATCAGGACGATGCACAGGGCTAGTGACTGTTCAAGGACATACCTATCCTGCGAACTTTGTTGTGCTACCGCAATGCTCTCGCGAAGTGACCTTGGGTATGAATTTTCTTGATGAGCATCAGGCGATCATCAACCTGCTATTCAAGCTGATCCCGCTTTCGACGGACGAAACCATCGCTTCGATGAAAACTCAAAATCACGTTGCCCTGAGTGTCCTGGAGGAAGAAGTGAGCGTCCCACCCCGTTCAAGCGTTATCGTCAACGTAGGCGCCACAGAAGCCATTAACGCATGAAGCCATCATCGAGGGCAACATGCAGTTGCTTCTAGACGGAGGAATTAGCATCACAAGAGGTATCACACATTTCCGCAGTGGCCAGGCCGAAGTACTGCTGACCACCTTCAGCGAAGAATACCGGCACATTGACAGAGGAACGACGATTGCTTTCTTCGACGAAACATCCAACGTACGAGACTCCTTCGCCCTCTCCGACCCCTCCGCAGACGATTCGCCTGACCAATAGAACTGGCCCACCTTCGACATCAACCCAGCCCTGCACCGGAACAGACAAGACCAGATCCACAATCTGCTTCAAAGCTGCAGTGACTGTTTTCCGACATCGCCGAAGGTGGAACAAATGCCATTTACTAAGCATCGCATTATAACGGACGAACATGTCCGACGTCTTTATCAAAGCCCCTACCGTGTGTCACCGCGGGAACGACAAGCCATTCGGGACCAATTCGAAGAAATGCTTCTCGACGACGTCATCCAGCCTTCAAACAGCCCATGGGCGGCACCGGTTGTTCTAGTGAGAAAGAAAGACGGCGCACTTCGATTCTGCGTGGATTGCCGCCGCTTGAACAACATAACCAAAAAATGACGTCTACCCCCTCCCCCGCATCGACGACACACTGGACCGCCTCTGCAACGCCAAATATTTCTCATCGATGAACCTCAAGAGCGGCTACTGCATATTGAGGTCGACGAAAGAGATCGCGAGAAGACCATTCATCACTCCGTATGGGCTGTTTGAGTTCATGGTGATGCGACTTGGTCTCTGCTCCGCACCAGCCACGTTTCAGCTAGTAATGGACACAGTGCTGGCAGGTCTGAAGTGGCAAATTTGTCTGGTATATTTAGATAACGTCGTTTCTTCGCCTCGAACTTTGAAGAGCACCTCAAAAGTATTCGAACAGTACTAGACGCCATCAAGTCGTCTGGCCTAAGCAAAGAAATGCCACTTTACCTACGAAGAGCTACTGTTTCTAGGCCGCATTGTTAGCAAGGAGGGAGTACGCCCAGATCCGTAGTAAACCGCTGCTATTGAACAGTTTCCACCGCCGGCCGTTAAGAAAGCAGTGCACGGATTTCTCGGGCTGTGCGCATATTACCGACGATTTGTGAAAAACCTTTCGCGGCATTATTGTACTCTCACCAGCCACAACTTGCATTACCACTGCTTCTTATCTGCTGAGAGCTTGAGTGTTTTCAATTAAATTTTGTTTGTTGTCAGCGCAGGTCGCGTAAAAAAAAAGACCATGCGTTGATGGAGCCATGAAACGTACCACCATATCTCAGATGTTAGTCGCACCAGACTGCCTAAAACAACCCCACGCCTTCTGTCGGTATGGCTGGTGAGTAAGAATTTCGTAACAAATACTTCAAAAACGCAAATTATGCTCAGGTCGAGTATGCCTGTATCCTTATTTTGCATTTAAACTACGGACAACAATCCCGCCAGGCGTCTGAGCGACTGACTGAACCTAATCCTTCCGCACGTTTCAATGTAGTAATGATTTCTGTTAGTTCTACTTGAATGAATATATCCGGTGGTAGAAAAATTTCACGCCAATATAAGATGTTCTAAATGAAAACAATACCAGCTATGGTGTATTGCTAGCCACGGGTTTGTATATTGGCCTTAAGTGAACATACAGTTGTATGGTGACCATACAGTACAACACACAGAAAACATGGGGCGAAAAGATAGCTTGGTTTCAACCATTATGAATTTGCATATATTCCTCGTGAAGTGCTTGGTTATCTGTTGATTCTATACAAAGTAGATAAAATAGATATCTAAAAAAGAAGAAAATAACTGGACGTCTAGGCACTCTAGGTACACGTGTCTATGCGCTTATCAAGATTTTTTATTGCTTCGGGAAGAGCAGAGATAAGAAGGGTCATCAAGGAATAAACAGAGATTCCAGACTCTTCAGCCTTACAAGTTGGGCGATCATCAATAAAACAATGCCTGTTTTTAAATTGCTTAGGAATGAGGAGCTTCAGCCCTTGGAAAGCAACAAGGCTACATAATACATTTCTGTGCAGGCGCAGTTTATTAGCCTCTCTATCATGCTGTGTGATGAAGAATTTTGTTATTGCTTGCCGAAAACTATTAGATCCTCTCCGTCATTCCTCATTCCAAACTTCGTTATCATCCAAGCCGGTAACAGCAAAACTAATTCGCCGAATTTCGTTCGATATAACCCCACCTTTAAAGAATCATGCAAAAAGCACAAATTCTTTCGCAGGGTCGTTAATAAATCTTAGTCTTCAGGCAATTAAAAGGGAAACAAAGTACCTAACTTGTTTTCTTAAACACTCTCTTCTCCGTAATTTGGGAAAGTTTCGCTTCTTTTGATGAGCTTCTTCATAAATACAGCGCTTGGTACACTCTTAGAGGGTACTTAGTAGGCATTTGTGCAATATAATAAGAGGATAAAACTTTATCTTTGGGACATAAGCGCTGCATGAAGTTATATCAGACACAGTTATTCATTCGTCCTTTCAATCTTTATTTCGCACAAAAAAAACCGTAAACGCTTTAGATTAGTGCAAGATTGCATGACTACAAAGGATGAAATTAGCATGTCATGTTCAAAAAATGACAATATAGTGTAGTGCGATAATAACCTAAGTTAGCAGCACTCTTTTATGATGTCATCTTTGACTTGCACAGAATGGATGGGCAAGCCTTTTAGGCGCTTGTATAGAGCAAATACATCATAAAGACATGTAAATGATCGCGCAATACATGGCCAGGTGTTCTAGAAAATCAGGGACATCAATTCTACCATGAACAATCTTATACAAAAATTTAGCGTGGGACAATGCGCACGCGTAATTAATATCGCCATCTTTTATTCACTAATAGCGCCTCTAATTTTGAGCGTTGTATTACAAATGTGCGACTCACCTTTGTGATTTATGGTGTCGGTGAGCACCTGAGAAATAAGAGTAAACAAATTCAATGAATATTCGATCAACAGAACGTTTTTGATTGGGTGACCTTAAAGCCTAATTTATTTTTTTATACCTAACTTCAACTTTGTCCTACGGTTGCCTACTATGTAACCTGATCTTTTTTCACAATGTTTAAGTTTCAGAACAGTAGCTTTTTGTGACTTATATTACACTTTACCTATTATATCCTTGGATGTCAACATTACATGCTATACGCAGACCTACAAAAAATAATTCGTTTCTTAGTGCGTAGGCAAAGGATCTTGACTGCATGGTTTCTGTGCAAGCCCCTGCTTCTGCGGGAATTGGCACCCAGAGCGATAGCTGCGCCTCGTCAGGAGATTTTGCTCATATCTCCACCCGTATGACTTCTTTAAGTGCTTCATAAAAAGAGATTGATTTTTTCAAGTCTGAAGAGCATGTTGTGAAGGCGTTTAAATAATTCCTTGCAGGCATGCCAACAACTCACAGGGATCCAATATCTAGCGTACATGCCAAATCAGACGAACGCCGCCACTCGGGATATCTCCACATATGTGTGATTGACCTTTTACCACCGTTTACAAGATGGTTTCAAACTGTCGACTCATATCTCAGCGATTATTAGGCTTGCAAGAAACAGGGAAGACAGTAGTTTAATTAAAACAACAGTATATTTCATTAGAAACTAAATGAACGCTAACGGTCGCACTCTTCAAGCGGACCTGAAGAGAGGGGTGTCGGCTAGAATATGGTAAAATGGTACGGACGATACATTTTTAGGATTCCAAAGGGAAGCCTGTCATATAACCCCCCGCTTCGTATTTTTCGTCGTAAAACTACAAAACGTGTTATGGTTGCTAAGAGTAGAAAGAATGAAAGAGATTTATTCTGAATGCTACAGTTAATGCGGCACTGACTTTTTTTTAGTTCCGCTTGAAACGCTCGATTATCTCAATCACATCTTAATGTCGAATTTCATGGGTGGGGTAAAATATAGACCCATAAGTTATAGTTTTGTTATATTGTGAATGTGAAAGCCGAAATCGTCGCTGTCCAACGTGGCGAGGCTTCTTCTAGGGAAATTACTTTTTAGCGGAACAGATGTGGCAGCTTGAATAAATGCTAAAAAGCGAAAGCATCATGATTTTCGATGGTTGCATATGTTACTCAATATAAAATTGTCGGCTGGCACTTGTGCCATTTGCTCATTTTTCTTGTGTAGCGGTGTTCGCCAATATTTGTCACGAAATTTAAACTTACATGTCACCCGTGTGCTGTGCGATGTCAGTGCACGTTAAAGATCTCCAGGTGGTCGAAATTATTCCGGTGCCCTCCACTATGGCACCTTTTTCTTCTTTTCTCCTTTCACTCCCTCCTTTATTCTTTCCCTTACGGCGCGGCTCAGGTGTCCAACAATATGTGAAATAGATACTGCGCCATTTCCCGACCCCCAAAACCAATTATTATTATTATTATTATTATTATTATTATTATTATTATTATTATTATTATTATTATTATTATTATTATTATTATTATTATTATTATTATTATTATTATTATTATTATTATTATTATTTCACCAAGCCAGCCCTTCCAGCCACAGAACCTGCAAAAAGTTTTCACTAGCAGGTGTCGTGGGTTGAAAGGGCAGGAATTCTAAAGCACGTCGTTTTAGCTGTCGATGAAAACATGTACCGGAAGAGAAAGATTGCGGCAAAGCGAATAAAGAAGAGGAATCATCAAAACGGTAAGGAAACAGAATCGTGAAGGAAAATAAATATTTGTCAAACTGTACATTCACAAATTACCCCAATGCAAAAGAAAGAATAGATCTCACTCAAATGCTGAAGTCGTATTGTAGGCCACCACAAAACTGCGAAGACTGCAGAAAAAGCTCCCAATAAAAGAGGAGATTACAAGATGCACAATAAAACATGAAAATAGGTATGTAAACTGCAGCCAGGGCGGAGTATCTGGGGCTATTGTCCTCTGAGAAAAGCTGTAGCTACCGAATCATCAGATGCTTCGCTTAGTGTCATGATGAACAATGCCGCAAGTTAGAACAAGCCAATCAAGGAAGCATGGCAGAGAGTTGGAATCCGTGCGAAAGGTGCTGTGTTGACTTTGATGGTTGCCTGACGCTGTGCTTTCAGAAGAGTTGGCTAAATCTGGAAGTTTTGACGCGAGAAAAGTCTTTAGATATTGCCCTGCCTGCGTGAGTGCTCCGCAAGTAGGTTTAGTTGATAAAAAATAGGCGCTTTTTGGGAGGCCAAATGATCAGAGGCGCGGATTGACGGCGCGTCTACGATTGCAGTTGTTTTTATCATTTTTTTAATGATAATCCTGGTTGTAAGAGGATATATATAATGTGGTACCACGTTCTAACGAAACAATTTATAACCAACTAATGAACATAATCAAGGGATGACATTTCTCCTTAGAGGCTCGGTAAACACGCGTTATAACAAAGTTAATGCTGTAACGAAGTAATTACCGGGTCCCTTCAGTTTTTTTATGACGTGGATCAACTGTGTCGCACGAACTCGCATTTACATTCAGTTGATCTTCGCACCTGAGTGTCCTCCTTTTCATTTACTCTCTGTTATGTGTGTTAAAAGTACAAATTCGTGCAGACCTAACTCAAGGAGAACGTAACGAATAAGCTGACCCCCCAACCCCGCACAAATATAACGCTTAGGGGCGCTGTGTGCGCTCTGATAACTGAAGTCTATCCGAATAGAAGCTAACCTGGATTGGCAATGCGACGACCAAAATGAACAATTGCGCCGCGCAGCTCAGAGAACACGAAGCAATTAAGAATAAACATCGGCAGAAGTTCAGAAAAATACTGCACACGGCGCAATCGGTGATACATTAGTGGAGGGCCATGACTTTGCTGAGCCTTATTCTGTTATCCAAAGCCCGCCTGTGATCTTTTCTTGACGTAGCTTAAGGCTTTCTATAGATTTTTTGCTTCAGTGACATTGTTTCTCAATTGTTCTTTCACCAGTGCAGTGTCACTGCATCCTAAATTAGCCGAGTACCACACGGTGACATCGATGTTTATCTAGATATGCTGTACCTTCTCGTAGCTCTATGCGGACACGGCACCTTTTTCGCTGTGGCTACGATATTTAAGATGCGCTATGTGCTTTCCTTAGTACTGAGCCAAAGCAATCTGTTTGATCGTAAGTGATCGTAGCAGCAAAAACAGGACCAGTGCTATGCTATACTAGGGAGATAAAGCGCTACAAACTGCTGTATATGCTTATATTTTTTATCCACATATATTTACTGACTGCGCTTCTCAATGGCTTCAGAATTTTGTAATTTTTAAATCCTATATTCTGGCTGTCGCAAGGAATTTCTTATCGAACTTAACAATGTGCTCAGCGCCATTTATAATAGCAGGAGAATGCGAAATATGCTAGACAAACGGAAATCCAATACCCATGGCATTCCCGCGCGGCATCCTTGGCACCTGCGATAGGCGAGCGTTGAAAAGCGAATGACACACTCAACGTTGACTCGTAAACGCCTTCCGCGATAAATGGTATTGCTTCTTTGAAAACACTGGCGAACGACCCGGGGAAGGCATAAAGAGTTCATCCGGAAGCACTCAGTACGTTTCAGAGGGGCAAGTGGGCTTACCTCTACAGCAGCACAATAGACGAGAAGAAAAAAGCAGAGGGCATTCCGCATCTCTTGACAGGAGAAGAGCGCTTGTGAAATGTATCGGCGTCCTCCTTGCACACTGGAAGGCTTTCGCTTACATCGGTCGATGGAGCACAATTCTGGCACTCTTGAGGATGCCGCAGAACATCACAATGAATAAATCCGCGCTGCAAGGACTGTGGTTGTGTGTAACAAGGTTTTCATGCAGTGCTCGGCCCGCTTGTTAGATCCAGATTTTTTCTCTCTACACGCTAGTCCTGAACCGACAGTAGATGCTTGATAGACGTGTCAAGCGGACTTCTTGCGCCTTGTTGCAATTGCAGTGGCGCACTTCGCCACGCAGACCGGCGCGCCTCAGGTGGGGAAAAGCTCTGAACTCTCGTTCTCGCATCGTTGCTGCTTCTTGCGCAAAGAATGACGATGAGCGTGATTTATGAGCCGCGTTCTTTGCGCCAGAATGCTGTGACGGCCGCAAGCGGAGGAGCAGACAGTACAGGGAAGGAGCAAGATTGGAAACTGCTGATGTTTTGCTCCTCTTTAACCAACTGCACACTTGGATACTCAATTAGCGCAACATGTGCGCACAGTGCTGGCTCTCATCACGTGGTGCTTTGGAAGTGGGCTGTACGGAGCATATTGAACCAGCGGAATCGTGATCTCTGCGTTTTATCTTTATGCTATATTTTACGCGGCAAGCGTCAGCCTTAGTTTCTAGAAGGCGGTCATGGGTTGTACTTAAAATACCGGATGCACAGTTCCCCATGATAGCAATCTGACTGAATGAGTTGCGGGTTTTCAGCATGTCGTATGTGGCTCTTTCCTTTTACTCACTAGTTTCGCTGGTCATTCTCTTGACACATATTTAGAGCGACGGCCAAGCACTTATAGAAACTGAGAGACAAGAGGAACCCGAGAAAATAGACAAATGACATCGAAGGTAGTGAAGAATACTTACAATGGGAGCTTGCCGTCAAAACCCGCAAACCCGATTTTATGTGGCAGTGCTTCAAAACAATGTTTACTTGCCAGTACATGATTGTGAGGTTCTTTTTCAAACTATTCCATAATACAATTTAATGTCTATCTGAACTGTTCTGCATCTAAACTTGGTTTCGTTAACGAATTTGTAGCTGAAAAAATGGAAACATAATTTATTGATGTGATGCGACAAGCCATCGTTAGCATTAAAGGTTCTATCCTCACCTTTCGGATCTGATCGCCTTTACAATGTGTCTTTTTTTTATTTCACCTTCGCTTCGTCCTTCCGCTGGCGCGTGGGGTTCGATAGGTGGCTTGGGGTTCTATTAATGCAATACTGCTAATGGAGAAGATATATACAAATGCAGATAAAATTCCTGCAAAAGAATAACTGGGTTGTGTTTTAAATTCTGGATATGAGCTCGTGACTTTATAATTGTTTGCAATAGGGTACTATCGTGGCTAACGAAATCATCAATAACTTCTCAATAATCTGCCGGCTAGGTAAACTCCTTTGATCGCTATTTTTTTCAGACTGCGATTGAAATAAAACCTTAGCTGGTCTTTTAAGAGAAAAGCTAAACTAAAGAATCGGATGCGTTCACTCTTCACGAAATTTAGCGCGTATCGTTTTCGCAATGGATATCACAAAAACCACGGTTGCGCCGTCTCCGAAATGTACATTGCGCGTTGGGATGCGTTATCTGAAACACGTACCGGCGCAAAAAAAAAAAGCATTAACTTCATTCTTCCAGGATCGGTGTGCTGCGAGAATTCTTTTATTCACACTCTGTTCCTTAAGCTGTCTGCCTGAATGGCTAATGGCAGTGATAGGCGGCGTGTAACTTATGTTCGGCAGTGAACATGACAGAAAAATGAATGAAATAACGTTGAAAAACAAAAGTGCCATTTCTATCCTAACCAACGCCGCCATTCTGCTTCCACTTGCATGCTGCATTTCATACAAGAGCTGGCTTGATCTGCTGCAATTATAAACTTTTTTTGTTTTCCGAACACTACCTAAAAAGCACGATTTTTTCGAGACACTCAGCTCCTGCTTCATTCAAGTATTTAGAATCTTAAACGTTGTTGCAAAGCGGTAACAAAAGCCAAATAGTACAAAATCTCTGAAAATTGAAATCCAGCGCCTGCTGTCAGAACTATTGGCTAATGGGATTAGGAGCCCATTTCAGCCAATAATACAGCCAGGTAGTTCTTCTTGTAAACATTAAATACTTGACGTCAGTAACTGTAAGCATGACGAGAGGTAGGTCTTAGTATGGGAGACATCACTCCGTCATTACATGATTTGTCATGTTAGGGTGCATTTAAACTGCATATATGCCGCCTTTGTTTTTGATAATATACATTGTGTAACAAAATTTCTAGCATAAAATCCTAAAAGAACCTGGAAGCCACAAATAACTCTACCTCTATGGTTCTAACCTAAGATTGAGGTGCACTTGACAGTAGTGAATATAGAGCTCAATGATATATACCTCATTTGTGCAGGACCTATCTGTGTTTAAGGAACAAGAGAACCCAACTTCTTGTTGAAAGTACTGGAAGAAATAATCATACCGTTAATACGTTGCAGTCCTCGGTGTTAACTCTCATTCCTGCAAGTAAATTTATTCTTAATAAATGCTCCGGGAAGTTGTGCTTGTTCCTTAATAAATAAATATTAACCTTAATTGCATTGTTCTCCCTCAAAGTAGCTTGAGTAAGCATTATTTCATTTGATGCCTTGAACAATGTAATTGTTGGAGGATATTAATTTAACAAAGTTTGGAGGTATCTAGGCCGAGAATAAATTATTTAACGCTGTTCAGCGTCAGCCGATAACTTTTTATGTGCGCCGTGACTTCGTTGCATTCATTATTCGAATATCCGCAATGTACCACGCAAAAATAAAATGGTCACGAGCGCTTTGCGCCGTGATTTCATACGCAGAATTTTCGGCACTGTATTGTTCTTGTAAGCTTCTGTTAGTCTGTGCAGCCCTAACAGAGGACAGAGGGGCAGTAGGGAGGAAGACATTTTGATCAATTCATTAACGCATTAAGAAAATAAAATAAAATATCCTACCTTCCGCTACTGTAGTGAATTTTTGGGCGAAATGCACACTTTCTCGTAAGAAACTCGAATCTGTGTAGTGCACAAACGTACTTTTTAGTTACAGAAACGTTCACAAAAAATCCGCCTATAATTTCGTCTTTGAGTAAAGTCATCAAAAAACAAACCCTCTTTTAAAGTTGCGTCTATTTCCAGCAGGATAGTAAAATGAATTATGAAGGAAGAATGTCATGGAAAACGTTTTAAAGAAGTTAGTGTACCCAGCAAGAGTTGAATGTTTCTTTATTTTCAGTATTCGTGAAAATGAAATTCAACTTTGGTTTCCAAATTTACACAAAAAATGCAACAAAAATGAACAATAAACTGAAGAACGAATTAAGGCTCAAAATTATAACTTTCGTTGCATGCAGTTTGCTGCGCTTCCTCTGAAACTGTGAAGGGAAGGACTTGAAGTTATAATACATTTATTTACGACACAAAAATTTATCTGTTCAGGTTTTTCGATCACCTTAAACAAACAACTGAAAATTAGATCACCTAGGGCGCGAGAAGAATTTTGATAATCTTGAATCTTTTACACTGACACTGCTGACCACGCTTAAATTGGAGGAACAAATTGTTTAGAAAGATATATATGCTAATTTCTGGTAGAGTGCACGCCCAAACTCGAAGCAGAGGTTACGTGGTGGATTCATATTCAGGCTTCAATCTAAAAAAAAAAAAACACGGAGAGCTTCTATGCCGGTTCTCTTGGCTGTCTTAATCCGCAAATTGTGATTATTTTACCGGTGATAAAGCGCGTTAACCCTACACGGTTTATTAATATCTGCAGAAATCTCAACGTTGTCATTGAAAAAAAATGTACAAAAAAAGCAATTTTCTTGTAACGGATACCAACACTATGTAAGCGGAATACTGGACATGACTAATCTTCTTTAATATGTCAAGCATAAACGTTTAGTTTCATAGTTTGACAAGAATCCAGCGTACAAATTGGACAGAAAGCCTCCCACTCCTCTAATTTATAGAAGCATTGAATCTCATCTGCTGACCCTTTCAAAAAGTAGAGCGTAAAAATTTTGTATTTCAACGCCTTTAGTAGATATCATAAGGATATCTAACCAAAGGTCATTCTTCTGGTCTTCATATGAACATAATTATCTGCGACTCTTTATAACAAGCCGTGACCATCGGGTGTAGAACCATGTATGGATTAATTTTAAATACAAAAACAATCGCTCAGAAATTATGCCTGTGCATTACATAGGTTCTTTGACAAATATGACTAGTACTCTAAGTTTTCTTGATTTATTAGTTGCAGCAAATAAAATATTCGAGTGTTGTCTTCCCCTGCTTGATATTCTATTGTGTCATGGATCCCCAATACAACTGTTCACCTTCGCATGTGCCCTGAACGCAAATGATTTTGTCTAGTTTACACTTTTTGAGAATAGTCCACTTTTTGCAGCGGTTATCAGGGCCAGCCGGCTTTATATACGAAGATGTTTCAAGAGGAATACCAATATATCTCCCCGTTCTTTTTTTCTATTCGGCCTGCAGAAGTACTGAGAGAAAAAAAATGTTATCTCATCGTATTACCATCGCTAAGGGGTGATAATATGCTGCGTGCTCATGCATGCTATAATCCGAGCCTGCGGTACTCTCGCATGGCAACAGCTTCCCTTGAGGACTCATTCATAGACAGTTTTTTTTCAACGTACTCGATTTCCACATCATGGTGCGACAATGAGCGGCTTACAACTTGGCTGTGTTTCCAAAATTTATAAAAGCCGTGATGAAATTTACGACAGACAATTAAGACTACTTGCGTGCTAAGAAGTAGAAAACATTATTTTCAATTTATATTTTCCTTCCTTTCTAGCGCCACACGTCCTCGTTACCATAAGTCGTAAGGCAATGCATACAACAGGTTAACTTTTATTCGTGAAGAAACAACACGGTTTTGTGGCCTATGAATTACGTGCTTGCCTCGGGTTCTAAAACTAATTGTTCCAATTTCCAGCACATTCGCACCGGAAGATTTTTTTCTTTGCTGACCTTGTCATTAGGGGTTTGTAGACCACTTTTTCGGGCGCCGACCACGACGTCGTGTTTAGTTGCCAGTGAACAAAAGAAGGTTTTCTGCTTTCAAAAATTACCCCTTCGCTATAGGAACAGCTTCGTTGGAAATAACTGCAACTAAGACCTATAAATAAAGCTCACTTTTAAACACCAGGAGGATAGGTTCGTGAGGCTATTCGTTTAATTTTTCTCAAGAGTCTTTGTAGCACATGTCATTCGTAGCCGTAAGAGCTAGTGCAGTATGAAAAGTACATTTGCGTCTTTTGTCACTCTTTAAGTATGTTTTAAAGAAGGAACAATCTGTCAAGTTTTCTATTATCATTCTGCTTATATAGTTTAAACACAGGTTACTAGTGTAACACACAATGACGATGATTTAGAAATATCGTCGATGCCACATGTGTCGATTATGCTTTCAAATAACCATTTTAAAATATAATTGTAATGAACTGAATTGAATATTTATTCTATCCAGCGAAATATAGGCAATGGCACTCGAACGAAAAGCTACGAATGTAACTTGACATGCGCCCGAGGCCCAGTATTAAAGCATAAAAATAAAATAAGTCCTTGGAATCGTTTATGACCATATTAGAAGGCCCACATATATAGGTATATAATACACGGCGTCACATAGCAATGAACCACAGAATTCTTGCTCATGGAAGGAGCAAATTAAAAAAAACGACGAAAATAAGTAAGAAATCAAATGCCAGTCTAACAGTATGTAGGAATTCGTGGCTTATACCTTTTTAAAAAACTGGATCACGAAAATGTTCATCTAGGCAAAGAAAACAAATATGCTGCGGAAATTGAGATAAATCCTTTATGGGTGATGTAAAAATGATTGGGTTGCTGAAGTAATGAGGAATTCGCGTATGTCGTGAAGTGAACCAAGGCTATGTTTGCCGTGTAATATTCTCGTTCGTGGTACGTACCTTTCTTGCCTTCTTCTGGTGAAGAAACACCTTTCAATGGGCTTCAGCTCAGCAAGATTTTTCATAGAGTCGGATGCGCATGGCGGGGTAAATCTAAGGCATTGCAGTAAGCAGTACTCCTACGTGGCATCGCTATATTGTGGAAATATAGTACCCGTATCAGCGCTGAAACACGCACCAGCGATAAGTATAAACGCCTTCTTTTGTTAGAGAACTAGTATGATATTGACTTCCTTCTTAAAAGCAGTGCCCCAAACAAGGTAACAGTAAATTATGTGTGACTGAGTAATTTGGAGTTAAGGTGGAAGCTTTCGTTTTTGGATGAACTGATTCCGACATCCAGAAGAACCCTTCGGATTTAAAAAACTTGCTTTTTAGAATGCGTTACATTATGAGGCCATCTCATGCAAGAGTAAAAAATGACCTCTTGCGATTTAAAACCTGTAAAAGAGAGAGAGAGACAGAAAGACAAATGGAAAGGCAGGAAGGTTAACTAGGCAGCGCCCGGTATGCTATCCTACACGTGGGAAGGGGAACGGAGGGAGAGATAGAAAGGGAAGAGATTAAAGGGAGGCGACCACTTTTCCACATTTTCGTTGGCCATTACTTGCAGGGTACACAAGGCACACACTGATAGTTCACAATCTTGCACTCAGTCCTGAGTCCTTCAAGAACTTGAAAACTGCCTTCAAAGCTGTCCTCTGCGATGAAGCTTACTTGAAGGATCCAGAATCTTGGCTCCAGTAAAGGGAGGAGGATCTAAACGGCGGAGTGTTGCAGCCAGCAGTGCTCGCTCACGCTGAAACCGAGGACAGTTAAAAAGAAGGCGTTCTATAGTTTCGTCGCACCCACAGATCTCACACGCAGGAGAGTCTGCCATTGCGATTAAGTGGGAGTAGGCATTTGTGAACGCCACTTCCAGCAAAAAAAGCTGTCAAAACGTTCAATATGGTTATATTCTAGATTTACGTCATTGGTTCACGTAATGTCCTGGCTAAGGCGCCGAAAAAAATAGCTTTCCTCTTACATACCCCACCATAGGCTCAGAATCAATTCTGGAGAAGAAATCACTGTCCGGAGCACAGTACACAAGCGACGCAAGTTGCGCTCACTATCTCACAATACATACGCCAGCGATGAACGTCATCTTTTTAGAAGTTTCTTTTTTTTAAAGATGCCTATTTTAGAATTTGTTTGGAATTGTTCAATATTTCAGGTCAAATTAATAAACAGAAAGCATATGATCCTTCACTCAAAATTTTGAATTAGCGGCTCCTCTGTAAAAGAACTAGTCATATGTGAAATTCTGATCATTTGTGATCCCATAATAATATTAGTAATTGGTTTTGGGAGAAAAGAAATGGCGCACTATCAGTCTCATATATCGGCGGACACCTGAACCACGCCGTAAGGGAAGAAATAAAGGAGAGAGTGAAAGAAAGAAAGAAGACGCGGTAGTCGAAGGCTCTGGAATAATCTCGGCCACCTGGGGTTCTTTAACGTGCACTGACATCGCACAGCACACGGGCGCCTTAGCGTTTTTCCTCTATAAAAACACAGCCGCCGCGGTCGGGTTCGAACCCGGGAATTCCTGATCAGTGGCACTCGGCTACTGGAGTTTGAGTAGGAACTCCGACTTCAACTGGAGTGGGAACTCCACCCTCCATCTTGAAGGTCTGCGGTTCGCCGGAATCACCCTGTGGGAGAAATGCATGGATTTGTATTTCAAATTTCCGTGCTCGAATTAGTAATTTCACCTCACTATTGCTAACACAAAAGGTGGTCTACTAGCTGACACCCAATTTTTGTTTAATTCATAATAACTAGACAAAGTGCATTAGCATATGAAGACTCGTCATGTGTATATTAATATATGCGTTCATAAAAATAAGCTTCTTTCCTTAGTTATGCATTCGTGGGGAAGATCACAAAAAAGGAGTAATCCGCGAGTTGCTGTGCCCACATTTTGTGACACATTTTGTAATACGATGCTACTGGTGCATGTTACACAATAACATAACGCACACAATATAGTTGTACGTACAACAGAAAGTGTAGAGAACAATATATTATGTTGCAGGAAAAATCTGCGAAACCATTTTTTACTCCAAGAAAAAGGAAAGAAAGGTTGGAGACTGACAACTATAGGCGCAGGATAGACAAATATTTGCAATATTAAACAATAAAATTTCGATGAGAGCCTATAGTACTTTTCAGAAGTTCAATACAGCTGCAATAAGCCTGATAGTAGAAAGGGCGGCTAGTAAATGAGCGCTTACAGCGGCAGTGTATCATATAACATTTGTAATCTCCCGATATTTTTTTTCCTTAAGGAAAGGGCAGGTCATACAAAAACATCAGAGGTATAAAGGAAGTAATATATATATATATATAAACCTTGTTTTTCGTACACTTTTGGAATTATGACTTTCTCTGAGAGTACAGGGTTAACATGTACCACGTACTGTATCATTATGGGGTGTCTTTTCTAGAAGGTACTAAATTAAAGAAAAAGAGTTTAGAGGCAATGAGCAGATATTGTTGACATGGTACACAGATGTATACAAGGTATAGGCTCCCTTTCTTAGGCGCAAAAACCTGTAAATAGAGAAAGGGAAAGCAAAGCTTTTTAAACTTTCCTAAGGAAAAAACAAGAATGCTGGTGTCTTCTACAATCAATTGGCGCGCTTGTTCTGTACTATACTGACAGCTTTTCGAAGGAGCTAGAAGTCTAACCCTAGGTTCTTAAAGAGACTAGAAGAGAAAAAAAAACGAAAGAAATGATACCGAGCTTCAGAATGTTGTTCTTGTTCGTTTCCACATATTCAAAGAAGAGAAGGCATGGTCTTGACCTGTGCATAGAAATAGTCGAAAGCTATTGCTAACCATATTTCTTGATGTAGTGGGTCTGCCCGCAAATCTGCGAGAAATAGACAGTTTCGAAAGCCTTCCTTAGATAAACTAGTTGCGGTGCGATGTTGCCTTGACAAGAAAATTTAGATGCCTTCTAGGAGGTGTTTTTTTGCAGCGCATTCTTTCCCATATATAGACAGCCTGAGAACAAAGAAAAAGCTTTCCGCTCAGATATGCCCACAAGTTTTTGCAGATACGCTACTGTTTTCTTCAACAACTGCAAACGTTATGAAAAGCTACGCGATGCTTACCCTATGTAAATTCTGTAAGCGGTCCTTTTTACTAGGGAACTTAAGTTTCCTACAAAATCTGTGAAACTCCTAGGCTGCTGTACATTAGGCGGATATGGCTGGATATATTACTTAGGAGACTATATAAGGAGCTCCGGACGAGTATCTACGAGCAGTTAGTTTAAGAAATGCGACAATGTCTTTGATTTGCTGGCGCTATCAATATATGCCTTTCGCTCGAGAGTCGGCAGTAACTTCAAAAAGGCTATGAAGACTATCGCACAAACAAAACAGGAACACGACTTTGAGAGCACCAAAGTCAGTTTGTTGGTGTGAAATATAGAGCTCCACTTAACTATGTGCATAGTCCAGACAGGGCGTTGTCAGAATGAGATAGCTGAGAGCGCTAAGAGTTCCCTGAGCTGTTAGGGGGGCTTGACTTGTCTTTGCATGGCCTTGGATGCAAACGCACCAACAGTGCAGTCCTTTACGCCGTTCGACTGTTGTTACTGGGTGCGCATCCGATAGGCTGACCAGAGAAATTGCAGTGGCCCTCATGATTAGTAAGACGTACGCTTCCACGAGTAAAGCAACAGTGGCCCTTGTCAAGAAAGAAGGGGAGTTCTTTAGCGCTAATTAATATCCGCTATTCTAGTGCTTCTTTTTTTTCGTATTGCTGATTTTCAGGGTGGAAAAGCTGAGCTTCGTCTGGCGTGACTTCATTTTGTGCTTACCATTAATGCTCTTTTGAAAGCAGGACTAGGCTCGCCAGTTCCCACACGTCTGGCACTGGTAACTCTGTAGAAGCTCTGCTGCTTAATAAGGCGGCGTTTTCTTTTTGAAAACACAGGAGCAAGTTTGCCCTCGTGTGTGTGCGCTTGTTCGTGCCTCAAGTCCTGTTGTTATTTGCGCAAAAGCTTATTGATAATGACAAGGAAAAGATGCGAGAGATATAACAGAATTAGTTCAACGTAGGTCGTTTTCCTCCACGCTGCTTCTATCTTAGAGAATGAGATTTGAAAGATCATAACAAAGTGTAAAATTTTCATGGGAGATCGTGCTTAATGGCACTCTCACAAATTATGCCGATGAACTCGTGGCTATTAATATTTGAGTTACAGGAGTCGGGTAAACAAATATAAGAGTGGAAGGGCAAACACCTTTTGTAATTCGGCACGAATGCGTTGAATGAGTTTTTAAAAAAAAGGAAGCGGCAGAAGTGACTTCGTTTTATTTGGCCGGAGGGTGAATCTCTGAAACCAAACATTCAAACATAGGTGCCTATAGATACAGTTATTTCATGCCAAATCGTTATTACAATAGCGAGCCGCGGCTGGGAAGTTTTATCCCTCTACAAAGAGGGCGACGTATTCTAAAGTAAGGAGATGATCTTCCTTGACTTCTCTAGTTCTTCCCCATTGAGTGATTAGCACGCTATTGATCGTGACATCATTGTTGCTTATTGGTAGGAAAGCTGGCGTCACAAATCAGCCTTTTGAAAACTTGTGCTTCAGCTAGAAAGGACCGTTGCAACGTAATTTTAATTCGCAAGGTTTCCAAATACAGTCATGACTGCACACTCCTCATACATAACTCACTTCAATGAGTCATTAGGTTACAGGAATGCAGAAGTTTGGAAAAGAGAAAAATTAAGTCGGCTATAAAGATTCGGAATAAAGGGGGAGCGGCATGTTGGACGCCTGAACATGTTGTGCTTACTTTTTGGTTATACAAAGTGGTGTTTTCACAGTGGCAGCCAAAGAAATAAACTACTGGGAGCTATAGCATTTCATAACTGAATAGTGAGAAAGGTGTCCGGAGGATGCTTTGCAAAAACAGATCTGTTGATACAGAACAAAGAAAAATTGAATGAGTGCTGTTCCCATAACTGTACGTAGCTACGCGGCTCGTCATGAAAACGCCTTCTTTGCTCTGTCAATAAATAACAAGCAAAAGAATAATCGGTGTGCATTTTGGGCCAGAAAATGGAAACCGCTCGTTTTATGGCGGCTTTCTGCCAAACACAATGCTTTTTGTTAGAGATAAACCAGAATAGCATCATACACGACACGTACCTTAAAAAGACCGAGGTTGTTTGCGACTGCCTTCGCATCGGAGCTTGGAGGCGGCGTTTTATACGTCACGGCAACACTGGGACCTTGCTGAAGGTTTCTGCGGTTGTAGAACACTTGCGCAGCAACAGAACTCTTTCCGCTTGCTTTCAGCGACAGCGAAAAGGTGGAAGCTGCTAGCAGGCTCTGAAGAACGTCGCGAAGTGTGTAAACAATAGCGAACGAAACGACGGTAGCGATGCTCGACGTTTACTACCTTCAGCGACAGAAAATATATCAGCGACGCCATAGCTGCTTCTCTGGAATGCTGCATGTCGTAATTTGGGTGAGCGATGATGCCTATTGAACCATTGAGGGAAGTAAACTTAGAGAGCGCTCCATTAATATACAAGGTGCAGTACAAGAGCTTTCGTTCTGACCAAACTCCAGCTGTCGGTTTTGAGATGAATTGATTTTTAAGCAGCTGTACTGTAAATAATACCAGCGGGAAAAATGCTTCACTTAATAAATACAAATCCAAAATCGATGGACAAAATAAAATATTGCATTGCTTTCTATAGACTATACAAAATACACCCCACTGTAGTACAAGTGTGAATTCTGCATCAATGGAAAGCAATATGTTAAATAAAAACTCTCGGATCTATGCACTTTTAATCCTGGAAAGATTGATTTTTTGTGCTGTTTCTCAACTTTCAGAAGATAGAAGCCGCAGAACATTGTGAGAAAAATGTTTTGGCTGCAATTCCGAGGTACTTAAAAAGAGCTTTGTGTCTAATTAGCCACATGATTGGTCAGCATTGGCAAAGAAAACACACGTTGTTTACTCACTTGTGCAATTTTGCTGTCATAAGTGAGCTGTCATAAGGACATATGTCCAGGAATTTCGGCGACAGCCCTACAAAAGAAAGATTGGTTTTCATTCGGCAACGACGAACAAGATCTTCGCAGTGGCCTGAAAAGGGTGTTCCTCTAAATTTTACTTGAGAAGAGTAATAAATTTTTCCGCAGTGCCCTTTTCACCACCTTACGATTTCTAAATTCGAGGGTTGAAAGAACAAGCACTTCATTAGAAGGTAAAAAAATCTCGCAAATCCTCTAGTTCACATATAAAGTGAACAGACCAGAACAAACGCCGCATCGAACACAACTGTGGAAGAACTCTGCTGCTCAGCCTTTTTGTCTTAAGCATAACTTTAAGCGCGCGGAGTAACAGGAACGCAAGAAATAGGACAAACTGTGTCAACATACTGTAAAGGGTAAATATATATATTTAGAGGAGATTAATGTACAAAAAAAAGAGACGGCCAAGGCACCATAGAAGAAGGGCTAGCGCCCGAATGAACTTCGTCCTCCTTCGCCACCAAACACACAAGCACCAAGCTTCGTCATCTTCTTTGTCAAAGCCTAAGCCTGTAACAATATGTTGTCCGGAGAAAAAGTCATGCTAATAATGTTGAAAATGCTCATTTTCTTTGCATTTACGTTTTTCTCGCAGTTATGCCGACAAAGAAAGGCGCACTGATCAAGCAAAATGCACAGCACTATGGACGTAACGAATTCACAGGCGAGGTCTAGCGGCTGGCCATGCGATTACTTCCACCATTTCAAAGACATCTCGTTATGCCGGATGCAAATATAACCAAAAGCCATTTATGCATTTCCGGCAGTAACGTGCATAGAGTCAAAGCGGAATCATGGGCAAGTTTCTTGGATTTCTTTGAAACAGGTCAGCGCTAAAAAAAGACAAACACGTGGCGATAGAACGACGACACGACCGAGATGAGCGCTTCTAGAAACTGGTTTTATTTTTCGCGCCAGGGTACATATTTAAAGCCTTGTCACATCACATGATGCGCACAACCAGGGGGCGTCAAATTTTTATCATATCAAAAGTTAAGATACATATCTTGAGCATCACGTAACAGCAAGCCAAAAAGAATGAAAAGGAACACCAGTAATCGACGCAATGAATCAGAGAAAGGGAAGAAAAACAAAACGTGCTCAGTTGTTTCTTAAACGCGTCTCAAGAGATACTTGTTCCGCGGAATATAACGTTAATGAAGCATCGCTTACGCACTGCTCTCGTTCTTTACTTATGTGGAACGGCTCCAGCAATATTCTAGAGACTATACTTGCACTTCTGCCTAGAACCTTAGCTTCGTTCAACCGTTGCACACATTTGCACTCTAAAACATGCAAAACTAAGCTCTGAAGCTTGTCTATCACCCTCAAGGAAGGTAAGTTGCCTTTTGGCTGCAGACTTCCCTTGTTCGATCCTAATGGATATTGCTGAAACCCTCCTAAAGAAGATTGGTCATCGACAAAAAGTTTCTGTGATGGAACGCACGAAGATGATGCCTGAAGTGATGCCTTATGTACATAAGGTGTCTCATAACCTCAAAATAGTGGCCAGCGGGCACAACATGCCACTTGTGTTCTCGGCGCCAAATAACCTGGCGAAGCTGTGCCCGCGCATCTGTGGCGGACATGAGCGCGGTTGCAAAACTCAACATGAAGTAGCCTATGTAGGTTGTGCGGTAGGAGTGGTGTGTAAGATCCGCCTTTCCTGCAGAAAGTGCTATATCGGGCAGACGGGGCGTTGCTTTAATGATCGTTTAAGAGAGCATGCAAAAAACTTGAGGGTGAAAGACAAGCTTGCGAACTTAGTTTCGCATGTTCTAGAGTGCAAATGTGTGCCACGGTTGAACGATGCTAAGGTTCTAGGCAGAAGCGCAAGTAGAGTCTCCAGAATCTTTCTGGATGCCTTCCATATATGTAAACAACGAGAGCAGTGCATAAGCGATACTTCATTAACGTTATATTCTGAGGAGCGGGCATTTCATGAGACGCGTTTCAGAAAGAACTGCGCACGTTTTGTTTTTTTTCCGTTTCTCTTTTTTTCTCTGATTCATTGCGCCAATTACTGGTTATTCCTTTTCATTCTTTTTGGCGTGCTCTTACGTGATGCTCAAGATGTGTATCTTAACTTTTGATAGGATAAAATGTTGACGCCCCCTGGTTGTGCGCATGATGCGATGTGACAAGGCTTTAAATATGTACCCTGGAGCGAAAAATATAACCAGTGTTTAGTAGCGCTCATCTCTGTCGTGTCGTCGTTCTCTCGCCGTGTGTTTGTCTCTTTTTAGCGGTGACCTGTTTCAAATCAATGCTTAACCAACTAGCCCAGCATCATGTTTTAGTACAGTTTGTTGGACATTACCTACGCAGTGCAAAACACGAGCTGTGCCCGTGTGCTCTTCTCGCCCTCGTGTTTCGCGCAGCGTCGGTAAAGCAATGCAAAGAGTGTTATGGAATGATGCAAGGAAGCGCACGGCCACCATTCAATGATCCTCTTGGGCTTTTTGCTCGCTTACCACAGTTCAGATGAACACGCGCAAGCCGGAGATCTTCGAAATACCAGTGAGGCTCGTGTTCTCAGGAGCATTGCTATTACTAATGGCCAGCGCCTTCACCTGTGCGTGCTTTCTCTTTGCGCTTCTCTTTCTCACTTCCTCACCGTGCGAACGAAATTTATATGAAAGACGCCCTCACTAAGCAATGGAGGTAGCTGTGACACATGTTCAGTGCGCAGACGCACCTTGCCGCAAGTACAGCTGAGTGTCATCCTGTCTTCTTCTTTTCGCCTCGTGCCCTTGCGCTGCGTCATCAAACGTTTTGCCTGACCAACTCGCCGAGCAGTTCATACCGTGATATGTGCACCTAACTTGACTCTCTTGTGTTCGCCGCATGAACTTCTGTGTCATTATTTGTCTGTGTGGCGACTACGAGCTATGCTTTTGGGTCTTACAGAAGTCTGTCTTGTATAATACAGTTTGTGACGTATCAGGCTGCAGTATCAATATTTATTCTACGGCCTCGTCGGGAGCCGTCTCGCCGGCAGCTTGAATTCGCTTTCGTGAAATGCACGTATTTACGAGCTGAGTGTGTCTAAAAGAAGACTTTCGGTGTCTTCGGACTGAAAGTTGAGGCAATTCTGGATATTGTTCTACCGGGAGAGAGAAAGGAAAGTAAGGAAACATGCAAGTCCTTAAGCAGATGTTTTTTTCACATGAAATTTCGCTTATATTGCAGGGATGCGGAATGTGATCGCGTTTTTGTGGCGCCGAATGGTGTGCTGGTATTACGAAGCATCTTTCGAGCCACATTCTTTAGCGAGACGGTTGAGCGATGGGTTGGCCAGACTAGAATATTGCCTACAAATGCTTGCTGCTTCTCAGTGACAGCTTTCTTAAACATCGCATTTGAAACGAAACCAACCTTTAGTAGGCGCCCCTCTCCTGTCCTTCCGACAATCATTGAAAAGCACGAACACTACGAAAGAAAGACTCAAAAGTTCAACCTTTCTCCTATTAAAAATTATCTATTCAGTATCATGATCAAATACTGAGAGAAATGAGCGAGGCTAGTTATCATCTTTTATTGCCAGAATGAAAATTGTGGCCCAATAGCTGTACATTTCTAACTTTGAAAAGCATGGCTACGATGCTTGAGCTATAGTCAGGAGCTCATCAACTTTATTTCTACAGGTTTTGCTGCTGCCACTCCTGCGAAAGCTGCTGTGGTCGCCTGCGGTGCAGGTTCCTGCTACCCGCGCCGACGGAGTGTGAGTAAGCACTTTATCTTGCTTGGATACCAAACAAACCTGCCGCGTCTTATCTTCGAGTTTACATCTTTGCCCGCCGCCGAATCTGGAGTACTTCACAATGCTCGTCGGGCAACACAGGACGACGCTATCTACTCCGCCTCATCGAAAGCGGGAATTTCGTTAGCGTTCCAGACCACCACGCTGCCACATTGATTCGACGCTCGTCTACTTATTATCAATCTCGCAGTTACCGCAGTAATGATGTTTCCTTTCTGGTGGTGTCGCGGCAACCAATTGGTTTATAATAGATTGGCGTTGCTCGTGTTTTTGTTTTGCGTTTGTTGCTACTCAATGGTGATGTTCAAGCCACCCAAGTGCCCTTGAGGAAGGCTCAACAAGAGAAATTAGAATGTCTCCCAGCAGGTAAAGCGTCTTGAAGCCAGCAACGCAACTCGTATCGAATCAGTAGTGATTTATAAAAATTGACGCCGCGCTCGAAAAAGACCTTGCAAGTTTAACCAAACGTGCTGAAGAACTCAAAACGAAATTTGAATCGCTTTCTTCTGTTAACGCCTCAGCTAGTCTTGAAAATGGAATTTCTAACAAGGTTAGCAAAACTGATAACCAAGAAAATCAGTCACGAAGCTCTAAGGTTCTGTTATATGGAATTACCGACACCGATTCCGGTAACTTCGGCGAATTTTTGAACCTCACAGATGTCAATGAAATATCGATCATGTTATTCTCGGCGTGAATATTGTATGCGCCAAAGAGCAGAGCTGAAAACACTATTTTTCTCACAAAGTAATTTTGGAGATAGCTCCCTGAACTCGCGACTCGCGCTGTCCACGAGAAACTTTTACCGAGAACCGTACCATCGAAGACGTCACAGGTTGTCAAGTAACATGGATCAGACGACGATGACAATGCAGCGACACAACTTGGCATGGTTTGTTAACGAAAAACTGAAGTCGGCGCAGCTCCGAGAAATAGATATGGCTCCGCCTGTAGACTTGCGCTTTGGGCTGATGCTCGGCACAGCCAGGCATGGGGCTGGTGAAAGGGCGCTACTCCAAACTAGCGTGTAACAGCGCAGGCGGACGACGGCCTGCTTGCAAGCAGCATCGTGGGTGCGCCTTTTATCTCCCACTAACCGCACTTAGGTCCCTGGAACAAAGCGTGGCAGCTAGTGCTCTCTTATGGGATACACGAATCACTCAATGTAGAAGACAGTGATTTACCACAAATTTCCCGCTGACAAAGAGGAACGCGACAAATTGATTCATGCTATCCGGCGCCTCAACAAATCACCAAATTCGCGAACGCGTGTGTGCTCGAAACATTTCACGCAGGACTGCAACCAAGTGAAAATGTTTTTCATGA
This sequence comes from Amblyomma americanum, assembly GCF_052857255.1. Taxonomy (NCBI): domain Eukaryota; kingdom Metazoa; phylum Arthropoda; class Arachnida; order Ixodida; family Ixodidae; genus Amblyomma; species Amblyomma americanum. The sequence goes on along the minus strand of NC_135505.1, from coordinate 74,282,990 downwards.
AGGAGCTTGGTCTCGTGAGTAGCAGTCAGGGGTCGAATGCGGTGCCGACATTGTTCCCTCATGCTAAACCACCGGTATGCCAAGGGGCAGCAATGAAGAGGAAGTCAGCAAGATTTAATAGATTACAATGTGTATCCTTTTAGTTAACTTTACCCCACTTCCTTAAAAAACTGCAAGGTGCGAGTTGCATCCATATTAATTGAGGGCACGGTTCAGTTGATATTGACGCTAGAAAGGGAATGTAGACTAGCAGTAACGTTTTGTGCAGTTGTAAAGGAAGCATCATAGTTTGACGAAACATGCCACTTGCTTCAAGTTCTCGAACCTCATAAATTAAGTAATTACTTCGAACTTCTGGTTAATAAGCTACTTGCAGTGGCATTTTAGCTTCCATGGCAGGGCGCATACCTGTTCTCATCGGGGTGTCTCAGGTAACTAGAGATGTAACACGGCAACTGGTGTCGGTCGCTGTCCGCCATCCAGCGGGGAAGGCACAAGATTGGGACTAGAAGGTGGTTACAGAGTCAAGCGATGCCGGACAGCAGATTGTGCACAGCTGCGATCTGGCACAGCACAGTCTTTCGGCTCTTAGCGACGGCTGGCATTCGCCGCATGTTCACCTGTAGGGACAACGTATTATTTAGGATACATTTGTTGAACCATTTAATGATCCGAAATTGAAGTGAGTCTTCTTTCGCAGTCACGTCGAAGCACGACGCGATGCGTTTGCTTAGCTTCGCCACTGTTGAGTCTCTGTCCGCAAGCAGCACAGAGTATCGACTCAATATTGGGAATGTGTTGGAAAATGCCGTGTTTACGAAGGATCAGCGTTTGCCAGCACATTTCCGATATTAGTCTCTGATGCCCTGTGCTGCTAGGTTCGTCGCGGCGTGTCGCTGGCGAATAAAAGTCGCTTGCGGTTAAACATATCGATTCGTGACTGTCACTGTCTGATGTCATTGAGGAAGAGTTGTTGCTCATTAACTCTCCCTCCGCCAGGGTGCTCCCCTCACCTATTCGCTTTTCACTCATCGTGGCAGCGCGGCAATGGGCGCTTGCGGCTCGCTTGCCAACCTGTGTCGTCATCAGTGACGCCGGGCGAACCATCTTTTGGCCCTGCGCGGGAACTTCGATTTTGATTCAAGATGTTTGCTTATTTAATATCTGCATATTATAAACAAATGATGTCGCGTACATTGCTTTGAAAGCTTTCAGCAAAATAAACGATGATTATTATGAATTTTTATGGCTCATGGGCATCTATGGCAAAAGGGCGCCATGGCACAAGGTATTTTCGACTTCACAAGGTGCGGTCAAAGACCCGTTTCCTAAACATTTAACCATAAATGAGCCGAGCAGCAGACCAGGGGAAAGGTTCTACCAATTGTATCACCGGTGGGTACCTGGCGACGCCGGGGATCGAACCTAGTACCTCCCGCATGCGAGGCGGATGCTCAACCCCTTGGCCACCACTGCGGTCGCAGTATAAATCAACAATTCCCTCAATGCGGAAATAAAAGTGCAGGACTTTCATTTTAAGGGCACCCAAAATGGGCACTGCCTGGTGTGCCTCCCTTCTTTCCTTTCTTCTCTCACTTTCTCTTTTTTTGTCGGCGCTGAAGCGCCGCTTGCTCCTTGAATCGGTCCGAGTTGTTTCCAGGAAAATGAGTCCTCAGCAATCTATAGCGTAAATGCTGACATGAACGAAGTATGGTTTTCGCAAGGGCTGGCACTAGCGTGCTAACCAGTTTATTTGAAATGGAAATAAGTGCTTTCTTTGGACCCTGGTAATAACGGTGTTATACAGTTTCAAAGAAAAAAATCGTTGTTTTCTGGCGGTGGGTCACTTTTTGTTTATTACTTATAGTAGCAAATCTTTATTCAAGCGTATCCGTCCTTTGTTCACTACGCTTTGCTTTTAGATTGGTCTCGTATTTTTTTTTTGTTGAGGAAAATAGGTGGCGTGTTTTCTGGGCAGTATCCATCGTACATCGTGAGATATTTATAGCGGACACCTGTGGTGCGCAAACTGGCTCCCAAGGCCGGGAAAAATAGGTTTCACCGCGAAGCAGAAGCGTGGCTTCAGGCTTCTGCTTTGGAGCACTCTGCACCTTGTTGCAGCTTGGAGGTAAAACTGACTTTTCTGAAGAGGAAGTTTATCCACTTCTCGCCTTTTCCCTAAGTATAACATATACTGTACGTTCAATGGCGGTCGAAAAGCTCATTGCGGTAACACTACCACAGTTTCTTCAAAAACGTTTTCCCCCACACTTGTTCTACTATTTGTGTTACCCGGTTGGCTTGTTTAACAGTCTTTTATGGAATATATTGTTGTTGTGCAGCGTTTGTGTATACGAGCCCCATAATGCAAACAATATATTCCTCACGCATTCTAGCTAGAGTTCTTTTCTGATAGCATGAAGTATCTTAAATATAAACAGCGTCACTGCTGTTATATTGCTTTCTTTCAATGCAGCTCCTACACAAAGTGATTTGGTCGAGAGAGGGGATTGAACGAACCAAACATTTTACCTCCGGAGAAAAATGCGAGCACTTAAATGCTTAATAATAATTGATCGCGTTAACTTAACAGCCCCTGGAGGGCTGTTTTCAAAGTCTAGAAGTTTTCTTGAGCAGGGCTTATCTAATCTGATGAAGTGTTCTGCTCTCTTATTAACTAACATTGAGCGGAAAATTTACCGTTACAGTTTTTTTTTGCCGTCTATTTCAGACGGTTTGAAAAATTGGGGACCTATTTTGGGTATTTGTCTTTCTATTTGTAACGTGCAGTTTTAAACCAAATCTTCATTTCAGGAGATTTTCAAGCTACTATGGAGTAACGAATTTCAGCAAGATAAATTGTTGGGCCAGTAGGCTACGATATTCTATGACTACCGCGCTACAGATGGCGGATAGAAGAGGGACAGACGCAGGGACACAACATAGCGCTGTGTTGTGTCCGTGCGTCTATCCTTCTTGTATGTCCCGTCCATCGTGCTGTATTCAGGATTTTCATCAAGTTTTAATATCCAGCATAAAGTGTCTATCTTATCTGGGCTATGGAAAGCTTGCTTTAAAAATGAACGATGTGCTTCGTTAGAATATTCTTCAAGCGCAGCGCAAATTTGTGCAAAATACCAGGGAGAAGAATATTTTGGCCCCAATCTCAAAATTCACGGTATCTGCCTCGTTCAAATCAGATTTATATCGTCAACCTGTTTTACTAGGCTGCACACCACGCCCTGTGAAGATGAGTGCGTCCAGAAATCGGCTGTTGGGCACTAGATACGGTAAAATATAAATTAAACTGGCAAACGTTATTTTCATTGTGTTTATTTTTTGCAGTCGCTGTAATGTCAACATATTATAATTTCACCTGCAGAAATATCAGTTATAGAACCTAACTTTTGCTTCTTATGGTGTAATGAACACTGATACTATATTTATTATTATTGTTTCGATACGACAGCGCTGCATGAACACGCACAATTTTTTTTCAATTTGAACTACGTACGCTCTTGAAAGAATAAAAACTTGTAGATTGTGTTGAAATGATTAGCCAACAAATGCAGTAATTGATGTATATTTTCAACTAGCTGCTCTGAATTTGAAACCGCATTGTGTTGCTTAAAATCTTAAATCATCAGAATTGATTTACAGCCGGAACAATAAATGGCGAAGAACTTGGCGCGATATACTGCGTGGGACGTATGGCGTGGTAGTGAGAGCTCGGCTGCAAGAGTAGAGACACTTACTTCGCCCGCTCAACAAGCGGGCTGTTCACAATGCCTGTCAAGGGTCTCCTTTTCTGAGCGTGTAGCATGTACACGCTCTTTTACTTTGCGAAAAAGAAACACCTAAAAGATTAAAAGTAGTTGCATTGGAGAGAGAGGAAATATTTGAACGTAAATCTTTTACGGGATATATAAGACGAATTGTATTTACTTTAATGAAGCGGAAGTAAAGCACGTTTGGGATCTTAAAAAATTCATTTGGTGTGGCCAGAGACTATAGGCTAGAAAGTGCATGGCGAGAGAATGTAAATTGCAAGAAACTGTAAGTTCCTAATCTCGAAGCAACTGAGCGAAAGAGAGCCATATTAGTGAAAGGGTGACTTTATCACGTAGTTTAGCTTTTCTCGCTTTAACAATTAATTTAGTCAAGTTGACACGCACCACTATGCGGTTACTTAGGTTATATGCAGAAACTGAAGATAATAACACTTTGTCAGAGGGTTTCTATTTTGAAATTTGCGGAAAACGAGAACCTAATGCTATACATAAGAATTTCGAACAGTAAAAATTAATCCCGGAGAACTTGTCTGTAGAGGAGAGATATAAACTATGCGGATGAATATGTATGCAAGCCCAGTATGGTATACATTCTAATAGAATATCTAATAAAGAGTGTTGTGCAAAATTTTTCACTTAAATAAATTTACTCTCCGCACACATGCCTGTGAAAAAAAGCCCTTATTTCAGATAAAAGGCATAATTTTGGCTCAACTTCTTGCAAGGGCACATAAGGCGCAAGCTGTTGCCTTTGACAGATCTTTGTAAAAGCATTTCTGTTCGTGCGTCTTGTTTCTAATTTCCTGCATAATTTTCTTTGAATCAAATTCTATGCCATTGCAACTCTGTTTTTATTGCTGATGCGCAGCTTTTGGCATAAAGAATTATCCTGCAGATGATAGTTTTGGTACGTTAGTCTCATTAACCTCATATTGCTTGTTTGCTCCGTTAGGATGAGTTTGTGTATGAAATTTATAGACTTTTAGTCAGAATTATCTTTAGTTATCTGCTCGATCTGTTTAGAGGCTAGGAGGGTACGAAGTGCAAAGAAACAATGGTAATCAGAAAAGTAGCCGAACGATGACCGCCCTTTTCCCATCCCGTCGCTCCGGTATAGAAATAGTGACTCCTAGATATTGATTCTTGTCTTTGCCATTTTTAGCAGGGCCTAGCATACCCACGAAGCATTCTCAAGTGAAAAAAAGCGTGATGTGAACTCTAATTGTTTGAGGATTCCTCAGTAAATTGAATAAGCCAGCTTGTTTGGAAGAAATGTAATTTGTTAGGCAGCTCCAAAGAATAAATATTAATCACGCATTCACTAAATTTTCCACGTAAAGTTATTAACGAAAAAAAATATTCAACTTAATTAAATCACCAACAAGATAGTAAACTATTTTTTGGTACTTTAATTTCTAATATTTCATGCATTGCCATTTTATTGCCTGTTATAACCACCATGCGTATTACACGCGTGATATGAAAATTAAAAAATGAGGATTGGTTTTCGGCGCTTCAAAATCGGTCCTGCATGTTATAAAAACGCTATGTGAACGGCGCCCGAAAATGACTGCTTAATAACTGTAAACAAAAACTGTCACATAGCACGAGATGATTGAAATGTGTGTCGTCATGTGCGGTATTCTTCCCGCGCCTATTCATTGTTTTCCTCGATCACGGACAATTCGTATTTTTGCGCGCCTTTTGCATAGAGCTTAGTACTCGAGTGAACTCGAATTCAGTATCAGGCACACCGAATATATTTGTGAGCGTGGCTAATTATAACATTTTTGTATGCACTTTCAGCTGCTACAAGTTCTTTATTAAAGGAAGATACTGTAATTGGCTCTCTTTCCTGCTTCTTTTTTATTTTTGTTCTAGAGCTTTCATCAGCATTAATTCTTCTTTTGCAGCGCTACTCTCTGAGCGTTTGCTCGATGCGACTGCTTTTATTATACCGCGGAAGTCCTTCTCTATACTGAGCTATTTGTGTCAATGGTGTACCGAACAGACAGATCATCGTACTCTGCGCATGGAGATGGTGAGACTTGTTTTTCGGCGTATTCAGTGACCACACTATATATGATTATTTTCGCTAGATTAATAATTACGCAATCACTAAACTTTTTCCATTGCTCTTTCCGCGATCGTACCAAGCCTGCAACCACGCCCACTGATTTATACGGTCAGGAGTCACTGTTCGCCCAGTACTCTCTGCCAACTGTTGATCAGTACTAAAACTTGGCCTTCAGTATCCCTATCATCTCATCAAGTAGCACAGCAAAGAAAACAAATTTAATTCAATCCGACACATATCGCAGTCAATTCAATGCTAATACCTTACGTGGCCATAAGGTAGCTTTAATCTTGAAAGCACAGTTGAACTGAATGTAGACTCTTTATATAAAAAAAGCTGCATGAAACGCCCATCTAATGCAAAAATAAAATCTAAATATGGAGATGATCTTTAACTTAGAAAACATGGAATGAAAACGACAAAATAAAAGTACTGCCAAAGAGCAGAAAGGCAAAGGCAGATGGCTAAATACCGGCAATTACGTCTAGGCTTGGAGGCAGAGCCATAGACGGCATTCAGAAGGTTTTAAAGACGCAGATATAACGACAGCGAGAAGAATATTTGAAGGAAGTGTGTAAAGTATACAAAGTAGTGCAACATCGCGCAAAATTCAGGCGAAGCGCGGAGTTTCGTTAAATGTCGTCACATTGCAATTGGGGATCAGTACGTTTTAGGGGAGCGAAGAGTTACTGTCTTTTTAATTATCAACTCCTCTCAATGTAAATGTAGCCACCATGGCGAGGAAGTTTTTCTGTAACCTTGGGTTGAAAAGCGGAACATCAAAGCCAGCGAGTAACCACAGTAGTTAGGAGCATTGATACTCCAAATCCTGAAATCCAGTGTCATCATCATGCGTCAAATTTTGATGTAAACTTTAAGAGAGCAACGTGCCTTGCCTGGAAGCAAAGTATATAGATGTATAGCAGAGCGCAATGCTCTCAGAAAAAGTCGCTTTAAAAACAACAGCAGTTTAAATAAAACCACTAATCCTCTTCAAGATACCCTTGTTCGCAAATATACTCTATTTTCTCTCGGAGATTTTGTTGATAACCACCACTCGTCGCATTTTCTTTCTTCGCTCGCGTCATTCGCTTTTTCCTTCTTAAAAAGCCAATTGAGAACTTTGTTTCGTGTACAGTGTTCTATGCTGGTATAGGTTTAGGTACTACTGTACTTTGGAGCAAGCGTAGCACACAAGGCCGTGTGTCGGGCTCCACGAACAGCTTGAGCGATTCGGAGAAGCACTCGTCTGCTGGATAGTACTGCCGCGAATATCTGCAGTGTTTGTTCGTTTTTCAAATCAGCCGCCACATCATTTTATCGCTTTGTTTGCGACGCAAGACGCGACTACATTTATCTCGATTGATCGCAGCCAGACAGAGCTGATTCTACGTTGTTCCGGAATGTTCTAGTAATGTTGCGCTCTTTATCACGAAAGTTCGCTATCAGCTTTAAATTGAGCACGGCCGACAGCGGCCGGCATTCTGTTCGACGACCGCCGAGCACGCTTGTCGCTTTGCCGCCGCCGAGTGATTCAGTCCATTTTGGGTGCATGTCAGCCCAATAAACAGCTCTTATAGAAGACCCTTTCGTCCGTCTTCATCGCTGCTTCGACTGCCGTCACCACTACGTGACAGTAGGATGGGGTTATGTCCCGCTTCAAAACGTGCCATATTAGCGAGGTTTCCTTGAAAAAGATGGCTTCGAAATGGCGTTGCATACTTTGTAACACTCGCCTTCAAAGCAATTTCCCAAAATTAAAAATGGCCGCCAGCATGGGAACATTGTGTAACCTGAAATGTATTTACTAATTATGGGTTTCTACGCGCGCACGCTCACCCAGTACACAAACCGGCGGTCGCTTCCGTTCGCACATGCCGCTATTGTTTCTGTTATTACATCATATTTGAAATGACGTATACTATATTCCCATTCGCGTCTAGGACGCCGTCGGCTTCTGATCACAAAATGACGTCATCATAGGTGCTCTGTGAAATAAAAAACTGGTTAAAATAGATTGTTTATACTTATTCTCAGGGGCCATACCAAGAACTGATGCCCTCAGCCGGTTACAATAGAGCTAAGGCTTCTTGCTTGCGTCAGAGTTAGGAGTTGCTATATACTTGAGACATTGTGATGACGCTCACAAGCTGCCTTGCTTTTTTCTGATGGTCAAATGTTTAGAAAAAAATCCGTCAGGTAAATCATCATCATCAGCCTTACTACACCCATTACAGGGCAAAAGGCTCTCCAATGCCTCCCAAATTAGTCATGCTCATTTTTAGCTGCGCCCACCCTATGCCTGCGAAGTTCTTAATCTCATCTGCCCACCTAACCTTCTGCCGCCCTCTGCTACGCTTGCCTTCTCCTGAAATCCACTCCGTTACCCTTAAGGATCAGCGGTTATCTTGCCTTCGCATCACAAGCCCTGTCCAAGCACATTTCTTGTTTTTGATTTCGACTAGGATTTTATAAACCAGCGTTTGTTCCCTCACCCACTCTTTCCGCTTCCGGTCCCTTAACGTTACACCTATCATTTTTCTTTCCATGGCTCGCTGCGTTGTTCTTAACTTAAGCTTAACACTTTTCGTTAGCTTCCACGTTTCTGCCCCGTAGGTGAGTAGCGGTAAGATGCAGCTTTTGTAAACTTTTCTTTTGAGGGAAATCGGTAAACTGCCACTCGTTATCTGAGAGAACCTGCCATATGCGCTCCACCCCATCCTTACCCTTCCAGTTATTTCCCTCTCATGATATGGATCAGCTGTCACTACTTGCCCTACGTCTACTTTGCAACTTCCAGGCTCTCGCTGCCGATTGTGAACTGCTGTTCCCTTGCTGGACTGTTGAACATTATCTTGGTTTTCTGCATGCTACTTTTTAGGCCCAGCATTCGGCTCTGCCTGTCTAACTCGTTGATCATGATTTGCAGTTCACCTCCTGAGTGACTCAGCAAGGCAACGTTATCAGCGAATGGCAGAATATATTGGTATTCTCCATTTACTGTTATTCCAACTGTTCCCAAATCATGCCTCGGAACACTTCCTGTAAACAGGCGGTGAATAGCATTGGCGAGATCATGTCTCCTTGCCTGACGTCCTTCCTTAGTGGAATTTTATTGCTTACTTTATGGAGGACTACAGTAGCTGTGCGGTTGCTATATATATCTTCAAGTATTTTGACATAAGGCTCTTCATCCTGATTACGCATTGCCTGTATGACTGCTCAGGTTTCCACTGAGTCGAATGCTTTCTCGTAATCAATGAAGGCTATATATAAAGGTTGGTTATATCCTGCTCATTTCTCTATAACCTGATTGATAGTGTGAATATGATCTATTGTGCAATATTATTTACGAAATTGTGCCTGATAATTTAGTTGAATAAAGTCTAAGGTTGCCTTGACTCTATTAGTGATTACCTTAGTAAATATTTTGTAGGCAAAGGACAGTAAGTTGATCGGTCTGTAATTTGTCATGTCTTTGGCGTCCCCTTTCTTATTAATTAGGAATATATTAGCGTTCTTCTAAGCTTCTGGTACGGTCCAGATCATAAGGCATTGCGTATACATGGTTGCTGATTTTTCTAGCAGAATCTTCCCTCCATCTTTCAACAGATTTCCTGTTACCTGATATACTGTTACCTTTTCTCCATTGCATTGCTCCTAAGGCTTTGTTTACTTCCTTTTTCGTTACCGGCGCGATGAAGCATTGCGTGCGCTACTCTCTTACTCATTAGCGCTCAGATTACATTGGCTACTGTACAGATTTGTGTAGAACTCTTCGGGTACGTAAACTATCTTATCTATGCTGCTAATGACAATGTCCTGCTTGTCGTTTAACGCATACATCTCGTTTCTACCTGTGCCTAATTTCCGCTTCACCGCTTTTAGGCTACCCTCGTTCTTTAGAGCATGTTAGATTCTCTCCATATCAAACTTCCTGTTGTCGACTACCTTGCACTTATTTATTAACTTCGATAGTTTTGTCAGTTCTATTCTGTCAGTAGAATTAGACACGCACATGCTTTGGCGTTTCTTAATCAGATCTTTCGTCACCTGAGATAGCTTTGCGGTATCCTGTCGATCTGTCCTACCGCCTACTTCTACTGCGCACTCCGTAATGATGGCTGTCAGATTATCGTTCATTGTATGAACATCAAGATCGTCTTCCTCAGTTAAAACCAAATATCCGTTTTGCAGCGATATCATAAATTATCATATATTCCTGTACTTTCCCTATAATGGCTAGCTCATTAATGGATTCCCTCTTAACTGGCTTCTTCCGTTCCCTCTTCAAGTCTAAGCTAATTCGACACCTTACCATTCTCTGGTCGCTGCAGCGCACCTTTCCGTGGACGGCCACATCCTGAACGATGCCAGGTTGAGCGCATAGTATAAAGTCGATTTCATTTTTAGTTTCACCTTTGTGGCTCTTGCAGGGCCACTTCCTTTTTTCTCGTTTCCGAAAGAACGTATTCATTACCGGTAAATTATTTCTATCTGCGAATTCGACTAATTACTCTCCCCTGCTATTTCTATAACCTATCCCATAGTCCCCTACCGCGTGGTCGTCAGCCTGCTTCTTGCCCACCTTCACATTGAAGTCGCCCATCAGTACAGTGTTTTTCGATTTTACTTTACTCATTGCCGATTCTACGTCCTCAGAAACTTTCAATGGTGTGGTCATCATGGCTGGATATAGGCGCAAAGACCTGCCCTACTTTCAGCTTGCAACTCCTGTTCCGCCTAATTACAATAGCTTCTATCCTCTCGTTAATACAATGGAGCTCCTCTACGTTTCCAGCTATATCCTGATTAATGAGGAATCCCACGCCTAGTTCCCGTCTCTCCTCTAATCCGCGATAGCACAGTATGTGTCCGTCCTTTAGTACTGTATGCGCCTCACCTGTCCTCCTAACTTTGCTAAGCCCTATCGCATCCCATTTAATTCCCGCTAGTTCCTTGAACAACACTGCTAGGCTAGCCACACTACATAAAGTTGTAGCCTTAAGCGTTGCCAGGTTAAGATTACAATGGCGGCCTCTCCGGAGCCAGAAATTCTTAGCACCCTCCGCTGCGTCACAGGTATGACCACCGCCGTGGTCAGTTGCTGCGCAGCCGCTGGGGACTGAGGGTTGAGAATTAATTGGTTTGTCCATAGGAGGTTGTGGCCAAGTATTACACTAGAGTGGCCAAGTCCTGTTCTGGTGAGGGAGTGCGTTGTCGGTTCTGGTCACCGAAATCAGGCCGCACCCCAGGCCTCGTTATGCAATTCCATCGACACGCCGTTTTTTTAAACCCGGTAGAGAATTGCTCGGCGCTAGGATTTGAACCCCGGTCCTCTAACACGCGAGGCGGACGCTCTAACTCTATGCCATCGCTGCAGTTCAAAGTTCAAGGTCAGATTAATAAAGAGTATTAAACAGTTATACTCCCTAGCACCTCCGCCACCACGCTCAAGCTCAGCCATACGACTACAAAGGACGCCTAGGCTTATAGTATACTCCTTACTTCAAGAAAAATTCTTCCTGGTCCGGGGATATCTATGAAAGTTTCACACTTCGTATGACATTTTACTAGAGAATAGTTTTTCCACTCCGGCCTGATGTTATGAGGTGAAAAGTACGCATTGACCTCTGCAATCGGCTGCCTTCATAAAAATAATACAAAATTGAATGTGTCCTATTTTCCTGGCTTCACCCTTTTGAGTAGTTTGAGAAGAAAGTGCCTAAAAAGAAACAGACGAGAAAAATTAGTATTTCTGAAAACATTTAGACCATGGAGCGCATCAGATTAGAGGGAGACAAAAGCATATCGAATCTTCATTAGCGAAATTTTCGTCTACAGGACATCAAGAAAAAGAACAAAGATATATTTTCTGCTGTAACAAAAACCAGCAGGTTTTTCAATGTCATATTATATTGTGAATTTACTGGAACTTGAATAGTGCGTCATGACAACCTTCAGGCGAAGTGCGGGCTTTGCCCCTATCACTATTGCGTGTTGCAGTTGCTATCACTTAAAACCAGCACAGATTCAATTCGTAAGTAATAAAATGCGACGGTTCTGAACTTTTCAGTTGGATACTACTAAAAACTTAAGCTTAGTGACACTACTATTATAACCGTGGTTTTCCTCCTCCACTGATGCCAACTTTCTGTTGATTTCGTCTTGAAACTTCGTCTTCTGGGTGCCCTGCTACATCTGGATCTAGTATTGACTATAACTGATTCCCTCCTCACGAATATTGTTGTCAGCTGGGATCCGTTTAGATGTGCCGGGAAATCTGACTGAACTGAGGGCGAATAAAAATTTTAGCGTACGCTTAAAGGCCACTACCTTATAAAGGGGTGTCTGAGCCGAAATGCTAGCAATGCGAACTCCACAAAAAGTTGCATTACCTTCGCTAAAATTATCAATATTTTATTCCGGTCAGAATTTCCCCTATTCAAAAATTGAAATCAGTGATCAAAGGCATGAAAATGCTACTGCGACAAATTCGCAATTTTGTTGGAAATAGGGCTGGTACGGAAACTAGGCTACCTGTGCGTGAGTGCTTTACGTACCCAATCTTTGAAGCACATGAAGTAGGAAGCCGAGTTCGAATTTAAATATTCAGCGTTTCCCACAGCTCAAAAACCTTCCCAAAGGAGATCAACGCGTTGCCTGGAGGTCAGCTATGATATTAGGCCTATCGCAGGCCATCCAGCCTGATTTTTTCTTCTTTTGCTAACAGTTAGGAGGTACTGAATCACATACAATCTTTTACATTATTTTAAAAAATGCTGATTTAAATCGCGCAAAGTGTAAATTCAGCCATTCGAATTCATGCTTAAGAGACAAATAACTTTAGCCAGTTCGCCGAAAGTAAAACTTGTTTTCTACAATTTTTTTACGACACCGCACGCTGCACCGCACGCTGGGCACGACACCGCACGTTGCACCATGCTCAACCCGCTGCTGACGTTACAGGTTGTGCTGTTCTGGCTGCCTGCTGCTGAATGGCCCTTCCCTCAAGTTCCGTCAACCGTTCACGGTGCGGAGTGCGCAGTCAATGACCGTGTGCTCGGCACGGTACCCAACGACGCTCCGAACCGAGCCCGCATACCGCTGCTCGCCTGGCAACCCATTCCTTCATCGACGTCATCAATCACCGGACCCGCCCACGCAGCATATATACGGCGACCCGCCGCAGTTTACCTGGGGCACGACACCGCACGCTGCACCATGCTCAACCCGCTGCTGACGTTACAGGTTGGTTACCTGAACAATTTCATCGAATGCAAAAGTAGCAACCGCTGTCTTGTAGCGGTGTCTTGCCCCCTATGTGATCAAGTGGCGTAGCGCTGTGCAAATTTGTTGTGACTGTATATTATCCCACCTGTTATCCCAAGTGATGTTATACCTATCAGGCGACGTGGAGCTCAACCCAGGACCACCGACATTATTTGATAATTCATCCGTTCTAGAAGCCCTCAAACGCCTTGAGGACGCACAGGTCAACATATGAAATGAGCTAAAAGAACTTAAGGATACGCAAGACAACCACGAAAAGCTAATATTCGAACTAAACAACCGCATCTTTTGTTACAATTTGATCATGAAAAGGAACTACGAGTTTCGAAAATAGAAGAAAGTAACGAAATAAAACGTGAGCTTTTAGTCCTTCAGGCCGCCAATATGGACGCAAGCAATCGTATGCGAAGAAACAACTTACTTTTCTTTGGCCTTAAGGACTGCGAAAAAAAAAGTTGGGAAGAGTCTGAAAAATAGGCACGAGCCCTTTGCTCTATTGAGCTCGGTGTGGAACTAGACACAGGTAGTATAGAACGTGCGCATCGACTCAGAAAATACTGTTACGGATAAACAGCGCCCAATCATTATTAAATTAGCTCATTTTAAAACAAAAGAAAAGATTCTGTCGTGTGGGCCCAAACTGAAAGACACGGCCTACGCAATCAAAGGAGACTTTGCCCCTGAAACTCGCCTTGCTCGTTCCAAACTTCTGCAGTTCATCCGCCCACAAAAATGTGCCTTCAAACTGCGACTTGATAAGCTGCATGTTGGAAAAAAGTGCTTTAAGTACAACCCCACTACTGACACAGTGACGAAATGTACGGCACGTGTTCTCAACGCTGATGGTAGTGAATGACGCGCAACGAATCATGTTCACAACAGACGTCCTCCATCTCACCTCGACATCCATATTGCATTTACCAACATAAGGAGCGTAATTCCAAAGCGTGACCAGCTTCTTAGCTTCATCGACGACATTGACGCACACATTACTATTTTAACTGAAACATAGTTAACTGAAGATATCCTCGATAACGAAGTCCTTCCCGCTAATCTTAACTTCACCACGTATCGTCGCTATCGCAGCAACCGTAAAGGGGGCGGTGTTCTAATAGCTGTAAGAAATACATTTTTATCCTCCTTAGTGTACCACGGCGGCGTACTCGAATTATCATGGGTTTGTGTTCATACCTCAACTGTGAAAGCTATAATTGGCAATTGTTACCGGCCACTCGATTATGGGTCATCTTTCTTCAACTCTCTCTACCGTAGTTTAGCGTATATCAAAGATAACTTGCCCGAATCACCTATTTTTCTATTTGGCGATTTTAATTTCCCCCAGATTAACTGGCCTCTACTTAGCGTACCTGGTAAATGGCAGTCCACTGAGCCCAAGCAATTCCTCGATCTAACCCATGATTTCAGTCTCCATCAAGCCATAACACTTCCGACGAGAGGAAAAAACACCCTTGATCTCTTGCTGACGAGCAGTCCTGAAGACATTAAAAGCGTAACGGCTCTTCCTGGACTCAGTGACCATGCACTTCTACACATTTCCATATCACTGCTGCTGAAAGTTAAAAACTTCGATGCCATCAACGCGGAACTTACACGGTTTTATGAGCATTTCTGTGAGTCTTATCCATCAAGAACAGTTAATCATAACTGGGAATTATACAAAACAGCAATGATAAACCTCAGAAACAAATACATTCCAAAAATAAATATTAGGTCCGGTCATAGCAATGAGTGGTTTACCTTAAGCCTGAAACGTCTTCTAAACAGGAAAAAGCGCCTCTATCGATCAGTAATGAAATCTAACTCCCCTATTACATGATACCAATATTATCAGTGTACAAAAACGTACATTGAAAGCTTAGCTGCTGCAAAAAATAAATTCTTTTCCATCGATTTACATAGAATCCTACAATCGAACCCCAAAAAATTCTGGCGCATTCTATCCCCTAGGTCTCGCCCGAACCAAACTGCGCTTATGGGAACTGATGGAGAACCAGTCGAACCAGATCAGTGTGCCAGCGTTTTGAACAGCTATTTCGTCTCGGTGTTTTCTCCAGTAAGCAACTCTACCACCATAACTTCACCAGAATCTTCATCAGTGGCAATGCCTATGATCCAGGTTGATGCCAACGATATCAGCAACCTTATTGCTTTTCTAAAACTGTCTTCGTCAGCAGGCTGTGATCGTATCAATAGTAAACTACTAAAACACACATCAACGACTTCGGCTCAGATTCTACAATTAATCTTTAGTCAGTCTTTACAATCCGAGGAAGTTCCGGATGATTGGAAAATTGCCCAAGTAATCCCAGTCTTCAAATCCGGTAACCGCAAGTTAGCCTCCAACTACCGTCCAATTTCTCTAACCAGTGTGCCATCAAAATTACTAAAGCACATTATATTCACAAACCTAATGACACATCTTGAATCTAACGACTTTTTTTATTCGCACCAGCATGGTTTTAGGAAACACCTTTCATGTGAAACCCAGCTTGCCGAGTTCATACACGATTTGCTCGAATCCATGGATGCCAACCTCTAAATAGGTGCTATATTCCTCGATTACTCCAAAGCATTTGATCGGGTCCCGCACAATCATTTACTTCAAAAACTTTCATCACTAGGAATACCCGTCAAACTAATCCGTTGGATCGAAAATTTTCTTTCAGGGAACAAGCAGTTCACTTCTACAAATGATAGCCACTCTCCTGTTTCCAATGTAACATCGGGAGTCCCTCAGGGCGCCGGCCTGTCACCACTTCTATTCCTAATTTACATTAATGACCTCCCTTGGAATACAAAATCGGAAGTATGGCTTTTTGCCGATCATTGCGTCATATACAGAGTGATTAGGGCAACCAACGATTCATCTTTGCTTCAGTCCGATCTTGACACAGTCTCCTCTTGGTGTGATAAATCCCTCCTCTACTTAAACATTAACAAATGCAAATCCATATCGTTCACCAGAAAACGCACCGTGAATCTGCATCAATACAGTATTGGCTCATTTTCCATTGATCCCGCATTATCATACAGATATCTTGGCCTCCATCTAACGCCATCGCAATCATGGGTAACTCACGTTCATCTGAGCTGCAGCCTCTCGCACACTCGGATACCTGCGCCGTAACTTGAATGCTGCATCCCCCGACATAAAACAAACTAGCATATGTAGCATTCATTCGCCCGAAACTGGAATATGCCTCATTCATTTGGCACCCACCACAAGCGTACCTGCCGCTGACCTTGAAGCCATACAGAATCGCGCCGTCCGATTTATATCAACTTGCTATTCAAGGAAAACCAGTATCACCGCGCTGAAAGACTCCCTGGTCGTCCCTTCACTCGAGTCACGCCGCATTATATCTCGCCTCTGTCTTCTTCATCATTTCTACTATCACCCAGGCACGAGACACGAAAAGCTGCAACCCCCGCACAGGACGTCCAGCCGCCTAAGCCATGACCATAGCATCGCACGCATCAACTGTCGCGCCGTAGCTCTAAAGTCATCATTTTTTCCGGACGCCATAGCACTATGGAATGGCATGCCAAATACCATCGCATCATGCACTAACCGCAAATCATTCCGGGATAAACTAAACGACCATTTCTTATGAGGGCAAAAGGTTCCTGCCATATTCTATTCGGCACTTCGAACAGCTGATTATTTTTACTTATTTTTACTTTTTTTCTGTGTGATGACTTTTTCACTATATTTTTCTCTTTTATCAATTGAGTGTTCCATATATATATATATATACAAATAAGTTAAATGAAATGAGGGGCCCGTTTGACAAACTTATGAAGGGAGCTAACAGCCACCGAAACCAAGATGCATAGGGGAATGTTTTTTTTTGTGTTGTGCTTATCAGTGGGATATTATAGTACTTTAATTAATAAATCGCTTAAAGAAAATTAATTATAAAGCAGCAGAAAAAACAACCATGCCGCCGGTGGGATCCGAACCCACGAGCTCCGAATATCGCGTCCGGTGCTCTTACCAACCGAGCTACGGCGACGGCTGTCCAATCTGCTGGTCTCGTGGGTATTTATGTTCATTGATTGTAAGCGAACCTTGAGAGTGTTCACCAGCGCCACCCTCGACCATAGCGGCGGACGTAGCACATCCTGTAATACCACGAGTGTGACGTGGAACGTCATCTAACGGCGCTGGCGGAAACTGTGCGAGAGCCCTCTTAAGCTACCTATGGCATCAAGACTGCCAGAACCGATACCCTCGTTAAGCTATTAGCAGATAAGTTAAATGAAATGAGGGGCCCGATTGACAAACTTATGAAGGGAGCTAACAGCCACCGAAACCAAGGTGCATAGGGGAATGTTTTTTTTATGTGTTGTGCTTATCAGTGGGATATTATAGTACTTAGATTAATAAATCGCTTAAAGAAAATTAATTAAAAGGTAGCAGAAAAACAAACTGGCCGCCGGTGGGATTCGAACCCACGACCTCCGAATATCGCGTCCGTTGCTTTTACCAACTGAGCTACGGCGACGGCTGTCCAATCTGCTGCTCTCGTGGGTATTTATGTTCGTTGGGTGTAAGCGAACCTTGAGAGTGTTCCCCAGCGCCACCCTCGACCATAGCGGCGGACGTAGCACGTCCTGTAATACCGCGAGTATGACGTGGAACGTCATCTAACGGCGAGGGCGGAAACTGTGCGAGAGCCCTCTTAAGCTACCTATGACATCAAGACTGCCAGAACCGATACCCTCGTTAAGCTATTAGCAGATAAGTTAAATGAAATGAGGGGCCCGTTTGACAAACTTATGAAGGGAGCTGACAGCCACCGAAACCAAGGTGCATAGGGGAATGTTTTTTTTAATGTGTTGTGCTTATCAGTGGGATATTATAGTGCTTAGATTAATAAATCGCTTAAAAAAATTAATTATAAATCAGCATAAAAAACAACCATGCCGCCGGTGGGATCCGAACCCACAACTTCCGAATATCGCATCCGGTGCTCTTACCAACTGAGCTACGGCGACGGCTGTCCAATCTGATATTCTCGTGTTTCAAACCCTTGAATTTTACTTTGCATTGTATACGCGTGACAAGATTATTTAACAGTTACATAGTCTTTTTTGTTTTGTTATTGTTCTCTTTTGTCAATTTATTCTTTGTCTTTTGACCTTGATTTTGCTTCCCCCTTATATAATGCCTTCGGTCCTTTAAGGAAAAAAATTAATGAAATGAAATTTCACTGGTTTTCTGCACTACTATGGCCCAGCATTCCATTAGAGCCTCATTCACATGGGAGAGAATAACAGGGGCCAGACGGGCGTGTCAGTGTATACGTGGAAACCAAGACAAAATTCTTTGAAACGAAGGAGGTTTTGAGGAGGAGTGGTATGTTGCCTGAAAAGTTTCAATACATTTACTCTGGGGGTCATAATCATCATCCGCCTCACTGCGCAACATCCACAGACCATATTACCGTGAATCTTTGCAGTGCTTCTTTGTCCATTCTTCAAAGCTGCCAGCATGCCGGTTTATCGCTTAGTTTGCGATGCAAGACGCGACCAGATTTATCTCGATTGATCGAATCCCGGCGGAGTCGATTATATGTTGCTCCAGATTGTTGCAGTGAATTTTCGCATTTCATATCAGCAGTTAGCTATCAGCTTTAAATACAGTACGGCCGAGCGCGAAGGGCATTCAGTTCGACTGCCGCCTAGCACGCTTGTTGCTACTCCACCGCAGAGTCACTTAGCTCATTTTGGGCGCAAGACAGTTTATACGCCATTTTCGCTTTCTTTCTGCTCTCCAGATTGAAGTAACCACTACGTGACATCTGGTGGAGGTGTTGGGGTCCGTCTGTGTATCTGACACCCGCTTAAAGTCGTGACGCCAGCCCTCTGCTATCCGCATTGAAGGACGGGCCGCCAGTTCACCGAGCCAGCCTACATCTCCAGAACGAGCACTTTGAGTTCGGTACCCTGTCCGGCCCCACTCCAAAACGAAGAGACGCCGCAACGTCAACTATGGCCTCATCACAGACGTCGACGCCAATCGTCTTGCAGCTGCCTCTGATGCCGCCAACATTTAATGGCTGCTCCAGGTGAATGCCCCGCAAAAAGTTTGGAAGAATTTGAGCGCGTAGACTTCAGCGTCGTGTACAGTCCCCACAGATCCTCGAGCACTTAGATAAAAATACCGATACTGAAGTTCATACCGACTCAAGCAAAGTGGGCCTAGGCGCCGTCCTCGTTCAGAAAAGGGACGGACTGAAGAAAGTAATAACATACGCTATCCGTTCCCAGTCGAAGAGCAAGGCCAACTATTCGACAACTGAGGAGTGCCTTTCCATCACCTCGGCTATGTCGAAATTCGCCCCTACCTGTATGGACGACCATTAGACGTGGGCAGCGATCATCAGGAACTGTGCTGGCTTGCCGGTTCGACAGACCGCTCCGGCCGACTCGCTCGATGGAGCCTGCGCCTCGAGGAGTCGGTCGTCTTCGTCGTGTACAGGCCCGGACGCAAGCACTCTGACGCCGACTGCCTGTCACGAGCCTCTGTAAATACGCCGCCGCTGGACGACGATGAAGGCGTCTTCGTGGGACCCATGAGCTCCAGCTCTTGAATAGCAGCAACGCTCGGCCCGAGACCGAAAAAGCCTCATTAAGTACTTGGAAGGAAGGTTTTTAACCCCCGCCTGGTTCAAGCAAGGGTTGTCTTCTTTCTGGGAACAAGATGGTGTCCTCCCGAAGAACTTCGCTGCGAACAACAGCCTACCTTCTTATGGTACCAGCAAGTCTCCGCGAAGTTCTTCAGTTTTCGCACGAGGGGCCGACAACCGGACATGTTGGACTTTCTCGCACCCTCCGTCTCATTCAAGACAAGCAATCTTGGCACCGACTGTCTGCCGATGTCACACATTATGTGAAAACCAGCCGAGATTGCCAGCGACGAAAGACCCCTCTCAGCCGACCAGCAGGATATCTGAACCGCATTAAGCCCCCTCAAGGCCCTTTCAGCAGATCGGCATAGACTTCTTTAGTCCTTTCGCAAAGTCAGGGTCTGGAAAAAATTGGATCGCCAAAACGACCAGCTGTTGCCTGACCCGCTACGCTGAAGTGAAAGCCCTACCGGGCGGAACAGCAGCAGAAGTCATCAAATTTTCGTGGAGTGTGTTCTTTTGCGCCGTGGCGCCCCTGATGTGCTCAACACGGACAAAAAGTATGGTGGGGCAGCCAGAAAAAGAATGTAAACCAATAGGCCCCTGCCTGTGCCACTAAGTATAACAGACAGAGGAACAGCATTCACGGCGGAACTAACGCAGGCCATCCTCGTTACAGCCAAACCAGCCACCGGAGGATGACTGCATACCATCCGCAGGCCAACGGACTGACCGAGCGCCTGAACAAATCCATCGCCGATATGCTCGCCACGTATGTCGATGGCGAACACAAGACCTGGGACGTAATTCTGCCTTACGTAGTCTTCGCCTACGACACCACACTGCAGGAGACCTCACAGATGAAGCATTTTAGGCTCGTTCATGGCTGGGAGTCAACGGCCGCGCTAGGCGCCATGCTGCCCAGCGTTACTTAAAGAGATAACGTCGGCGGCGCCGCCTACCTTGAACGGTCAGAACCAGCCTAGCGGCATGTCTGATTACGAATCAAAGAGAAGCTGTGCTTGGCGCATGTTGGCCTCAGCTGCCTATGTGCTATTAAACTTAACCCAGCACCAATAGGAGCAACGCCAGACGCTACAACCTACGAAGACGCAACGCAGAATACAAGCCAGGAGATCAAGTCTGGGTTCGGACGCCAATTGGCCGTAGTGGATTGAGTGAAAAGCTATTACGCCACTACTTAGGCCGGTACAAGGTTGTTCGTCAGCTGGGTGAACTGATCTATGAAGTCATCCCTGACGAAATGACTGCAGCCCAGTGACGCTGGGTACGACCAGAAGTTGTTCATGTCGTCCGTCTAAAGCCCTATTATGCGCGCTGAAGCAACGTTTCCACACTCATCGCTTATTTTCGCATAATGCGTTTTATTCTTTTCTCGTCGACTTATGCTTGAAGAATGAAGTCGAGGCATCTTTGAGAGGGGTGTTATGCTGTGAATCTTTTTAGTGTTTGTTTATTAATTGCTCATGCTTGTTTATTTCTAACGTTATTTTTTTATGTGACCTGTGTCAGCCTTACCGCTGCTTGGGCCTGGTTTACAGCGTTCTGTGAGTTATTTGAGAGCTTTCTGTAGGCGAGAACATGCTCAATGAACTCAGCAACCCTGACCCATGCAGCGGTGGGGCTGACACAGGTAACAGCAAAAAGTAATGGTGATTCTAGTCGTGCATACGCTTGCTCACAATCTTAAAAAATAAGAAAAATGGCATGCATAGAACTTGCATTCTCCGCTCTGTACAAGCTTTCGAAGCTGAGCATGAAAGTTAATTCTGAAGTCACCGCAAATTGTGACTGCTCTGTAAGACACCAGCAACCTCACATTGAGTGCGCAAGAAACGTCGTATACTCAAGACCTTTGCCTGTGGCCGATCTTGCATCGTCCAAACGGGGAGATGCCTCAAGGAAAGGTTTATGGAGCACAATAAAATTGTCAGGGCGGCGTCTCGCACTAAGGTGTGGACTGTCGTGATTGTGAGCAATGCAGGGAACACGGACTCGTGTTAGGAAGAACCGATGTTCTTCGTAGATACGCAGACTGATAGACCAGAGAGATAGCGGAGGCTTCGGAAATTGAGGAAAAGGGCAGACGACTGTGTCAGTACAACATCGTTGTTTTTAAAAACAGCATATTTTCTTAGGATTGCAATGAGACGACAGTTGATTTAGAAGGTCTTGGTTTGTTGTGATCAGTATCATCTCACTATCTCTATATTTCTGTTTTTTTTAGGTTGTTCTGCATGTGCCACGTGTGGGTTGCCATTACAACGAGAAATAGCGTCACTTTTTGTGGTTGTTTTGCTTCAAGTGTACACTGAACTTATGTATGTAGGCTCAGTGCATGGAAATAACCTTGGTTTTTGTCTGCGCTTTGTGGTGTCCCTCTGTCGTCCTTGTCATTTTTTGCGCTGTAGAATTACGAGCATGTGTCAATTTAGGACACCTTATCACCGCAAGCTTCTTAATCTGATCCTCTCATCTAACGTTCGGCCGCCCCTGCTACGCTTATGCCATCGCTGGGTATCAGTTTGCTACCATTTACAACCATCGGTTATCTTGCCTTCGCGTTACAAATCCTGCCTGAGCGAATGGCTTCTTGATTTCTATTCCTTGGCCCAATCTGCGTTCCAGTGTTCCAAAGTTTCCTTGTAAAAGGAGGTTGCTGGTGTCGACACCTGTGTCTTATCTGCTGCTATGTGGGCTTTTGAAAGCTCGGTTTTCAGTAAAATTGTCTTCTTTTGCACTGAAATGCAGCAATGCATCGATATAAGGCCAGCTCAAGTTCAATTCCGGCTCAGTATCCCTTCAGTGTTTTTGTAATTGATCCTCATAACATGCGCTAAGCTTAACATTTTTGCTCTTATAGTCTGCGCAGTCGTCCAGTTTGTGAACATTTAAGTGTATTCGAGGTCCTGGCCTTTGTTTTAAATCCTCGTCAGAGTCGAACCCTCGCTCTTGAAGGTTATTATGCATGCCAAAATAACTAAACTCTCGCACATTGAGAACGAGTGAACATAAAGAGCAATGCAGAACACTCCAACTGCTTTTAGGAAATCAGTGGATGGCTGCAACTGCCTAAAATGGAAGTGCGGTACCATAGCGGAGAAAACCAGTCACCTAGTTTCTTTAGATAAGGTGTCGAGCTTGGCGAACCGGTGTATAATTATCGTTCATAGAAACGTGCTTTGATTATTATGCCATGTACGAAAATCTTTTCTTGAAAGGCCAGAGCACATAAAAGTTCATTGTTTACCTTAAAGAAATGATTTCTGATTGCGCATTTTATCCATAGCAATAGACGAATAAATCTACGTTGCTTGAATGCTCCATTTAATATTTTACTTATTTTTTCCTTGTCGATATAAGTGATTGCTTGTTGTTAGTGTGTTATTTAATCTTCTGCTTGTAACTGTGGTAAAACGTTTCGTTTAGGCTATTACAAAGAAGGAATAGTCAGCTTGTGTATTCGTCAGGAGATGTTCAAGCCTAAAATTTCTTCCTGGAGAGCCGTAGAAAAGGTATGAGGGCTCAAGACGGCCGTAGCCGCAGAGCTCTAGACCAGGTTACTTAGCTGCTGAAGGGGCCGCTGCCTTCGCCTACTACTATTCTTAGAACTATGGTACGTTCATGGTCTCCCTGGCTATTCCGCGGCTTGAAAAGTCTACGTCGCCACCCGTTTTCTTAGCCGTGCCTTGCGCTTTATGGGCCGCATGGGCCATCGGTTGTTGACGAGATGGGCTTAGCGATTAGTGTTGCACTCTGAATTTGCTTTTTCAAGTGGCATTTAGCTCGGCCTCTTTATCTGCCTTAAGCGTGCTTTAGGCTCCCTTGGCTGCGTTATCGCCATTGTATACGATGCCGTTGCCAACACGGTCGCGCATATGTGTCTCTTGGTCAGCCGTCTGAAGTTCACGGCCACGGAGTCGCTCAGCATATGTAGGCGTGGAACGGACGGTTGAAAGATGACAAAAACGACCCTGCGTAAGGGGCTACCGGTTAAAATACTCATCATGCTATATTAACAGGAGGTGATTTATGAGGCAGATCATAGACCAAAAGCTTACAATATCTGCCTCTTTCAAATAATATGCTCGACCGGGCTGCCTACTGTGGACTTTATATTCGCATTACATCTCGAGCGCGCATGATTCATTGTTGTGAAGCGCGCTGCATTCGTGGCTTCTCAATAGCATAATGTGAAATTAATATTTCGGCGTACGCTGATTGCGTCACCCACTTTTGTTCTGATAAAAAAACGAATGCTTTAGAATTTTCATTAGACTGGACCTTTCTGCCAGAAATCAGGTTGGCTCATAAGTTTGATAAATGAAATGAGTTATGGTTGAAATCATGTTGAAATAAGGAAATTGATGTTAGCTGTATCAGTGACGATTCCCAATCTCTATAGTTAATTGGGGGTTCCCCAGCATAATGCTCGAAATAGAGGTTCTCACTAGTACTTGCAAATCTTGTCAGTGAAGCACCAAGCGATGGATTGGATGGGTCATGAATTCTCTATACGTGTTCGTGCAAAAGTGGGCGAAATCGTTTTTGTGGCGAAGCTTATTCACGGTATGCAAGTGCTACATTGGGAGAAAAAAAAAGTGCAAATGCTTCATAGGTTTTTGCGTCCTCTGCGTCAGGACAATGAGTTTTCCTCTACAAAGTCCACTGACGCTAACTTGTGTCGTGCACTTGTTTGCCAATCAACAATTCCGTTTAAGCAACACGTTGCACCATGATGGCAGGGCACAACTTAGAGAACAGAGTGCATAACTTAACTTCAATTCGCTAAACCGGCAAACACGTGTATGTTTGTGCTCTGTCCCCATACTGTATGCAGTGCTAAAACAACGAAAGCCTACTTTATAGACAGCTTGTCATATTCAACTTCTTCAATATTTTAGTTCGAAAGCACTATTCCATTCGGTAAACCACGAGCAAGATGTTGCAATGTTTGTGTATTTTGCCGAGTAAAAAATAAATAAATAAAAATATTTAAAATAAACATACCCTACCGGTATTCGAACCAGCAGCAGGTCGAACAGATCAGCTTCGGTGGCCACTACTTGAGAGCATTTTAAACCTTAGCCGCTGCTGAACACGCGTCCTATTAAACTGCAACACACTCTTGCCCTGTGAAGGGCACATCATATCTTTCATCACATTGTAAAACTATTACAATTATTAGTGACAGAAAGATATCAGCTGCATGCATTGGCGTGAAGAAATTTGTGGCAAAAACACAGCTCTAGAGCTAATCGCGTTGGCGCTGAAAACATTGCAGCAGAAACGCGGCACTGAACCAGAGGCTAACGGCGCACATTGGGCAAATTGGCATTGACGATGAGAAAATTGGCTGAAGAGGCGCATTACTGGCTTCCTGGATGAGTGGACACCTCAATCGCAAATTCAGGTAAGTGGTGGTGGTGTCCATCTACAAAAAAATGTCCTTTTGCACAATATTTCTTACTTAACAATGCTAAACTGCCAACACATTTTTATTTGTGGTAACCAAAGCACCTCTTCCTTGTAGCTCTACTTAACAGATGACTAAATGTCTATCTGCATTATTTGTTTTCACTTAATTCACAACGCCTGGGCAAGGCATATAAGAGAATTTTTCCAAGATCTTATAGACACCATACATTTGGTTTGCTTTGGATATTCGTCATGATCAACTTTCATTCCCACCCACCGGCAAAAGCAAGCGGGCACTTCCACGCACCTTCCCCCTTCCTATAAACAAAAAACGTACAAAGAACCACCTTCTGACGCGCATGTAAAAAGTCACAGGGAACAACGGGAGATGTCAACCACTGCAGTAGGGTAACAAACACCTTAAATTGTCATAGGTGACAATGATAGCAGGTCGTTAGCGCAAAGTGCTCAAGAAATCGGAACCAACATGCTGCACAATCTCTTTTCTCGTCAATCGCACTGATCGGCCGTGACTATTTTGGTCGCAAGCAACCTCCTCTACTCTGTCGATTCTTAGATATTGCGTCTACTTTCTTTGTGCGCCTCCCTGCCACTTTATTTATTACAGCTCGTTCAAATCCATTACCCCCTGAGAATGCTCGGTAAGAGAAATATGTGGTGCTAAGACTGGCTTGTTCTCCACGAAAAAAAGTTTGTAAATTTCGGCCCCTGCTTGTACGAACGAACTGTCCAAATAATTATGACTTAACCTAAGCTTATTGGGCATAGATCTGCCTGAAGGATACCTTATGCGGCAATGGAAATTTTCTTATTATTTCTAAAGATTCCTGCGCTGTATAAAAATATTCAGCAAGAAACATGCACCTCTAATAAACTTCAGCTACAAGCCAGATATGAATTTTAAAATTGCCATTTATTCTTCTATTCCTCTGCACTGACTTAGAAATGCTTTCTCGGCATTTTCCGAGTTTTGCTCTTGCTTTTAAATGTTATTTACATAATAACTATTCTTAAGCTGTCCAATCTGATAATTATTGATGGATACCTAGTTGTTAATTCACTGTCCCTGAATATGTTAATGGAATCTGTATTTCGTGGTATTATGAAAATGCCTCTGCGATTTTTTAAATAACCTTGAAACGCGCGAATCTTAACCGATATTTTCACTGACACTGAGCCACGATGGCAGCCATTGTCGCTTTAAGGAAAGCTTGCGGCCACCGAAACCCCTTGAGCTACCTTATTTTCATCGATGGATTGCAGAAATGGCGGAGAGAGAAGTGGTGGCTATGACCGTCAAATGCACACATTGACAATATTTTGCGAAGCTATAATCCGTCAGATTTTTATACGTTTCTTTTTTTTAGGGACAGCCCGCGCTTATACTCGTATATCGTCAGTTCCCAGAGGCATCGTTCCTGACTTTTAAGACCAATTTTAACCTGCACAGTAGAGTAACATCACACATGCATATCTGGCGCACTTGTCCAATCATTCAGTATATTCTTTTACTGGTGCTGTTCACCAAATATTTTCCAAATATTTCACCAAACACTCATTGAATTTGTACTTGCTGCTGCCAGGGTATTGTATTGGTTGAAAACAATCGGGCCCAACCCGGAAAGCGCGGTGCAGTTGTTTCCTGTTAGAATACACTTGCGGGGTTCTTAATTAAGATAGAAGGTAAAAACATAAATTTAGAGTCCTGCAGCTCTGTAGGAGCGCGCTCCTGCGTATCTTAAACTAAGCCTCCTGTGTGGCCACAAAAAGCCACTGACTTTCCTTTATAGCCTGCCTTGGGTATGATCATGTTTCAAAAGGATCAAAAGCACGTGTGATTAACAGTTGTCGTTAAATCAGTATGGGCATGAAGTCTTTCGGCGCCTTCTTATTTTTCCTAACAGAGGCCTACTTCTCTAGTAGTCCTGAAAATGAGCTAAGGACACCAGTGCGCAACGTGAACAATTAATTACAAAACATTTCGTACAGGCAATTTCGGTCTCAGTCGCCGGCGAGTGCCGCAGTGCAACTTATGGACAAGGTTGACAAGCCAACCTAGACTGCAGCATTCCTGATGATGATGTCGCGGCAAGCATTGGTTGTTTCTGCGGACAACCACTGTGTTCGATGACATCCGAGTAACTGCAGCAAGTGCACATTGGTGTCACTCGATGCGGGCCGAAATGCCCAGGATATTCCCCGGGCAACATTTAAATATATATAAAAATTCGGCCGGGGTTTTACTCCGCTTAAACGGATGTGTGACGTGCGAAAGTGGGTGATGCTAAGGGTAACGCCACGAGCGGCATTATAGTGACTAATAACCCAAACCCCAGAACCGTAAACAAGTTTTTTGTTGGTTACCCGGTTGGATATTTAGGAACGGACCTGGGAGAAGTTTTTATGATTTATCGTGTGAGATACAGTCAAGTTTGTTTGGACACCAATTTTGGCTGCAATCGGCCAAGGTTCAATATCGGGGGCAGCCCGGGATAAATTTTGGCCACTTGGCGCCACACGTAATCACTTGCCACTTGGTCCGCTGTGGTGGCTCAGTGGTTAGGGCGCTCGGCTACTGATCTGGAGTTCCCGAGTTCGAGCCTGACCGCGGAGGGTGGGTTTTTATGGAGGCAAAACGCTAAGGCGCCCGCATGCTGTGCGATGTCAGCGCACAATGAAGATCCCCAGGCGGTCGAAATTATTCCGGAGCCCTCCGCTACGGCAGCTCTCTCTTCCTTTCTTCTTTCACTCCCTTCTTTATTTCTTTCCTTATGGCGCGGTTCAGGTGTCCAACGATATATGAGACAGATATTGCACCATTTTCTTTCCCCAAAAACCAATTATTATTATTAATATTCTTATGGCGCCACAGTTGCTATGACGAGAAGCGATGCACGAACAAGATACGCACAGTAGCTTTGCGGAGGCATAACACTGGCGTCAAAGTTGCTGAGGCTGACAGCAATTCGCAAGCAAGATTTTGCTTGGCTGCGATGATCGTATGAGTACTTTCGCACTATGTTCCACTAGCCGCCTGTTTCTTAAAATTTCTAGATGACATCTCATCACGCAATATAACGTAGCTACAATGCTCGTGTGGCTCAAAAAATTAGTCCCTGCGCCTCGTTAATTGAGTGTTCAATTACTGCAAATCCATGCTGCATGTCCCTTCGCCACAGCATGTATCCCTGACTCACTGGAAACAGTACACAACAATCAACGAAACACGCACCAGTAAAGTAACTTTGACCAAATGCTACTTATTTCGCTCTTTTCCTCAGATCTCTGCACCTCGCTGACGCACCTTCATGATAGCTTTATCTGCCTTTTCTACCTCCAAGCCGACGGCTGCTGAGTGGATGTTAAAACAGCACTATCACCAGCATCATCATTTTTAACAGCCTGACTATGTCTACTGCAGGGCAACAAAGTCCTCTCTCATACCTGTGCAATTAACTCCGTCCTCTACCAGTTGCGGCCTCTGTATCCCCGCAAGCTTCTTTACCTCATCCACCCACCTAACTTTTGCTGCCCCTTCCTACGCTATGGTGGACGCCAAATCGCTCATGTTTAGCTTTAAATAAATGTCTAGGCATAGGATGATTGGAAGCCTTATAAATTTGTTTTATCCTCGTAAACTTGTATCTGATTTCAATATTTGCACCGTACTCTACGCAACACCGTGCATACACTATGTATAATATTAAAGACAGAAACAGAAGAAAACACATTGAGCGACGTCGGTTGAAGTTTGAAAAAAGGATGCAATATACGGAAATACAACTACTTGGGTTTTTGTTAGCAGTCAGCTTTATAAGGTCCGAATATTTTGTACTTGTGTGTTTCAGGAACTAAGAAAAGTTGATTAGCTAACTTAAATGGCTGAATTGGTCATAAAAATTTGAGCGGTTTTTGATAAAATATATTAAGCGCCACTCCTCTATTTGAGCTTTGCTTTGGTCCCGGAAGTTTAGAGTATGTAACATGAGTAGGCGCGATGATATTACCCTCATAGGTTGGTTAAATGAATTCACTTAGTGTTTCCTTACGTTTTATAGCGCATTAACATTCAATACAACACAGAGAGTGCTACAGTATCCTCTATCCTTTATCAACAGAATAATTAGTGTCGCATTGCTTGGTAAGGCTCCTCGCAGAGCATTATGCTGAGGACAAATCAAATCTCAAATTATAGCATCTATATTCAACAATTTCACATCTTTCTCACCTGGTGAATCAAAAGACAGCGCAGAATTTTTAGTTGGCTGAGTCTTTCAATGAGACAGATTATCGTGAACGTTCTTTCCACGAATTGAGAGATCTGTATCAATAAGAAGCCAGCACTGAATACTTTCTTTCTTTTCGAAACTTGTGGCACATTCTATGAGCTGTTAATTCCCAAGCGAAAAAAGAGGTACCAGAAAATGAATCCATAGATTAACAGAAAAAAAATATTAACGAGAAACGAAAATAAAAGGAAAAGAAAAGCATGTTCTGAAAATGACAGTGTTATTCACGTAACATACATTCGCCGCATTAGGCATTGCTTGAAACGCCTATGACGGAGTCTGAATAGGCATTTTCAATATCATGAGAAAGTGGTTCGTCTCCGCAGCACCGGAAAATATTTGCGGTATAGAAGTCGGTCGACCAAGAACACAGTTCAGATGTTCACAGCTCAGGCATAACTGAACACTTTACTCTGTAAATTTCGTCAAGGTTTAGAAATGATTCATATTGCTGGGGCACCACAAGGACAAGGACGTAGACGGAGTGAGTACAACCCAAGTGCTCACTAAGAACTATCAAAATTTATTAGAAGCACAGAAGATATATAGAAAAAATATCAGTGGCTACATGCGCAGTTCAGAACAAGGTTACAAAAGCCCCAGGAAATTACACGTGATACAGCACCACGAATCTACCTATTATCGTAGGTTTAATGCTCTTTCAAGATAATCAACCTCAGCTTCAAGTAAAAATAACAATGGTACATTGGCAAGCTAATAAGACTTCTCGGCATGTTATGCCATTTAGCTTATTACGGCAACCGAGGACTTTTTGCTGCCTTTTTTGTTGTATTCGCAATATATTTTAGTTCAGCGAGTTGAGTATATGTCCACATACATAACGAAACTGTGTCATCTGATGGATGCATCAGGAAAAGCTCAAAGAAACTTCTCTGAAGAGTTTTAAATTGTAAAACCACTGGCAACTAAGACAATAATAATTACAATATAATTTTTCCCACGTAAAAATGCTTGTGCCCAATGTAACATACCTTCTTAACGCCTGTCGAGTCAGTTTCAAACGTTATACTTGTTGTCAGCGCTGCAGCTCATAACCCCATGAACATATCTGAAGGATAAGAGGTTGTTGACTTATATTTCGCATACGACACGTTGCCGAAGACATATGTGCTTACTTTACCTACATTATCAAAAATCATTTTATAAAATGTTGGAACCTAAACTTCTACTTAAAATAATTATTTAAAAAATTCAAACCTCGCAGGTGGCTTACCTTATAATTAAAAAATTTTCCAGCGCTTTTTTTGTTTTAATAGGCTTTCGTACGTAAGCTGCAGTGTTCGCTTTTAAAGCTTTACATATTATTGTCAGGTGCGTAAATTTCATGTCGCGAGCAGTTTGTTTCAAGTTTACAGTGTTATTTTCTACCTTTTCTTCTATTAGCCGAAACAGGTTTTAGGAAATTAAGCATATATATTTTGTTTGTCTCAAACATGAAAGTGTTAAACAATGCATCTATTTTACCTAATTTTGAGGGCAAGTAGGACAATTTTCCAGCCTCTATGATCCATTTAGTTCTTGTTGCGATCACTTATAAAACCAGTACAGCCCTCCTGGCGGAATTGCTGTGCAAAAAGAATCATTGTGCGTTGCGCCGTGTCTACTAAAAACCTGATGTATTGTATGTATGCACAACACGCTTCAACATTTTGCTACTGGATTCCACACATTGTGTAGTGATAGAAAAATAAATTTCTTTTAGGTTTATTGCAAATAAATTAGCGAAGGAAAACTGTACGGAGTGGCAAAAGAGTAGAAGTAGTGGCAGTCCCGAGTGCGGGTGGCTTCATTTATTATAAGACCACTCCAGACGCCAGGACATGTTTAAAAATGTACTTCCGTGGGCTTCTAAAGAAATTACAATTTCTGCACAATCATGGTCATCAGAGTTGAAGGCCTTTTTTAGATATTTAGGCGCTCCTCTTTGTCTATAAGTTTACAACTCTAAAAATGACGCCATTAATTTTTTTTATTCTTAAACAGAAGTGTGATGAATACAAACAAAAAACGTCAGCAATTAGAGGCAAAAACACTTTATGAGGGTTCTGAGGGGAGGTACGAAAATGTTTAGAATTACTTGTTAAGCTGTCATCCTCTATGTCTAGTCGAGAAAAATGACCTAGATAGCCTTGCGGCGTATAGGAATGGTGAGAGTGCATGGAATGAACAGACGCTTGAAAAGCTAACTGGCGCAAAAGTTATGCGAGAACTGAGCTCTCATACAAGAGGATCATAGGCGCTTTACGGTACAAACCTTCCCCTCATTCTTCTTCACTGGGCTAGGGGAGCCTTCCTTCATACTCGCTGTTTTTTTAGAAACATTCAGGTTTAACAATGCCGCACTCTCCTGAAGATGGCAGCAATAGGGTGCATGAAACAACCTTTCCTGCTTCATCGACGTGATCGAAGCAACTTCCTCTGGGAAGCTTGAGCCCGGTAAAATTGACAGGGAGCCGAAAAATTTTGCACTTTTTAACGTTAAAGTTTTTTTATTATAACTGCTACAGTCGTTTCACTGAGAAGCGCAGAAGGGAGTAGGTTGTTTGAGACCGGTCGTGCTTTGCTCGCATAAAAGCGCATGCCGAATATATCATATATGGAACATATGTGGCCTTCTTCCTTTCAACCGAGTGAGGAAGTTTTACGGCGGTTGAACTTCAGAAACGGAAACTAAAACTGGGACACTGTGTAATGAAGAAAAAGAAATCGATGTAGGTGCTTTTTGAGTATTTCACGTGAGATAGCACTTGAACCCTAATTTAAGCACATTTTGTTCGTCACCTCATTCAAGATATTGTTTGTGCAAACACATCATCGATTGGTAACCTTGCTTTTTACTGTTTTACTCTAAACGGACATGATGATATCGCCTGTGAAGCGACTAAAATTTTAATTTTATTTTTTAGGAATCAACTTTATCATGCCTCTGCTTTTACTTGACAGGAAACCACAAGAAAAACTGCATTCAAAGGCAGTATTCTGTTTGTACAAAGTAAGTGATAGAGTTTACTTTGGAGAACTAGTATTTTTGGAGGTTCAAGTCGAAATCTAAGGCCTAAAGTCTGAAAGATTCCTTCCTTCAGAAAGCAGCCTTCTTCGCCGTTAGGCTCTCTGATATGTTTGAAAGCTTCCAAGGGAGGGATCTCAGTTAAGGCTTTTTTTGTGCGTCCTTTCTTTAAGGCAGCACAAAGCTACATTAATGTGTCCGTTCACAGGTCCTGACTCAGAACGAGCGCTTGACCTCACTTGGGCTCCACGTGATTCGCGCTTGCGTATAGGCTCAGTTGCTTGTTTGTGTTGTTGTTGTTGCATGTTGCAAGTCTTGGTTCCTCACATAATTGTTTGCAATAAGTACGCATGAAAAAGCAAGGGAATGTTCAAAAATGGGCTTGATGGTTCTGAAGTCTGAGCTATAGCGCATCAAAGGACAAGCTACTTAGAGCTGCGTGTGTCATTTCTTGTTGACCGATCATTGTCTTATGATGCGTTATAACTGAGAATCTCGAAGAGCTTTTGTCTAATCCTAACCAGTATCATGGAGTGATAACCGGCAGTTAGTAAGACCAGTCATTCAATACCTTTCTGGACAAGGGACTTTCTCGTAACGATATCGGAGAGCTTTGTCCGCTGCTAGGAGCGGTCGCACCGGGGCGTGAGCGGTCGCGTGGCGGTCAGTGGGGAAGGCGCCCCCCATTGGTAGAGATGTGATGAGCTCGCATTGTGACGAATAAAATCAGAAATTCTTCAATTCTTCCAGTGCACAGCAAGAAAAATGCTGCATGAATTCTCGACGACGAGTTCCGAAGATCTGTGCGCCGGTCTGTCTGAGAATGCAAGAAAGGGCGTTCTTGTCAACCTCGTAATGTAACTGCGAACGGCACCCACTGGTGTAATGGGCCAGACCACGACAGGAAAAAAAGATTGCTTCATTCGCATCCGAAGTCCGCGTCTATAGAAATCATTTTAACGCGAGTGATATCATTCGAGACGTCCAGGCCGCTGTCTGTTGCGGACAGACGTACGCTGTGCTGACTGCTCTGGCTCGCAATTAGCGGTCTCTGGATGTGCTTGTTGAAACCGGGTCTAACCTTGACCTTTCAAGAGCCAGCAACGCGAAAAGTTTTTTCTAGAACAGAACACAGGAGGAGATCAAGAGAGGATTGCTGTCACCTGATCAGGACACAGCGCAAAGTGGCTCATGTCTCGTTCGGTAACATCTTCAGCATAGCTAATACAAAAGACGACTGGCAGGTAACAGGAGAGAGCAGCGACGCGTTTAGCTTCTTGCTTGCTGATTTAATTATTTGGTTCGCGTTGTGGACACCGCACCTGTAGGTGCTCTGGCGTTCTCTTCTATTGTTGCGATTGTGTACAGCTGAGTACAAATAAAGATGTGGCTGAGTACAGATAAAGATCCTGTAGAACTTCTTTCTGATACACACTGTTTGAAGGTTAAAACAGTACTAAGCATTAGCCTCACCCCTTTGGAGCTGCACTGGGTTATGCAAAGCGTCGATGAGTTGTTTGAAAACACCGCCGTCTTCAATGTTTCTTTTCCGCGGAGGTCACAAAATATTTGGTCCTGGAAACATCGCCAACATATACCCAAGCAATAAAAGGACAATAAATAGACAATAAATAGCAATAAATGATTACAGCCGCCTTAAATAGCAGTAGCTGGTACCTTTGCACTCCACTGTCGACGCCGCTTCGCGGCCTTCTCACTTGCCGCTGAGAAACTATTGGAACATTCATTTCCATCAATCTTCCTCGGAAGCTTCAATACCAGTAAAAAGCAATTGTAGGAATCTGGTAACACCTGCTACTTTTGAGGCAATCAGAAAGTATCAACCGTCGTTTGCGTTCGAAAATTCTGTGGCGACAGTCTTTTAGTAATGTAAATTTTATCTGCTACTGTTACCTTGGCAAAAATATTCGAGATGTTTTCAGGTTTAAGTAGCTCTGAGAAATTCAGCGCAAAATCTAAGGAAATTTCGGACGCATTAAAAAAAACCTAAAACATACCGAGGTGCCCATACAACGAAATTTTGGTTCATGTTTCTTTTTTTGAAACACTCACAAACAGAAAGATGGCATGCCAGTGATGTTGCTGCTTTCTATAAAACACACAATGAGCGCCGGCCTACCCTTATCAGTTACGAGAATATTGTTAAACAGTGCGGATGATAACCGTGTATCTATTTAAGTATTCAAACATGCAGCGCTGTTTTTAGCTAAACAGCACTGAGATTAAGCAAGGAAGAAATACATGATAATGAAGATGACTGCAATACATAACAAGAGGAGCACCGGCTGTCTAGCACGCCAGTACCACACGGTTCTGCGGCAGAATGCAACACCAGTAGTCCAGCCGGTGCGACGGGTGCCCTTGGCGTTGCTCGAGTCCCTGCGAGAAGAGATGGATTGGATGGAAAGTGCTGGAATCGTGACCAAAGTAAGCGATCCGACGGACTGGGTGAGCCCTGTTTTTTGCAGCACGCAAAAAGCATGGGAAACTGCGCTTGTACATTGACCAGAGGCAAATTAACTAGTGCCTAACGCGAGAGCATTATGAAATGCCGAAACAATCGAGAAGACGTTGAATCTTAGCTTGCCGGTGCCGCTTTTTTCTCTCGCATCGACGCGTACTCCGGCGTCCATCAAATTCCCTTAGATGAGGCTACGTCAGAGTTGTGCACAATTGGAACGCCCTTTGGACGCCACCGCTTCTTGAGACTTCCCTTCCGCATAGCTTCCCTTCCGCAGAGAACTTTGAATGAAATATTCGACCAGGCTCCAGTGGTGCGAATCTCTAACGATGACGTACTGATATAGGGGAGCACAAGAGAAGAGCACGATACTCGCCTCCGCACAGTATTGCAACTAACTAAAAATGCCGGCCTGAAGCTTAATGCGGCAAAATGCGAAATCGGTGCCACCGAAATTGACTTCTTGGGTGATGTCACAAACAAAGACAGAATAAGACCTAACCCCGCAGTTACCGTACCATCAAGTGAAATGCCTCCGCCAAAGGACAACGCCGGCGTTCACAGAATTTTTGGGGTCGAGATATACATCGGGTAAATACATACCGCATTTCTCGGAAAGGGCGGCGCTTCTCTACGAAGCCTCATTAAAAAGTCAACGGTTTCGAATGGTCCGAAGACCACTCTAAAGAATTGCAAGCTGTCTGCGACACATTGAGCGGTCCACCTTTGCTAGCCATTTTCGGTCCTGATAGGGAGACGAAGGTCGTTGCAGATGCTTCTAAAAATGGGATTGGTTCTGCCCTTCCTCAGAATTAAGGTGGTAGTTGGTGGCCGGTCGCCTATGCATCACTCACAATGGCTGAGGCGGAACAAAGATACGAGCAAATAGAGAAAGAAACGATGGCTATTACTTTCGATTGTGAATTTTTTTTGCATTTCGTTCACGGCCGCAAGTTTTTCACTGAAACCGACCACGGACCACTGTTAGCAATTGCTTCGAAAGCCATTGGCGACATGGCACCATGACTGCCACGGCTGTTTCTGCGCTTGCTAAGGTACGATTACGTTCTTCACTTTGTTTAAAGCAAACAACTGTTCTTGGCCGATATGCTATCAAGATCATCGTCGGCCGTTCCAAGCGACAAAGATGACTTCACTGATGACGTCGACGTCCATGCAGTGAGCGTGACTTCGGAGCGGGTAAGCAAGAAAATGTTTGATCGACTGGCAGAAGCGACAGCCACTGATCCAGACTTGCAGACAGCTTTGCGGCTACTAAGGAATGGAGAACTTGAAGGATGGATGAGACCATTCGGAATCAGGGGCATTGTTATGAAGTCGCCAAAGCCGTCATCCCAAAGGCTAGGAGAGCTGAAATACTCGGTCGCATTCATGAAGGTCACTTAGGCATAAATAAGTGCAAAGCGAGAGCCCGTCGCTTGATTTTTTGGCCGCGACTGAACACGGACATTGAAAACATAGTCAAGACTTTTTCTGTTTGTCAGAAATACGCGTACAAACAACAAATAGAACCAGAGGTGCTTAGGCCGATCCCAGGCCATGCCTACTACAGGGTGGGTGTTGACATTATTATGTATGGCGGAAACTTCTACCTTTGCGTGTTTGACGCGTTTTCGAACTTTCCTGAAGTTGAAAAGCTAATCGACACAACGACATGCACTATCATTGCTGCACTTAGCTCAATATTTGCAAGGTATGAAATTCCGTTGGAAGTCTGAACCGACAACGGTCCTTAGTTTTTTATTCTATCAATTTGCTTTGTTCGCATACAGATACGAGTTCAAGCATATGACGTCGAGTCCGAGATTTCCACGGTCCAATAGCGTCACCGAGAAAGGATTCCAAATTGTGAAAAGAATAATAAAAAAGACTGGCGAGCTCAAAGATGACTTGTGGTTGGTTCTACTCCGCTATCGCTCGACTCCACTAGCCGAAGGCCGGTCCCCTGGAGAGCTCCTTCAAGGAAGGAAGTTACGCACTCGGTTACCAGACTTCGTGTCATGCTCCAGTCAACTGACGTCTCGGCGCCAACCACGCAGCCAAAGAACATCCAAAGGAAAACTCTGCCAGCACTCAAGAAAGATGCAGTTGCACAAGTGCGAGGGGATGCATGGAACTGCAAGGCTCGAGTCATGGGCCTGGTGGCACCAAAGTCTTATCGCGTCCTTACAGATGACAACAAGGTGCTTCGACGTAACCGACAAGATATTCCAGCCACACGTGAGGTATTCCGACGTGACTTAACGGAAGATGACTCTGACAGTGAAGACATTTCTCAGGAAAACGCGGGAGCACCACACTCTATAACACAGCCCACACAAGCCCAGGAAAGCGCTGAAGTATCGCAGCCTACAACCCAGCCCACGCTGTACGTGCCAAGGCGGTCCACCCGACAACAGCGACAGCCCAGTCGTCTTTACTACGACCAGAATTTCTACCAAGTGTCTTGTATTGTTCTCGCAGACTTTTAAATATTGCACTGAGGGAGATGCTTGTATCAGACGCGCATGCGCTCTATGTATGGGCTCTGGTCAGCGTGCTATCTATAACACATGGCTGTTATCATGCAGCCGCCGGTGGACTATATATGATGGGAAGCAATCGCAAATAAAAGTTCGTCTTCTGGTTGCTTCCACGCTTTGTGTTCGTTGTTGGACGCCGTAACAGTAGAAGATATTGCTCGGGCAATGAATTAACCACCTGGTCTGCAGGAGAAGAGCAGTGTAGTAGCTGACTAAATTTCGAAGGAATGGTGCGATTATCTTTTGTTCTACTGAAAAGTTAATCTTTAATTATCCATGGGGAAATGCGTTTTTTAAGGTTACAAAATGTTTTGATGGTTACAACAAAAAAATCTTATTAGCTGCACTTCCTATTAAGTGGACGACATTTAGGCATGATTCGATGTGAGCCTATAGCAAATCATAGCTAACTTGCCCTGTTTCGCCCTGAGAGCCCAAAATTGCTACAAGAATGGTACGGATTTTTTTTTTTGAAAAAGAGCGCTTGCTAGATGCTCTTTGTTTCGTTGTTACTTGGGCTCCACGCCCAAATATTATGCCAACGAGAGACTGACCGAAGTAATCTGCAATTTTATAAGCTTGAACGCTTCAACCTTGATCACTGATTAGAATGCAATGATGCCATTACTAACGCCAATAGTGAAGATGTGGGAGGGACCGATATGTACTTGAGCAAGTAGTCATGCCTAAACCCCTCTGCATGGACTCTGATTGGATGGAGAATATAAAAGAAACAAACCAACTGCAAAAGCAAGCATTCCCTTTTATTGTGCAGGAAAAGTCAAAATCTCCGATCAGAATTGGACGCTAGGATCTTTTCATGAGGTAACCATGTTGAAACATGTCTTTTTTGTTTCACGTACCTTTTCCCAAAAAGTGCGCCTTCTAGATCTTTTAGGTTTCTGTAGTTGCAGTTGTAACTGAAATAGGAATTAACTAAAGGAATTTTTGATGTGAATTTCCTGTGTCTGATAAATGATAAATGTAAGAAGTTTCATATATTTTCTCGAATAACTAATGAAGTTCTGAATATCTGATTCTTCCCTGTGGCTCATATTTCTGGTTCCCGTTTAAAATCTTCATCATAAGCCTGAATACGCCCGCTTGAAGGCAAAATCTTCCCGATACTTCTGCAATTAACAGGATCCTATGCTAGCTGCGCCCCTCTAGTCCCCACCAGTTTTCTAATCTCATGCAACCAATTAACTTTCTGCCGATTCCTGCTGCGCTCGCCTATTCATTGAATTCGATCTGTTACTCTCTCGGCCATCGGTGGCCTTACCCTCAAATTCCATTGCCTGCCTAAGCCTATTTCTTTTTAATTTCGAGTCGGATGTCATTAACTTGAATTTGTTCTCTGTCCATTCTTCACTCTTCCTGCCTCAAAACATTTCGCCTATCATTAAAATAGAAGACGAAGATGTCTCTGGTACCTTCATCTTTCATTTCTGACCTGAAAAGTGTGCTGTTTGTATAAGCTTTGTCAACTGCTTCTTGCAACCCCGTGTTCTATTAGTTTCGGAGCTACAGGGTGATTGAAAGGTTCCAACGTCGTGCAAACACGTGCATGCATCGTTTATCTTTATTGTGTTTGTTGGGCTTTCGAAACAGAATTGATATTGTCACATGTGCTCTCATATTGTTTCGCTCACCCCCCCCCCCCCCCCTACATTAATGCCTGTAGTGCGCAGTAGATATGTGATTAAATTATCAAATAATTTTCATTTGTACAGCTATTTGTGTTGTCCTCATTTTGAAGTGTTGTCGTTGACCTATTAAGGGTTCTTAAGTGCTACGGCACATCTAATACCATGCAACGGAAGCATACTGAATTCATTGCTGGACAAGGCTCCGATGGAGAGCAACATGGCATGCAGTACTGCGCGAGACCCTGCATACATTGGCGCCCCATGCCAAGAACGCGCAGACGTCAGATCGTAAAGAAAAATTGCGCTGCAAAATAGGAAAGTAGGCTCATGTGAGTTCGTGTTTCCTTCCGTGTTTACTGTCCATATAGTCAGGAGTGAAAAGTTGTTTCTTGTAACTGGGACTACTTGGCAAGTAAACAAGTTTTATACAGTTCATCAACACGCTCACATTGATCAAATGCCATGCACTTGTCGCATTGATACGAAAAGAACTGCTTACAATCTTCCCGGACAGGAGTAGCCGAGGACACCTGCACAGGAGCATCTCAATAGGCGCCTCATCATTAGAGATCGCTCGTTTTTCTGGCGCGCACAGTTTCCATTATATCCACTCTACCATGGCTGCCTTCAAGCTATCGCCTGTCTGCCGCAGCTCAAGGCAGGAAGTACAGAATTGTTTTACATGGCGCGGGCTTCACTCTACACCAAAGATTCATTGTGTTCACAAGTAAAACACTAAATTAATTAATAAAATATTAATAACATTATATGTTCTCATTTAACATATTCGAAAGAAGAGAAAGGTTTGACGCAAGAATGAACGACGTGTGCACTGTTCGCCATTTACTGTGAATAGACAGACAATGCCCGTAAATGTAGACATACCATTGAGAGGCCCGAAAAAGACCTGACATGCAGCTTTCAGCGAAGTTGTCAAACATTACGAAGACATCGCCATATTGAGCTTTGCGATATAGCATTGATAATATTACCGGCACTGGTGCATTGCATTGCGCAGCCTGCCGAGTTTGAAATGTGGAAGCGGCACGCGTAGACAGCGCTCTAGTTGATATACCTGGCTCTGTATCGCCCTTTTATTGTTTGCTGCTGTCGCTCGTTCTTGCGCTATCTTTGTTGGCAGACTGACGTCGCCCAAATACGGAGACACTCTGGGAGCGAAGAACTCTGGGCGTTCCGCGTAGCAGCTGTGTAGAGTGATTAACTCACTGGACTAAACTGGTTCCGAATCAAAGAAAAATATTGCTGTTGGCACTTCGCTGCCATCTACGGCTTCATGCGCGGCAAAAGGCCACATTATCAACACGCTTCTAGCTTCAGCGAAGATGCCTTCAATGAGGATGCTTTCAGTCAATTTGATATGCACCGTCACAATTGTACATTAGACTCACCTACCTAGCTCCTTGTCCTAAACGCACGCTTCAATATACAACATTTTGCTTTGCGCTAGCCGAGCGAACACTCACTGCTGCCGCTGTACTGCCACTGCACTCCAAACGATAGAATTTTGCCAGACCGACAGACCGACAACAAAACGACTGCACATACGCACGGGTACCTCAACAGAAATACAAAGTTAATGACGTATACTTGTTATTTCCTTATTATACTTGTTATTTTGTGATAGGCGCATATATTTTTGACACCAAACGCCTACAAGCGGTTCTTGGTCGCTGTGAGTACTTCTTTAACGAAAACGCAAAGATCGGAGGCGAAATGAAATGAAATTTGGCATGATTATTGGAAAGTCTACTGAACATTTAAATACCAAAGTTCACTGATATATGATAACTCATTTTGACGTAAAATTTCATATAGTTTTTATAATACCAGACTTTCAGAAAGCATGACATGAAAAGAAAACCTGGTTTATGCCTGGAGACACATTTAAGTTTTTTACCTGAGAGAACGATTGAGAAAGCGGCGTTCTCCAACTATATTTAGCGAAGAAATTTTTTTTCTCCGCAGATTGTTATATCCACGCTTGCATAATGAAGTAACTGCCGTCATTAAAAATTGATGACAGAAAAAAAAATCAAAAGTGAAGGAATGAAAGTGCAGAAAGCATTTCTCAAGGAACACAAGGCAATGAAAGGTATTAAAATCCATAAGTCCATTGTCACGCCATAACTTCTGCAAGCAGGGTAGTCAGGCGAAAAACACAATTGATGAAAGTGCCAAATACACTGCGATTTGAGCCAGTTGTTCGCTAGCCATGGTCTCAGAAACATTTTAAGGTCACCTGTGGCATTTTTTAGGGAAAACATTTTCTGCATTATGAGAGTTTAATGTCCCAAAGCGACTGAGGTTTTCTGGGACGCCGCACTGAAGGGCTGCGGTAGTTTCTACCACCTGGGGTTCTTTAACTTGTACTCACATTGCATAGTACGCGGGACTGTAAAATTTCATCTCCATCGAAATTCGACCACCGCGGCCCGGACTGAATCCGCGTGTTTCGGGTCAGCAGCCTTGCGGCAAATGTAGCGTTTTCAAAAGTTCGAATTTTTGGGGCAGTTTCTTGATTTCAAAGCAAAGGACGGGTCGAAAATACATGACTCTATCAGCTAAATAAGATGGAGGGCTCCCCATTTGAGGTAAAGAAAGCGCAGAATCTAAGGAGAGCTGTGAAATTTCTTCTTAGAGGGCAATAGGGAAATGTCATTGAGGGCTTCTCAGAGGGGCTGTATGTTTTCACAGGGAACATTTCAAACGTATTCATTAGGAAGCGTTTAATATTTCCTTTCACTCAATAGCGACAAAGCGAGGATTTTTGCATTCATCTTTTTTTGTTGTGGCATAACCTGAAAATTACGGTGTGTGCTCTCTATTTGTCTGAATCTCACATACCAGGCTTAAAAACCAGCTTTAGCATCCGATTTGACCTTGAACTTCTGAAAAAAAAAACATGTTTCGCAGGATCTTTTCCCTGAAGGGTAAAGCGCGGGTGTGGTTAGAGACGCATGAGGACGAGGTGACCAGTTTGGAGGACTACAAGAAGAAGCTCCAGGGCCTGTTCGGTAAGCTGATCGGCCGACAGCTCGCTGCCATAAAAGAGCCCACCTGCCGCGCACAGACGTCGACTGAGACTAAGTATCATACATCGAGGATTTGTTAGCGCTCTTCTTGAAAGCCGACGGCACGATATCCGAGAGTGGCAACGTGGATCACGTCCTTAAAATGCATCGCGGTTGACGCATTTAGCCTCGCCGTTTATAAGAACTGTGAGACGGTTGATGGGATCACTCAGGAAAGCCGCCGCTTCGAAGAAGTGATGATCCGCTGCATCCCTCAGCAGTTCACGCGGGTGCCGAACACAGCTGCAACGTCATGGTGCGTTGACCCGGCCCCACCGTGCCACACGCCAACATTTGAGAGCATGACGTGGATTGTACGTCACGAAATAGAGGTAATGCCACCTGCTCCTTTTCCGCCACTGGCACCTGACCAGTCAACTTCAGTCTGCCTAATTCAAGCCGTAGTCCAGGAAGAGTTCCAAAATCTGAGTTTTAAACCAATGGGCTCAATCAGTTCCGATGATGCTAGCCGCGTTTTTCCGGTCCATAATCCTCGCCCTCCGTACTATCCTCGCCGCCGCCACACCCCAGATGAATGGAGAACATCTCATGACAGGCCCATCTGTTGTAACTGCTCTCGGGTTGGCCAAATCTCTCGACACTGCCGAAGCCCTCCAACATCTCCCTGCCACCGCTATCCGGTCTCCGTCTCTTTCCGCCGCTCTTCTTGCCCGTCTGAACCGCCCTTCTTGAGCCACCATCTTCTGACCCCTCTCACC
This sequence comes from Amblyomma americanum, assembly GCF_052857255.1. Classification (NCBI taxonomy): domain Eukaryota; kingdom Metazoa; phylum Arthropoda; class Arachnida; order Ixodida; family Ixodidae; genus Amblyomma; species Amblyomma americanum. Next base: position 74,239,911 of record NC_135505.1, on the reverse strand, counting down.
AAACGCTCGTCGTCACCCCAGCGCCGTCACTATTCATCGCCCCGACCTCGCCGCCCATTGCCCCCTATCTCGTATGGCCGATCTCATTCGGAAAACTGATGGCTGCAGCGTCTGGAGGCAATGCTGCTCTCACGACTCGGCCCGAAAATCCACCTTTGATTTTCAGCACCAGACGCAACTTGATCGACGTGCACGTGGATAGTGTGCTTGTCACTACTTTAATCGATACCGGAGCGCTGGTGTCAGTGATTTCTCGCGTGCTTCAGCGTCACTTGCGCAAAGTGCTCACGTCTGCATCCTCAACCGTTGTCCGTGTGGCCCATGGCGGAATATCTGCTGTCGTTGGCATGTGCACTTCCCCTGTGTCCGTCGCGCGACGCTGTACTTCTGTTTTATTTACTGTCCTTGCCCATTGCCCTCAAGACCTCATCCTTGGGGTGGACTTCCTCCCTGACCATTCCCTCAACATTGATCGCGCCTCAAATATCACCTAGCTGCTCTTACCTCTATTCCCGGAACCCGCCGGCCGCGTTGTCCACCGCCTGTTTAATGCTGATTTTCTCCATCAGGCACCTGAACCGCGACATATATTTTCTTTTACTTTGCCTCGTCTGTCCGTGACAGCGCCTACACCGTTCCTCCCATTAAGGGCCCGCTTCTGGCAAAATATATTGTTCTTCCGCATAGATTCGTCAGCATTTTCGGGAATCATACGTAATTTACAGTTTTGAACTCAGCCTCTTATTTCCAGCCGCTTCCTCAAGGCATTGCATTAGCGACCCTTAGCCCAATATACGAAGGCTACATCTCTGCTCTTACTTCGTCCGTTCCGTCCTCTTCTAGTCGCCTATCGCCTACTGCAGCCATGCCAGCCGACAAGTACTCGAAAATGATAGGTTCCGTCCTGTCGCCGGCCGAAGCTCATAATCTTCGACGTGTTTTGGAGTCTTTCCGCGTCGTCTTTGATTTTGGTGATCACCGAATGGGCCGAACGTCCGTTGGTAAGCATAGAATAACACAGCCGACTCCTCCCCTGCTCATCGGCGCCCGTGCAGAGTCTCCAGTGCCGAACTGGCCATCATACATCAGGTAGTTGACAAGATGCTAGGCAAGGACATTATTGAGCCCTCCTGACGCCCATGGCCCTCTCCTGTGGTCTTACTCAATAAGAAGGATGGCACCTGGCGCTTCTGCGTCGATTACAGTGATCTCAACCGAACTACAAAAAAAGACATTTATTCATTACCCTGTATAGACGATGTCCTAGACGTCCTTCATAGAGCCACCTATTTATGATTCATCGACCATCGTTCTGGATATTGGCAGATTGCCGCGGATGACATGTACAGCAAAAAAAAACGGCTTTCTTTGCTCCTGACAGCCTATATCGGTTTAAAGCAATGCTGTCCAGTCTATGCAATGCTCCGGCCACATTCGATTGAATGATGAACTCGCGTTTTCGGGGATTCAAATGGTCAACATGTGTATGTTACCACGACGATGTCTTCTCGCCGCACTATTAAACTCATCTTGAAAGGCTTTCAGCGATCCTCAACTTTCTTCTCGACGCCGGGCTTCAGCTAAACTGCTCGAAGTGTCAATACGGCCGCCGCCAGCTCGCACTGCTCGGCCATCTCATTGATGGCCATCTCATTGATCGCACCGACACAATTTTTTTCTGTCCCCAAATCTCCAAAGTATGTCCGCAGCTTTATTGGCCTTTTTTATACTTACGCCCATTTCTTCGAAATTTCGCAGCTGCCGCTCGTCCGCACACTAAGCTCCTGAAGAATGACACTCCTTTTACTCGGGGCTCCATCCTAGTGGAACCCTTTTCAAAGTCATCAAATTGCTGACCACTACACTCAAGATATCCCATTTTAACCCTTCAGCCTCTACTCAAGTTCGCACCGACGCCAGTGGACACGGGATCGGTGCTACTGCTTTTTGGCCTTAAAGATGGCAGTCTGCACCAGTGCTATCTCCACCCTGAAGGGCCTGACCTGCTGCTTTTCGTGTCTCAGCGCCTGCGCTCATCTGCCTTGTCCGAACTTCACGACCTGCCAACCACCGGAAATCTCGGTGTGCCTCGGGCAAACGACCACGTCCGCCGCCGTTTCTTTTGGCCAGTATTATATCGTGCCGCCCGTCGCTGTGCCGCGGCCTGCGATACGTCTCAATGCCGGAACAAAACATCTGTGCTGCCTCCTGGTCACCTCCAGCCTATTGAAATACCTTCCGCTCCTTTCTACCGCGTCAATCTCGACCTTCTTGTCCCTTCTTCGCTGACCCCATCCGGCAATCTGTGGATTGCTATCGCCACCGACTATGACACAACATATGCCATCACGCGTCCGTCGCCGACAAATTGTGCAACATGTTGAGGGCCTTCTTCGGCACAAGATCATTCATCATGACGAGCCACAGCTATTCCGCAACGACTGCGGCCGATATTTCTTGTTGAAAGTCGTGAAAGACATCCTTCGGCCCTGTTCTACTCAACACAAACTCTTCACAGCATACTATCAGACTAATTTCCTTACCGAGCGCCTGAAACGAAGTCACAGATATATTATCTATATACGTCTCTCCCAACCGTGACGATTAGCATGAAGTTTTGCCTGATATCACATTAGTATATAATTCGTCCCGCCATGATACTTCAGGATTTTCTCCTTTAAATCTTTTCTTGGGACGCCGTCCTCACTTCACCTTGTTACCGCCCGCCATGACTACGCCCATAGAATATGCCCACGTATCATTATTCGGGATGCCGTGGCACGCCAAGTTGCTCACGCTCGTCTCTATGCCTCCCAAATCAAGCAGAATGCCATTTTCGCCCGCCAACATCGAGTTGTCCACGTTTCCCGGGGTCTCTCGTTCTCTTCTGGTGTCCCTCTCACCGCGCTAGACTGTGTGAAAAGCTACTGCTCCGATACATTGGCCCTTATCCAGTCCTCCGCCAGTTGATCGACGTCCTGTAAAACATTAGTCCTGTACCTTCTAGACGTCATCTATCCGCCCTGTGACTGATGTCATCCATGTGGCTCGTCTTAAGCCATGCCACGCTTCTGATACCTCTTCTCCTTAGCACAGGGAAGATGCTTTTGCCGACGTGGATTACGGTACTGCCGTAGGCTTGGACAAAGAAGATGACGAATCTTTGTGCTTGTATGTGGTTGACGAGGAGGACGAAGTGTATTCGGCCGCTGGCCCTTACTGTATGCATCCTTGTCTGTCTCTTTTTCTGTATATTAATCCGTTCTCTAAATATATATTTCTACCCGTTACAATACTTTGAAGTCGCATTGGCTATCTGGCCGGCTAGACTCTCTTTCTACAAAAAGACGCCAGTACAACCAACTGCGCACAGAAAATGCTACTATTTCATCGAGTGACATTATCTATCCAACTGTGCCACTGTTGACCACTTCACTCAAAATTTTGAATGCTGACAACTTAACTGTCGAAATCACAATCTTCGCAGAATTAACAGTGCGTCGTTTTTTTGCGGCTTTTCCGTATGCTAAATGCACCATCGTAGTGTTCTCATTTGATGTTTTTTCTGTGTATTTCGCCAACCACTGCAAACTTTTGCCTGTTTTCTTTACTAAATAAGGGCGTTCTGTATTTTTTTCTCAAATACATCTATTTATGCCTTGTTGTTAGTATATTATCTCTGTTGTCACACTGCATTGCTGAACAGGATCTGTGGATGTCTCTTTACTACATCTAATGCAAAGGTGAGGGCGTCCGCCAAGCCGATTCTGCCGGGAGCACTGCATTGAAGGAGGGCGACTAAGTAGAGAGACGGCGGTATCCCTCGTATCATTTGAAAAAAAAAAAAACGCGCTGAGATTCGCTGCACGATTAGGAAGAGCAACTTCAAAAAAATGCAACAAATCTCAACAACCCCGAACACGTGACAAAGCGAACAGACCGAAATCTCCCATTAAAGCCACACAAAATCTTCGTTTTACTCCTCGGCTTCACAGACCCTCTGAGATACGAATAAACTTTTTTATTGCCTTGGAATAGGCAAAGTGGGCATCACATATATATTTTAATTTGTTTAACAAACTCTGGCTCTTTTCGTTCCTGCCTTAGAATGTGAAGGTTTTCCGCAGAATGCGTTGGCAGAGAAAGAACGCACCTGTAGTGTCTGCACTTTAGTGCTTCCTAGTCTAACACCTGTTGAGTGATCGTTAATCCTGCGCGCAGCTCACTAGGACAGTTAGTCTAGATACCGGAAGGCGGGCCCTAATTGATAACAACGAGCCAGTCGTCTCGGCACGCCAGGATATAATCAGAAGCCTGAATCTCTCGGCTGCCAGACCCACAGGAAAACCTCTGATTACAAAGCAGGCTGTTCTTGACGTCCATGTGTCCAACGCACCGAATGTGCGCCAACAAAACTGTTTGGATCGTGAGGCATGCATATTATGCCAACAAATGTGCTGAAATACAGCAAGCAATTAAATTTCCTTTCGATATGGGCAAGCCATATTACCTCGCTAATGGTGACTTTATTGTATATCCGGCTAAAGTTTGGAACATCACAAAGCCACTTGTTATGGGGGGAGATGGGGGCAATCAAGTCGACTGTTTTGCCACTTCGTTTTCCAAAAATAACTCCAACACACTTGCGAGCATATTCCTGTTGAACCCTGATACCGCAATAACAGAGGTGGCGTTAATTGCTTTCGCTTTCTAGCACAGCGTGATTGTTCACACTGCGCCCTAATACTGAGAGTTCCCTGATCTCCCTCGACCCTCGTATGTGGCTATCGATTCGCCGATACATGATGAATAATAATCTCAGAAGCAAGGTATGTTATGTAGCTTTCCACTGCTCCAGGACACGAATTCCCATTTTAGACAAAATTAAATTTTCAGATCACTTTCCTCGTCCACAAATGCCATATATTTCTGAATGGAGTAGCTAAAACATAGAAAACTGCCTCGCTGGCCCGCTTGCCTTCGTCATATATAATCCTCAAAGTCCCTTTAGTAAAAAGTAAGAAAATTACTTATTCTGAAAATACACATCATACAGCAACTACTGACAACCCGTGTTTTGTAGATGGGCAATGAAGTTGCTCCTGCGTGCGTCCTAATTGCGAAATTTTTCAGCAGCTCACGTTGGTCCATCGAACATTATATTCTTCGGGGAACTGCGGTAATTTCTCTTTCTGCAAGGCTTGACTACACACGTGGCACTCAGTTCCACGGCCGATCAGCTCATAGGCACCTTGCTATGAGCCAAATATGTGACTAATAACTATCAACTGTACGCGGAACAACCTGCAGCTGCCGCACGAGTTACACGTATTGCGTCCAGTTATTCCGTAATGAAAACCTTGGGGCATAACAGTCCTCAGAGTTGACTTTGACACCTTTCTTTTCGTGCAAATTATAGTCCAGCGCAGGTCAGGTGAATTTCACTCACTACAAAGAAGACTGCACACAGTGAAAGACAAGGTCAAGACCAAATTATCAAATTTCCTGGAATAAAACCGCTGCGTAAAGGGCGCGACACAAGAAAGAAACAAACAGGACGGGAGTTTCTGTTTCCGTCTTGTACGCGCATTTAACAAAATTTTTATTCTAAAAATGTGGCCGCCATCGAAGCAACTCGTCCTTCCATTACCCTGCAAAGAGGTTTCATTTCACTGAATGCTCGGAAAACTGCGCATAGAAAGACAAGAAATTAATGCTCGCTTTCAAACCTGACTTAAGTGGCGACAATAGTTTGCTTACATACGGTCACAGCAACCAAACCTAATAACTTGGTAGAGGGCAGCCATTTCCAGCTATTGTAAAACTCAATCATGACTTTCCAAAAAGTACTCAATCATGTAATTTAATGGCCTGAATTTCTACGGATCTTCACAGAGCCTCCTAGGCACTCAGTAAAGTGACTGCGCAATATTGTTCGACATCAATCATGACCGGAAAACCAAACGTCTGGAGGGGCTTCCTAAAACTCGGATATTTGCGCTATATTCTTTGTCTTCTGGATATGCCAGTATCTCTGCCAACGTTTCAACCGTGACCTTCAGAAACAGTGCATGCCGCTCATCGCCCTGGGATGCTCCGTATGCTAAAAAGTTTTATTTAGTCTTCGCTTTACGGATAACGTGCGTTGTGACCATAATCCGCATAACATTTGGTGGGACCAGACAGCCACCCTGGCCCGAATTTCTAGTTACCTTATTTTTACAAACTGTTCATTTCAGCCAAACTCGATTCGTCGAAACTCCGGAAGCAGATTACAGTTCGGCTACGGTGGTGAACTACGTCAGAGTCTCACAGTGTTCCAGTTCCCGCAGGGAAGCATCCAGCGCCTCTACTGCTTTTTACCAATAAACGGAACCCGGCTAAAGAAAAATTCAGCCACATTTCAGTTGCCCATGAGATGCTACAGGAAAGACTTGAATCAAAGGCTGCTTCACTCAGCAGTGACTTCAGTAAACACAAGCAATATATCAAATGCCCATTTTGTGCCGTAAAGGCTGAAGGTACACATAAAAAAGAAAATTAGAGTAGCCACAAACGGCCTTGTAGTGTCAGATTGCGTGTGCTACAGCTGCCGATCACCGATGGTAAATAAAATGCAGGCGGCTTGTTCTCACAGCGCGGCGTTCTACATTTATCTTAAGGGGAAAAAATGTCGGAAAGGAAAATTTTGCCAGCGCTCATTCACTACACATTTCGCGCTCGCTGCTCTGCTGAATGAGTAAGATTCCGAGACGACTTGTCGCCTGCAACTTCGCTAAATGTAGGGTGCTGCTGGGATCGCACCGGTGTGCAGACGGTAATTTACGTTTTTCCCTGCTTCTGCGCAGGCAATAGAAGAATCCCGAGATGCCGCATTTCGGTTTTTCATTTTCCAGCAGTGAATTATTAAAAGGCATGGGCTGAATAAACTCATTGCTGTGGTTCTCTTCACGAATGTCTTAGGTGTCTTCGCAGCTAGAGTTTTCACAGGTTCGCCTTGGGGAGAAGCGCACGCGCGCCCACTGACGACCGAAAACTTAACGTGACAGCTAACTCGCCAACTCAACGCACAGCCGCATGACTGTGAATATCGGGACCCGTAAGCGACGCCGAAAAACAGCCTCTGGTATGTCAAGCACTCTGTTGTAGTGATGTGTCACTGATGGCTCCCACTCCATAATATGAACTGGTTCATAATGCCAGACCATGTAAACAATCGTGATACGCGACGCTCAGGCAGATAAGAGCTATACAGTAGCGAATTCACGTTTCAAGCATTTAGCGGGGCATGCGCTTTACGTCAAATTGCCCAACTTGCGCAAACGCATTCTCAACCGTGACTACGGTGATTTTAACGCCAACTGGCACTCACAAAGTTAGCCATTTCTGCAACACACCGGGGCTCATTATGTTTAGGATGTACCTAATCAGGCTAAAAATGTCATCTGTACAAATTGCAATACGCAAGCTAAGACTGAGCGAAAGCCCTGAGTGCAGTTTATAGTCAACTGAGTTGCTGAAAAATACAGTAACGCAGAGGATTTAAGTCGGAAGCAAGAAGCTCAGCTCCAGAAGGCACCGACATGTTAACTATTTATTTAATTGGAGGCCTTGGGCATCTGCTATTGTAGCGTACGCGGTGTGTTCGACGTCGCCGCCCAGATCGTTCGGCAGATTTCGCTGCATCCGAGCCGCCCCGTCCTCTTCGGGCGTTTGGAATAATCTAGTGTAGCCACAAACGACGGTCTCGAATAAGGCAGAAATCGGAATGCGGGCCCTGGTCTATCGCGTTTGGACAGAGGAATACACGACGGCATGGCTAATCTCATGAATGTTCTCAACCCAGATAAAACCTATACCAACCTCTCCTGCAATCCTACCCGCCACGAAGAAGCTGACTAAGAGAGAGGAGGAGCCTCCAGTTTTTGAAGTCGAGTAGAGCAAGCTGCCGAGCTAGTTGGGGATGCATGTTGTTTAGTAGGCAGCGCAATAATACGGACGAGGGACTGAGGAGAGGCCACAAAAAGCGCTCGTTAACGTCTTTTTGTGTCCTATTCTCAGTAAACGTGTTTTTGTGTCCTCTCCTCAGTCCATCGCCCGTATTATTTTAGAGAGAGAGAGAAAGAGGAAAAAAATTTATTGGCGCCAAAAATTGGTCGATTCAGCAGGACCTGGGTGTCTTCATGTTCAAGTTCTGAGTCTTCCAGGGGTGGTGCCTTTATTCCAGGGGCCCACTGAGTCTTGCTACCTCATACGCATGCTGGAAAAGTCCTTTTTGGACCTCCAGCGCGCTTCTGGTTAGCAGGCTCTCCCGCTGTTCCGCATTGGGCTCTTTTACTTTATGGAATGAATAATTGTTTTTACACTCCCATGTAATATGGTATATAGTGGGGGTGGCTCCACACCACTTGCATGTGTTTGCGTTCTGGTTGGGAAACATTTTGTGAAGTATGTGTAAGTTATGAAAGCTTCCTGTTTGCAGTCTACGCCAACCGACTGCCTCATATTGTGTTAATAGCTGGTGTGGTGGAGGATACGCTATCCTCTGGCCTCTGTAGCGATTTAGGATTTGCGCGTACGATGGTTCCACCGTTGTGGTGGGCTCAGGGTCACTTGATGTATCTGCTCGGTTGGTATGCTCGCGAGCTAGATCGCCGGCCCTCTGATTCCCAGTCCCCCCGGTGTGCCCCGGCACCCAGAAAATTTTGTGCTGAATTTCTTTGTTCGGGGGTATCGCCTGGAGGATGATTTAGAAGTTTCTTCGATAACCATTGTCCCGGATACCCACAGGTTTCTAATTAGTACAACCTTTCCCGTTGCCAGGTGTTCGGCTTCTCATGAATAAATTGATTGAAAAATTGGGATTTTTCATGGGGTTCTTTCACCAAAGCCGCCTATGCCCCATTAAAATTCATTATCATCTTTATTTCAAGCATCGGCATCGATCACCGCCGCAATAGTTAATCCGGCCCGTTATACGCGCTAAATGAATACTTAGCATCGTTACGATCTTTTTGAAAGCTGCCTTTAAGAGATATGCATATATGGCACAGTTGGAACAGCGTTGAAACACAGTTGAAAAAGGCAGCGACTAATCTTCTTTCTCTGAAACTTGGAAAGCCTCTCTTCGCAGCGCATCTTGCTTGCGTCTCGTTTTCACAAGCTGCTCCACGATGCGACGAATGGTCGTTGGCGGAATTTTTGCCTCCTCAAGAGCAAATCAATGGATATGCAGTACAAGCACCACTCAGGAACATAATTTAACAAAAGGGAATATTTGCGCAGCGCAAACAAAAAAAATTATGCAGGCAGGTTCTCTGGCTTTACTATATGAGCGACTGGGCATGGACATCAAGCATAAATTTATTTCTTTTGCTCCTTGCGGAAGAGAACCGCAGTGAATAATCAGTTTACATTAACTTGCCCTAGAGACGAATCTCTAACTTCGGTGCGGTACTACTTCACCACAAATACGATACCCCGGAGCCTTTGCTTAATTTTCCTTCGTAGGTTCTTTCCCCTTCTACATGTCATGCTGCATAACTTCGAACCCATTTGCACTCACCTTTAACAGGCGGCTAGGACTTGCTGGAGAGCGTTGCATGAAAGGATTCAGCCTCTATGGCTCCTTAGCTCTTTAAGGTACATTCCTCGGCAGAGGTATACAGCCCGAGGTGTTTACTTTTGAGGCCTGCAGGGTGCCTCGTTATGCATCCTCAGCGAACGCAATCTCTCCAAAGAGCAATGGCTTCGCGTCCTCAATCATTCTAAGCGCTGGACTGCTAGACGTGCTAGAGAGTCCCGCTAAACAGATTACAAGCGAATCTCTTCGGCAGTATACTTCTTGAGGGGGCTATGCCTGTTGTAACCAGAAAAGTCTGACTTTTCTGGGGACGAAGCAGTCTAGGCCATTATTGCTGTGTCACATACTTGATTGGATCGTGAGGTGCCACTCCAAAATTAGTGGCTTGTGATGAAGCAGTTTTCCACCTGTGAAAGCAGATAATACGGGCACTGGTTTTGAGGAGGACACCCAGTGAATCACAGTCGAGTTTAACTTTCAAAGCACTAGTCGAGCCTCTGCACAGTAGCTGGCGTTGTCAGCCTTCATAGCTAATCCGCGTACAGTGAAATTGATGTTCGCGTGGGCATAGAACCGTAACTAAGGTCCAAGTAACGAAAGATTTAGTTTTGTGCATATCAATGGTAAACGATTGCCTTATATTTTATTGCCTGTTATGTGCTCAGCGGCAGAAGACAGGCAGTAAAAATGTACTGCGAACAGAAAAAGGAATTTCGTGGATTACTACAAGTTCGTAGGGAGCAATTTCAGGAAACGGGGTTCAGTTATCGGGAGAGGGCGAAAGTGTTATAGAATGTGAGCATTTTCGGTTGTCACAGTGCGTTGTAATGGCACTTTTGGTGTTGTCAGTGCATGTTGGCCATGGGATTGCTCGGAACTATTGCTTTTCGCACATCGTGTAGGTGCATATGAAAAGGATGTTGCAAAACGCGGGTAATATCTACTCACAGATAAAGCTGTAAATTATAATGTTAATTTCTGTTAAGCAGGCTTATTCCAAAACCACACAGTTCATGTCTGCTAGAAATATTCCTGTATGTGTGGGTTTGTTACCTCTAGCTCGGGACCTTAGGCTCTGTATGACGGTGTCTTTCTCTGCTATCTGATATTCATTTCGCTGCCGGCCGACTTGAATATAAGCGATCGTAAATCACATGCCCCAAGTCGTGATCGTCGCACGACAAGAAGGTTGTGAAGACACATGGCTGCCATTGTTGCTGCGTCAGGCAGGTATCAATGAGCGTCGTCTAGACGCCACACTTGCGACTAGCGGGGAACAAATATGTACAAAAAGAGCTCAAAGAAATCTCGGTCTTAAATATTCTTTCCTCTTCACGTCTTCAGAGAAGCGTAAACCTGTCCCGTGCAGTAGCCATTTTTTTCTCAGCCCAGGTTCGCGTCGGTAATGTTGCGCCGGGAAGGTCTCTCTGGTATGGAGTGTTTCTACCTTCTCAGTACTTGCCTTTTAAGCGCCTACTTCATTTATTTGGTAAGTAGAAGTCCATATTTCACACTTTTTGCTACTGTTTTTGAAAGTTTGATTGCTCTGTGCTTTTTGTAAGTTGAGGTGAGTTTTTACACAGGGATTCTAGTGATTTAGATACATGGAATTTATCGTTTTTGAATTAGTTGATGCGGCTTTCAAGTCTGCAGAATAGGTTCCTGCCACCTGTGCAGTGCTAGTGGAATTAGCACTGCTGATGCACCAACTGGCGCAACATAGGACTGAGATTATTAACAAACATTATACAAACATGTATTACTTTAATCCCGCTGAGTTATCGACCACGAGTATGACCATTGTTTGTATCCATTGCTCTTCTGGGAGATTAAGAGAAGATGCCCCAGCCTGCAGAGTTCTGAGATCAAATGTGAAAATTTATCCTGTGGATTCCCTAAAGATCTATAAGAAAGACAAAAAAGTCAATAAAAACTAATAAACTTCCTCAGCGCGTAATCGGCGCTATCACTGCCCTTTCAAAAATTTAGGTAATTACCATCGAAATATTTATATCGAGTACAGGAGGAATTTTCTAATTATAATTGAAAGCAGGTTCATTAAAATACTGATTTCAAGTTAGATCTGCTAGTAAGGGGGCAAAACTGCAACAGAGCTTGTCGTATTTCTAATTGGGAGTATGGCGATATAGTGTCCTGCTGTGAAACTATAGTGTGTGTGCCGTGGGTGGTTCTGTTCAGTCTGAAGAAGAAAGTCTAGATGAGGCTTGTGTTCTGTAATAGATTTATCTAGCCTCAAAGTGATATACAGATGAAGTTCAAAGCCAGATAGGTTGGCCCGAAAGGTGTTTCGTGTGGCCAACCTAGAATGACGGATAGGGAAGCGGGGAATCAAAAGGGGAATAGGAATGAGAGAAGTGAGGTAAGAAAAAAGGACGTCCGGTAAAAATTTCTAAGCTGCAACGCTATGAACAGTCAGACAAACATAACGCCTCCAGGATTGGAAGGAGATCTGAGGAGGTTTTCAGACAGTGTGTCTTTGGGAAGCTATTCACATGCGTCCTATTTTCCGCCCGCTGCATTTCTTCGATTTAGAGGTGTTATAAGGAGTATAAGTCTAACCCAAAGATATAAAGGGTGCTTTAAGCGGGAGGCAAGGCGCGCTCACGTAGCATTTACGTCTTGCCCCCCGCGCATCCCACCTGAAGACGGTGAGGGTCGTCTTCATGTCGTCCTATTTTTGATCTGCTTGCCGTCACGTGGAGCTTAAGTTGACGCCTCATTGAGCTCGTTTTGAATAAAGTGGAAACCAATCCGAACCCAATTTATGTTCAATCTACTAAACTGCTGCTTAACAAAATGTTCGTTTGCCGTAATCAACATAGTTTATATTACCGAATTTCAGTTTCTTTTCTGCCGTAGTTTTTCATAAAATAGAAATAGCAAATTTAGGCTCCTAGGCGCATTAGTTGAAACGTGGGAATGGGCTCTTTTTCGAAGGGCACAGTACAGCATGGCATATATTTGTATATTGTGGTAGGATCGCGTGGGTGCATGCAGGGTTTGGTCAAGCACCCTATTACCCAACCCTAGCAGAAACCCCACCTGAAGACGATGGCGGCAAAGAGAGGCGGGTGAAGATGGTGGTCAAATAGCCATGGTATTGAGTCATGCGTGGATCGGTGTGCAACGTGCGTTTCATAGCTGTCCTGTAAAAGCCATTGCTCAACAAATGAGGTTCAGCCTATCATGCCTTCTAAAGAGCCTTATGAGATACAGCCCGTACGGTGAAAGATAATATTATTCAAGAACAATTGTTTTCTTTATTCAAATCTGCATTAAAAATTTCTGATTGATCTCTTCTTCCAGGCTAACGCTGATATAATCAATGCTAACGGTGAGTACTTTCTAGTACTGATTAGAGAGCCAACTTTGAATGGCACGTGCGTCCATTTTGTGCTTTTCAAAACGGTACGCGTTTATCATATCAGTGTCATGTGGTGGCTGCTCTTTTCTTGTGGCTTGTGCTGCATGTTTTATGGCTCGCGGCTAGCCAATTTACCTTCACTCAATTGGCAAGTACCGTGGCAGAGAAGTTGAGTCCCTGGAGCAGTGATCGCAGTAAAGGCTTTGCTAACACCGCACGAACTTGAGGTTCATAGACGACTAAGTGAGGACCCAGTGTATCATGCAGGCGACGCGAAAGGAATTCATCGAAAGCGATATGGTTTTGACTTAAGAGTCATTCGGCGTGCGAACGTCCAGCGCCGAAGTGCTCAGCTCAGAGTATTTTTCAGTGAAAGACGGATTGGCGCAGCGAATCGAAGCGAAAGCTATGGGCTAAAACTTTGAATTAATCACAAAGGTGTTAGAAAAGTGCTGTCAAGTCAAAAGGATAGGTAAACTTTGCAGCGTCATCTGAGAACGCGGGAGAGCTCTTAAAAAATAGTTATAAAAAAGAAAATATTGATTCCATAAAAAGTTTTTCGACTACTGCTGCCGTTCCTTTCGGCAAGGCTTTGCGCTCGGCGTAGAGTGTCAGGTACTCGGTCACTGCAATGATCCACTTGTTTCAGGACATTCACTTTGGGAAAGGACCAAGCAGGTCGATGCCGATATGCTGTAGCGGAGTTGAAGGGGTTTAAATGGGTTTCAGAAGAAGTGCTGGCAGAGTGGGGGGCGCATTTGGTTGCTTACAATCTCTGCTGGTTTTCAAATAGTGTGCCACATCGGCATGAAGTAGGTGCTAGTAATACTTGTTTTAAATGCGGCGCAGGGTGGATGAACGCCCGAGATGGCCAGCTGTAGGTTCATCCTGTGGAGTCTCTAAAACTTGTTTGCACTGGGCTCTGGGCTGCTCTGAGCTTTACGGCTGTGGATCACAGTGCCAGTTTCCGTTCCGCATGCCGTCACTAATTTTCCCACTCCTCTCGAACATGTCCCTAACGCTGCAAATTAAACTGCCCTTATCAGACCAAAAGAAAGCCGAGCCGGATTGGAAACGTCGCGACATTTTAAGTATAAAACGAGTTGGTTGGACCAAAATCTCACAGAATTTACTGAAGGATATTTTCACCCAGGCAGAGAATTTTGTCAAAATCTTTTCTTTTCTGTCTACCTTCAATGTGAAGTAAAAACGTAATGTACTTCTCCATTGCTTACATTACAGCGAAACTTGATTGAGAATTACCAGTGAAATCGGGGCAAAAATTTCTTCCAAAAGAGAGTTTAGAAGCATGTGTTCAGTAGAATATCATAATCACCACAACAGTGTTCCTAGAGGCGCACAATTCGCAGTGTGTGCGGGAAATGTAAAGATTGATCGCCGGAGTCGCTAGTCACCCACCGGTTTTCAACTGAAACTAAATTTCGCTGGCGTAATTTTAAGCTTCTGTCAAGTGAATTGTTTGATAAAAATGTGTCTGCCTCCCTTTTTAGTAAAAATAAGGCGCTGAACCATGCCACTGTTTGCCAAAGCTGCCCCTCCAGAACTATCAGATGTAGTAAATTCAGCCCGTCAAGAGTAAATTTAAAGGAATAGACTCTCGCCAGATTGAAGCGTTGCGCATTATTACTTAGAAAATTTAATATGTTTTATTTATATATGTTCCAGTCTTTCTCACTGATTGCATGATTTTAGCGAATGGCTCATCTATGACCTGAGCAAACAAACAACCTACACGTACAAACACAAGAACAAAATTTGAAACAGATAGTGCACCTAACGCATAAATTAGCACACATCCGGCAAGTTTGTCCGGCGCTAAAAAAATCTCGCCCGCGCACGTCATAAACGATTCGATAAGTCTCGAAAACCTATTCCCGATTGCCCATGGCGAGCCCGTAACCTTGTGTATGCTAAATAATTCTCTCTCCACTTCGTTTTCGCTCGGCGCCGTCGTTGTAGGAGCGTCAGCTCGTGCTTTCTTCAAACCTTTCTTTTCGCCTGAGCAATGGCGACGCGTGCCTCGGCGGGAAGCTGAGAGAGAGGCTCTGGTGTTAGTGTTAAGTGTATATGCGCGTCGGCCTTGGTGCAAAGTAATAGACGCTGTGCGCCCTATATCTGAAGGACGTTTCGAGCCATCGATCAGCCCGAGCCCTAGTTCTAGCTTCAAAGAAGTGCCCTCGGACGGTTTCCGGTTGAACACTACACCCAGGTCACATACATGCGAGGCGGCGCGCGCCAATCTTATGGACGAAAAATATCGTGATCTTCGACTCTTTGGACTGTCGCAGTTCCGTCTGAAAAAAATTGTGTTTTCTTTTGTTTGTCTATATCTTGTTTTAGCGCACTTTAGTTGCTATCTGTCTCTTTTATGGTAGCCCCTCTTACGTAGCGTGTTTCACGCGCTGAACTGTTGCTAGCAACACTGTGCATGTGTTCCTAGGACTGCAATATAAATTCTCTGTATCTTCTGTTCGCTACATAAAGCTCATGTTATTTGTGAACTTTTTACTCTAACCCATTCTCTTGCTTGCGACCGGCGATAAGTGGGCAAAGCTTGCTTGCCACGCTGCGTCGAGGGAATCTCCTCAGAGAACGCAACAGCACCGTATGGCGGATGTTCTCTGTGTAACTTCCACCTTCTGCGCGTGTGGCCTCTAAATGTTGCGAATGATGCCATACACTTCATGCGATGGCAATATGAAGAGCGGGTCCAAATTGTAGAGAAAACAAACGCTTTTCCGCACACGTTATCATACAGGCTCTCTATTCCAAGAATCCCGCTCTGACTGCTCGTAGAAAATTATGTCAGCTGGTTGACATCCCTCGGTAAGAGCATCTTATTTTGACTGGTTCAACGTGTGCGTTATTCGAGCTGTTTTGAGCACTAGACAGAGGTTACCGGCTGGAAACACGTCGCACTGAATTTCGACAGTCACTTGGATGATATTAATTATGTGGATGATGAAATACGTTACTTCAACAAGCCGCCGCGGTGGCTGAGTGGTTATGGCGCTCGGCTGCTGGCCCGAAAGACGCGGGTTCAATCCCGGCCGCGGTGGTCGAATTGCGATGGAGGCGAAATTCTAGACGCCCGTGTGCTGTGCGATGTCAGTGCACGTTAAGGAACCCCAGGTGGTCAAAATTCCCGGAGCCCTTCACTACGGCGTCTCTCATAGCCTGAGTCGCTTTGGGACGTTAAACCCCCAAAAACCCAAAAACCAACCTAATTCAACAGTCAGGACTATACGAGAAAGACCGTATTTTAATCGCGCCCGCACTGCGTATACCGACTTACAATGAAATCATTTTTGCGAGAGTGCACGTGGAGATTGGAAAGGTAAGCTCTCAGGAATACATGTGCAGATATATATTTAAAATGGATTGTGACCGGTGCACCTTTTAGCTAAAAGCAAGTAACTGAAACCGGGCAGCGCTGCGTTGAAAATACACCACATTTTAGCAAAGAAAGCCTACAGAAAGCTAACACCAAAGACCCAAAATTGTAGCCTGAAAAAGAAAACACACAAAAACAGCATCTGTTTAAAATAGTCGATTTAACATGCCAAAAGAAGCAGAATGCAAGCTCAAATTCAAATGTTCATGAAAAGTGTGCCCATCTGTTCAAGTAATGCCAGTTTCTCAAAGAAAAACTTGTGAGCGAAAATCTTTCGCAACTAATTTTCTTAGGGTACAAAAATTGTAACCATAAAATCTAAGGAAGTTCAATTCACCTCAATCTAAAGCCTGCCGAATGTTTCTTCTGGTGGTAATAATGGACTGCGCGGTATTCATGCAATGCATCGCTTTTCAGGTTGCGGGATGGCCGACTTCCGACATAATCCATCGGCGGGCCAGAAATTTCAGAGACCACTTCAACCTTGGATTGTGGAAGTACTTTTCGTTTTACCCGCGTTGTCGTGTAACAAAGCACCTTTTGTTTTGTTCAGTCGGGGTAAAGTAATGCCGTACTAATTGCCTCAACTCACATCTACGAAGCTAGCGGGTAGCAGTTAGGTTTAATATTATTGCTAAGGTGCAATGTCCTTTTTGTAGAAGAGATAAACTGATGTTAACAGCTGCAATATCGCAGATAATGCGTGTTATAAGAGGATGTGAGCGGGCGTTGTATTGTTTGGTTGCTGCTGCTCTTGATACTGTCGTTGCCTAAAATTGCGAAGGTTTCGTTATTCTCTTATCAATATATGTCGAGAAGTTTCTATGTACATATTTTTTGATGAAACAATAAATGCATAAACAATTACTTAAAAATTAAGCAAAAATATTTCTGACAGTGAGTTTTGCTTGTAAAATGTGCGCGCTATTTCTAAGAAAGGCATCTGAGGAGAGGTCTCCACTGTTTAATAACGTCCAGCTAACGTGCGCAATCAGAATAGTGAAAGCCGTTACGTACACTACGGTAGGAAAAAAAGGAAGCACCGAAAGCTAAAATACTTTAATAATAGAAATAAAGACAAGTTGGTGATTGTTTTCTTTCATATGGAATGTGAAACTAGGAGAGAGAAGAGGAGGCGGGGGCAGCGCGCTGAAAGTGGGAGCTTCGGCCCAAGTGATTGGTGATTAAATATCGCTATGTCATATGAGATCGCGTAAGACAGGATTAATTGGAGACGCATGGTAGAGGCCTTTGCCCTGCAGTGGGCGTAGCCAGTATGGTGATCATGATGATTACATGAAATGAGCGGCTGCCTGCCGCAGCCCTACTCTTTAATCTCGGCAACATATTTCGCAGCAATTTCAATTACACGCAGTTATTTCACGCCGAACTTCTAAGGCTGATTAGAGAACCTAAATAGTCTAGTAATTTAGCAGCCAAGTTGGTACATGGGAAACAAAATAATTGAAACAATTCAAATTTCTTTAGGATATGTCTTATCTAATATTTTAATTGTAGATTACATGCGTTAAAATTTAATAACAGATGTAGCCAGCGGCTTTGAAAACAAGAAAAATTGAATATTTGGTCCGAGGAATGCGCCAGAAAGCCCGTGAACTGATATTGACCTGCACGGTATTAGAAAAGTAACTGAACTGATTTGAATGCTTGCTATGTTTAGCTTCGTTAGCGTTCACTGCAGTAAAATGGAAAGTTGGTCAAACTAGCTTACACTGAAGAAGACTGGCACAGAATCGTTTCTATCCAATAGATGTTAACTTCACCGAAACTTGGGAGATAATCTGCGCACGGGGCATTGCACATTTACTGGTTTTGATTCCTTTTCGCCTGCATATGTTCGTGAGGCCAGTTCTGCATACGCCTTGTATAATTAGAATAAAGAAACGCTGCAATTATAAACTCTCCAGCAACGTGCATGCTATGCTTTTTACAAGGCACAAAGCTCAAATTTTTCATTAATGTTGTAGAGCTTTCGTTATATATAAAACCTCTGCTAGATGCAACCAGGCAGCATCATTTGCTTCTTACTCGTAAAGTTAAGCTGATCGGTCTTCGTTAGCGACCACAAAGTCTCAGAAGATGAGGACAAGGGTAAACCTTAGGGTATAGAAGTTAAGAGCTTGAGAGGTGGCTTAAGTGGGATGCTGCCTGGATACCTTCTGCAAAGACACTATGTGGTAAGCGTAGCTTCAAGCTGCCCATGATTCTCATGTTTTCTCAGCTGTTCAAGTAGTGTTTTTTTTTTCCTACAAATATCTTTGCAACCAAGCCAGAAAACCACTAGGAGCCAAACTGTTCGCTCTCGTTTGTTCTCCAAGAAACGAAAAAATAACCTCACTAGGATTCATAGCTCAGCAATACGCTTAAGTGCGCTATGAATGTGGTGAAACCTTTTCCGTAGTCCCAAGTTCCTCTTGTAAATTTCAGTTACTTTTTTTTTCACAATTCAGAAAACTGCTCAGGATTATTTGCACTCTCTTGGGCGAGTCATTTTTAAACTATTTTATTGAAAATCATGCCTCCAATTTTGTGTAAAGAAGACACGCTTGCTATTGTCTGATCGGAATGTTTATTGAATTGTAATGGGAGTTTTAGGTTATTTCGGGCTCTGCATTTTTCATATAATATGTTCTAATTCATAACCTTCGAGTTACCAAAAAAGATTTTTAAGGAAGAAATAAAAGTAAGAAAACACTTTTTGTTCCATAACTATGCTTTTTGATTGTGTTTAAGTGCTCAAAATCAAACTTCTTTCAGGTATACATTGTAACTCATTTGGATTTGCAAGACAGCACAAAATACGGAACATATAGTTGTGCAGGCAGCATCATATCACCCAGATTTGTTCTCACTTCAGCTTATTGTGTGACAAACGGGTAAGAAAAGTTGCTGTTTTTCCCAGCTTGCAAAACCCCGTTAAGAATCGGAGATGATTTTCCGCAGATTTTTTGGTACTGTGCAAGATCGGCTGTTGCATCTATCACTAAAAAGTTCCAGGAGTGCACTTAAGTCTGCTTAGGTGCAGTACTGCGAAACCGTTTCTCTTACTGCGCGTCCTTCCTCCCTCATACGCATCCGCCATCTCGCCTCCGTCGTCTTGCCTACTCGCCTAAGCGTGCGCCATCTCCTGGACCAGCGCCGTACATAGCAAGGGAGGTTTCAATGGCTGACGCATGATGGCACCACGAGTGCACTTTTATTCAGTTCGTGCGGACATGCTCTGTCCACAACTTCCGTCCACAGCGCTTGTCCACAGCTTCCGGTGACGTCACTCATGAGCCAAGAAGTGCTTGCGCATTAAAGTTGACGAGCATTCAAACGCTGTTGTCCGATCAATCGGCGTTAGTATTATTGTTTTCACAATTCGCCTTTACAGTTTCTCTTTTAAGGATGACTGCCATCAAAAAGTGTCTTTGCATATGATTTAGCGGTCTCTTTCTTACCGGAGCTGCCTGGCCGTCTGGGGAAGGTAGGCTTATGGACAGTCGAACGGTGGTAGATGGAACTTTGTGGAGGATAAAGATGGGGTGTTGGTTGAGCTTCTCGAGAGTGGAAGTGGATGATGCCGGAGTTATTACACGCATACCTTTATGTTTGTGCTGAATGAATTCTACGCCGTTAACGCATGGAAGTACAGCAGCGTACAGAAGAATATCGAGCGCACTTCAGAGGCGAGAAGCTGTGGACGCGTTATCTACTATATAATAAACAATGTTTCATGTATATGCATGTAATATTTAATTTTGTTCTACAACATAAAGACAGCAAACATTCTATCTGCGCTACGGAACGCTAAAGAGTTTTAATGCGGAGGCGTATGCAATAATTATATGTCCACGATGGCACAATATGTAATTTATACCAGAGGTTTCATTGCACCAACTGGGTTCCCAGCTGAGTTCACAGTATGAGTCCGCAATATTCGCAGTCTTTTGAAAGGTGTGCAAAATTACATTTCTTATCCGTTATATCAGCGCTTTGTCAGCTACGTGCTGTAAACAACGCGTCATGATGTTGACAACAATATGAATTCCCTTCTTACAGTATTTTTGCATGGGTGACTTCTGCACCGTGATTTTGCAGTCCCTGCATGACTGCTGAGGTTTCGACTTAGTGAAGTGCTTTCTCGTAATCTATAAAAGCCGTATGTAAAACTTCTCTATCACATGATTCATGATGTGAATGGCACTGCCGGTCATCCTGATGTGAATTCAGCATTCGAAAAAATCACAACGTGTGAAGTGGGAATATGTCTACTGTGCCATTGCCTTTAGAAAAGCCTTTCCTATCTTTTAGCTCATTGAACTCTAAAGTTTTGCCGATTTTATTATCGATTACCTTAATCAATAGCATGTAGAAAACGGGTGATAGTCCGAATGGTTTGTAATTTTTAAGTCCATGGCGTCCCCTTCTTCTGCATTATGTAGATGTTAGCGTTCGTCCAAGATTCTGGTAAGCCCGAGGTTTTAAGGCATTGCGTGTGCAGGACGGCTTGCTTCGCCAGTGGAATTTAACCACCGTATTTCTACTCACCTGCTGTTACCTAACCCTCTCTAGTTCTTTCTCCACTTTCAATTGCTTCTAAGGCTTTCTTTACTTCCTCTTTTGTTACTGACGGGAGGTCCCGTTGCTGTACACTACTGCCTCTCTCGTTGACATCCAGATTTTATCGGCTAATATGTAAGTGTATATAGCTCTCCAGCTTTGACTATATTGTGAATATTACTAGTGACATTGCCCTCTTTGATCTTAACGCATAAATATCCTTTTAAAGTAAGCCTAGATTCTTCTTCACGGCTGTCACACTACCTCCGTTCTTTAGAGTATACTCGATTCGCTCCATATTGCAATTTTTTGTGTCGGTCATATTGCGCATTATGATCAGCTTTGGTCGTTTTTTCAGTTCTCTCTCTTTGGGGTTAGATGCTTTCATGGAATGGTGTTTCTTAATGAGGTCTTTCGTCCTGTGCGAAGGTTTGCCAGTATACCGGTCGAATAATCCTACCGCCAACTTCTACTATAACGGTTATTTGTACACGGGCAGCATAGCCACTTTAGTCCTTCATAAAGCCAGCAATACAATTTCAATATAGGAGGGTGTCGGGAAGGGTGGCACGATCGCTCTTGTAGAGGTCGCCAGGAAGGCGACCGCGGCCACATTTTTAAGGGCTGCCCGAGAGGAGACAGGAGCGGAGCGCCGGCAGCAGCGTCCGGCCCTGGCGAATGTCCCGAGCGTTCTGCATCGCGTGCACTGCCAGCCGCGCGGATAGCTACAGGGCTCCCCCCTCCCAAGACGATCAGTTGGTACACGGAGGAGCAGGTAAGTGGTGCACAAAGCGGTGATAACAAAGTGGTGGTCAAGTCGTCAAAGAATTGTGCTCGGCGTCCGGGGTCCGATGGCGCGGGTCAGGCGGGCGACACTGGGTGTGGCGCTGCGGCCTAGCTTTCTGAGAGCGTCGAGAGACGCGTAGTGGCCGTTCAGGGCAGCTAGGCGTGCTGTGGGCCGTGAGAGTTTCGCAACAGCTGCCGGGCGGAGCGGCCCGGTACCTAGGAAGGCGGCTACGAGAGGCGCCGCGAGGTGCGAGGCAGGGGAATGGCTGAGGTGGACGGCATGAGGCTGCTAGAACATGCGCACAGCTAGCCGTGATTGGCTTGAATGCAGCGGGCGGCTGCACGACTGGCGCCGAGCCGTTCATGGAGGAGGACGCCGGCGATGTAGCGACAGTCGGAGGCAGTCATGGCAACGATGCAGCAACCGGGGGAATGTCCGCGGGCCTCGTCAGCCGAGGAAACTAGCTAGACGGTGGCTGATGAAGCTGAAGAGAGTGTGCGTTACCGGAATATGCTGAGGACGAGAGGTTGTGCGTGGTGGGCTCCCGTCCAACTTGCGTTTGGTGCCGGCCGAGCCAGTGGCGTCAGTCGTCTTTGAAGATTCTAACACCGCTGGGGAGCAAGAACTCACATAAGAGTCCTGGTTTGGCTGCAGGGCGGGCACTGGCAACGGTTCAGCGCCCTTGTCAGGCAAAGGAGGGCGGGTCACAATCGGCGTGCTTGGCACTGCTGTCATGCCTTCTCATCCTGCTTCGTGTGACTTTTACTGCATGACAGACGTTTGGAGAGTCTAGGGATGAGACGAGCAGGCTCCGGCTTTGCCGAGAGCTCTTTAGCATTAGCTGGCTGCGGCATCGACGCCAGTGCACAGGACTGTTGAATTTTTGGTTGCTGTGGCGAGGCAGACGGGGATGCCGAAAACCCTTACAGGCATGCTTCTGCAGGGCACCCCTTGTCATCAGGAGGTGGTGGCGGCAACGTCAGTGAAGAACGGTGTGTTGAGATGATGTTCAGCCTACCTGGTGTGTCGTGAAGAGGGACGGTCGGGCCGTAGATGCTGGGCAGCAGTGGCGGGAGGCAGCCAGGGGCTGCCGAGTTGGGCAGGGTTCTGACGAAGGCTGCGCGGGCTAGAGCGAGGCTGGTGCTGGGCCAGCTGCTCGCGGCGGCGAAAGCGGAACCGCAGCGTCGAAGAGCGGCAGCGGGCAGTAGGAGAAGCCGAAGTCAGCCAGAATGGCAGCGTGCAGCTCGTCGTACGGCTGGCTGTCCACGGCAGGGCAGGCGATTCAGCGCCGCATGTTTGGCGGGAGGACACCGCAAAGGACGTCGTGTTTGAACGGCTGGATGGTGATGCCGTTCAGTTTCAGCGCAGCCTCGAACAGAGCGATCCACCAGCCGACGCCTTGAGGCCGGAACGCCGGAAGCGGCATGTTGAACACTGGCTCGTGCCAGCCCGCCATCCAGGAACTCTGCTGCGGGAGAAGGTGCGGCTCGACTGGTCCCCACGACGTGGAGGTCGCCCAGGAAGGCGACCGCGGCCCCATTTATTGAGGGCTGCATGAGAATAGACAGGAGCGGCGGCGGCAGCGTCTGTCCTTGGCGAAGGTTCGGAGCGTTGTTGACGTTGTTACCCTCGTACAATGGCACATGCCCATATATAGGGATTGGCCAAGAATTGGAGAGCACAGAGAGTTTTTCAGATAAATATTTCCTGGATGAAAATAATTTATAGTTGAGGAAAGAAGAAGTAAACAAAAAGGAACATCGAAATGAAACGGGAAATGCAGAACGCACGCAGGAAATCGACACTGAGGTTTACAGCCGAGTGGTTAAGTGATAAAAATAATTGTAACAATAAAAATAATATTGAAAAAGTTACCAAGGTGGCCGATTTGATTCCGTTAAAAAAATTTGGACGGCGGTAAAACAGACTTGTGGCTGTACCAAAGTATGGTGGCTCTAAACGACAATATCACTGGGCTGCTCAAACAAAGGCCAATTTGTTGTAGTGGCTTCTCTCATTATGGTGTATTGGCAACAAAACAACAAAAAATGGTCTATAGTTTCATGCTCACCGCAGAATACGCAGACGGGATTAAACGCCAAAACAGACTTGTGCAAAAAAGGTTTAAGGGTGGGATCCGGCAGTAGAGCTTTGACAGATATAGTTCAAGCTGCCGTGAATGGCATGACGTCTTGCTCCACGAACACCTGAGGTGCAGGTAATCATGAGAACTTATAAGAGATCCAGTTGTCATTCTTAAAAGTTTCTCTCTTCGAAACCTCGCTGCTGTGATGTACGCTATAGCTGGAGCGACAGGTAGCGCAATGCATTGAGGAACGCCTTTGCCAGGCAGTCCGCAACTTCATTGGCTGTCACACCGCTATGACCTGGTACCCATGTCATGTGAACAAGGCTCAAATGCGGAGGGAGTAATGCATGGACGGTGTTCAAGATTGGCTAATCCACAGCCGAAGCAATTGACAAACACAAAGAGAGTAATGAGAGCCACTGCAGAGAAAGATGGCTCTAGTTTGCGAAGAGCAAGCACCACCGCCAGAAACTCCGCTGGAAAAATTGGGCTGTGGTCGGGAAGCTGCACAGAAAAAGACCAATCTAGAAGTGGGCAATATATTCCCGCCCCTGCCTTTTCATCGCATTGGGAGGCGTTTGGTTTGGTTTGGTTTGGTTTTGGTTTATGTGGGTTTAACACCCAAAAGCGACTCAGGCTATGAGAGACGCCGTAGTGAAGACTCCGGAAATTTCGACCACCTGGGGTTCTTTATCGTGCACTGACATCGCACAGTACACGGGCCTCCAGAATTTCGCCTCCATCGAAACTCGACCGCTGCTGCCGTGATCGATACCGCGTTTTTCGGGCCAGCAGCCGAGCGCCATAACCCCTCTGTCACCGCAGCGGAATGGAGAGGCGTCAGTAGCTATCGTTAAGCTAAAAGGTAGGCTTTGTAAATGGTCTTCTAATAATCCATTTAAAAGGAGGGCTGGTAAATGGTTAGCGTTTTTCTGGAAAATGCCACCGTAGAAAATTTCTACAGAGGACGCACTGTTTTTTGTCGGAAGGATGTTATACTGAAGAACATTTAAATGATCAAGCAAATTTTGTAGCATCACTACCTGCGGGGTATGAAAACTAGGCCAGTGGACTCCAAGAAAGGAAATCGGCTGGCTACAAAAAACAGACAAGGAGCGGTGTAAATCTGATTCTAATATACTTAGGTACGTCTGAACAGTTAGGAACATTAAATCTAGATAACAAAGGCAGAATACGGCTTCATGATAAAGCACGTTATTGGCCATAAATTTGGGGAGTATAAGGCGCAACCGAAGCGCTTCCCTATCCAAAATAACGAGCGGGCTAATTTCGTAAGCAGCTGTACCAGAAAACAGCAAAGATGCAAATTCTAGAATTGGTCGGACATACAAAATATAAATCATCAAAAGTGCATATTTCCGATTTCCAGACCGGGGATCACTTAATGAGCGCAACATGCCCACAGCGCGAGCCCCTTTCGCTGCAATCCGAGCGTTCTCATCAGCATGTGCTAAGGACACTTCGTCCTTCACGGCATCAAGCACACTGCCGGCAGCGCGGGGCGCTACACTCTAATACTGTTTACTGCCTGTTTTCGCGAGATTTTCAAACACCTGGATTGTGCACATTAGGCAAAAGAGTTTATGTAGGATAGCTTAGTAATCTGTGATCCACTGATGACACAGCCTGGCTAAGTAACTCATGCTATGCACTGCAATGCATGATCAATAACTTAAGCAAATCAAAATGGTGGGTTGTGCAAGTGATATGTAGAAAACTAAAGCAATATTCAAGAAAAGCAGAAGAATATAGGTTTCTAATTGGTAGCAAGGCGCAGGAAAAGGTAAGGGAGTACATCTGCTTATGGGTGGTATTGAGCCTAAGGCAAAGACACGAGATTGACATAACTAGAAGATTAAGAAGGTTAGAATTTTTTTCCATAATTCTGAAAGTCAGCGCTGCTTGAATTTTTAAACAGTGATGGCACTGCAGTATACGCATGTATTGGGCAGCTTTTCGGCTGCATTTGTGTTGCTATAACATTAATATAACCAGTGCGGCACGAGATCACGCATTTATATCAAGAGGAAATCCCCCCAGTCGCAGTTTCGTGTTCAGTTGGCCACTAATTTTTCTGCTGGGCGACCAGAACCACTGGAAAACGAACATTCATGATAATACTGCTAAGCAAGGTATCTGCGAAGGCTAAGCATAGAGCAAGAAGTTACTCAGTACCCTAAAAATCATTTGTTTTTACACGGAAAATATTGGCTTTAACATTTGGATGTGGAAAAACAAATACCTGCTATCCGTCCATGCGAAACATTTGCCGGAACAATTCTTTTCAGGTGACACTTGAAAGCGAGAGAAGATAATGGCAGTAACTGTAGTCGGCGCTCATTGTAGAAGCCTAGAAATTATTAGACTTTCGGAATAAAAGCGCACCAGATAAAAAGAGGTTCGGTAGAAGGCAGTGTGACCTGCAGATAAGAAATTATGAGAAAATGATGTTTAGGTAAAACGATGTGGCACAGGATTGATTAATTTAAGACACTCTGCTTACGGCAGGCTTTTAGACTAAATCTATTAGTGGTTTGTGAGTCATTTGACATCGCCATCGTCACCAAAATTGCTGTGATATTTATTCGGCCTAAGTAAACAATTAAATTAGGGGTTTTCACTAAAATTCGTTGCAAATTGACTTTGCAGGTGTGATTGCGAAACATTGTAACCTCATCAAGGTTAGCGTCAGATTCCTGAATAGAGTCCTCTTGAGTATTTTATTCCAGAAGTTCGTTTAAGTTTGATTGTTGTCAGCTCCTATGATTTCTGTGTTCCTGGCCGTCGGTTTCACACGTTAAATATTCGTACTCAATAAGTACTTTCCTTTATTTAAAAGGGCGTATCATATACTCAGCTCAGCGGTTCGTTTAGCCTAACACGAACTCAAAATAAGGTTTTATTACCCTGCGCCAATTTAATTAAGCGCACCAGCGAGTGTGCAAAATATTTTTGTAGCAATACTTATAGCAAACATATATTGATATTAAGTAGAACAAGGCTCGGTAGAGCCCTTTGATTTGGGCACGTGTCGTAGCTTCCATTTGCAAATAACTATTTTTAAGTACCTATACTATGAACTCAAGCATATCACTGTTCACCTGAACAATTTTTGTTACATTTTAGTTGTATTCCCACAAAAGACTTAGACAAATACATGTCTAGGTGTTTACAGCAGATCTACGCCTAATGTAAATTGCTGCGGCATAGGAGAACGAACAAAACAATATTTCATTCTTAATACCGGCCGTTAAGCCTAGAGCTCTATTTCACTTGATTTTGACTTTCATTCACAATTCATCGCAGATTCACTTCAAGCTAATTATCACTAGAAAATTTGGACAAAATGGGCATATTAAGAAAAAACAAAAATCAAAATGACGCAG
The DNA here is from genome assembly GCF_052857255.1 of Amblyomma americanum. NCBI lineage: Eukaryota > Metazoa > Arthropoda > Arachnida > Ixodida > Ixodidae > Amblyomma > Amblyomma americanum. The sequence continues at coordinate 74,212,679 of NC_135505.1, read as the reverse complement.
TTGTCAACTGCTTCGATCATGGTTACAAAATGTACCCAGCTTTACCTTGTGCTGATGCCTAGCAGACGGGCATGCACCGCCTGATGGAAGGAGGATGACGTCACCTTACCTGTCGCTATTACCAATAAATTTCAGTTTCATAAGTGGGTGGAAATTTTTTATCGTATTCACTGACTTCTCTTTGGGAAGAACCAGTAAGGAAGAACGAGTGGCCTTCCCCTATCTCGAACAAAATCTGGGCCAAAGGAAGCCGCACATAAAGTGCCCAAAAGGCTTAGACGTGAGCATTTAAATTCGTGGTGGACCCGTAGGAAGAACGGTGGTTGTAACCTAGAAAACCCATTTTAAGAAGTCTACGATGGCCGTGCGATATGTTTCAAGTGTCGACCTACACCCGAGGACGCGACAAACAACGAATGAGGTTTTAAAGCGAAAGCTTCACTGGCCGATAATTTGCGATTTCGCCGCGGCGGTGCTCCGAGGAGGCACATGATGTTAGAACGCGCCTCTCGTCGCTGATATTTCCCTCTCTATCGGTCCCTAGTCACTATTGCACATGCGCCACTAGTAGCACCAAGCCAATGTTGTTCCGCCGCGGCACAGTGCCGCGCCTTTCCCTAAAAACCAAATTTCAATTTTCAGTTTTCTCTTTCTTATTCCCTCCCCTCTTCATCCCTTCCTTTACGGCGCGGTTCGGGTGTCCACCGAGATATATGAGACGGTTACTGTGCCATTTACTTTCCTAAAAAACCAAACAAAACAGCCGACTGCGTTCATAGAGTTCATTGGCGTTGTCAGCTTTGCAAAGGCCGTTCATTTTCTTGAAAGGAAAGGCGCACAACCTGCTCCATGGGTCAGTGGATACCTCAATCTCGCTTTCATGTACGTGGCGTTGGTTTCCAACTGCAAAAGTATGCTTTGATTGCTCTAAATGTGACGCCAGATTGCCTACACCTGATCTTCTCACAACCGATCGCTCGTTCCTCATCAGTCAATAATCTTCGCACTTGCCTTTTTTTTTGTTATTATATCGCCAGAACGTGACTGACCTATAAACTAGAAATTAGTTATTGCAGCCTTATCATCGTCTAATATTACTTCAAAGCAACCTTTCATCAATGTTTGTGATGACTTCAAAACTAGAAAGTCAAGTTGCAGAACCGTGAACGTTCCCAACTAGAGCTGCACTTATCATTAAAAAAAACTGTTTAGCAAAGCGTAACATTTACTCCCTAAAATGCTGACGACTGTTTGTCTCCTTAGCCATAAAATACGACAAAGTAGCTGAATTGTTCTATTTTTACAGTTTTAATTAACCTATGTCTCAATCGCTTGCACGAGAGAGAAGTATACGACAAATTAGTTAAACATTCATTTTCGCAAGGAATAAAAACGCACAAGTTTTCTGGCACGACCACTGTGCTGTAGCTAGCCAACAGTGTGAAGCTACTGTTTCCAGTAAAGTAAGTTTCTGGTGTGCCGCGTTTAGTATTATCGCTCCAGTTGCTCACCGGTTGTATTGTTATTATTCCAGAGCTACCACGTAACGCAAACTGAGCATAGCATTGTTTGATGCTGTGATCTTTGTTCAGCGGCTTGGAATGCCTCTAGTGGCTTGTATACTCATCACACTGAAAGGTGGGCATAGTTAACATGGTCACTTTCGTTTCTGACACCAAACGCATTGTGCAGCAGATTATCAGACATTCATGGAACCTATCGAAGAGCTTAAATTTTTTTTGGGGCTGACAAATTTTGGCAAAGAAACAAATTTCTCATTTCCTCTCTGTAACATTCACTGGCGTTTAGGCGTATATAAAGACACATCTAGGTGGATATAAACACTTCGTAAAGCTTATCCACAATCATACATACATCATACATCATTATACATCATACATAGCCTTTATCGAAAAGCGCGAGCATATGATGAGGTTCCCATTTTAAAAGAAGCCTCAAGACAGGATATTTATGGCGTGTCCGGTAGAAGTCAATTTTGGGAAAGTTTTGAGCTTTTGAAAGGTAGTTGACGCCAGGAAATTGTTAAAGTAACGTTACGGTGCTCTACTAAACACCGCATAGTCATCACTCTCACATTCATGAGTTAAAACAATTTAAAAAATTTGGGTTAACTATCTTGGAAAGAAAAACCTTTTAAGACGCAAATTAGTGAATGTACTGTGATTATTACCTGTGTGTTTTTAGGCCACGATCTGCTCGTGTGACACTTCTGTTCTGCCCAATTACACATGAGAGTTGTGCGCATTATTCTTCGCACTGCCTGGAACGCAGTTTTGGGACCTACCAGTACATCAGGTGCACCAGGTATAATGACGAGCGGATCATTCCTTGCACTGTTCTTCGGCAGAGCCCCAATGTCACGGTGCTTACCAGGGCAGTCAATGAGTTGCTTGCGCACCATCACTTTGCGTTTGAGGTCATTCGCTTGTAACAATCCTGATGATCGCTTTTAGTGTTAAACTGTTCTTCGTCCACTCCTAATCATTCCTTGATGAGAATGACGGCATGTTCTTTTCCTGACAAGTCCTTGGCTTTCTTAGTGGAGCTTTGTGCTGTGCCGGAAGCTGCAGTAGTCTTTGGGCTCCATTTTTTTATCACTCTACACTGTCATACCAGTCTTACTCCACGGTGACTGTTCAAAAGCTTTTTTTTAGGAGTCCGCGCGGTGAGTAAAAACATCAACGCAGTTTCACATCTACATAAAACATTCGCTTCAGACACGCCGGATTTTGTGGACCTATCCATTCTATTTACTTCTCTAGCACATATGATTCACATGAACACATGGGGAACTATAAAGCTCGCACTACCAAATATAGAGGGCCCAAGTTCATCATTCATGCTCAGAAATCGTGAACAACTGCACTCAGCGGCAATGACCTGACAGGACATTCAAACACAGACACCAGTGTCTCCCCAATGAACCCTTGACTCGCTGACAGGGTGATGTAACGACCCCGCCAGGAAATATTGATTGCGATTCATTTTTTTTATACTAGGCTCTCAAGTTTGATGAATCGCACAACTGTTCTTCACGCTACTCATTTATTCTAGTAAAGGCACGTTGACGCGTTTTAAGAATACTCACAATAATTGTTTTGTTCGCATATATGACAGTGCCCTCTTCGCTTAGGGGCTTCGTGTTCAGTCCTCATTCAGAGTTTTCAACCAGTTATGTTACTTGAGCAGCAGCCGCTACACTCGCTAAGTGGCTGGACTGCTGACCCCCAAGACGCGTGTTCGTTCCCGGCCGCGGCGGTCGCATTTCGACAGAGGCAAAATGCTAGAGGCCCCTGTGCCGTTCAATGTCTATTGAAAATTGTGTACAGGTTTGAATAGGTGGAGAAATAGGATCATGGCAAATTTCGTTTAACATTATAGGATGAAGCTTCCAAAGCGATTCAGCCCTTGAATGATTCCTTAGTGGAGGGCTTCGTATAACTTCGATAACCTTGTTAATTACCGTGCACTTACATCACACAGTGCATGCAAGTCGTGGGTTTGAACCCACCCGCTACGGTAGCACTTTGATGGAGGAAAAATGTGAAAGTGTTAGTGCTCGTTAAGAACCCCAGGTGGTCGAAATTATCCGGAGCCCTCCTCTACGGCGTCCCTCATACACTGAGCTGCTTTGGGACGTCCATCCTATAAAGCCAAATCAAATGTGCCATAATGCTATTTACTGACCCATTCAAACCTGCATACATTTTTAGTGGGTGTACATATATATAAATAAATATATATATATATATATATATATATATATATATATATATATATATATATATATATATATATATATATATATATATATATGCACGTTAAAAAACCCTAGTTGGTAGAAATTATGAGAAGCCTTGCACTGCGGCATCCCTCGTAGCCTGAGTCGGTTTCCGACGTTAAATCCCATAAAAACCAAAAACGTCAGGTTTTTTTCGTTTTGAAACACAAACACTTCTCAAGGTTTGCACTCTGGCTCACCGTGAGGCATGCTTCACGCCCCTCTGTTACTTTTCGAGTGTAGAAATTATCTTTTGCATTTTTTGTTCTCCAAGATTTTCTCCATTTATAGTCTACACTGTTTGTATATGATAAAAAGCTATGACATGCGAATGGCTGTTTTAATCAGCTGTACAGGATAGGAAACGGCCTGGTATCATCAACTGTGCTGAGTGGCGCATCTTTTAAGAGTTAACGATGCATGGCGGTTTATGAATTTTCGCGCTCGCTTAAGCTCGGAAAAACACTAGTCCGTGTATAGACGCTTAGTTGTTTCTAGAGCTGAGGACAGAATGCGCTCTTGGCTGATTATTTCTAAACATTTATAATGATGACGCAGTACATGCAAGATATTGCACTGAGATCCCTGGTTAACAAGACAGTGTCTTCAGAAACTTTTATTTCCTAAACGCAAAGAAAAAGCCGAGGGGTTGTTTCGCGTCAGCAGGTCAGCCTTCATTGAAAATTCTAGCAAATATGTGGTTCTGGCTGTTATTCAGTAAATTTTTTATTGTGCGCTTCTTGCGTCGGCATTAGGTTTTGCATTTCGCTGAAGGAGAAGACTTCTCACAGTAGCTGGCGTTCATCATCCTAATACATGAGAGAAGTTTGCACCCACAGCTGCCCTTCTATAGCAGTATGCCTTGCCATTATGCAACCATTGCAGGAGAAAAATTTTCAATAGTTACCGTGTCCATCATGGTCTCAGTAAAGCCAAAGAAGTCACCTGACAGCGGGCGCTGCATCGCCAGCTGTCGAGACATGAGGAAGAGTTTGACGTTTCAAAGGAAAGAGTGTAATGAACGGGAGTCAAGCTTTGCATTCTTCGCTCCAATTATGAATAATTGGTTGGTTTCGGTGTGCAGCAAAAACGCTCAACTTATACAAGACCCCACATGTGTTCTACACCTGATTGTTGTACAAAATTTCTTTTGCTTTTCCGAAAAATTTGTTTCTAGAGCGTAATACATTATGCGGAAAGAATACATAAATAGTGATATCTACGTTCAATTCGCATATTGTGCACCCTGCATACCGGCTCATTTCCTTCCAGAATATGCAATCCAACTATGGTGAAAGTGTTCTACAACACGACAACTGCTGAGAGAGGTCCGTACGTATCCGCTAGTAATGTGTTCTACTATCCTGATCTCAAGGTGACATCGTCGGCAAACAACATTGCAGTAATCATGGTAAGAAATTCAAGACGAAACTTTGGAAAATCTGTTTGCCGTATGAAAGAAGACTAAATGCAATAGCTCTTTACACCTTGATATTTCTTTGTCTGTGGCTGAGTCGGCCTAAAAATCGCTGCTATAAGCTTGGTGGGTTTTCTCCATCTTTGGTATGGTTCGTTTTGAGTGTGCAGTGGCGATTAAAAAGCTGTTTTTAAATCACCTACAAAGATTGTGGCTGAAAACAAAGCAAAAAAAAAGAACAGGATAACGCTATTCACGCAGCAAATACTTAAGAGTGGCCAAAACTGGGGCTGGCAAATGCTTGGCATCGGCGTTGTCGTTGTCTTCGAAATCCTGCGCCGGACGCTATGCCCTGTTGCAATGAATGGTCAGACGATAAGGCGAGAATTTGGGCCTGTTGATTATCCATAAAAGCAGCTAGCGCAAAGAACGGGCCGAGAGAAGACTAACGATCGAGGGGTGTCTTTCTCATCTCTCTCATACGTGCCCTTCATTTACACTTGCAACTCTACACGATCGGTTAGCACGTGATAGTTTTTACTGAAAAACATTACCTTCAAAAGTGCAATTTGCTCTGATTTCTGTGACCTTATTTCTTATTCTTAGGACTACCATATGCAATAAACGCCAATTCCGGGTACATGAAGTAGCGCGAGCCACTATCTTGTTGAAGTAATACTGATACTTGTAGCTGTAGTCGTTGAGTGCGGTTCGTTGTCGCACCTTTGACCTGACCCTCCTTTTCTAGGCTCCTTCCATATGTTTCCTCTCAATAGCGTAATATCTCCTTCTACACAAAAACCTGCCGTGGGCGTGTCTGGAAGATCATTATTGGTCGAGGGCGTAGCGATGTATGAAATAAGTTTGCTGAAAAGAAAAAAAAAGGTGGCCAAGCGGAATCGAATAGTTGTCAATTCATTTCTGAGCCCGATATGCGAACTCTACAGTACTACTGAGGCATATTCGTTCAGTGAAATGAATAAAATCCTTGTACGAGGACGTCCCACTGCATAGAATGGTAATAAAATTAGAGGAACACTCAGTTATTTAGGGTCTGCGAATAATCTCACCAGTAATATTGCAGGACCATATTTATTAAAGCAGAATATGATGGCGACAAGCGTATTTATGTCTGCGAAATGGGGCTTCTGAGAACTCCTAAGCGACTGTAGGGACCCTTTAACGGCTTTCTGTAATACTCTTAAGCTGTACTTATTATTATGATTTAAGCTGCGTCTTAGTTTATACGAGGCCACTATGCCATGCTATTGTTTAGCTGCACGTAGTAGGTCTACTTAGCAGAGCACTTGACCAATCCTCGCATCCTGTGGGGCCGCCAGTCCAAATTCCAAATTTTTATGACCGGTATAAAGAATGGTAGTTTGCTTTTCTCCTTCCTACAAGGCCTCTAGTTGTATGTTTTCCGTTTTGAATGCCTGAATAGAAAGAAGTAGTTGGGCTTTGAGCAGCCTGCCAGAAATATATGGAAGAGACTGCTGCTGTGCGAGGCAGTTTACCACCCACAACACCTTTAAATTTATTGGTTGCTAAACACTGTTTTACGCCTTTTAAACGGGCTCCCTACGTGGAACCAGAATATACATGGGGATTCACTTTTCTCATAGTACCGCCGAGTGCCGTAAATAATATTATCCATGCTTCCGAAACAGTATAGAGGGAGATTTTTTTCTCCGAGTGTTTTAACTGCGTCCCTTCTCACGTACTGTGGGAAGCATTCAGTCGCCATATGTAGCCGCCCTGGACTGTAGTAGGCAGTTACACAAGTCCTCCTAAGCGGTGGTGACGATATATAAAGTAGGCATATGCGAATAGTATTTTTTTTTCGTTCAAAGCAAAATCGAAGTGAATAGTAAATTTCTTCGAGCAATTTTAAAGCGAATATTTGAAATGCTTGTGCAAGACAAAAATAACTAATAGTACAGGAAGCATTTTCAAAATCATATATTTTTCGGAAACACGACGTCACTACGTGAAAAAAAAGAATGCATTGAAGCTCTGTCACATCTACAGAATGTATGTCGAGTTTCTGCGAAAATGGCCAACGGAAACTGGGTAAGCCGACCGACATGCGGTGGCAAGGTATGTGTGGAGTGCGAGACCTATATGTCGGTCCTCCAAGTGCTACTGCTAATTGCGATTGCGTCGTTACACAGGTGTTGCTTTTAGAAGGTGGCTACTTGGTAGCTACTAGGCGCACGATGAATAGATGGAAGATAGGAGCGTCCCCTTTGGAACAAGGTTGTGGCAGTGACCACCATGCTCTAATTTTTTATATTTATTTAACGATGTTTTAAACTGGTCTAATATTATGCAATTTTCTTTCAGTACATTTTCAGTTCTACGGTTTAAAATTTTATTTAACCTCTCTGCATTTGAGCCACCACTCTTGGAATCGCTTTTGCACACTTTCTCCAGAGAATTATTAACATTAGCAATGCTAAGTCTAAAGCCTACGGCCTCAGGAAGAATGACTGCGCCTGAATTGACATCCGAATAGATACAATCGCATTCGAGTTTGATATGTTCAATTTCTTGAACAGATTTACCACAGACAGCACGCGTGCCAAATTCTTAGTTAATGTTTTTATAGCTGCACGTTTGAAAACACCGTTATCTTGCTTCGAAGAGTAGGGCACTCCCTCTTGAGGCGTTTACAAACAGGAAACAAGTCCAATACGCGTGATTTCTGTCATGGGCTCAATTAGTGTACAGATGGTCTTGTGGTCTTCTAGGTACAAGGAGCATTTAGAGAGATTTCATGTTCCCAAATCTGATTGCATGTCCAGAGCATGAAGTATTAAAATACATACTCAGCTACATGAAAGAAATGCAGAGCGATTAAAAATGGGGCAAGAAATTATGCAGAGACCATATTACGTGAACTCTAATGCGTGATTAGAGAAATTACTTACTCCTCCTAATGTTCCAGCTACCTGCTTGTTTTTTAGCCTTAGAGCCTTGGTTTTAATTAAACGATCTTACATTGAACCCGAAACGGAGCTGTAAGGCATAACAGGCCAAGCTGGAAATCTGATAGTCATAAAGACAAGCATGAAAGAATGGGACCCAACCATGACGCTCAATGTTTTTTGTAGCGGCAATAAGTTTTTCATTGTCTTATTGCTCGAATCAATATTTTGTTTGGCCGAGTTAGTTCATTTCTAATAAGGCAAGTACTTGCCGAAGAAGACAGGACGCAACGAAAAAACACATATGAGTTGATCATGTCGTAAGTATTTTAATGTTGTGCCCTGTCCTCGCGCAAGTACGTACGTTATTGCTCCAATGCGCCTACAATATGTACGAGTTCTGAAGATAAGTAATTAAGGCGTTATAATGAGTTAAACTGGAACCTGTCACGGCAGCTCAGTGTGTTTGGTATTTGACTGCGGAGCCCATGGAAGAGGATCCAATGCCCGCTACTGCGTCGGCATTTATATGTAGGCAAAATGCCCAAGGCGCACAATAGTTATCTATGTCAGTGTAAACTTAGGTGATCGATATCAATCTGCAGCTGTCTAAGACTCCCTTTTACTGCTTCAGGGCTGTATATCCCATCCCTGTCTTCTATATACCATCATATTTACACCAAATTAGTTTTTGAAGTCATTGCAAAAGCTACTACTTCTTTCTGTACCACTTTCTGAGTCACATAACCTGAAGACATGAACGATACTAGATGAATGGGGCTGTGCCCACTGTTGTACTTGCCCCTGATATATAGTGTAAGTTTGTAAAAATCTTTTACATACTCACAGCATCATCAATCTTTGATTCCTCACGATTTATTTGCCCTAATATCAAGCGGATTTAACTTTCGGGCTGTCAAATGATATTCAAGGATTTCAGTTTTGCTAATAATCATTTGAGCTCGCTAAGAATGATGGTGGCATAGCATGAAAATTTTTTCTCATAAACAGTGTCAAAATAGTGCATAACATTTTTAATCTCAAGTTTTGATTTACAGGTACTAGGCTTCACGTTGACCGGTGTAATACCAATGAAGGGTCGCAATTCTTTGCACGAGCGGCAACCACTATTGCAACTGTGTGCAAAGCCTGTCCCGTCACTCTTGTACCGCCGTCTTTCCGGTATTTTCTTGAGCTCACAGCGCACCTTGGAATACCAGTAAAATATCCTTAAGCAGCCCAAAAAACGATGTACAGAGCCCCGGGCCAAGCGGCCTCTTTTTGCGCCCAAAAATCGTTGGGGAAACGCTCATGCCACTCCCCAGTGCCGTGGTACGCTTTTTGCACCTTTCATATGCATTACACTTATCAAATTTATGTTCGTATTTCAGCTGAATGAGCCGCTTCGTTTCGACAACTTCGTGAAACCGGTGTGTTTACCGGAAAAGAGCCAGTCGCTGAAGAACAAACAACTCGGTGCACCTAACTGGGGAAAGTATAAAGGTGGGTGGTTTTTATTACTCATTGGCAGGCAACTTCTTTCAATGTTCTCAATATTTATTGCGCATGTTGAGAAGGTTGCACTTTCTGCAACCATTGATCATGGTAAAAATGTGATCATTTAGAGCGATACACTCTGAACAGACGCGTCGAAGAAAAGTTCAAAGAATTCTGAAGCTTACATCGATGGTACTTCTAACCAGCTGGGATGTTCTGCGCTTAGCAAACTGTGAGGCAAAGATAGCAAAACATTGCACTAAAAACACCTGAAAGGATTATACAGCTAGAAAACGCTGATTATTCGCAAGCTGCCTGGAACTCAATACAAGTAAATGCCGAATTTGTGCTATAGTTTCTTTTCTCATTTATTTAACTAACGAAACTTTTGGTATTATTCTAAGAAAATAGCCATGTATTTTATGAAAGCACCGAAGTGGCCGAGTGACCGCAGAAGCACTAAACCAAAAGTATACAACTAGCAGAAAACAAATTGCTGTAGTGCATTTTGCACGTGCTCTGAACCTTCAAACGCTAAGGTACTGATATCTTTAAATGCAAACATAACAATCTGTCCTTAACGTTGTTAGTGTTGAAACTAAAACTGGCCGGTTAAAATCAACTTGTGGTGAAAGAATGACCAATGAAGCTCTGAAAGAAATTATAACTGCAACGTTACAGCAGAGCAAATAAACGTGTACTTACTCTCATTGGCATCCACCCAAACGCAGCCATACATTACAAGGAAGAACTATGGAGGTTGATCAGAAACATCGCAGTTAATGAAAATTTCTTCACGGTCCGGGGTCTGAACCTGGAAGACCCGCATCACCCGAGCAGCCGCTCTACCAACTGAGCTAACCGGGATGGCTAGCTTGTGGTAGGGCGAGAGCAAATTTTTCAATAACTTGAAGTGAGAACAATGTTGGAAAAATATTTAGGGGAATCCCCCAACGTGGAGGAGATTGGTAACAAGGGCATAATTCCACAATGGCGTCCGCCCGAGCGTAGCCATACGGCTACAAAGGAAAGCTATACAGCTTTCTCAGAAACTTCGAAGTTAAAGAAAAATTAGTCCTTTTCCGGGGATCGAAGCCGGGACAACCGCTCCACTGGAGCAGTCGGTCTACCAACTGAGCCAACCGGGTCGACAAGCTTATGGTAGGGTGATAGCGAATAGAGCATTAACTTTTAGTGAGAACAGTGTTGGTCAAATGTTTAAGGGAATCCCCAGACTGGAGTATATTTAAAATAAGGCGTAATTGCTCCTCCAATATTTAGGGGGATTCCTCGCTGGACTCCCCACATTGGGGTTATTCCCCACTTGTGTGTTTTCCTGACTCCATCTTGGGGGATTCCCCTAAGCGTTTCGCCAACACTATTCCCGCTTAGAGTATTTCCTCAATTCTGTCTCGTCCAACCAGGAGCTTGCCGTTCAGATTAGCTCAGTTGATAGAGCGACTGCTCCGGTGAAGCGGGGGTCTCGGGTTCGAGCCCCGAACCACCACAAATTTATTTTCAACTGCGAAGTTTCTGAAAAATCTTTCCTTTGAAGCCATATGGCTGTGCTTGAGGGAATTCCAATGAGTAATTACGTACTTATTATAAATCTAATTCACCTTGGGGGATTCCCCTAAACATTTGAGCAAGTCAGTGAATTATACCAGTTACTACGAAAACGTTTCCTGCGTTGTAAAAAAAAAGGGCGGGAGATATCGCAGCTGCAATAAAGACAAGGCACCAAAGTTTAGTGGGAAACGCAATGCGAACCAGTAATAACGAATGAAGTTTTAGATTAACAAAGAGGTGGGCAAGACAAGGGAAGCACAGCTCAGCAGGTGTCAAGATCCAGGCGGAGAGATGCAATTAGTTGTGATTTGATTGAATGACCAGACTTGGTGCGTGATAAATTAGAGTGACCTTTGATCTTCCAGAGGAAGTATTTGGTTGCTTTTGATAAGGATTTTATTTGCTTTTCATAAAGCCCCGTTCTTTTATGCTGACAACAATGACGCAGCGTGTTTAAGGATTATGTCTTTGCGCGGCAGCGCAAAAGGCAGGTTTAAAAGTGCTTCCATCATAATTTATTAATTAAGAAAACGTCAATTCCTTAGTGAATTCCGAAGATCACACGCACATAGAAACTGATTAGGTCACAACAGTCACAACAAACTCATAAGGATAACGGTATGAAACTCGGCTTTTGTTTAGTGTTAAATATGGTTTATTTTTCTATAATTGCTTAATAAATGATTGTAGAGCCATTATATATGTTTAAAAATTAGAATATTTTAAATTAGCACTTACTAACAGTCAATTACATAACATTGGAATGATAATAAACTCTGCATAATATTTTATGACTGTCGGAGACGCAATGAACTACGCTTACGGATTGAAGCACAAGAAAAAAAGCAATAAGTCGAACCCGGATATATCGAACTCAGATGTTTCGATTTATTCACTATATTCAACTCGCAGACCTTCCACTTGAAAATTTATTCAATAGTCGCGCTGCATATATTAATTTCCCAATTTTCCGGTCCTTCAGCATACCGATCCGTACACTGCGGCTCTGCAAGTAGCGTTCCTCTTAACGGCTCTCTCGGATCACTTTCCAAGCGCGGAAGCCTTGGCTTTCGGCACCTGCTGGCATCTTTAGCACTGTGAAACTGCGCGATGAGGTGAACATGGTGTATGCTTGGATATGGCCTTCGATCTCTATCACATAATTTACAGTCCACACCATTGTCATCCCGTGAAGACAGTCTAACTGAATCACAGTGGCGACTCTCACCGCGCATGCTGTGATGGTGAAGGTGGTGCGGTAATGAACTGTATCCTAATTTTATCTAGTGATTATCTTATTTATAGTACAGTGCCACAAGGTCAGACATCTTATGATAGGCAGTGGCAGGCTACAAAGAACTCTGCACTGCAGCTTCACTGAGAAGCAGGTTAGGCCTGCCAAAGCCGGCGAGTGGCTGCCATATATGCAAGACGCCTGTCTCTAGTGTGAATTCAGTGTATTCGTGGTTCTAGGTTTCCGATAAACTTATCTGTGGCCGCTTTTTGTACTGAAGTGTCAATATATCGGACTAAATGTTAATCTCATTTAAGTTGGATATGTCCGGATTTGCCTCCTCTAAAACGTTTTATTACCTTCACATCTGTCATTACGCCTCTTGAAATTGTAAACTGTGTTTCCAATAAGCTTCTGTTTAGCCGATATACTTCCCTTTGAATTCTGAATGTCTGACAGCGGAGCTATGTTGTGAGACATCTGTCATGACTGCCTGTTTTTGCTATTATAATGTTTTTCCGAGCATAAACAGAAGGTAATTACCTTCTATATCTTATTACGCGGGATGGAGCTGGTAGCACAAATTAACGTAATATCAGAATTTTTTTGAGGAAAATAACATTTAGGGTAGGAACGGAAATATGAAATTCGGCGGAAGAATTCTATAGGGTTCAAAACATTCTTCTGTAAACACCCAAAAAGTGGAATACATCAATACAGCACCCACTTTGCAGTAACAATGCAAGAAAAGGAAATGTATATTATCTAAGGCTGAGGTAGTTGGTGGATGCGAAGTACGATACTGAGCGTCGCAAAGAAGAGAGCAGGAGATTCATCTTCAAGATACTGGCGCGAGGAAAGGGTGCCTCAGAGCTTAAAGGCCATGTGCCGGCAGCACGGAGGAATCATCCTACCTCAGAATATAATGGATAGCTGGCATTCATTCGAGAAGGTTACGTGGAAGTATAGATACCTTTCTTTTATTCATTCCCAAAATATTTGAATTCATAAACGGAAACCAACAAGTGAGCGAAACCAAGCTGCATAATGAATATTTTTTTTAATTTCTCGTGTTCATGTGTGAGAGATTTATAGGGCAACATTTTAAAGGTAATTGATTAGAAAACGTCATAAAAAAACCATATACCCCCTGCGGGATTGGAACAATCGACCTCTGAATTTGCACCGGACGCGAAACTCGGAGGTCACGGGTTCGTATCCCACGGGCGGCATGTGGTTGTTTTTTAGATGCTCTCTGATATATTACCTTGAAAACCTTACTCATATAGATCTCCCAAAGATGAACAATACATATTATAAAGAACAACTGCTTTGGTCCTTGGTTTTGGTGAATGTTGTCATAACGAGCGCTGCTTTTGCGTTCCCTTTACTACACAAATCTACAACGGTTACTTTTATTTTTTACCTCACTGCGTCCGTTTGTCCATTGCTGTGCTCTGATGAACGGTTTATCATCCAATCATATTCATTCAGAATTAGGTCTCGATCACTTGGGTTTGCTGTATTTAGCACGAATTTCAGTCGAAAATATGCCTTGATCTCTAAGAGCGCAGATGCTAGCGGATAGGCCCAAGCGTGGCCTCATTGGCGTAACACATCACGTGGCAGTTCCCAAATTACATCACCCATCAACTCTGTTCACTGGTTCTTATAATCACAACACCTTCAATCACGTGACATATTCGATGCATTAATTAGTTTTCAGAAACAACATTATTACTTAGTTCACCTCTCAGATCTCACTGACCGGCTCTCAGGATGCCTGATTTCATTTCTAACAGCAATAAGAGGGCACGGACAGCTTCTCATGCATGCAATTCATGGGCTTTTTAATGTCAATATCCAAAGAAGGAACTATTGCAATCGCACTGCATAGAAATCAATACCTTAATAAATATGATGTCTGAAAATCTAAGCACAGCCCCGAAAACAGCGTACATTGAACTTATACAAGTTGTGCCGGAATCATGCATTAGCAAGAATCCTAATGATCCTGTGAGCTGGTCCCTACTGACTTTACACTTCGTGAATGTAGTGAGCGGATAATATTTGCTTCCTCAAGTGCTAATGCTTTAAGCTACAAATCAATCACGAATACAATTTTTACGCATATACTATCGACTATGTTTACTCAAAAGGCATGTTTCGAGATGGAGAAAGGAGCGTGATAAAAGAAACCACGTTATGGGCAGGCCACTCCACTGCCGGAACACACTTTCAGTATACTGAAAATTTCCAACTTAAATACATACAACACAAAATACTAAACCTCATATGAAAATCACCCTCGGCCGTTATACAGAACTAATTCCGGCTTATCACCTAAAAAAAAAAACTCGGCTAGACCTAGTTCCCTGTGCAATATTGTTTTTTTAATTAGGCATAAATTGGGAAGGTTTTGTCTTATTTACCTTTATTGCCCACAAGGTGACTGTTTCTAAGGGCCCAGCAAAGTAACGTTTACAACAGACTGAGGCGCAAGGTACCCTGAGTAACCATAACCATCTTCTTTACGGTTATGGAATTACGGCATCGAGCTGGCTTATCTCAACTTAATTTTAGTCCTAGCGAGGCCAGCAAAAAGAGAGCACCTAAAATGAAATTTACTCTCTATTGCAGTGAAAAATATCAAACTGAACATTTAGCCTATTTAAAGAACGTGTAAAGATATGTCATTGCGTAATGTTTTCCAACAATGACAGTCTATGATTGAAATCCGCATTAGTAGTATGTAAAGTGATCACGGGTCATGAAATCGCGTATCAGTTCGGTGTTCACTCCGATCCTTTGATATCTTTCACCAGTTCTTCTGCATATGGCACGCGCAACATGCTAAGGGCTTTTTGGTAGATTTTCAATGAGGAAACCCTCAACATATTGTAGTTTATGACAACAGTCGATGAAAGAGAAGGTCGGAAATCTTACTAGGAAGCACGAAGAGGATGCACTTTGTATTAGAGGAATTGCGTTGGCAATAATAAGGCTAACAAGTTTTTCTCGACGTGTTTCTGGATAGCTTCTTGTAATTAGCTTCAAGAAATACAGGGCATTGCAATCGGTTGAAGACTCATTAATACAAAATTCAAGTGAGAGCGTTGTTCGGCAAGTCGGTCAATCATGGAGACTAATGAATACTGCGCACATGGAAGCAAGGACGTGAAGGGTACACAACAAGCTCAGACTCACAGCAGATTTTTATTGGAAATAAGAAGTATCTTTTATTGCTTCAAACCGCCATGCCAATACCTTTGGGCTGTCTAAAAACCTGCGTTCTTTTAGTAGAAGTTGATTGATGGGCCTACTTGCGTCACAAAAGAAGACAGGTTTTTAGCCTGCGCATATATCACTGATAGCTCGGTTTGAAGCTATAAAAGATGCGTCTTCTTTCGAATAAAAACCACTCGCGAGTCTGCGCTTTTTGCTTACCCGTTACGTCTTTGTGTGTGGGGGAAGAACCCGTTGTTGATCACGAACGAGCAAGCTACGCGTAGAAATCTCAAAGTTACCGTCCGAAAAGGCTCTGAACTTCCAGTTTCGCGCTTTGAATTGAGGATGCACAGTGCCGTTCATTTGCCACTGGTCCGGACTTGTACGTGGCACTGGCACATATCACCGTAAACTGTAGCCTGTAGCCTGTCCATAAAGCTTATTATTGCACGGAAGCTAATATAAACAAAAGCATAGGAATAATAAAATCGTAATAATATCAGCGCCACCTAAAAGTGCTCATGCAACATTTAGATTGATTTTCTAAAGAAAGAGGTGTTTTTACCGCATAGACATTACCCTGTAATTCTTGTATAAAAAACAAGGACATTTCAGCAGAAGTGACTGCATCTTGAATATCACTGTTATATAAATGACGACAACTGTGCTTTAGGCATAGAAGCACACTCTCCTGGTCGCCATTTTCGTTCACATGGGCATGTGCGGCAGCAGTGGTATGATCGGTGCTGAAGTGAAGCTTGGAGAGCATGCGTGTCTAGACGACGCTCGTGGTTGGAGGTCAAAGCCAAGTACTTTTTGAACGCTTAATCGATTGTTCTCTCTTAAATTGATTTCTGCTCTGCCCCTTCACTTGGTGTTCCAGATGAGCAAGGACCTAAAACGCTCCAGTATGCCAGTGAAAAAGTGTTACCCTCTAGTGACTGCACAAAGCGCTGGAAGATGCCAAATGGAACAAACGGCACATGGAAGAAAACACTCTTGTGTACACAGGGGCAAGGAAAAAATATTAATCAGGTAAGCGTTAACAGAAGTAAGTAATCATTCCATGGATGTTTTAGGGGTAGCCGTGGGATATCAGACTTACAAGAATGAATAGGATAGATGAAAATATTCAGATTACGCTTTAAGATACGTTCTTTGTCTCGAAGTTCTTCCCGCTGAAAGTGTAGATGATCTTTTTTTCTTGGGAGGGGGTGGTTATGCTTTATACAACACACAACTATATAAAAGGATTCAAAGAGAAGGAATATAGGCTGAGTATGCATGTGGCCGTTGAAAGAAAAGCATATGACTGGTGTTGGTAGATTAATAAAATAGTTACTTATCAGTTCATCTGTTCAGGTAAGAGGGCCGAGCATATGACGCAGATTTTTAGATTATCTAGGGAGCAATAATACAACCGTTAACAAATAGGGCGCCAAAAATGATTGCACATAAATTTTATACTGGGCTTCTCTCGGCGTTGTGTATATCAACATTAGACGAGACAACTTAGATATTAAAATATCACAATATACTTTTATTACATCAGTGCCCTATAAACCTCCTAAAGTTATCGATCAGTATGATCAGATTCTGGTGACACTGTTATTTTACATAAAGAATATATCGCACTTACAATTCCTGGTTCCTTTGTAAATGCCAAGGTCTGATTTTTAAAGTCCCATATGGTGTTTCATTTTCGTTATCTTCACACGACCACACCATGCACACTCACCGTGACATTTTTATCATTGTCATCAGGATCGGGGCGGGTTAACAAAAATCTGAATTGCATTGAAGTAAACATCTTAAATGACCGCAAAGTGCGCCCTCCCGATCGTCCGCGCAGTGCCAGCCGCAGCAGTTAAGACCGACTAACAACCTGCCGCTGAGGAAAGACGGATCACAAAGAATTGGATACGAACAGCACTGGTGCTTTTTTCTAAGAAAGTTAATTTTTTTGAAGCAGCAGTATGACGTGTTTTCACTTGCGAGAAAAGGATGAATACAGTAAAAATGCGAGCTCATTGCCACAAAGAAATGCGGATGGAGTGAGAACGCATGCGTATCCTGTTCAATAGATTTGCGAAGATCAAAAATTAACACAGTCCTCAAGGAATAGCAATTTCGTTGAGAAAGATGTTGGGATAAGAAGATACAAAAATAGGACTTGCCCACTAGATAACGTGTTATACTAGTACGGGACAGTGCATGAACAGAAATAACAGCAGTCATTTTGCCCGAGCTGCAGCAACAGAGCTCATTGGGAAAGAAATGTTTTTTGTTCTAGGGAAACTAGGCTCTGTGAAATCATCGTTTATGATGTAATCGTCGCATTTCTATAACAAAGCCGCTCACGAACGTTTTTTGAACTTTAAATTAGAAGGATAAAAATAGCTTTTGCAACTGATGCGATTAACACGAAGTAACTGCAGTGGCGGGCGCTAACCTGAATCGAGGCGTTGGAAGCTGGAATATATGTGCACACACGCACGCACACACAAAACTCTAGTAAAGGCCCAGGAGGTTGTTTTTTGCAACATTTATAAGTTTTGCTGGTCAAAGAACGTATGTATGAGAAATGCCGACTTAGCTGTATTAAATAGCGAAAAATAGTAAAGTACCCCGTTTCCGTTCGTGGCGTCAAAAATGGCCGGTTTCTGCATAAATGTCGCGGTGACATGAAGTAATCTTAGCGCAAATCTGTGAGGGCTGGACCAGATAAGCTAGCACATTTAAAATTAATTACGGTGGAGATCCTAATTTACAGGATTTAGTCATCAACGATATGTTTATATTCGAGTGCTAGCTAAAACGTTTGTATTTATGTCAACATTTATCTGTAACAAGCCTGTCTTTTTGCCACAGAACCAATGCTAATTGAGGAAAAAAATCCTCATTTCAACTTTACCATAGAACATGAATTCGGGTAGTCCTTAATCTCTTTTCAGGCGAGATGTGGTTACTCGAACAGCCATCGATTCGGAACGTGAAATTTCATGCCCAGCCTCCAAAAAAAATCGAGCAGAGAAAATTACTCGCCAACAAAGCGACATTATTATCTGATGAAAATTAGAGCGCAAATGCTCGTTTTTATTTTTGTTAATAAGCATACAATTTTTACATCATCCTTTTTTCTTTTACTGGATTAATATTAATTTATTTTCCCAAAGCGCCGGGCGCATCTTTAGTTTTAAGTAGAAGGCTTAGCGAAGGAGTGAGAGGAGAAAAGAGAATGGGAAAGAGTACAACGAGTCTACCTTCTGTAGCGTTCTGAGAAGGATTAGAACCGGCAGTGGCACACACAGCCCAGCTTAGCTTCCCCCTTCTTTAGACCTTTTGATCATGCTGCAGACTCTCGGACAGCACGTTTTACGGTCACGCTACCGCAGTGTGCTTTCCTTATCATTGTTTCTATGATATTTCGCCATTTTTTCTGCTCGTGGTATGTTCGGAAATGCTGCTTGATTAAAAACACGGTTTATAGCGAAACGAAACACGGAGAAAGGAATGATGACGTTGAGTAGGCATTCTTTACGCGGAACTGCAGCTTTGGCCAAAGAGCTCCATGACAAAAGGTAGTTTTTGTTTACACAATATTGTTTCAAGGACAATTTCTGTAATCATTTCACGCACGATAAGAAGAACATCAGGCCAGGCGAAAGCTTGTACTAATTGTGTCAGCGGTGGGAACCCGGCGGCACTTGGGATCACGAAGAAGCGAACTTCTCAGTGTACATATACACATTAAACGCCCGGTAGATGCCAACTAACACTAGCTCGGTGCCTTGGGCAAAGAAAACAAAAGCGACTTCTGTGCCGAAACTAAAGATCGCTATAAAAAGCAAAAACATGTAACAGCACACAGTCAAAATCGAAAGGCACAAATGAAGCAGTTAGCGTAGACTGCCCGCATGCTATTGAATAATTGCCTCTCAACGTTTTTGTTGTGTGATGTGTCAGACATTTCTTTATGCTTCCGACGGTTCCTCTACTATTGTGCAAACAATTTTTGAAGTTCTTGTTGTCTGTTTTTAAAAGGGCGAAGCAGGTGGACCTCTGACTGTCGTCGCCACGGGAAAACCAGCCGTGCAGGTTGGCATCAGCTCCTTCACGTTCTGCACTAAGAGCCAGCGGCCGAGTGCCCACACGAGAATCTACAGCTACACACCATGGATTAAGAGAGTGCTCAGCCTCTGTGCGAAGTGGGAACGCCGCAGGAATTCCCACTGAACTACAGCCCTTTTTTGTGGTCACGTGTAGAATCCGGGAATAAAGTACAAATAGAAACACATGTGGGGAATAGCGGCAAAGGGCAGCTGCTCCAGATGGTCTTAGTGTCGCTCCTGATTTATTTTTCAGTGTCACGTTTCGTGTATTGATAAGAATATGACGTCTGGATGTGAGCGACTGGGAGTCACATTAAAGAAAGCTATTACGAAGTTATAGCAGTTATGGTGTTGCAAATTACGGCAGCTGATAATAATGGTGGGGAGATAACGAGATAGAAAAATGAAATATAATCCTTTGGTAGTCGTTTTATTATGAATTTGCTCAATATTACATCAGAGTACAGTGTTTCTTGAGTTAGGCACGTGCTCTTATCACACATAGCTTAATAGGAAATGCTTCAGAGAGATATTCTTGCGTTGTTGGGCATCCTCCGATAGAGCAGTGGTGCTGACAGCGGTTACATTTTCCCTTAACTCGCTTCACTAACATTCTCTCTCAATTGGCGGGCGGCATTTTCTTGCTTTGTCAAGCACGCGCTCCTAAGTACGATCAGCTCTAATTAAGAACCTCGATATAGACAAGGAGTGAACTAAAAAAACTTTTCGGCGCGAAATGCTCATATTGCGTCAGGAGTAGCTGAAGAAAAATAAATGAAAGTTTGCACAACAAATGGAAGTTGATTCAACATTACAGGGTGCGCATCTAGTTGCTTGGACATACTGCTCAGACAAGTGCGCAGTTCAAATCAGTAGCTCGTTCAGGTCCCATAAAGTACGCTTCGTTACAGAACGTGGAAGTAAAAACCTGGTATTCGCTATGCCATCACAACTGAATGATGCCGAAATATTAAATGCAAAATGAATGCAATTTTATATTGTTTAGGACGCAAACACATTGCCTAATGAACGAGTCCCTCGGGATGGCTCTCCATACGGGATCAGAATTTCTAACACTACTCTTCCTTGGCTTCTTCGCTCGTTTCAAGTAAAGTGTGATGAACTTGTTGTGAACAAACGTGTCTATGTCGTCATCAGGCCCTTTTGTATCCTCGGTACTATTCCAAATATCTTAACACATTTTCTGCCAAACAAGTGCTTTGGACTAAATAAAGCAGCAATGTAATATATACGGTCCAAATTCAGAAATTTTCCACTTTGGCATGATAATAAAGGAAATAGTGTTGAACATATCATTATAATTAAGCATTGTAAGCAACAGCTATGTCACGCAGCACCACGCCTGTTAGAAGGTGTAAACCTATTATACATCCTGTCTCACAGCACTCTTCATAAAGTGAGCTCCCTTGCAAACGATCGCAGTCAGTGACTTTTTATTCGTTAGTCTGTACATAGTAGCTGCCTTCGTGTAAGGAGGAAAGTAAATAAGCTTTCAGAGAGCAGGCTGTCGTGAATTCCACAACGAATAAAATTGATCAATGTATATTGTGCATGTATTGCCCTGAAAATTCAAATATCAACTAAATGCCTGAAACACTTAGCGTCTTCTCGTAAGTACCACCTTGTCTGAATATATTGTAGAAAATTTGAAGACATAGAAGGAAAGTAAATTTCAAAAATAAAGACGAAAAATCTCATGGGAAGTGTTCGAAGTTTATTTAAGACAATATTGCTCACTTAGGTGACCTCCAAATCAATACTTATACATTGCAGAGATATAATAACTTCATGTGAAACACTGATATAGGAGTATATCCACTGATGTTTACAACGATACTTGTTTGTGTGAGCTCCCTTCGTTTGATGTCGATAGCCATCTGCATTTAATCCTAGGAGCAGAAGCAACGCGTTTGAAGGTGCACGTGTGGAAGTGGCAAGGTGGGTATCATTGTGACCCTTTTTTTCTTTCCTTCGCCAAGTCGGGGAGGACCTTCAGCGTATAGACATCTAGCGAAGACACTGGGCATTGTGGGCGCACGCTTTGCGGCAGGGCTCAGATGGCGAGTGGAACTTCAGTGTACGGGCAGACAGCTCTTCATGCAGCTGTGACCGAAATAGAATGCTAAAGGCAGCGATATGTGGTCATGAATGCAGCCGAGAGGAAGTGCCGATCAATGGCGCTGCACATCAGCGGAAGGCCGGATTGTGCGAAAGAACAGAGCCTGGAATAGAGGATGAACCTACTCCGAACACGGGCCCAAAACTGGCTACACTACACAATTTCGCAGGTCCAGGGATTGTATTGTATGTGTCTTAGATGTACGGGGAAAACCATGTAGTAGCGAATAATCAGCACTGCGTGGTCGCCATTTCAAACGCAAGGTGGATGCCAGCAAGCAATTACTCCCTTTTACAAATCCACTCCACCTTGGAGGATTCTCCTAAAACATTTGACCAGCACTGTTCCCCCTTCGAGTTATCCATCAATTCGCTCTCGCCTTACCGTGAGCTTGCCGTCCCGGCTAGCTCACTTAGTAGAGGAACTGTTGCGGTGCATCAGTGGTCCCGGTTTTGAACCTCGGACCAGGACGATTTTTTCTTTAACTTCTGAGGTCCTGAAAAAGCTGTACAGAAAGCTGTCCTTTGTAACCGCAGGGCTGCGCTTGGGTGGATTCCAATGAGTAATTACTCCCTTATTACAAATATACTACACCTTGGGGGATCCCCCTAAAACAATTGACCAAATCGAGTTTAAATAGTCGTTCGCCCACGATACGCGAACCAATGTTGTTTATCAACACGAAAAAAAAACAAAATCTCCGTAGCCCATTTGGCCGTCTACAGTACTTCCGAATGAAGGATTCTGTTCGAAACTATTTTTTGGTACGTGGGACACGAAGGCCGCTTTTCACTGAAGTCAAACGGCAAAAAAAGAACTGTGTTTCATCTAAACGTTGACATGGGCTTCTAATAAAAAAATGTATGATGGGAGTCACAACAAGCATAGAGGAGAAAACAAACTTAATAATGATCACTGGTGGCGATAGCCTGATTTGACACGCGGGGGCCATGAAATGGAATATAGATTTTTTCCAGAGGTACTAAAAATTTTAAACCGCACGTCAACCGCCGTGTTGAGCCGCCTAAAGCGGCAACAACCTACTCAAATTTGCACAACATGTTAGCTATCGTGTCACACCCTTAAGGCGGAACGGGGGCCGCGGTATGGTGGCGACTGCCTTCAAGAAGTTAGGGCGCGGATAAGAAGGGGTGAGGCGTCGTCTACGGAGATCCATGGAGAAGTATAATTGTTAGCTACTTCACATCGGGTTTCGTCAGGCCATTGCGCGCTGTGACTGCATTTACAAAGTGAGCGAGTGAGCGTATGCCTTCTCATACGGAAGCAGTCGCAACTGCCCGTGCGGAATTTTCATTGGCAAGCTGTTTTAGTATGGCTTGAATATTTCGAGCTGCAGAAACATTTGAATGAAAGTGACTATCAGGAGTGCATTCGTAAGCAGTTCCTTCTTATTTTCCAAGCAACGCGTAGGAGCATGAGCGAAAATCACACAAGACAGCAGGGCTTAATGAATTGTTTTCCAGCGAAATAGTTGCGATAAATCCGTATATTAATGTGCAGGCATGGAATTGGATTGCTTGTTTGCAGCACATCTGTAATGCAGCTACAGCCTACAGACATGGTTGCCTTTAGTCGTTCGCAAGGATCGAAAGCATTGCTTTAAAAAATGTTTACTAATTTCTTCTGCAGCCAGCATCAACCACTCAGCCCATGAACGGGAAGTCTGATCGTGGTTATACTATAAGAGGTCTGCAGTAAGCTTGCCCGAAAAAGAGCAAAGTAAACCGCCTGACAAAACCGACAAGCAACTGTTTTAATGACATGAGCAACAAGACATTGTGAGAAACCCACTGATATACTTGCGAAGTGTATTTACTAGAGGAGCTGTAAGCACGCTACAGCTGTGCATTAATTCACCGCACCGTAGCTGCGGATAAATGTTTTTTTTCTTAAAAAGCGAAATAACTACTCACCTTTCTTTTCTTTTAACATACTGCCGCAATAACGACTCGAAGTCATCCCCTCAAAGAATAAGTCTATCTTCCACACGGACCAGAAAGTTCCTGTATATAATCATGTATTAATTCTAGGAATCATCAGATTCCCGCACACGGGGTGTTTTCCTCGGAGTATTGCATGACTATAAAATCGCAGTCACAGGACCGATATATCGCTTAATAGAGGACGCTTCAAATTAGAATACAAGTATAGCAGTATTTTTCTTTATTTAGATAAAATTTTTCGCCTCTGATGTCTTCGTTAATCTCCTGAAAAAAATTTAACTTTAAATGCGCTGCAAAACTTAGAAAATGACCTTTTCATGTCAAGAGATCGAAAATTAAGAATAAGTGATGCTTTTGATGGTTCAGACTTAAAGCGAATTGTGGTGGTTTTCTTACGATTGCGCATCACTATTCTGATAATAACGTGTAGAGGAGAAATCAGAATGTCCGTGCTTCTGTTCAATAAGTGGAGGACGTAGCTTTGAAGCAGCGCATAGAGAAGGAAAAGAAAGGACAGGCGCTACTCCAGCCGTCGCCTTCTATTTGCGCCGTCTTAACAGCATGTTCTTCATTCAAATCGGATGAGTGACCAGCTGGCCCCAAAGTATAATTTATTTTCCTTGCTTTCCATGACGCTTGTCTCTGAAAAAAAAATCAAAACTATATCAGTCCCTCTTTATCCATTTCCTTAAGGCGCGGTTCAGGTGTCCGTTAATATATGACACCGATAATGCTCCATTTCCTTTGCCCAAAAAAGCAATTTTTAAGTCAGTCAGGGCCCCGCCGCGGTGGCTCAGTGGTTAGGGCGCTCGACTACTGATCCGGAGTTCCCGGGTTCGAACCCGGCCGCGGAGGCTGCGTTTTCATGGAGGAAAAACGCTAAGGCGCCCGTGTGCACGTTAAAGATCCCCAGGTGGTCGAAATTATTCCGGAGCCCTCCACTGCGGCACCTATTCTTTCTTTCTTTTTTCACTTCCTCCTTTACCCCTTCCCTTACGACGCGGTTCAGGTGTCTAACGATATATGAGACAGATACTGCGCCATTTCCTTTCCCCCTCCCCCCCAAAAAAACCAATTATTATTATAAGTCAGTCAGGCGATAAACGTGGCCTATGCGAGAATAAAGTTTGCAATTGCTTTTCTCAGATTTTAACTGCTGTGGTTTTTCTCAATCATCCTTTGTGCATTTCGTAACGCACGACAAAAATATGACTGTTCTTAATAATCCGGAGAATGTGAGAGAGAAATAAGCATTTAGATTTTCA
This sequence comes from Amblyomma americanum, assembly GCF_052857255.1. NCBI lineage: Eukaryota > Metazoa > Arthropoda > Arachnida > Ixodida > Ixodidae > Amblyomma > Amblyomma americanum. The sequence goes on along the minus strand of NC_135505.1, from coordinate 74,187,521 downwards.
ATGTTCACGCGGAACATACGTTTGCTTTTATATTTAGCGACCATCAGTTTAAACTTGTAGTTATCTAGAAGAGAAGAGATCTCGCAGAAAGGTTTAGAAGTTCTTCCGCACCCTACTTCAGGCCAAATCTGGCTCCATCGGACTCCGACTTGTTTGGATATTTGTAGGTTAAAACGTTAGGCCAAATGCACAGCGACGAGGGGCGATTCGGGCAGCAGTACGTTGTTCTGTCCACAAAAAAGGAACATATTTCTTTTGGAGGGGTATCATCACACATGATTATCAAAATCAATGTACCTATCTTTTATAAAACTGTAAACATCAGTAAGCAGCTTCAATAATCTGATTTGAATATTCTGGCTTTTAGGTATGGTCTGTTTAAGCGAAAAAAAAGCTCCAGGAGGGTATGTACTCTTCAGAACAAAGCAAAATTAACTGTATGAGTTGCCCAAGTAAAATGTTTTTTCTCGGTCAATTTTTTGAACTTGGCTACATGCTAAAACATTAGTAGCTGCTGAAGAATATTCAAAATACATATCTAGTCAAACAAATCTCGAAAAAATTTGGATAAATTCCTCTTCATAGAGAGACAACATAAACCCCCGTTCTGCAACGAATAATTCAAGAATTCTCCAGATATCATGCTGAGAGGGCCAGAGAAGCAAGAGAAACTCTTTTGCTTGAAAATAACCAAATACATTTCTTAGAAAAAGCTATATAACTGCACAATCGCATGAGAAACCATGAGGAAAAGAAGAAGAAGGACAATGTGAATTAGATTTATATTTCGAAGCAGAAAATACACAGATATTCTTTGGTCGTTTATGTGTGTGTCATCGATTTGGTTCTGACTGTATCAATAAAGTTATACAGAGGTGTTAAAGCAGGCTGCTTTGCTCCATATCGAAACGAAACTCCACTGGCACGCAGTAGTTATTAAATTTCAAAAAACCGGTTGCATTTAGTTTCAGCGTGCTTCACAAACACTTCACTTACAAGACGACTGATAAAAAATTTTAGTTCTTTCCCTATACTAAAAAGTCGATCACCACTTCGCTCGATCTGTACACGTGCGGAATTGTGCAGCGTTGTGCTTGTCCTACACACAGGATTGCAGGGTCACTGGGCGGTCACCATGCACGTCACAACACGGCTCATACGTTTGAATGGTCCTGACTGCATATGTACGCGTTTTGTGTCCGGTATCGTGTCGCTATGCAGCGCAGTAAGTGTTCACTGAGCACCCGCGGAGCGAAATCCACAAACCCCAAAACTGCTCGCGAAGCCACCAAGCTCTGCATCTGTCGTCGTGCTCCGCCGTGTTGTGCACAATATGTGAGCGCTGAAAGCAGTCTGGGCTACCTTGAATAGTCTCCCTGTTCGAGTCGAGAAAGTGCCGGAAAGGGTATAGTTCAAGAATACGGTTGGCCTTTCTTCTGTGCCACGGAACCCCGCATGTCTTCCTCAGCGATCTTGGCAACTGCTTTGTGTCCAACCAACTCTGGCATGTTTTTCATGCTAGAGGTATTTATGTTCTTAGTAATTCTTAAAAGCCAACTTAACGTAGACACAAAACATAACTGTAATGTTCCTGTTTAAATGTTGTCCTGCTTATGCATGCCAAAAAGCAAAATCACATTAGAAAGCACTAATTGCTATCACTCACGAAGAAATGACTATTTTCAACAAACATACGTTTGCAGGTAATCTTGTCGAATTTGTCTTTCATATTTTGCATACACAGCTCCAAACCTTACAAAACAGAACATTTATTATAGCCCGTTCGCTGCTGTGACTTATGCCACACCCTACGGCTCCGTTCAGCTGTTGCGTCACCCAAAGGGCTTCCAGTAAAGTCTTTATTGATGGTGCCACCTGTAACAACTATTTGCTTGGGTGCCACGTTGCTCCGAATGACGCAAAATTCCAGAAGAAAGCAACTATGGTAGCAGCAGAATACCACGAAGCTTCACAGTTTCTTGAGAGATGTATGTTTCAGAAAGTCAGTAGTGTCGCCCAGCTTCTCAGGTTCACGTTAACTCCAAATTTACACACGATGTCACCCAGGACTCTCAGTTCCCTTGCAATAAACGAACATGTTTGAAGCGAAAAGCTTCACTACGCCAGCTTTTCGAGCCGTCAGCGCCGCAGCAAGTTTAGCTTTAAATGTAGCTGGAGTTCGCGGTGGCCGCAAGTTTCACCTTGAATATAGGTAGAGGTCAAACCTCGAGCATAACCGGTGACAGGTTCGACACATGATGGATGGATGGATGGATGGATGGATGGATGGATGGATGGATGGATGGATGGATGGATGGATGGATGGATGGATGGATGGATGGATGGATGGATGGGCGGACCGACGGACGGAAGGAAGGATGGATGGATGGATGGATGGATGGATGGATGGATGGATGGATGGATGGATGGATGGATTTATGGATGGATGGATGGATGGATGGACGGACGGACGGACGGACGGATGGATGTATTTGATGAATGGATGGATGGATGGATGGATAAGGCTGAACCCTATAAATCGCGTGGTAGTTCATGCACCTAGCCATGACTTGTGAAATTTTACTTTCGTCTTAATTTTTGCCAGCAATGACATAACCTTCGCTTGGTTGCTTTTACCCGCTTAAAAGCAACTTTTCTTTCACTGTCCTTAAACCCCAATGCTCTGAATAAATCAGCCCCGCTGTTTTCCACTTCATGTGAAGCCCTTTACAGAAATATATCAAGTGTTCAGCCGTTTCCTCCTGACGTCAGCTGCAGCAGCGACACCAGCGGCTGCCTGCTACATCAACTATCTCGGCTTTGACCTTTGACATTGACCTTGAACTTGACCTTTCACCTTCACCTCCGCTGAAACAGGACATGACCTTCCAGCATCGCATGCGCAGTTCATGAATGCGGGTACCGCATAAAACGCCGGTGCACTTTCATGCGTTCAGCGGAATGCTCGGAGTGATTGATGCGACGCCTGCCGTGGAGACCGACACCCGAACTGCGCCCATAAGGGAAGCAAAATGAAATGAAAATTAGTTTAAGGAAGGGAAATTCCGCCTGTGTCAAATTACTCGATGGACACCTCCACCGCGCCCCTAAGGGAAAGAAAATGAAATAAAGTTGGTTTTAAGGAAAGTAAGTGACGCATGTCTCACAATCTCGGTGGACACCCGAACCGCGACGTAAGCGAAGGATAATGAAAATTGGTTTTCAAAGAAAACCAATTTTCATTATCCTTCGATTAGAAAACCAATTTTCATTATCCTTCGCTTACGTCGCGGTTCGGGTGTCCACCGAGATTGTGACACATGCGTCACTTACTTTCCTTAAAACCAACTTTATTTTATTTTCCTTCCCTTACGGGCGTGGCTGGGGTGTCCGTCAAGTTATTTGAACAGGCGGAATTTCCCTTCCTTGAACTTTAACTTGGTTTTTAAGGAAAACCCGCCGCGGTGTCTTAGTAGTTAGGCAGCTCGGCTGCCGATCCGGAGTAACATTGTTCGAACCGACCGCGGCGGCTGCGTTTTTATGGGGGCAAAACGCTAAGCCGCCCGTGTGCTGTGCTTGTCAGTGCACGTTAAAGATCCCCAGGTGGTCGAAATTATTCCGGAGCCCTAGTATACGGCATCTCTTTCTTCCTTTATTCTTTCTATTCCTCCTTTATCCGTTCTCGTACGGCGCGGTTGAGGTGCCCAACGATATATGAGACAGATACTGCGCCATTCCCTTTCCTTAAAAACCAATTATTATCTTTAAGAAAAAGAAATGAGGCCTGTCTCACATTGCGCCATTTATTTTCTACAGAAAATCAATTCCTTTTTCAATTTGGCTTTCTGAAATTATGTGCAGGGCTTGCGCTTCGTTTGGAACTAGATTTGGTTCCATACTTCCGCATACAACGAGCAATATTACAGTTGTAAATATCACCGAAGCTATAAAGTATACACTGTCTTGTTTGAGCGGCTTTAAAGTCGCTTGGAAGAAAGCAAGATGCCTAACGAATTTAAAAAGTCCCTACTGCTGTGTGCGTGTCAGTATGGCTATCTATGGAAACCGCCAGTCGCTCGACTAATAACGTAGCCAAGAAGCTGCAGCTTTTCGCTTTCGAACAGGGTTAACCAGAGCTAAACCACTAAATTTTTTTTAGGTTGAGTTGAAGACTTCAGGGATGGTGGTCGCACGAGATACACACAAGACAAGGAATGCCACGAGCGCAAACTGACAACCTAATTTATTCAACGACCACAGCACAGATTTGAAGGAAAAATATTCACTTCGAGCATGTGCCGCGAAACGGTACAGTTTGTAACAAACTGTAGCACACCATGCCCAGAACTTATATCACCTTCTGGAGGAAGGCTGCGTGCCTACTGTGCAGTGCAGTCAAAGAATCACTGATATAGGCATGCCCTCTTTATGAAATGGGCTTCCATCACTTCACGTCCTATTTACTTTTGACTCTTGCCCAGAATTTTAATCTCAATCAACCGTGGCCGACAGACATTGCGGTATAAGAAATCTTACAAAAATAATGCCCTCCCCTGTTTTTGACGATAAGCCAGGTCCCCGTGCACGATGGTTCACGGAGCCTTCAGTCTGTGCTACGTACGTTTTCGCACAAGTCAGTGGTATTTATTAGACAATACCGACGGCGCATTCCGTAAAGCGCCAAGTGTGCTACTTTTCACAGCAACTTTTCTTTGTACGAGTACCTTGTTTCGTGATGCGGGGGAATAGCTTTGCCAGTTTAAACGGTTCTGTAAACACCATTAGAAAAATTTTAAATTGGTTTTTGAGGAAAGGAAATGGCACAGTATCTGTCTCACATATCGGTGGAATCCTGAACCGCGCCGTAGGGAAAGGGATTAAGGAAAAAATTGAAGGAGAAAGAAAGAAAGAGGTGCCGTAGTGGAGGGCTCCGGAACAATTTTAATCACCTGCGGATCTGTAACGTGAACTGACACCGCACAGCACACGGGGGAATATGCGTTTCGCCTCCACCGAAACGCTGCCGCCGCGGTCAGGTTCGAACCCGGAAACTCGGGATCAGTAGCCGAGCGCCCTAACCACTGAGCCAACGCGGCTGGTGACACCATTAGCACATTTTACTTTCCCGCCACCTTAGCACATTGTACTTTCCCGCCAGCTTCTTAAAGTTTTTTTTTTTTTTTTTTTTTATTCGAGAAGTGTGCCATGAGGCATAAGTTGTAAAAGGAAAGGGGGGAAGGAATGCACGGGATTGAAAGTTAAAAGAAGGAGTGAAGAACCGTTGCGCTGAGGTAGTCGCAGAGGTTGTTAATGAAACGGTTGTCCATTGTCCACTTCACGAAGTCACTTTCGCGGTTCCACCGCAGGCCCACCTCCCTGAGGAGCCGTTTTCTGATAGCAGCCGTCGCTGGGCACGTCCACAACAAGTGCCGCACATCACACATGTCTGGTGAAGCGCCACAGTGAGGGCACCTGTCAGGTAGTGGCAGATCTTTGGCACGCCACCGATGACGGACAGATGGTGTCAGAGCCGCCCCTGCCCGAATCCGGCGCACGGATACCTCCTCCTGCCGAGTAAGACTACGGGGGAGAGGGTGCGAACACGGAGGAATTAGAGCGCGTGTTCGCTGGCGCAGAACTTCGGAATCGGAAACATGGGACAGGAACGGATCTGGGGGAAGAGGGGAAGGTGGCGGATCGTCTAATGTATGAAGATGAGTCATAGCATCCGCTTGAATGTTATGTGGATCCTGGGCATGGCCGCGAATCCAGTGTATGCGCACAGGACATGGATACTTTGCGCAGAGCACATGAATAGATTGTGAAATCTGGAACGTTCGTCGAACAGCCTTCAGCTGTTTAAGGGCGGCGCGGGAGTCGGTGTAAATGTGAACTGTATTGAATGTTGGAACGAGCGGAAGGGAAGCAATGGCATTGTAAATGGCTTGAAGTTCCAATGCCAGGGGAGTGCACGTATCCGCAGTATACGTCGCGCGAGAGTTGAGATGCGGATGAGATGGACTATACACAGCAGTAACTCCCCTCTCTGCAGAATGAGATGCATCCGTGTATAATATGCACCCTTCAGGCAGATACGCTGCTGATACCGACGGGGAAACAGTGGGGCGATTGTCAGTGAGCTGGCAATAGGACCACGGTGGAAGTGTCTTTAAACGATGAAGTTTGAGAGACTGTTTTCGAGCTCTATTTGCCACCCGTTGGTCGATGATCTCACTGAGTGTATTAAGTTGGGCGAACTCCTGTAGCACAGGTATGGGTGTTAAACGAGGCAGATATGTTATGACGCGCATAGCCTCACGATTGATAGCTTCAAGGGAGTCCCACTGTCTGCGGGTGAGACGTTGAAATTGAGCCTGATATACTATCCGTGGCTGAAGGATAGAGCGCACAAGCTGGCGGGCCGTATGAGCACGTGCGCCACCAGAGCGCATAGCTATGCGACGAATCAGACCTAGAGTAGCGTGAGCCGATTTACGGGTGGCTGTCAGCCACGGGGTGCCAGTCCCAGATGTATGGAGGAGAAGACCAAGAATACGAACAGTTTCTACCTGAGGAATCAGAGAATTATGTACCGTAAAATTTAAAGGGGGAGCTTTCCGTAAGGCGGCTTTATTTCCAATTCGAATGAAACATGATTTAGTAGGAGAGAGTGTTAGACCCAAAGGTGAGAGGCGAGATGTCAATACATCCAGCGCGTGTTGAAGGACCGACTGATGAATAGACGCATCTGGATGACAGCACCACAAGGTGATATCATCGGCATATGCAAGCACGCGGATAGAAGGGATGGTCTCTAGGGCTCGAACCAGAGGAATTAAAGTCACATTAAATAATGTGGGGGCGAGAACGGAGCCCTGCGGCACTCCTCTATTGGAAGTGAAATTACCAAAGGGCTTTCCGTGGACACGCACGCTGAAGGTTCGATTTGCTAAAAAGGCGTGAATGGAGAGGAGGAACCGGTGAGGGAGACCAAGAGTTTGAAGGGAGGCAAGAATGGCAGAGTGAAGGATGTTATCATATGCCTTTGTTATGTCTGTAGCGATTACGGTTCGTACAAGGTGACTCTGTGGAGAGTGGTCAAGCACGTCAGCAGCCAAAGTAGCAAGGCCGTCCTCCGTTCCAATATGTGGGCGGAAACCAATTTGGGAATCTGGGTAACAATCATGGGATTCCAGCCACCATGATAAGCGTGCGGCTAGAATGTTTTCATAAAGCTTGCAGATGGTAGGGGTAAGGGAAATTGGACGAAGGGCCGAGAGAGATACTGGAGGCTGACCTGACTTGGGGATTGGAACCACAATAGAATGCTTCCAGTCTCCCGGCATGACGCCAGAAAGCCACACTTCGTTAAAAGTATCAAGTAGGGTTTCCAAAGCCCTCCCTTCCAAGTTACGGAATAAGGAGTTAGGTATGCCGTCGTGCCCGGGAGTAGTAGTAGTTTTTAAACGGTCAATGGAGGCCAACAGCTCTGCCATGGTGAGGTCAGAAGTAATCCCATCGGGGGGCTCTGTTACCGATAAGTCAGGTGGAGACGTAGCGGTGCAGTCATGGTTTGGAAAAAATTGACGGGCCGCTTGTTGTGCAAATGTGTGCTCATCCACATTTAGCGCGAGGCGAATGCTCTCTGTGTAATCTGCAACCTGAGAAGGGCGCTCCATGGCGTGAAACACTCTCCAAAGATGTCGATTGCCCTGCGTAGAGGACAGGCGGGCACACCATGCAGCCCAGCGTTGCCTGCCTAGCCGCTTTGCATAGCGCCGCGCCCGTGCGGTAGCGCGGTGAAGAGTAGGAAGAGCCGAAGGGTCATCGGGGTGACGAGTAGCGTAAAGATCCGCCTGGCGACGAAGAGCCCACAGATTCAAGAGATGTATGTCCGGGTTTGGGTCATCTTCATTTACAGTAGTGGTAATAGTGTGAGTAGCGAGAACATCAGATAGAGTAGACAATGCTGAAGAAGGGTTGAATGTAGATAAATGATTGTCTGCGCGTACAGAATCCCATGATGTTATGCGTACAGTGCGGCGTATTTTCCGTAGACGCGTAGGCGTGAGGGAGATAAAAATAGGGCTGTGATCGCTACCCCAAGTATCAGAATCAACAGCCCAACGAGGGTTACCGGGGCCTAACCACCAAGTCAAATCAGGTGAATACGGGCCACCTCGTGGGCGGGTAGAAGTATTCGGGTGGTTTAAAAGTTGAAAGGAATGATCTGAAAAGCTCCCTTGGATGTGTGAACCCCTTGAGGAATCCGATGTGTGACACTTTGTGCACCTACAGCACGAGTACTGATCTTCCTTTGCTTTCTCCCTTTTGCCCGCTTTTCTCTGTATCGTTTGCAGTAGCGTCTCAGCCACAGACGCCATGATAACACACGGGAAACCGGCAGAGAATAGCCTGCCCACCTGATCATTAAAAAATTCCTACATTTTGTGAGGACTTCATTTCATGAGGGCAGACTCTAGACACAGAGCAGCAATCGCCCGCTTAACAATTTTCGAATGATCTGCACCAGTGGTTAAAAGATGTTTTGGGGCTGTGGAACGGTACAACCAGCAAACACCATTGTTCTCAAAGATGTGCATGCCTAAAAACTGCAGGAAGTCCCCCGAAGGCATTTCATGAATAAAAGATGGACTGAAATAAAGCCTAATTCCTCATATCCTGGTACGTCATGGAGGTTTGCTTGCTCAAACGAACTAAGAAATCATGAAAGTAGGTAAAAAATTCTAAAACCTTCCTACCATCTAAGGTAGGCGCGAGTGTCTGGTCAATATGCGATAAAAACAAGTTGGTTAGTACAGGTGGTACACACCAACGAATGCATATGCCACGGCGTTGCAGAAAATTATCTTTGTCAATTCAAATAAAGGTAGTGCTAAGGTAAAAGTCAAGGAGACTCATAAAATCACCTATTGAGATGCCTTGCAATGTTCTGGAACGATAATAGTCCGTGTTTTTCACACATGCTCTTATCGATGCGAATACACCAACGTGCGGTACGGAGTAGAAAAGCATCTACATCTAAAGGAAACGCGAGCCCAGATCAGTGGTTGTGCCCCAGAAACTTTGTGACATCTTTTGAACTCATTGTGATGAAAGGATTGCTAACACTCAGTTTGTTCAAATGTTTACCCGGAACCTTGAAGTTCCGGCCTTGGTGTGCTACAGTTTGTCAAATGCAGTGCCTTTTCGTTGCGCATTTTCGAAACCTGTTATTTTCTCTCAAATATATGCTGTGATCTTCAAATGCAGTATGTTGTTAGTTCGCTCTTGTCCCTTACCCTCTTTTGTGTGTTTTTATCACGCAACCACCAGGTCTGAAGTATTCCACCAACTAGCCTGACAACACGTTCTACTTGAGTTGAAGACCTGGGTTGTGAGGCAGGTTAGAATCTTAGAGGAGACAAATCTGCTGGGTTGCGTAATCCTTTGTGAAGACGACGACATTATAGAAAAAAAAAGATTCAACCTTTTAGGACCCGTGAAACGCTGTGCATAGTTCCTGCGAACGTCACTACGTAATACAAGTGCGACTGTCAAAGGTTCCCTTAACCTGATTAGTCGAAGCTATGGGACCTACAAATACCCGGAGCATAAATATAGGAAGGGAAGCCTAATCAGCGCCTTAAAGATAGTCTAGTGCATCGTTATTGCGCATGTGCGAATACATATACGTACAAGTTATATTTGTAAGGCGGTTATTGCCCACAAAATTTGAATGTGCCCATCTTTCATCTGCACAACGACAAGACGAAACGAGTAGAGAAGTTCCTGAATTCCGCAGCCTTACATACTACCGTCGAGTTGCTCGGCAATGACATGGCGCTCACTTGTGAATAAAATACGGACGCTACTGGAGACACGTTAATGCATCAGTGTCATTGCGAGACTGTTTTCATTTGGCCCAAGGAAGCTTTTGGTGCGTTCAATGAGGGGTAAAATTGGTGCAGAAAATCAAGAAGATGCTAGCGGCGGTGCGGGAAAAGGCGCTATCAGCATTACGGTTTAAAGGATTGCTCAAGATTGTCGCAAGCGAATAGAGTTGGGGTGAGGCGCCAACCTGGCTACCACGGGAATGCATGGAACCGTCAAGGTCTATGACTAGATGCACGGGCTCAATACGGCCAGTGCAATCCACACGAAGGAACTCTGCAAGATACGAGACAGGGTCGGCCACCACAACGTGCAGTTCAAATACCGTGGATGGCAGAGAGATTGGAAATGACGGGAAATGTGATAAGCCGGAAAATACAGAACAGTGGCGTCGATGGCAGAAGTTGCGGAAAGAGAAACAAGAACATCGCTGATGGCTGGAACAGTGATGTCTTGAGCAACGAGCAGATTGGGTGTGGACCGGGAACTCATTCCTTTAAGCGCTGATACGAATCGCACTAAGTTGGGCACAGGCAGCTCGGTGTGAAGACGGGTGCTGTCAGTCAGGGTATCATATGGGGCAGGAAATGTAAGCCGGAAAGGAGGTTATGAAAACAAGAGGGCACACGACGAATTCGTTATAGTACACGGTTTTTGTAATTACAGCTCAGGTGGTGCAGAGGTAATGTCGGCTGTAGATACTGAGCATCGGCGCTATGTCGCGTTAGGCCGGAGGGATCCATCGTCATTTGGCGAAGGAACTAAGTTTTTTACTCATTGCAGATGATCGCGGCATCAATGTAGGCGAGCGCTAGAGGCAAACCTCTTTAATGAATGGTGGCAATAACGTTCGCGGAAAAAATACGAGTAATAATACAATGACACGAGTATGTAGTCCGCGCCACTCCAACTGCAACTGTTTCTTCCCGGCTCGGTAGAGGGGGCTCGTAGTGTATGACCGAGATAGAGCGGTGACGAGTAATGGAAAGAGAGGCAGATGGGAAGGGCGGATAACCAGACGCCCCCGCATAACACAAAAGTGGACTGCTGAAGAACTGGGCCCAAGAGACATACGCTGACATGTGGGGACAGCTCTGGTGTGTGACGTGTTTAAAGTTGCCAGAGACCAGGAAAATTGGGGTTTCCGATGTCCGCCAAGGAGAGGTGGGCGGCGGCCCAGGTTATGCATGTACAAAAATATTATAGGGCTTCAAAAAGAATGAGAAATAAAGTGCCCCTACCCGTGCCAGTGCGTTCTGAGCGTGCCACGGTCCCAGCCTCTACGGTCGTGAGGGGTTGGCCGAAAGAAGGCTTCGGCCTGTGGTTAAGAGGCGGTGCCAAAACTGGATTCGTCCCGAAGTCGTCTGCGTAGCTTGGTGGCGCAGCGACCTGAGAAGAGGCGGTTAGTGCGGTCTCAGCAAACGGCAAGCGGCAGCGACTGGCGGTCGTGGATGGCCTGAAGGGAGAGTTTTAGAGACCTGACAATCCTTCTTTTTAGCTGTAGCTCCGGAATAAGGAATGATGATGATTCTGGTCTGCCCGGCAGCAGAAACTGCTGACCTGAGATCTCTTCATGGACATATATTTTTTTTTATTCCTGGGCAGAAACAAGAGGTTTCGCAGTTCGTGGCAGTCCTGCAAGCAAAGCTTCAGATGGGCGACTAACAGGAACTCGCTGCTTGCGCGGTTCTTCAAAACTATGGCAGGCTTGGTAGACAGTCGCGATGGTTTTCGGACACTGTGAATAGCATGTGAAAGGTGCCATCGTCAATACTTCAAAGAGCTTTCGTTCGCTGATTCGGTTTGATGCGTTTTCACAACTCCATGACTAAGTTAATGTAACTTATGAAGCTTTCGCTTTCTGCGGCGATTGTGATTGCCAACGTTGTTCTGAATGTAGGTTTCGGACGGCGGGTTGGTCAAATCCTCAGAAAAGTTTGTCCTGAAGGAGTTCAAGGCGGTATGACGAACTCATAAATGACGTAACTCTGATTGCATTCCTTGTTTAAGCAGATTTTTGCTTTCTTTAGCTTTAGAGCTATATCCCATGTGCGCCTAACTAGACGTTGTAAGCGTTTGTAACCTGAATCTTCCTCTCAGCCACCGCTTAAGATAGCGATGTTCCGTTGACTACTGGAAGCGGGGCCGTGGGCTGCCGGTTTGCTCGGATATTGGAGCGGCACCCTTTAAGTTCGTAGTTCCAGGACCAGGATGATGTCTGCAGTAAACAATGAGGCAACTTCAAGAAGTAAAAAGGGGATTTACTGACCGCATGCGGCAACAAATGCAGGCAGTATTTAGGAAACAACAGGATATAGCAACCAGTGGTGACCAACAGCTTCAGCACGAGTCTCGCGCCCACGCTATCAGCTATGGTTGTTTGTTTGGCCCCGAATTAAGGTGGCACGTACCCAATGCGGGGAAGTAGCAAAGAGAACCAGCGATGGTAATGAACCAGCGAAGGCAATGAAGCGCGGCAGCGCTGAGCTGAATGTGTGTCATCTTCTTTACAATGAATCTTAAATATGTGTATATGGCAAGAAAAAGTTCTGCTAGAAGTGCAATCTGTGGATCCGCCCATAAAGAAACACAGGGATCCACTTGACTCTGCGCGGATACCAGTGTCTGAACAAAAATTCTCCAAAGGACGGCAACACCACGCCTCGTACAGATACCACCTTGGGAGGTTCCGATGGCCGTTGTCGATTGCAAGAAAACGGCCTTGATTATGGCACCGGGCCTGTATGAATTTATGTCTTGCCCCTTTGTTTCTGGAACGCTCCTACCACTTTTGAGAGCATGATGTTATATCCTCCGTTGGTTGAAATAGAAGACGTGCACCAGCCACCCACCTGTACGATTTTGTCATCTTATAGTTGGAGTTTCGTTTCATGTTTTTCGCTTCCTGGATTTTCTTAGATATACCTCAGTGGCACTGAACCTACAGCTCATTTTAAGGAAGTGTCGCGTTGGAGCGAGAAAGTTGACGAGCCTAGCCCTTGCCCTTTCCAAGAGAGATGCCATCCCGCACCTTGTAAACCACAGTGCAGCTGCTGATTTTGTGGAGAACGGAGGTAGTCTGAAATCGGTGAAGAGTAAGCTAGATATATTTAAAAACCATATGTACGTGTTAAGAGACAAGGAGCGCAATGTTATGAGCAATATTAATAAGATGGTTTAAATGACCCAGAAGTTCTAAACACATCTTTACAGTAATAGACGGAATCAGAACTTGAAAGAGGGAGAGAGTAGTGCACACCACCAACAACGAAAGAGGAAGCAAAAATACTTAGGGACAATGCAAAGAGGAAAATCAGCTGGTGAGGTTGAGGTAACAGCAGATCTGTTGAAGGACGGAAGGGAGATTGTGCTAGAAAGACTAGCTATCCTGTAAACGCAAGGTCTTATGACCTCGACTGTATCAGAAGAACGCAAATTTTATCTGAATTCATAAAAAAGGAGATGCCAAGCACTTAAAAAAATACAGACCGAGCAGCGTACTGTCCGTTGCCTACATGGTATTTACTAAAGTAAGCGCTAACACAGCGAGGGAATCCTTGACTTTAATCACCAAAAGATCAGGGAGGCAGTCGTCAAAGATATTTTACAATATATCACATTCAAACTATAAATCAGGTGATAGAGAAATGCACAGAATGTAACCACCCCTGTATATAGGCTTCATTATTTACGAGAAAGCATTTGACTCAGTGGAAACCTCTGCAGTCATACATGCATCGTGGAAACAGGGTTCAAAAGTGCCTTATGCCAAAATACTGGAAGATATATTTAGAAACGGCACAGCTAAAATAGTCCTTCATAAAGGCAGCAATAAGATTACTCTAAGGAAGGGCGCCAGGCAGGAAGACACGGTCCCGCCAAGCTATTAACCGCCTGTTTACAGGAGGTGTTCGGAGGCCTGGATTAGGGAAAGTGGAGGAAAAAAGTTAATGGGGAATACCTAACTAATTTGCGATTCACTGATCATATTGATTTGCTATGTCACTCAGGAGATGAACTTCAATGTATGATAAATGACTTTAACAGGCAGAGCAGAACGGTAGCTCATGAAATTGCCGTATAGAAAGCTAAAGTAATGTTAGAAAGTCTAGCAAGGGAACTGATGCTCACAATTCGCAGCGAGGTGCTGGAGGTGGTAAAAGAATACGTCTACTTAGTGCAAGTAGTGACAGAAGATCCAGATCATGAGAGGGAAATATCTAGACGGATAAGAATGGAGTGGGGCGCATATAGCAGGCTTTCTCAGATCATGAATAGAAATTTGCCAATATCCCTCAAGGGAAAAGTGCACAGTAGCTCTATCTACCCGGTACTCACGTACGGGGCGCAAACGTGGAGGTTGACGACAACTGTTCAGCTTAAGATAACAACAACGCAACGAGCCATGAAAAGAAATGATAAGTGTACGTTTAGAGACTGGAAGCGGGCAGAGTGAGTGAGGGAACAATCGCTGGTTATTGACATCCTAGTCGAAATCAAGACGAAGACATGGGCTTGGGCAGGGCATGCAAAGTGTAGGTAAGATAACCGCTGGTTCTAAGGGTAACCGAGTGGATTCCAAGAAAAGGCAAGCATATCAGGAAACGGCAGAAGGTTAGGTGGGCGGATGAGATTAAGAAGTTTGCAGTCATAGGGTGGGGGCTGCTGGCAAAAGACAGGCTCAACTCGAGAGACATGGGAGAGGGCTTTGCCGTGTAGAGAGTGTAGTCAGTCTTCTAAAAATGATGATGACATCTATGAAAAAACTGTTAAGCTTTATCGGTCCTTGCTCTTACTTCTGCCATTTCACTAGAAATTTTTCGCATGTTCGCCCCCACCCCCCCATTATTCTACTTGTCGCCAGCAGCCACGAGTTCTCAGCCCAGCTACCCGTCTTTGACGTCGCTTTTATAGCGCTGGGCCGTCTTGTAACATCTCCCTCCGGTCTGGTGTAATTTCTCTCCTTACGCCTTTGCGGACCTCCTTAGAGACACCAGTGTTACAAGTAGCGTTGGCGTTCTCACTCAACGCACTCCCTATTTTATGGAGCCTGTCTTTGTCTAAAATAGCTTTATAGAGTTCACAGCCGTCAAGATTGTTTTTTTCTCATAAATGACCTCATGTTCTACCGGCGTAACTATATATCGGATGATCTCAAACCACTTCGCGTAATTCCTCGGCTTCTGCAGTCCGTCATTTGCGCCGTTATCACGACCATTCGCAATCCCCCTTGCCAGATTGGTGAATACTTTGACGTGCCTATGTCTTTACCTTTCACCTGCCTATGGACAAGCTACATCTTGTCCAGTGCGGCCAGTCTGTCATGTTGGAGTCGACCGTTATTGGCATCTTCCCAATAACTTTCGCATGGAACCGTCAGATGAGTGTTGCCACCGTATATCTGATGTGCTAAAAGAAAACTGCACCCATTTCCAGCCCGTACTGCACGAGACGCAGCCAATTTTATATTCCAAGGGCACTGTGTGCCATGGTGCTCCCCAAGAATATCACAGCGGTAGAGGTCGTCGGTTCTAGCCAGAGATGGTGGGAATCTTTCTACAGTAGCGGAATATTATTCACTACAAGACTACCTTTTTTTAGTCGAATTTATAGCGCGTTTCGAATTGTCTTCTTCTCCGTATTAAAAAACAAACAAACATTTATCGGCTCAAGACGGTGCAAAGAGCAGCGATTGGGTTTATTAACGGAAATTACATGATTAACGAAAAGTAACTTGTCCCTCAGCTTGATCTGTGTTCAGCTGCATCATTATTAGTTATGCACACTCCTGTCATGTATTAAGCAAGCATTCTTTAACCTAAAATTCTTTAACATTTTTGTACAAGAGAAACGCACTGGTCTGGAGGTCTTTTTAAAGAGTAGTTTTGCAAGGACGGACAGCCTTCCTGATGTCAATCAATCCATCAATGAGAATTTATAGCATTTATTTCACCAACAAAGTGTACAGGTGGTGAAAAAGGGCGGCGGAGAAAAAGCTGCAAGTTTCGCAGCTTGACAAAAGCCCCGTCCGCCCTTCGAGCAGTGACAGGCTATAGTACATGTAAAAAAAACGCGCATGCGCGCACACTGATAACAAAAGAAGAAAACGTGTAATCGATGCTGATCAAGAATTACAAAGACAGAAATATCACTCAGATCTGGCATTTATGATAACATATGTTATAACAGAAAACTGTGTCGAAATAGCACATGGTTATCAAATATGTAAATCATGAAAGGCAGATGCATGCAGTACAAAGACACACAGGAAATCACGATTGCACTTATAATTGAATATTTTTTCATTTTTGTCAAGTGAAATGTGATGCATATTACCTACAAGAATAATTGTGTTAGGCGCCGAATATTTAGTGTCAATACATTGATACCTAGTTGATCAAAGTAGTTTATTAGTTTAGGTAGAGCACAATTTGCCCGAAGCCGACCGTACTCTTTGCGCGAGAATGGTATTTGCCATGGGGGTTGGTGTCTACATGGGTACACGTAGTGGGTGTGTTTGATTTGGCATTTGGTGAAAATGAGTCCAGTTTTACATGGACTGCACTTTTATAGCATCTTAGTAGTTTGTTATTGTACACGTCTGCCACTTTAAGTGTTTTAAATGTCTCAAAAAATCCTTCCGTATGTTCAAGAAAATGTGCATTTTGTATAGCTCCTACTGCTTTCTTTTGTAAAATATTCAATTTATGCGGGTTTTGGGACGTCGTGTTTTCCCAAGCTGACACACAGTAACAGAGATGAGAATGGAAAAGAGAATGGTATATGAGTTTTTTTATGGCGACAGGAAGTGAATGCCGGATTCTGTTAAGCACGCTAACTGATTTGCGAATTTTTGTACACATAGCGTTATGTTAATCTCAGGACATGCTTTCTGAGAAAATTACTCCTAAAGTTTTAACGTATTTTTCGACTGTGATTGAGTAGGGGCCTAATGTAATGTTTCCAGCCTCTTTTGTTTGAGACCCTGCTGCACGAAAAAGAACACATTTGTTTTAGATTCATTTAGTACTAGGTTATTCTTTACAGACCAATATTGAAGGCTATAACACACAGAGCTTGCCTGTCTTAAAATTCTTCCCAAATCCTTTCCTTCACGTATATGGTGCAATCGTCTGCATAGATAAAGAACTTACAGGTAGTACTGATTGCTACAATATCATTTGTATAATAAAGAAAAATTACCGGACCAAGGATGCTACATTGAGGCACATCAGATTTTATCGGTCGGTTACTCGATTTCTCTTCATGTATTTTCATGTAAGGGTAACGGAGTGGGTTCCAAGAGAAAGTAAGCGTAGCAGGGGGAGGCAGAAGGTTAGATGGGCGGATGAGATTAAGAAGTTTGCAGGCAAAGGGTGGATGCAGCTGGCAAAGGTGAGGGTTAATTGGAGAGACATGGGAGAGGCCTTTGCCCTGCAGTGGGTGTAGTAGGGCTGATGATGATGATGATGATGATGATTTGGACAAACTCTCTGCGTCTGCCTAAATAAGACTTAATTAGGTTTAATGGTGTCCCACGGAAACCATAGTACTCGAATTTACAAAGAAGTAGTTTATGATTTACACAATCAAAAGCCTTGCTGAAATCTAAAAATATATCTAGCGTCATGAGTCTCTTTTCAAAATTATCTAGGATCATATCTTTTTTAGCAAGAGAGCAATCTCAGTAGACCGTTTTTTCTAAATCCATACTGACAGTCAGTAATTAGGTCAAGTTTTTGCGAACAACTCTCTATACGGACAATAATTATTATTTCCAGACCGTTAGAAAATATGGGCACCTTAGATACTGCGCGATAGTTTGTTAGGCTGTTTTTAACACCTCTTTTATGAATAACGACGACCTTCGCTATCTGCATCTGTTCCAGAAAAACACCAGTGGAAAGGGCAGCATTGAAAATATGTGTTAACACAGGCGAAATTAAATCTATTACATGTTTCACTGGCTCAATTTTTATGCCATTCGCATCTTGGCAATGGCTGTTTTTGAAGCCATTAAAAATTTTACAGACTTCATGAATGGAAGTGGGTGCAAAGAATATTGATTGTGGAACAACTGGAATGCTTGAAGCAGTATCTAAGTCATTGTTTCTGTTCCCTAACTAAACTAAAAAAAAGTCATTGAATCTATCTGCAAGTTTTACCCCATTTATTGTTTCGCCATCGATAGTCATACTGTTCATATGTCTGCCACCAGATTTTATGTTCAGCATTTCGTTTAACTTCCGCCACATGATGCCACGTCATTTTATGCTATTTTTATTGAAAATGTGATGATAGAACTCACTCTTGGATTTCTGCTTCTTCTTGTTTATTTTATTTCGAAGGGTTTTAAAATTCATTCATTTCCTCGGCTCACGGGTTTGCAGGAAGGACGGATACAGTTTATTTTTTATTTTAATTAGCTTAATAAGGTGCCTTGAGATCCACGGTTTACGTGATTTCTTATACTTTCGATGCGTTTGAACAGGGAAAGACTGAATATATATTATTTTTAATGTAGCTGAAAAATTTTTGTAGGCCTCATTTGCATCACTGACGGCCATAATTCTGCTTCAATTTGTTCCGGCTATTTCTTTTCTGAAACTTTCTAGCGTACTTGGCGTTATCAGACGATGTGTAAAATTTTCGTTTTCACTAGGCAGGGGCACAATATGCTGTTTCACAGATAAAAATGTGGGCAAATGATCGCTGATATTCGAGCTTATTCTACCGGACACTGTATCCTCGGCAGACACATTTGCAATAAATGTGTCGAGTAATGATGATGTCAACGCGGTAATACGCGTGGGTGAGGTGACAGTACTTAAGAAACCATTAGACTCAAGTATAGATATGAAGGTTTAGGAAGGCTTTGAGTCTTTCAAAAGATCTATGATGAAATCTCCACCAATTGTGAGGTTGTGTCCAGCATCATTTGCAAATGAAAGAAAGCTATCAGTGAAGTCAAAAAATGCTGAAAGATTTCCACAGGGAGGACGATAAACAACTGCGAATAAGTTGTTGCGTTCTTTGAGGCACAGCACTTCGTAATTTTATGTTATCATACTGTAATCGGCAACTACTGTACAGCCTGGTATAAGTGTTTGAATTGAGATACCGGCACCTCTGCTTAGCTGACGGTTTAGGCAGAAATGATCGTAGCCGGGAAATATAAGGTACTCTGCGTCATTATTCTACCTAGTTTCAGTCAGCCTAATGATATTTAAATCAAAGCTGCATGATTCCATTAGTAAAGAAATGTCATCTCTTTTCGATTGAACTGAACGCGCGTTTAAATGCAGCAAGCTTAAACATTTAGTTTTTTGTGGACAGATTGTATTAATAATATCTTGAGGCAAATTCAGTTTCCAGACATGTCACACGCAGACCGGTACTCTGAATAAGACTAAGAAATACTCGGTCTACGGCGAATCATCGGCGCAGAACTTGCTGATGTCGCTTTCTCTGATGATAGGAATGATAGGCGAAGTTTCCGTCCGGCGCGCAAAAATGCTACCATTCCTCACCAACACAAACTTCCAGTCGTTCTCGCGTTCCTGTGCGGTAGCCCTTCCCAGAAGTCGCTTCGTTTGAGGGCAGAGGTGCTCGTTAACGAAAATAGGCGATTCATTTGTCATGTCAAGCACAGAACCGGTTATCCGTTTCTTGCGAGCCTTTTCGAAGAATTTGTCCGGTTTTTCGGGGCGCTGGAATAGCACTAATATGTTAGTTGAGTTGGTTTCTTTGGTTGACACCCTGTGACAAACTTCCACGTCGTTGGACGATATGCTTTCGCTGATAGCGTCTCTGATTTCCTGAAGCATCTCGACCACGTTCTCGTTTGGTGTTTGCGTGATACCTTTTATATCAACATTTCAATTTAGTGAATATTGTTCCGATTTCACAAGGCTGCTCTGACACTCAAGTCTTTTTCAAGGGTAATAATTTTGTTTCGAAGTGTTTCATTCTCTTTTTTCAGATCATTGTTTTCACTAAGAGTAGTTTTAAGACGAGAGTTGGCTTCATCGAGACTACTGCTTATGAAATTCATGCCCGTTTTGATTTCATCTACTTCCGTACGCAAGTTTGTTTCTTCTGGCCGTATGCTCCGTTCTAGTGATTCTTTAAATGCCTTCCACTCAGACTTCATTTCCTCCTTGAAATCATTCTACAACTTCAACATTTCTTTAGCCATAACACCATGCTTAATATTCGCTCAAACTGCGTGCCAGCGCCTTCCAGCGGCGATAAGCGTGCAACACGGCGAGAGTTCGCGAAGGAGCACGAAGAGAGAGCGTCGTCTGCAACGCTGTTCCGATCACAAGAACACACGCCCTGCCACAATATCTGCTCGCAAAGAACAGGCTGGCAGTAGTGCACATGTGCATGATTAAGATGCGACGCGGAGACGTCGGAAAGCTGCTATGCTTTTTTATACCGTCTCGACACCGAATGACTGATTAAAGAGCTGGTTGGTGCCCTTTTATCGCATTCTCTTTTCTCAGAGGGTTGTTCAAATCAGAAGGATCGCATTCCAGGCAGTGGCTTACACGTGCTGCTGTATTTCCTTCCTTTTATTTTTTGTTAACTCTTGATCGTCAACGCGGCCTCCCGTAATAAGGGAATAAAGAGGGAAAGCACGTCTCAGTGACACATCTTAGTCAGTCTCATGTGCACTACTTCCCGCAAGTTTTTTTGTGAACAGATACTGTGGCAGAGCGTGTGTCCTCGTGATCAGACCAGCGTAGCAGACCACACTCTCCCTTAGTGCGCGTTCGTGAACTCTAGCCGTGTTGCACTCTTATCACCTTTATAAGACGCTGACCAGCAGTTTGGTCGGCGCTCCCGCTATATTATTAAAAATGAGGGCGGCTGTAGGTGTTCAAGTAGCTTTTCTTTGCGCCAACCGTTTTTGTCTGGAACTCTTCACTCAGGGAGATTTCGTAGTCCTCGAGTGTAATTCATGTCCTTGAAGAGCACGTCTCTGAGTAATTCCCTACTGTGTTTTTTCTCACACGTTTGCGACTTCTCAAGACATTTTGAATGTGTATTTTTGGATACCCTTGTTTCTTATTGGCACTTCAGTAAGGCGAAATCATTTTTGGCCGTAAGTGAATAACATTTTAAAATCCATATGATTGTTTCAACGCCAAAGTTAATTGAAATGTTCAATTCAATACCTAACGTCAACTATTTTTAACACTATTCGAAGCAGTGAGATTTATACCATTTCACTTGTTATCTGGAAGCGCGTTACACAGGTTTAAGCGGTTGCCTTAATTCAGAGCAGGAGAAAGGTCACTAGCCGTTTTGGAGAAGTTTTCGATAAAGCGTTATTTCTTTTATGGTAGAATCCCCAGGCAAACCTAAATACTTCATTTTAGTTACGAGATTCCTGCTTTCTTGGAGCCTGCGGCTGTCCGTTGCCTGGAGGGGGATTACTTCAGCTGCAGCCCACAAGTGAAGCAGCTCGCTGGTTGAGTGTTCTGGCCACTAAAAAGAAAATATTATAAGTATAATGGTTGCCAACATGTTAAGGCATGTATTTTTTGTTTATTACAAATTCCTGAAGGGCCCTTGGATGAAGGCTTTATATGAGGGCTGGGCTAGCAACCTGATGTTAATGAAACATTGTTTCGGTGCTTACTTGAAATGGTCCGAGTTTGCATGAAGGATGGTACTAGTGGAAAGATTGTTCCAGTAACAAGCTGTTTGAATGAAGAAGGAATGAAAATGGGTATAGTGCGAGCAGGAGGTTACTACATACTTGAGCTCTCGATTGAATGAATTGTGCGGTTAATCTTTGTAGTGAACCTCTATTGAAATGTAATTGTTTTGTCTTCAAAATTTACTTCTCAAGCGTTTAATACCGCGCCATTTCATGACGCAATGAACGACTGAGAAAAGAAGCGGTTGTTCGAAGCCCTCAAGACTGCTTGGAAGCACCAAACTTTTCAAGCGATTCAATTAAAAATTCGTATATCTACCGCCCGCTAGTCAGCAAGGTGCGGTAGTCATAACCCAGCCGACTGCTTCTGAAGCACCTCCTCAATTTGACGCTATATAGCTACACTTAAACTGATCATAAAGTACCCTTCTCGGATCTTCGCTTTTGTGGTGCTATCTAAAGATCTGTGCGTGAAACACCTGTCATTTTCCGCGCTCATTGAGTGGGGCAATTGAGGCGGTAGTAGAAACCATTTCGTCCACACCACTATGAGCAATAACAAAAGAGTCTATTCTGAAGCGCCTTAGAGGAGGTCTTTGTCCCCTTCTGGCAAACCTTGAGTGTCACTGGAATCATGACTACCCACAAAGTTTGATGATTGCGTGCCGGAGCCCTCCCTCTGAGAAATCTGCCAATGATCAGAAGGTTCGCTCTTTGCGTTGCTGAGAAAGAGCGCTATGGTGCGTTGTCGAACAAGCTCGCTTCAGGATGCCATTACCATTACGCTTTTTGTGCTCAGTGCTTTCACTGTGCAGGTAAGCAGATAATTTTCTACTTCTTGGACCTGTTAGACAAGAGCGCGCTTCTTTACTTCAAACTACGTCACTGCCGGGTACCTTCACTTTCAAAACAATTACACGCATGCACATCAACCAATCAATGAACTGAGCGTTCACGTGGTCAGCAAGTTTTGAATTGTGCAAACAAGGAACCGCTTGTTCGGAAACATGTTGTATGTAGAAGCGCTCGTGCGATATTGTCAGAGCTTCACAACAGAAGACGGTGTTAAAACAGTGCTTTCATGACTTAAAGATGTGCTGCTACAGAAGGGCTCCTCTTGAGAACAACAACAGCGACTCTAGATCCGCACTACAAAGCGTGGAGCCGCACTTTTATGTCCTTCAACTGAGAAAATGTTCAAACTGCACACACAAGTTATCCCATTAAAAATGCTTGCTCTTTTTTTGAAGCAGCTGCAGCGCATCCAATGGCACATTTGGCAAGTCTGGATCACCTTGTTTGCCGAACACAGTTTTCTCTTATTGCACAAAAATTGTTACGGAAAGTTTGCCTTTATCCTGAGTGTATTGAATGTGCATAAGGTCTAGAAGTAACTGTAATATTTAAGGCATGACTGACGCCACACTCAGCGCTGTACTTCGCATAACGCCGTAATGCCGTAGCCTGAAGCATGAAATAAATGCACATATCAGACGAACCTGAGGGAAGATTATAAATGGCGAGTGGCTTGGTGTAGCGCTCAAATGCGAGAAGGCCGCGAAAAAATTCTAAAGAAAAGAACCGAAGAAGAAGGAAAAAGTGAGTCTTAAGGTTGAATAAAAATAGAGCACTAAAGTTTCATTGCCTGCACGCCAATCTTCTCCCTTACTGTCAACGAGCCAGCAGAAAACTCACAAGCTTTCCTCCTTGCGATTTTGTGCAAATACGCCGAAGGACTATGGTTTGGAAATCATTTCAGAGCTCGTTAAATAAAAATAAACCATCATTTTGCAACTTTGATTTATCTTAGCGGAAAGCCCCATCTAAACACCCATTTCAGCTGCAATATCCAATATTATAAAAGCCGTTTGCGCTTTTCACAGAGGGCTCTTTAAAAA
This sequence comes from Amblyomma americanum, assembly GCF_052857255.1. NCBI lineage: Eukaryota > Metazoa > Arthropoda > Arachnida > Ixodida > Ixodidae > Amblyomma > Amblyomma americanum. The sequence continues at coordinate 74,164,058 of NC_135505.1, read as the reverse complement.
AAGTAATAAAAATAATAATAATAATAATTAGTTTTAGGGAAAGGAAATGGCGCTGTATCTGTCTCACATATCGTTGGACACCTGAACCACGCCGTAAGAGAAGGGATAAAGGAGAGAGTGAAAGAAAAGAGGAAAAAAGAGGAGCCGTAGTGGAGGCCTCCGGAATAATTTCGACCACCTGGCGATCTTTAACGTGCACTGACATCGCATAGCGCACGGGCGCCTTAGCGTTTCGCCTCCATTTCATTAAAATTGCGAGAACAAAGTGAAATAAGCGAGTTATTCTTTACGCCTGCTTCTAAAGACCCCCGTAGACTGTTGTTGCTTCAGAAGCTGACAATGACATGAAAGGAATTGCATGCATGCGCAGTTTTGAGCACTAATTTTACCCCTGTTGATGTTGTGTAGCGCAGAATTAATTCCGTTTTTCATACTTTTTAGCCTTCTATACCTCGCGCTAAATGCTCCTTTCGAAGAGGCTCTAATAGACAAATTATGTTCGCTCTTTTTTCACATGTATCGACCCAGGCAAGGCGCTACCGAGTGAATGTGCGAAGTGAGTTTTCAGTATTCGCTAATGTAAACTTTGTTATTCTTTTCTTGTTTTCTATTCTTGTGAACAGTAAACTACAAAGATTATCAGCGCCCTCTAGAAGGACGGATTTCTAATGAACTCGGGAAGGTAGCTTGAACTGCATCCTATGGTTGTGTGAACATTATAATTCTTGGAAGGAAACATGAGGAGGATATGAGCAAGGAGAACAGCTTGTCTCCGCGAGAAATATACGATAGGACCGTTGTAAATGTGATACACGAAAACACACAAGAAGAAATTGTACATAAGATTGTGTACAGGTTATTTTTGATGTTTTAAAGTCAAATAGTGTACAAATAGATCTTCCTAAAATCCTGGAGCCATGAATGGTACAAAGAAGTATTTTCGCACCATATAATGATATTTTTTTACATTTAGGTTATGTAGCTCAGCTCAAAAGTTATTTCGCTTTCCTCAAGTTTTGTTGAAATTTATTCCTCTTGTCCAAACGCATAAGTCTTATGGAATGTTTGCTGTTGGGTGATGTGTGTAAGGTTATCGACTTCAGGAAATCAATTACCTTCCATCTCATTGAGCTAGCTGAAGAAGAACTTCTACTCATTGTATGTTTGTTCTACTGTTCGATTCTGGATGTTTTTTGCATGTAATATTTATCTTCTATGTTCTAGGTTGTGGGCTCTCACAACCCATCGGTAAAATTATCAACGGAAATGAGATTGCAAAGGTCCAGGTGCCTTGGTTGGTAAGAGTTATGTTGCAAAACAAAGACGTTGCATCGCTTTCCTGCAGCTTGCTTAGTGAACCAGAGTGTCACCCTGGCATATTGACTTTAGTGACGAATGCTTGCATGTTGCCTCTGCATTTGGCCAGCCAAATATTGGTCTGACAGTGGGCAAAAACATAGGATGCAGGTCGCAACCATGACTTCCATGGCGCGATCAACCAATGATGGCGACATTAATTGTTAACCAGGAGAGAGTTGTTTCAATATTTCGGTCTGTGCAGTTAAAAATAAATGCGCAATGCATGCAGGAGTAAACAAGAATGCATATTTCTTGTTCCAAGACGGGCAACGAGTGGAGACAAAACAGAGGCATAAAATATTAGGTTCGGTAAAAATTAGAAACTGGATTTTAGGTTTGATATGAGACTTATTCATTAAATATTGTGATTAAAGTTTCATTGCATGCTTGATTATTGTGCTATGTGGTGAGTTTCAGAAAGCTACTCAAAAATAAGCACAGGCTCACCGTTGCTGAGGATTGTTGCTAATGGCTGAATTAATATGACTTGAAAGTTAATCTCACACACGCCGTTCACTATACTCACGGAAGGAGCGAAGAAATAGACTTCCCTTTTCTTTAGGTGAAAGCACAATTGAGAGATATGTGCGAGAATTTTGGAACGAAGCTCAGTAAAAATTTATAGATTTATTGGCTCCTTGGTAAAGAACGTTTCCCCATTTACTTTTGATTGGAAGCCTGCAAAACACCACACATTAGATCGTCTTTGTATACTAACCCTCTATTTTTTCTCAAACTACACTCTTATAAAAAACAATATTAATTTGCACTTTTGATTTGCTGCAGCCGGAATGTGCGTTAACGCGCAGACAGAATGCGCTTTAACGATATTTGTAAATGGTCTAGTTTTTCAATTTCAAGTAAAGTTTCAAAATATTACGAACGGTTTTCGCAGTTTTCTGTTGGTTTTTTATGTAGTCGACGTTTGAATTTGCAGAGTCATTTCAACAGAAAATTCAATGCTGAATTATCCCAACCCTCGAGACTGAAATTACAGCACAAACTCAGGCCTGTTGGGTTAAAACAGTATGAACTCCCACTTGTACTAACAATGTGCACGGCACACTTTCTACCAGTATATTTATTGATTGGCTGGTATACTTTTATTCGAAAGCATAACCTTGAATATTTCAGCCAGAGGGAGTGATATGACTAATTACAGCCGCCTAAAATTAGCAGCGAAATGGTACACTTAAAGTTTTCAACTTCTGCACGAAGAAATGCAAAACGGTTAACCGTTTCATACAATCAAAATGACATGCCAATCATTAGTTAACAGTAAGAGTGGTCTAAATTGAAAATTGGAGAAAATTATTTTGCGCTGAGCAGAACATATGTATAGGCGCTGTGAGCCTCTTTACATGCAACACAGCCATTCACTCGGAGTTTACCGGCAGTAGTTCGCGTGCAATGGGCCATACAGTATTCGCAGCGTTAAAGTTCACTCTCATGAGAAACAAGTTGAACACTGAGAAGAGCCTTCAATTTTCATAAATGAACCCTCAAGCAGCATGTTATTTTTCAGTCTGAGAGCACATTTATTCTCCACAAACAGGTGAAAATCCTCATGTTTCCTGTCGGGAGAAATGCAAGGTTCTGCGGCGGAAGCATTATAACACGCAACGTTGTTCTCACTGCTGCCCACTGTGTCTACAAAAGGTAATAAATCTACACTACTGCCTTATTGATAGCAACCCTACTTTTGAATACATTCAGGAACGGGATTCATTAAAGAAAGAACTCAAGTAGTGGCAACTTTCAGCGTTTTTTTGGAGTAAAAATATCAAAGTCTGTTCATGTGAATCCACACTGCAGATGGTTATCTAGGGAATGTATCATAGAGGAAAAATGCAGTTCTTCAAAGACAAGCAATAGATTTCAATGGTTTCGCATAGTAATGTCACCAGAAGACAGCTGGGAGTTTGCAACGCCGTTTGTCAATTTCGCAAGGCATAATTGATTAGAATGCTATTGCTAATCCATTTATGGGGCTCTACAAAGCGTGTTTTCTTCATAGTACCATTTTCCACATTTAAGGCGTAAATCACAATTTTACATCAGAAAGCTAGTCCAAAGACCACAGCAGCGATGGCCATTGTCGACCGTGAACAGGCATCGAACTGCAAGCAGCAAGAGCACTCCGCATGCGCCCATGGTAGTCTCTTCTGTGTAGCATAAAACGGGTGTGGCACTGGGCTGGGCAGTTAGAGGTTCGTTTGCTGACAGTGCCTTGCGGCTGAAAGTGATGTGCACCAAACAGATGTGACAAGTTTGAAAAACCACACCTATCTGTGGTATTCTTTGCATGTTAAAGAGGTTATGCGCGGTGAGAAGCCCTGGCGCCATAAAATGCAGAGGACGGCTGGGTCAGCCGCAGTCAGCAGCCGAGATTCGACAGTCATAAGTGTCACCCGAAGCTTTGGCAATGGCAAACTCTCGTCGTACATGAGGCGGAATGCTTGACGTTGAAATCTGTCATCGACCCTGGACAGACAGAGATTACGTTCAGAAGAATGGGAAGTGCAGAGGAAAGCATTCGGGGTAGCAAGCTACTTGCCCATGCTCGTACTGTCGTCTGAAGCGCCGCCTGCTTTTCGTGCGCGCAAGAATGAGCATTGTGGTTGCAAAATTATAACTGCATGGAAATGTCGCCGCAATGACGTTATTTCGTGAATTTTTCGTGTATTTGTGATTCACTTAATGCTTGTGTTTAGCTTTGCTTAACTGATTTCGTTCTGCCACTAACCCTGGGTAAGTCAGTGATGAAACGTGTCATCAAGAAAAGTAGAAGCACTCTCCAGGCAAAAAGTTATTTGAATAAAAGATTATTATATTCTTTAGCCTAACAGCACCCCTTCCAGGACACAGACCACTCCCACGTCCCTCTAATTATCCATGTCCTGTGGAAGCTGCGACTACCCCATGACCGCAAACTTCCTAATCTCATCTGCCCCCACGACGCTCTGTCGCCCCTTGTTACACATTGCCTTCTGTTGTAGCGCTGTCTGTTACCATCAAGGACAAGCGGTTATCTTGCCTTCGCACTATATGCCCTGTCCACGCGCGTGTCTTATTATTGATTTACATCGCGTTTTTTACACGACCTATTCTCTCTTCTTCCTGGCTCCAGAAGTTACACATGTCATTTTCTTTCCTTTTGCTGAACCCGTTGACCTCAAGTTAAATTTTCCCCTTGTCGTTAGCCTCTACGTTTCTGCGCAAATGGTCGGTACCGATAGATACAGCTGTTAAATGCTTTGCTTATACCGGTAAACTGAAATTCATGATGGGAGAGCAGTGACCAACTGCACTCCCTGCCATTCTGGTTCTCCTATTTCTTTTTTACTGTCGTGGTCGGTATCTGCGGTAAATGCCTGCCAAAAATCCATGTATTCTCATAAAAACTCCGTTGATTCGAAGCAGTTTGGAATTTCGGATGTAGAGACCAGTGCTCCAGTATTCTCATTCACAGAAAAAAAGAGCTTTGCGTTCTTTAGGAGGAATCATTTCCATCTCACTCAGTCGTTAGCCATGTTGAGGGGCATTTCTAGTTTTTTTCAGAACACCTTTTACGATCACCTTTTTGTTTTGCGTTTTTAGGCTCTCGATCATGCAATGCAATTAGAACCTATAATTATATAGCAATGCAATGTCTTGAGCCAGTCTCGTATTTTAAGGTTTTTCTCAATTTCATATAAAATACAATTCAGCCCCCCCCCCCCCCCCCCCCCCCATGATACTGCAGAGGCTGCGTTTTTATGGAGGAAAAACGCTAAGGCGTCCGTGTGCTGTGCGATGCAAGTGCACGTTAAAGATCTCCAGGTGATCCAAATCATTCCTGAGCCCTCCACTACGGCACCTCTTCTTCCTTCCTTCTTTTGCTCCCTCCTTTATCCCTTCCCTTACGGTGTGGTTCAGGTCTCCAACGATATATGAGACAGATACTGCGCCATTTTCTTTTCCCTAAATACCAAAAACCAATTAAAAAAACCAAACCTTCATGATACGCCTCCTCATTGGGTTCTCTATATTTTTTCTATAGAGAAATACGGTGTCTGCGCAGACGCTATATGTGTTTTTATTACTCTCATATATGCCGCTTCTTCAACTCTGTTCCCTAATCCCTGCGTGTATGCTTCCGTTGTCCTGCGTGTATGCCTCCCTTTTAATAACCTATGAAAACATTGTATAGGGGATCCCTAAATTGCAAAAGAAAATTCTACCTTATGAACGATACATCAAAATGGCCTATCTTGAAGTAGCGTTTGAAAAATTCGCATGGTACTATGGTTTATTGATCTATACGGTTGTTTTTGATATCCACGCGTTACCTTAGCAGATTATTTGAGGGAAAGAAAGAGTAATTTTACTGGTATTTTTATCTTGAAGTCATTTACTTCCTCTTTACAACGGACTAAATTACATTTAGCGTTCTTTCATGACTCCAGTGCGCTAGAGGACAAGAGTCACTGCGTATAATGTGAAGCCAGGTTTTCTAGCATAAACTGCCCGCCGTCCTTCAATATGTCGGCAGTTTACTGATCCTCAACACTGGCTTTCTTCCTCTGATTTTCATCTAAATATTTCGACACTTTAGTTACTGGCAGGATGTCCAATTCTTCTGCACTAATGCCTCCATCATTATCGTCGTGATTATTACGGCTGCCTGACAACATTTACTTTATTCCAAACCTCCTTCAACTCTGCATCCTTATTGGTACTGACATTGCCCTTCTTATCTTAACGCACACTTCAAATTTTTGCTTATGCCTTGTTTTCTCTTACATGCTTATAGACTATATCTGCTCATCGTACTCTGGATTGCCTGCATATAACTGTTCCTTATGACGGTTACCAGCAGTTATTAATGTTCACAGCTCTTCAAGATTATTTGCGTTCATTAGCGCTAGAGCAAAATTCCCGCGAGATAGAGCTTACCTCTGTTTTTCCGAACGCCCTACGCCCAGCCTACACTGCGGAATACGCAATTGTATTTTTAGATCATCATTCCGTGCTTAACACTGCATACATCACTTTCAGGTGAGCTAACCTCAGCAACGACAGAGATGAACTAGACATTGTTTTAAGAGCGTCAACTCTTACTGTTCGCATTCGAACATTTCTTGTCTGTCCGAGATTGCAAGATGGCGGCCGCCTATGCGATCAAATTGCTGCAGCATTCTGCAAAATTATACCCCCCTCACGTCACCGCACGAGCAGTTTTCGCACCGGCATGGCGTCCGGGTCAGCCCTTTTGTTGCTGTTCCGCCATATATTTACTATCTGAGCGGGTTTCGAGACTAGTGCCTCATAGGGTCGCCATTGGTGACAAAATTGCGGTCCACAGTCGCGAATTGGTAACGTGCCCCCGACTTTCCGAACAGGAACGCTATCGTCTGCAGCTTTGATTAAGATAACAAAAGGATCAAACAAAAGAAAACGAAGCCATATTTATTATTTAAAAGAAAAGAGACAATAAAAAACAGAAACACAAAGAAAAACATACTGAAAACGCGTACAGCATCGCAGATTAAAGGAAAGACCTCAACAGGTATTGAGAGTCCCAGGTGAAGCGGGGATGTATTGCAAACAAGACGGAGGGTTGATGAACTGCGACGCGTCGCTGGCGTTGCGTCGAAGGAAGCGGCGGAAGAGAGCCAGGTGGCGGTACGAGCGGAGAGGACCACAAGAAGCTGCTGGTAGTCTCTCGTCAACGTCCTGAAGAACTTGGCGGCAGCATGAGAAGCGTTGCTAGGAGCCGCCGACGGCGTCTCGAAACGCCGTAAGCTCAATACAGGCTATCCAAGGGAGCCTCTTGGCACGAACCCTCACTCCACCGGCTACCGCCCCTAAACTTGAAAGTGACGGAGGATGCTTGCGTCGGTGATCCAAGGGAAGACCCCCGGAGCACGGACCCAATGTCTGACGGCTACCACCTCCACGCTTGAATGACACAATCTCCGCTGCGCTGTCTCCCTTCACACCTCGGTTTCCTGACACGTCAGCTCTCAGCTCCTCGTGTTCGCCACGCATTTCGTTGTCACCGCCTTGCACACACCATTCGCACGTGCACATGCACAACGCTGGGCTGGCACGCGCAGCGCTCCGCTTTCGACGCACTACCGCCGACGCACCGCATTAAATAATCACCCGACGATTTGGTGTGCACCTCACACCCATCCGTTTGGCGAAGATGGTTTGGAGTGGTGACAAATGAATCAGCCCATCGGCGAACAAACTTGTTAGTCGAGTGAAAGCCTGGTATATGTGTAAAAGATTCCTACCGACAACCTTTGGTCCTCAAAATCTTCGGAGGGGTGTGGCGGGCGAACCAATGGTTGCAGAGAGATGCCGGTAGGACCAAACGATTCGCCCTTTCATTGAGTACAAGTTGGTTTTCCAGTTTGTTGAAAAAATAGGAGAAAACAACTTAGCTAACGCTGATTTATCTCGCACTTGCGAATCATTTTTATATCTTTTCAACGCATTTAAGGCGACAAATCAGATAATAGGTTTCATTTTGTTAACTAAACAGCTAAGGTGAAACACATACTCCGAGTGTGCATACTTCCTTGAAATAGGGGCGAGATTTTCTGTCAATTTTTATAGCATGTCTTAGAAAACTACAGCAAAACAACGCGCAGAAGTCATAAGAATGGGAACAGCTTTGAAACTACAGTGAAACAATGCAAAGAAGTCACAAGAATGAGAACAGCTTTGAAACATTTCGGGGAATGCAAGCGTCTAGATTGCATCTAAATGGAAACTACGGCGACAAGGTAGTTGCATATAACAATTTACTAAAGTTTATGTACGTATTCATTAGGTGAAAGCATGAGAACTGTAATTCGTACAAAGAAAAGAGACCAAATATTTACGTTTTGCGTTTTTTTCTTTATCTAAGTCCCCTGGATAAGCAACACGTCTATTTCAGATAGGTTACCTTCACTGTGCTCATTTCAAATGCCTTCTTTTCATTTGCAGTGAATCCCCAATCGAGTGCTCCTATTATTTTGAATCAAGAAATGCAGAATGTTTGTGCACTCAAACTTTGTTCGGAGCAATGTTGCGCAAGTCATGATTCATACTTTGTAATCTCTCGGACGAAATTACATGATTCCTTCTTATTATTCAAATACAGTGCGCGTTAAGATTATCTTCGCCGATGGTTAGAACTGTGAAATATTGCAGGCTGTTTCTTTATAAATGTAGCAGCTGGTTCTCTCTTCCGGCGAAGCACGAAGCCGGTATTAAAAAACAATTATGGAAACCTGCATAAGCCACTCAGTTTTTATATCACCCCTTTCTTTTTAACAATGCCTTCACTTACGGCAAGAGAACGATACACCACAATACTTTGTGCAACAGACATCGGTGTGACTCTGATAACCTAAGGAATATTTCTGCATATTTCGTCCTATGCTTTGCAGGCGGCGGAATTGTAAGTGGGATTACAATATACTATCAAGCGTCAAACTTCGCGATACATTTTTCTTCCAAAAAAACTTATAGAAGTAGACTGATATATTTTGAACATTGAGAAAAAAAAGTAATGTCTGAATCATCTTTCCTTGCAATTTGCATGTTCCACACTGTAAAAGAGGCCAGGCTGCGAAAGAAATTCGAGTTTTCTTTAACACCACCGTCGGCAACAAGGGTCCCTGCATCCGGGTGGAAAGAGGTGTCATTCATGAGAAGTACCTAAGCGCATACAAAGGATATGACATCGCTCTTTTAAAGGTGCGTATATTAGCCCTCAGGAGTGTGAAGATTTTCTGGAAGCGCATTTGTTGTTAAAAGTCTGTGCGTATTCAAGTCGGAAATAAGCCACATATACGGAACTTCTATATGACTGCTTCCTCTCGGGGACAAAGTACGCGTGTACGAAGACTTGTGTGCTGAGTTCAGCGTGTCAGGTTTAGCGTGTATGCGAAAGAGCTTACATCACTTGCGCTATTCCGCAATGAATTGATACGGTGGGGCCAACAACACCGCCTACCGTAAAGATGCCCATCTTCTAACAAAGGCTCCATAGATTTTGCCAAGAAAATACGGCTCATTAGCATGGTAATCATAAATATTTGCATTTTCTTGCTTTTTTGCATAGAACGTGACTCTGAATTCGACTGGATATAAATTTTAGCGCTTCTTTGAATGACACCGGGAGGGCGTCATTCCCCGAAATGGCTCGTCCTGTTGTGTTTGTGCAACGCCTACTTTATGATCAACTTGTTAAGAACGTGCTATGTTGGTAAGATTAGCATGTTCAGCAGTATAAGGCCCAAACAGATACTTGTTATTAGATTTACTGAAATAAAACTCAGGGGCACACTTGCAACGCTCTAGCAGAAAGTAGCACCTTTCTAAGGCTTCTCAATACCACACAAAATTGTGGCTTCGATACAGATGAAAGTGTTTAAGATTGCATGCGTGAAATAAGTGTGAAGCTGAGGGCTGAGCAAAATTATTTTTATTTCTTTTTATCTTGCCCACTCTACTTTAGGTATATATTCACCTGACGCTCGTCTCTTTGAGAGTTCTGCTTGAGATCGCAGTGGCGCTATCTTAGTACGCGTCGTGAAGATTGCGTCATTATTAATAATATATAAGAAATGGCATGTAATTTAATGTCCCAAACCTGTTTATATTTAAAATTTATATACAAAGTATGTTGAGTGCCACATATAATCTATTCTTTACGGATATCACTCAATAATATGCAGAGTGAGCCGTGAAGCTCCAATCGGCTCTTTTGACTGTGGTGAAAATCGGCAGTATTTTTTTTCTGGCGCAGACGCTGTTCTTGTTATCATTTGGTTGCGAAAGTTGGCCGCGCACGACAAGGTAGACTTTAGTAAGAAATATATGTTAAATATGTTGTCATCTTAGCGTGCCATGGTATGATGACAACGTTTAAAGCGAAGTAAGAGAAAAGACGCATACCGGTATAAAAAAAAAGAATGTGGGCGCATTATAAAGAGCACTATTGCTGTCTGTGAAAGAAAGCCAATTCTAACAGATGCTGTGTCCTCTAACTCATTGCTAGGGGCCGGACTTCAGAAAAGTCGTCTTGCTTTTAGTCTATACGAGCTTTAAAATGTCTCGCTGTCGCGCGTCCTTAAGTACACTCTGCCCTGATGCGTTGTTGCGTTAAAAAAACGTTACTCTTAGCGATCTTCGCTTTTGTACGAGACGAGGAGTTTGCTATTTTCAGCGCAGTCATTCATGTGAGTCGAAACACATTTATTTGGAGACCTACAATACTACGCGATTGTGTCCAGCTCATGGGTCAAACATCGGATGCGTTTCATATTTGGAAGCTTTGTCATGAACTGCTACAGAACAGTCTTTCTGAAAGTTGAAGCACTAGCGTATCTGGCAAGTCACAGTCTATGAGCGCTCATTTTTCATGCGCGCGTTTCATCACGTTATGCTATCTTGTGCTGCGAATGCCGGCTCCACGCAGGCGTGTTCGTGTAAGGTAGGCAGGCTGTAGGCTTTTGAAATAAATTATTTTGTTTTGATTGCAGCCCCCCCCCCCCCCCCCCCACTTCCAAACGTACGTGTCTCCTTCACTATTATATTCCCGCTCGATTGTTTGGTTATGTCAAAAAGAACCTTACAGCTGAATAAGGCGCCTAGTTCTGCAGGAAAGAATATCAAAAAGAAAATGATTAAAAGTGGCCATAAAATGCCAAACAGGTATTTCTTAGAAGCGTTGAAACCTGCTACAGCATGCATTAAAAGATTCGGGAACCGGTAGTGAATCAAAAGCAAATGTATGTATGCAATGTTGTGAAAATTACCTGACCTTTTCAGCACCATTACGAAAATATCTGAGCAAGCCTGAACCGCGCAATATTAAGTAGGAAACATGGTGAGAGGTATCGCGAAAAGCAGGACCAAAAAATGAAACAAGACATGACAAGAGCGTTTCTTCACAATTGAAATTTTATGAAAAGCGCAGGGCAAAAGCAAAAAGCGCCAGGCGAAAAATTCAAAAGATGGCAATTCTGAGTAAGAAGAGATATGGTACAAAAAGCAGGAACCCCATTGTCACATTCAAGAACTACCTAAAGAAGTTTAAAAGAAATCAGTTCCACGTAAATTTTTTGTGAAGCGATGTTTATTGCCTCAGGGCATAAAACCTATGAAGTGAAAGATGAGTAATATGCCTAAATAAATAAAAAAAGGTGGGCTGATTTGATGAAATCAGTTCAGTCTAGGTATGCTAGTTGGTTTGCAGTTAAATAAATTGATGGTGTGTTAAAACTTGGACTTCGCTTTCTTCATACGTAAATAGTCTCGATGATTTCCCGTGAAAGTCGCTCCTTATGGGTTGCTACAATTTCAGCTGGTTCAAATTCCACTCGCCCAACTGTCCACCGTAATAATTAAAGCAGGAGTTGAGCTCACAGGCTGCCGTTTTCTTCCAGCTCGAACAAACCCTACCAAAGTTCAACAGGTTTGTCAGGCCAATCTGCTTACCAAGAAAATACGAAAGAACGGATGAAGGTCCAATGCTTTTGGCTGGATATGGCACTACGAACTTCAGTAAGTGTACCGCAATGATTACTATGGACTGTAATTATGACGCACATTGATATAATAGCTTCCGCAAACACTCCATAAGTTAAGCCGGCTTCGGTAAACGAGAAGCGCATACGGACAACTAAGAGTCTGAGTACCTGGTTAGTTACTCCTAAAAAGCCGCAATTTATTTTTGTGCTCTGATTAATGGCTGGAGTTCGAGTGCAATAAACAAGCTGTGGAAACATCACCTTTAATACACTGTTGTTTATTTATTTATTTACAGATATGTTACAGGCCTCCCCGGAGGCATTGTGTAAGGGGGGTCAGTACACAAGTTTGTGCAAAATTGGTTAGAAATAAAAAACAGTAAAAATACAGCAAAACAGAAAAAAGTTAGTTAATGCAAGATATCGCAGTTCACAAAAGGTGATAAAATTAAAAAGCAACTATGCGTCAAGTAACAAAGATAGAGGAAATGCACAAAGAGTTATACAAAGGCAAAAGAAAGACTATCAGGCACACATGAGGAAAGCTGCGCTTCACCAGAACAAAAGAGGCAATAGTCTCAAGCAGCTGAAAACTAAGTTATATGAATTGTGAGTAAATAAATGACGTGCTAAGCGTTATCAATGAAGTGCTTGAGTAGTTGTTCACGAAAGGTGTCATGATTAACCTGCACGACGATGCAATCCGGAAGAATGTTCCAGAGATGGATGGCACGCGGGAGTGACGAGGAGTTGAAAGCATGTGTGTTGCCATAAATTCGGGCATAGCTGTAGCTATTATGTAATCAAAGTGATAAGTAGGAGCGACGTTGTAGATGTGTGGGCGGTGAATTGGTGGCATAGACGTATTTGTAAAAGATAGATAAAAGAGCAATGTTGCGACAAATTTGCAACAGATGGAGCGAATATATTTTTTTTGTTTTATGGGGGTTTAACGTCCCAAAGTGACTCAGGCTATGAGAGACGCCGGATGCAGCGAAATTTCGATCTTTAGTTGGGTTACACTGGACTGATAACTGTAATTTTGCGAAATGAAACGAGCCCTATTCTGGACAGCTTCCAACTTCTCTAATAGATATTTCTGATGACGTGACCAGATGGATGAAGCTTACTCTAGCTGTGGTCTATCATAAGTAATGTAGGCTTCTTGACGCACGTGAGGGGTAGTGCATTGCAGGTTCCGGCGAAGGAAACCTGGTGACCGGGAAGCATTAGCTAAGATGGTGGTTATGTGTTCTGCGGAAGAAAGGTTTGGTGAAAGATGGACGCCTTGATACCTATACTGCGTAGTACGAGATAATGCTGCAGCAATAGGAAAAGCAGTGAATTATTCATTTATTGAACTACGCAGAAAAAAAAAAGATAACTCAAATTCGAACATCTGGTTTTAAACCTGTGTGGACCAGCCACCTCCTAATATTATTATTATTCGTTGAGTGTATCGGATTAATTGACAGAGTATGCGCTTCTCGGCATACGCCCAAATGAAGGCCGAAGCAGAGTACAATGCCAGTTTTCCGAAAAATTCTCCTAATTTAGGTTACCTTCTTTCGGTGCTCTTTCATGGAATCCGAGAAGCCAATGCGAACTGAACAATTAAATGGGGATTACGGTGCAAATAAAGTAGCGTAGTTACTCAACACTTTTTTGATAGGTTGAGTGGTCTACCCCCAAAAATTCGGAAACAGAAGAGAAAATGTTTAAATCTGGCATCAATCGCCTGACGGAAGTTCCGAGTCACCAGCGTGAAGTTGAGCTCAGCAGTGTTTCCCACCCAAAGTGAGTCGACAATGTAAAATTCGACTTTTCTGTTATATGAAATTCCCAAACACGTCGAACCGTAAATATATCCACATAGTTTCCATATCTTTCATAAACTTCGATACGGTGAAAGAAGCCGGCTTGTGAGCGAGAGCCAGTTTAATCTTTAAAGTCTCTCGAGGTACACAGTGAGAAAACACGAGAATAAGGAAAGATTGCTCGACGTCTTCGTAGAAAGAATGTTTTTGACTGCCGGCTCTCAATGTGCCTTCATATGCGGTCCGCGATTTTTTTTTATTGCTGGACATCAAAGAATTAGTGTACCAATATGCCCATGTATCGGTATGAACGTCCTAGAAGCAGAGCTGTTGCAGAACCACTCCATGTTTGAGAGCAATTTGGGCATTTCAAATGGCGAACAGCTAGCTGTTAATCAATTGTGTCGGTCAAGATTTGCTTCCCTAAACACAGGCAATAATAGAAATTTCTAATAATTGTTAAATTTCTGTCAGAAAAGCAAAACAAATCAGAGAGCTCAGAGAGAGAATAGTGCCACAAAAAGGAGCTGTTGAACAAGCCCACGCAGCATCTCTCGACTCTAAACGTACTTTAAGCTCTATAAGGAAAGTAGTAGTCATGCATAACTGACCAATGAGCAAGCTCTACAGCGCTGCACTTTCACAACACAATCACGGCTCCCTTTCAAAACTTGCAGAGACAGACAGATTCTATAATTAAATCACAATTTATGTTGTGTAATTGCGCATATGATCATGTGCTAATGCTATGAGCAACTATATTGAGGCAAATGGGAGTGGAATTTCGTATAGTGATCTTGCTTATCCTGGAAACATTTATGCCAGCATTTCCCTCAAGAATAATCAGGAAGATTTCAAACAGCTGACCTGAAAAGGTTTCATATTTTTTAGGGGTTTCATATCACAAAGCGACTCATGCAATAGGGTTTGCCGTAGTGAGGGGCTCCGGAAATTTCGACTACCTAGAGTTCATTAAGGTGCACTGATATCGCAGAGGACAGCGGCGTCTAGCAGTTCGCCTCCGTCAAAATGGGACCCCCAAGACTGAGATCGAAGCCACGTTATTTGGGTCCGCACCCGAGAGCCATAACCCCTCAGCAACCGCTCTGGCAAACTGACCTGAATAAAGACTGCTCGACGCCTAACGCCAAATAGAATTATCGTTCCTACATACAGATCCTGCAAAGGGAGAAGAACGCTATGCGTGATGCACAGTAGTTCCTTTTGTAATCTGTGCAAGGAGTTCAGCATAAGAGAGCATTATCTGCATAAAAAATTCAATCGTGCTGAAGTATCTGTTAACGAGTTACTCCGATTTATAGCACAAAGATAGTATCAAAAGTGAAGCAACGGCACGTGGAAAAAGCACATGGCATGTGGGTGAGGATGAAGGGTTGATAATAAACGCAGAGTCAAGCTCAAGGAGCGAGGAATTTGTGATTCTTGTACTTTTCTGAGTTTCTTTTTTTGTTGGCTGCTACTAGCGTTGAGCCATATGAAGCTCACACTAAACCTTGCGCGCAAGGAAGGCCCTAGGATAGCACCGCTGCATCTACGATTGAAGACTTTGATCCCAAAAGTTTGGCACACTCCGGGCATACCTTTGAGCAGAACTGTCCTTGGTGAAAACTTTCATCCTTCGTCTCGTGGGCCTGCAGGGTCTGTATATTAACAGGATATGAAATGGTCTTTTTCCGTGCTTAACGTTGGTCAATCAGTTCTGTAAAGGCTGGAGTATCGGAACAACAATAATTTAGCGAAATATTTTTAGTCATAGTCTCTAAGCAAACGAGTAATCAGTCAGTAAACACATATAGAAAGTACCACTAATGATGTAGGTATGTAAATAAATATTGACCTCAAGCAGTGAAAGGTATGTCCAGAACAAATTTCTTTCGATAGCGCAGTGACAACTATGATTCCTCATTGCATTACATTGCATATTCTAGACCAAAATATGTGCTTACGCCCATATCAATCCTTCAGGGCAGAGAGTTTGCGGTTAAGCTATGAACTTCAACCATCAAAGCTCCCATAAATTTGTAAACTTCTCCAAGGCAAGATCCCTTATCCGAGCCTTCCATCGTTTTAAGGCACTTAAGGTGTTTAAGTTTGAAGTGAGCACTCAGCATGCAGCTCAAAATCATACACTGTGGCTGAACGCCGGGATGTCATACCTTTGCGGCGGCTCAATTGGCTGCGGGAGGACATTTGATCAGCAGAAACTGCGTCATTGTTGGGATTTATCTGACAACCGGCAGCCAAGAATGATTCCAGTGGCCAGGCAGGCGGCGTTTACGGCAGTGTTTCTGGGAATGGACTGATGAAGACCGCTTAAGACCTTAAAGAACGAATTAGCTTTGGAAACACAAATCCTCTATTATGAGAGAGAGAGAAAACGTAATAGAGTTTGAAGAGCTCAAATAGGGTGACTAAATTTGTTGCACATTTCATACTGTTCTCCCTTTTAGTCATCTCTAACATTGTGAATGTTCTAGGCAAAGAAAGAGCACACAATATTACATGGTAAGATCTAGAGCTAGCTAGGGAACGAACTGAAGCAGTGAGGGAGAAGCTCCGAAACTAGCTAACGGTAAGACTGAAATTAATGGTGTTCAGAATATCTCTAGCTAACCTATGCTCTCTTTATCTTAGAGCAACTAGCATAGTGTAGAACTAAGGAACGATATTCAGGGGAACATTCTTTAACGACAGTGCTGAAAAAGACGAGACACTTAAACGAGCACACGAGGAGCGCTTCTTTTTCCGCGCTGTCCTTCAAGATGAGCCAGTACCAACATGCCAATCTGCTCGCCCTGATTCTGGGGAATATAATCAAGACGTGTGCAATACAAGTCGAGAGTAAGGTAGCAAGGCAAAGTACTACGGAGAAGGTTTCCCCTGAGAGGAAAAATGTAATTAACGCACGCTAAGAGCAGAAATGCCGAACCACAACGTGAGAAGTGAACAAGCAAAACTGTCAACGCTCAACCAATATATGTGAGCGCGGCAAACAGGAAGCGCTATATGGAGAGTACGATGCATGTGCTGCTCAAAGTAGACTGCGTGTGAGATGTAGAGAGGAAACTGGGCGCACGGAAAATCCAACTAAACGCACTCAGAGAAGAACCAGAACGTGATTACGAAGAATAATGCGAAAGCATTGTAGCGCAAAAATTCTGCAATGATTCTAAAGATATGCTGCAAAATTTGTGATGCAAATAAAAAACATGTCCTTTAGGAAGGGACATGTGACTTGTAACTGAAGGCGTTATAAAGAAAGCTTCTACAGAATGGAAGGGTGAAAATACAAAGGCGTTTTTGAAAAACCAAACGGACTAATTAGATAAACCTGTCTTCATGGAGGGTGGCTCATAGCGCTAAAAATTCTTTTGTGTTGTGTACGCAATTCCCCATACCCAAGAGTGCGGTGAGAGCTGCGAATGACGGTGACAGTGTTTTGTTTACTAAGAAAGCCTATATATAAGATTTTAAAAATAGGATTTCGATCAGATTAGTATCGATTCTTAAAAGGTATTCTTAAAATATTGGATTTTTTAAAAGAGTGGCTAATAGGTCAGCAACAACTTTAGGCTTCTGCAAACGAAGTATTTTGCTGGCATTTGAAAAGGTTTCGTTACAATAAGCAATATTCGCACCCTTATTGAGGTAATATGCGATAACCAGAAAATAAGCAACCTCTATATGTTGCTTTTTTCGTGACACGGATGTGATTGATTTGGTCGAAACATCAGCATGTATTCACATTTGGAACCATAGTTTAGAAGAAAATATCTAAATATAGTAGGAAGTGTGTTTAGGCACCGCACCAGGATAATAATCCTCTATAAACACGTTAAAAAGTAATTGGAAAGTTTGGGTGAAAGGAGAACTGTTCACTTCTCAATTATTCACTGCAAGTTTCAGGAAGAAATTTAGGAAACTGGACTGAGTAACGGCGGGGATAATATTTATTGCTGAAAACCTCACTACTAATCTTCGATTTATAGATGACTTTCGTTGCTTTATTACTTATCGGACAAATTCCACGCTCACGATGGATGATGTTAAGAAGTGAGACAGAAAGTTGCCCTTAAAAAGTATTACAGAATTAATACAGGAGATGTTCCACACGTCAAGAAAATAAAATTAAAAAGAATGTCGTTATTGAAACATTGAAAGAGGTAAACGCATATATCTTTTCTGTGTACATAGTGACTCCACATCTGTCTCGCGAGCTTCATATCACTTGGAGAGTAAAAGTGCGGTGGAGTATAATTAGAAATAATGAATGCTCAAGAGTAGGAACTTCCTGTCTCAGTTCATCGCCCCCGTCCTCCGCTTCATCACCCCCACATGGACGACATATGGAACGACTTTAAAGCAAGCGGAAGATTACGACCAACATTTATTTTTAGATACAAAAAGCAGTACGTCAAACTTCCTTTTTTCAATGGGTTTTCTGGGCGAGCAGACATAAAGTGTGAGAAAAAAATATCCCAGAATATGTAATTATCTCATGTTTATCACAGAACTTTTCAGTCTATACATTCACTGCGAATTTTTGCATTAAAAACGCAGATACAGTGGCACTCACGATCTTTTTTTTTGCGCATGAATTTTGTAACTATCCGCAGAATTGCTCACGCCAGGTCGTTGGGCTCGCATGAAGTTCCTACCTAAAGTGTCGCAGCTATGGCGTATGGCTCTTAACATGAGGAGTATGTAGAGATACAGATGATGGTCATAAATTTTCTCTCTTGGTCAGCAGTCTTGTACCGCTTTGCTTGGCCGCGAGCAAAGTCTAAAGCGGCATCAGGTCTTATGGTCTAATCAGAGAAAATTGCTTGAAGAAATGGCGCTCGCCGCACGCCACCTTCACCGTGATTCCTTTCTTTTGCTGGCCGAGAACAAAAAGTCATCACTGTCACCTGGAACTCGATCCACACTCTTGTGTGGGGGAGCGCCATGCTGAAAGCTGCGTCACAAAGGAGAGAATCCTCGTGCTGACTACAAGCGTCTCGCATGTGTACTTACAAGGCTTCGTCTCAAATTTTTGACGCGCAGATGTCAGGACAGAGGGCATTTCTGAAATTTGCCAGTAGAGTAGGCATTCGATGTCACTGCCTCTTAGTTTAAATATAAACATGCACAATAGCTCCTCTGAATAAAAAAGCTAGGAATAAATTGTACTTAAGTGCTTAATTATAATTATTTTTATCCTGTTCCTGCCTGGCAGCATAACGAATTTACAATAATGCCTTTTCTGTACTCCTCGAGGTATATTTTCAATACCTTATTTTTCAATACATCAAGGTATAAGTTCAACACCTTATTTTGGACATCCTTTACAAACTCGTTCATTATTGCGCGTTCATTTTTCTAGCGTTAACGAGCAGCGTTAGAAAGAAAATGCCGAGCACCCTGCCGACAGCATATGTCGTAGTTGTCAAATCGAAGTCCAATAACAATTTGAAGTACGACTGCATTTCTCTAAACAAAATTAAATGACACAACGAATTCTTCACGATAGGATTAAAAAAACAACTAGCCAAAAATAAATGTTTAGCTTCTTTTGGCGTGCCGATTATTCCGTGTGACTCTAGTCCTCCTCCCGATAACCACTGCATTTTAAGCTTTGACAAGGTTTACCTCGTAACTCACTCGCTTTTCCTAGAGTTCACATCGCGCACTCACATCAGACGCATTCGCAAGAAAATTCTTCCGTTTTCACTAGCAATACATACGATCGTCTAGCGCGGTGCGCCCTCTAGGCGGCGCATTGTAGGCCACGATTCATTTCAGTTCGTTTCTTAGCAATTACGTGGCTGTGGCGCAGCGTCCTCAAGCCAAAGTCATATCGAAGTCAAAGGGAAAGTCTTTTGTCCTACACCGCACGACGTGAGGCTGGTGATAATGATGATAATCAGAAAAAATCCTTTCCTTTACTTTAATTGAATTGCGGCAGGTACAAGCATACTATTCTGAGTTTGTAATAATTTTGCAACAATTGCAGTAGTTATAAATTCCATATCTCAACTGAGTTTCTTTCTGTGCAGAAAACAAGGTTCCCCGACATATTATGTACTACTTCACGAACGCATTAACAGAAGAAAAGTGCGATAAAGCCCTCGTTAAACATTGGCCGAGCCTTCGGTTGAGCAGTTCGAAAGTTCTGTGCAGCTGGAACCCTCATCAGTTGGCATGGATGGTACGTATATCACGTCATAATTCATTTTCAAAACTATGCTGGTTGTGGTTTCATGGGTTGACGCCAGCCTCAGAACATTAGCCTTCCTTCAAATAGCGACTGGAAAGCCTTTGCTTGCGCAGAATGGAATCTAGGTGTGGAGCCACTGATGTTTGGTGTTTCGCGGTTTTCTCTTAGATGACGTGGAATATACTACTATTGCAAAGGATGATCCTATGAAGGAAGTATTATGATTCCGACAGAACATGAAATATTCCTTCCTGCGAATTTTCAAAGCATGTGAATTGTTAAAAAAGACAATATGTTCAGATATCTCTATTATCATGCAGAATCGTTTTTACTTCATGCCTACCAAATATTGCGCTTCAGCGATTTGTTGCATCCTCCATAAAATAGCTGAAGTGGCAAAATCACAAATTCGGTTTCAAAACCTATGGGAATTTTTTCATGTTCCCTGTGGGATAGGCACAAATAAAGCCATTTCACAGCGTTCTTTTGAGACAGTGCTGTGCCCTTCACCTTGGGGTCAAGGACGCCTAATTTAATTTTCTGTTTATGAAGAACAAATTTTCTCTTGTGCTCAGTCGAGCATATTGCTGATAAGGCTGCCGCGTCAAACTATAATTTAGCAGTTCAGGATTATATGAAAGGTTTCAACAGTAATTATGGATAGTCTAATTATTCGAATACGAGTTATGCGAAGCCAGAAAAATGGAGGTCAAAGCCAGGTACGTCAGCCAGAATCAAGGTCTCTATATCTTTATTTTATTTTTTTATTTATCATACTGTTAGTCCCACTGGGACTGCTAAAGGACTGGATTTATAAGCAAAATACAAATTAACAGACAGTAACACGAGTCAGCAATAAGGTTTAAAGAAACAAATTATTAAAGCATCAATCAACGGTCACATCGAGTGCGGCATAGTTGACGGAAAATAGCAATTCTGGTATTCAATGCATGCGTTCAAAAACATCCAAAGGAGTACAGGCAATTGGCCCAACATTGGAATCCGTATTAGCAAAGGCCGGCCTTACAAACAAGCAGGATGAAAACGCCCTGTTACATTCTTTCATACTGTAATAAACTAGGTGCACATCGAGCGGGCAACAACACAAAACCAATAAAGACTGAACATGATAATCGGGTCTGGCTTGTTGATAGGACCGATGAGGCTGCGAGCTCAGCGAACCACCATATCTTTTAGCTAAATGACGTCGATGGTCTAAGTACAGCGAAAAAAAAAACATGTTAAATCAAACTAAGAATACTGAAAACTATAATCGAATATTCAATAGCAATGACAAATTATTGGCTGGAAACACTCTCGCTTTGGTGAACGTTGAACACAGATGAACCGCGCACCACCCTTCTCAACGCGTAATCATCACTGGAGACGAACTGTTGCCTTTTTATTCTCACTCTGAATTATAATTTCCAGGGTGATTCCGGCAGCCCTGTGACAAAAGCTCTACCGAATGGGAAGTCTGTGCAGTATGGAATTGTGTCCTTCGTCACGACGGGCAAAAAGAGCCGTGCCCGGACGGTGCACACTCGTGTATCGCCGTTTCGTCTATGGATCAATGAACACCTCAGGAATATAGACGAATGGGAATATATAGTTACAAACATCGGGGGAGACGCCGATGGGTCATGCTTGCGATGATGTCGGAAAAATCCTCTCAAAATAAATTTCCTTCTAGAGAACCGCAATAAATTTTCCGGATATATCACCATATATGCACTGATTTCAACAGCCTTTTTCCGAACAAGGTAACATATTGCAAGCACATAGATTGATATTGAGCAAACCTCCCGTTGGCTCGTGTGCCTCGACACTAGGGGCACATTCATAAATACGCTGCCGCATTGTTGAGCAGAGAAGCAAAACAAGTAGTGCAGGAACAAATGCATTAGGAATGACGACATGAAGAGACTTAACGAGACGCTGCTCGCGTGCTGCATATACCGCATGGGATACATCGACAAAAGCAGTAATGAGTTCACTCATGATGAATGCTGCTAAACCGTTCAACAAGGAGCTCATCGTTGGACATATCGCCAAAGCAGATCTTCTTGACGCGGTTATCTGAAATAAATGTTTCGCTGAATTATCAATAAACAGTTGCAGACGTCCAATAAAGCAAACCTAATCTTCAAGCCAAAAATGCAGACAATCCTTTTGTGATGGAGTGATTGTCCATCTTGTTAGCGGCGCAATTTTGTGCCTACAATACTGTCAAACACATACATTTTGTTTTCATTTTGGTGAAGTATGGTGTTAGTGAGCTCTTATATTTTCATTTCTTACATACAGTGTCAGATAGTTGCTGCTTGCATAATGTTTGCACGTTGCGTGCACTTCAAATAAAGCACTGCTGAAGCTAACTGTGCATACTGTCATTTCTCGGCGTCTTAGTTATCAGTTAGCGCTTTAGGTGGACTTCCTTAAGGGTCCACAGACTGAACGTTTTGCGTATTCGTTTTTTTTTTGCTTCCCAGGAGGCCTAATGTTCTATTTGTGATGAAAATGAGCTAGAGTGATATAATAATTACAAATGACTTTGCGCTGACAGTTCCGACTTCGCTCAGTGCCAGATATATACAGCAATTTGATGTCGCGACCGTCTGGCCAACGTGGACAAACGCATTCCTGATGATATCGGCATCGCAGCCAAGCAGTGGTTCTTCATGCGAGGAAATAGTTGGTTTTGGGACGTCGCAATTATTGGGTAATGTGCGTCTTGATATCGCTCGGTGCAGGTAGAAAAGCGGTGTAGGTTTCGGAAAACATTCCCAAGAATATTAAAATATGTTCTACTCAATGCCTGCCATTCAAAGTTGCTCGAAAGCATGTCCTTACCTTTTTGAAACGCAAACACAAAGTTTCTACTCCAATCAAGCGATAAGGCTATATCATTTTATTGGGGTCGAATCTTTGTAATTGTGCCCCTTTGAACAATAAAGCAACAAGCGAAGGTCATATTTTTCTCAATCAGCATCGTGAGTGCGCTTTCGCCTGAAGTGAATTGTTGATAAAGTGGCAAGTCTTTGCGCAGATCCGACAAACATTTCAACAACTACAAGGAAAGTAAAAATTAAAACGCCGAGGTGACTCAGCAGTTTTAGCATTTGGTTCACAATTCTAAGGTCGTGGGCTATATTGCGACCACGGTGGCCACATTTCCGAGGAGACGAGACAGAAGAAACATGGAGGGATACTTAAGCGTCATATTTGAAGGAATGACTGATCCGATAGCGTTGAAAAGTCCTTTCAGCGAATTCACTTGATCTCAGCATTTCCTCCAATTGCGTGCTCTAATATTGTTGTCAGGTCACATGACACGCTAATGACACATAATACACTCATGCTGTCAATGACGCATGCTTACCCCTCAATGGACATGCACTTTGCTGCTGGCAAAATCACTACTCCCTTATTTGCGCCTGTGTGTAATCACAAACATACTTGATGGCGCACAGTTGTAAGCAACCACATTATGGAAACACCATGACATACATCAGAAAGTCCGCTTTGACCAAAATTAAGCGCATGCCTGGTGATTTGCGTGTAGGTGTCTGACTCGCAGTTCGGAATTGAGGGGTTTGATTCCGCACAAATTATCATAATTTATTTTACAGCGGATTTTGTTTACTCTTAAATACTTACATGTAAAAATCACACTTCAGTCATGTTGCATCTTTCGAATCATATTTTGTGCATTGTTTCAATCATTTTTTTAATTCTGCTGTTCCGCTGCGGACGTCAAAGTGTTTCGATCAATTCCACCGAAGGGACGCCATTTTTTCGCTCAACTGGAGCTTTAAAGCTATAGCTTTAAAAACACCCGTATCCTTGTAATTGCAGCACACGTTAACAAACCTCGTATGGTCTACATTAATCCGGGACGCTCCACTATAGCCTCTCACATAACCCATGTGTTGCTTCGTGATGTTCTACATACCAGCGCGAATAAGAGCTCCGCATACATTGTAAGTGTGAGCCCTTTTCATCACTTCTGCATTTTCAACAGGCGTCCTCACATCAGTGCTATTCAGAACCAGCGCCCCAGACCAGCAGAACCTGCCTTTGTCTCCCTCCCGTCCAGACCGGCAGCTGCTAAAATAAAGATGTTTGGAGATCGGGCTAAACATATATTATTCCGCGCGAAGAGCGTCAGTATCTCGTCTGCACCAGAATCAACCCCTGTAGGACCAGCGGCAGAGGAGAAAGACGACTGCCATCAGCGCCGAAAATCAAATATGACAACCAAGCTGGCCTTTTTATTCTCTTTTTCCTAATAATTGCTTGGTGACTGTTGTCTTCGCCACGTGACAGGCGCAGTGGCATGGAGAAGCGCGACCCTGGATGCTTGCGGAACTGCCCTAATAGATAATGAGCAGGTGCGCTGCTTGGAATCTACAAAAGCTGCGACAAATGCGTTCTCAACTGCTAAGAATACCTGCTGCGGCATTTTTTTTTTCAACTCGATTTGAACCGAGATGTGCCTCAATGTGATACAGGTGCATTGAGGCGATAGGTGATATATTTTTTCTGCACATGCCAGCTGCGCAGAATGCACTGGAGATACTGAATTTGTTAGATCTTGTGCTTGCAACTCTCCAATAGTAGACAGAACCCATCCTCCAACCTCATCGTTCCGAGAAGGCGGGATGTATTACGTTGTCATCAGCATTATCAGCCACAACGAAAGCAACTTTTCTACACACTGGAACGTCTGCGCTACCTGTCTTCCTCATATTAGTAATGAAAAACTGTAGATATGTTCTACTCAGGTTGCAGCGCTATAGTCGTACATTATAGTGTTTCAAACCTTGGAATAGTGTCCATCAATAGCTCTCTGCCTACAGCATGGCTAGCGAAGAAATTTCGGAAAGGTAAACATGCCCAACATGTGACGCGCCTTCTTTGAACGCAAGCTTTTTCGGTGGAATTTCGTCAAGGAAGTAAATAAACCGTTGAGTATAATGCAGGCACACCTAACCAGATGGAGCCTTCAACGCATAAAGAGCAAGAACACAGAAAAAATTAACACAGAGGCTAGCTAGCAAATAAAGGATAAAATGATTTGTTAGGTAGTCGAGCTGAAAAACAAAGCAACTCTGTAAGGAGTTAGAAAGGAGCTTATATTTACTCAAATCCAGCAGGCCATTTACTCGAACGGAGTTTCCGGGAACCGCAGCTTTTCCCTGTATTGCGATAGATGTTTGATGTGTCGTCCCAATTTATTTGGTAATAACATTCAAGTATTCCGCAGTCAGTTGGTATTTGAGCACTGAGACAATAGTTTTGTTTATGAAAAGAAGTGTGAAACCACAGCATATGCTAGCCATTCCGCTTACCGAAATGTTAGAGCGGCAGTTTTGGTTAGGCGGTGGTCCCGGTCTCGAAACCTGAACCAAGACGAATTTTTATTCGGCTAAAAGTTTCTGCAAAAGTTGTATAGGTTTTTCAAACCCTTAGGGCTGCGCCTGATGTATGTTAATGAGTATTTACCTAATTATTACTGTTAGATCGACAAGCCTGTTTCACTCATTCTATTTGTAGGCCATCTCAATCGCGCGTGGTCTTGATACACTGAAGACTAATGCGAAATCCTCGAAATCAGGCTCGAAATCAGATGTCTTCAAAAATAACTCTAGCAATGCGGAGAACATGATGAGCATAATTTAAGCAATCGATGTAAAAAAATCACCGTAACCTGTACGGACGTTGCTGAGATATCAACAAACATGGTCTAGGGTTTGTGTCTGCCTAATACACAAAAATTAATCGACTTCTACGCAATCGAAAGTAACAAGTTCCTTCTCTTATGCTCTACTAAGCTCCACAATATCTACCAAGTCTACGCCTGGTTGCGTTCTCTTTGAATAAATAAAATTACATACAAAGGGAGAAATCATGAAGTGAGCGCGTGTGGAAGTTTCTTGTAGACTCGTATCTCCCCTGCTGAAAGAAGTGTTCTGAAGTTCTAGTTTTTGAGAGAGATCTGCAAGAAAACGTAATTTTAATTTTTGATAAAGGTCAAAGAACTGTAAAAACACTCAATATGAAAAACTCCAAATGCGCTATCCTCGGTTCCTTCATGCAGTACAGTCCTGTGTTCACTGTGGTACAATGTCAGACAATGTTCATCATTTCGTCGAACTAATTCAGTAATATGCATTTTATGTGAAATTCACTGTAGCCACTGGTGTGGTTGCTATAAAAAAGCCATGGGTTGAGGCCAGCTTAAAATAAGAAAAGGTCTTTGCAAAGCATGGATTCAAGGCAGAGGTTTGCAACATATTAGTGATCAGTAAAACAGCTGAATGGTGCTAATTTGGTCATTTTTTTCAACAATAGCTAGGAGTCCAGATGCTTCTTTATGATAGCTCTTTTTCCCCAGGAAGATTCGCAAAAAATGATTCATAATGTATACCTATAAGGACACCTTTGCTGTCAGGGAGAATGAATAGGCTCTGCGTTTAACTTAATTTTTTAAATAAAAAAAGTCAGAATAATGTCGACGCTTTAGCTATCTTGATAGACTGTTGTTGCATCTTTATCAATATATCGATATCCCTATAACCTCCTAGCCGTTAAGTATGTTTTTAAGCATAATTTCACTTCCGGAACGATAAAAATATGGAACACGCTTCCCGATTAACTGGTACAATCTTCTTCCCTCAATTCTTTTCTGATTAATTTCAACATCGTTATAAATTCCGGGACTGCACTATACTAACCACTTTAGGCTTGTGTTTTGTTAATTGCATCTTTTTGTACTATTATATTCTAAAATTCTTTTGAGCGCTCAAATTTTGCACTTTTTTTATGGCAAAGTGTACTCTAATGACTGCATACATAGCTGTGGTCTGGCGTAATCACTTGTTAAAATTATTTATTAAAGCAAAAATTTCTGTTATCCACTGCAATGAGTATTGCGGCTTGGCCTTATCAGATCTGGAGGAGTTGCTTGCTTTCTGTTTTGTTTCCATTCTTCTAATGACGCTTCAGCAGGACTGTCACTCTCAAATTAATTAAGGAGGAGAGAATATGCCCAGTTTCAGCAAAACAACAGGAAAATGTACACACACACACACACACACACACACACACACACACACACACACACACACACACACACACACACACACACACACACACACACACACACACACACACACACACACACACACACACACACACACACACACACACACACACACACACACACACACACACACACACACACACACACACACACACGCATGCACGCACACACACACACACACTCATATATATATATATATATATATATATATATATATATATATATATATATATATATATATATATATATATATATATATATATATATATATATATATATATATATATATATATATATATAACAAAAATTACTATCGGTCGAGTGGCAATATAGACGGCAGCAGGTACACTTAGCCTTGCATGGGGCATATTTTCTTATACCATGCGGCCTCAAGGAAGTCCCGTCAGATTTACCACCACATAATGTTCACCTACAGGGTAACACCAAGGTAAATTTTTACGGCAGCTTACCTTGAATAGGTATGAAGCTGTGTATATGTACGAAGCATTATTGTGTGATGTGTGTGAGAAAAATACTTGAACTATATTGGCATAAAACTTCGAGGTGTCAATACAATGCTCCACTTCAAAGAACTTTAGACCAAGCTGACTGAAGCGTTTCAAGAAAAATTAGAGCCGTCAACACCAAGGCATCACTGTTCGACGGAGATTAAGTTGTGATGCTGTGGTATATATATATATATATATGACGACATGCTAGAAATCGGCGCTGTTTTATCGACAATAGAGTATGTGGGATGTGAGATTATGTAAGATATTTACTCTCAAAACACAGTCTGCTTATCGTTTTCATCAAGGCGATGTCATCCTTGGCGCTTACTGAAAGAATTCTTTCTACCCCTATATAAATCCACTGTTGATGCTGAGACGATCGTCAACTTCATATCACAACCGCAGCGTGAGCCTAGTGGTTTGAGCATCCACCTCGCACGTGAGGGGTGTGGGATTCGATCCCCAGTGCCGCCGGGTACCCCCCGGTGATAAAACGGGCACAAGCTTTTCCCTGCCTGGTACTCGGCTTTTTCAGGGTGACATGCATGAGAAACGGTGTTTGTGACCCCCCATTTTGCAATGACAACTACCTTGCGCCATGGCACTCTTTGGCCAGAGCTGCCTTTGCACCATGCAAATTCATCATCAACTTAATTCTCATTTTTGAAAGAGGCCACAAATATTTGCTTCAATACAAGGCACGACAAGTGTGGAGGATAACAGAAGCTTCCCTAACAACGTGCCCACTCCAGAAGACCCCCTCTAGCCAAGGAACGGATGAACGCGAGTTTCATCAAGGCTGCTGTCTTTTTCAAAAAGCTTACTACAATACTTTACGATTGCTCGACGTGAGTGGTGCTTTTATACATAACTTTCGCGTTTAGATTACACAGGAAGGCTGTAGCGAAGGTCATTTGGGTCTTATTATCAGCGCTAACTCAAGCAGTTATTTTCCAGACTGTAAAAGCACGTAGAATTTTTGCATGATTATGTGCCTCCACTGAAAGTTGAGCAGATTTTCACTTTCTGCAGATGTTTTAAATAAACTTCCACTACCAAGACCAACATGTGTAATTTAGTTAATGTTTCAACGTGATAAAAAGATTAACTGCCACTAAAAAAATAAACATGCCTATCAGTTTCAATTTACAGTACGCTAGAGCTTCTATTCTTTTTGCTGAAACCTTATGCTGAAAGTTTACGAGACACCTTACAAAGCTGGCGTCCTTCGCCCCTCATGCCAAGAAGAAATTTTGAACAAAAGTCCGGGCATCCACATCGACAGGCAGCTGTTTTATTTCCAAAAGCGGGCCCTCCTGTCCCACCAGGTGCATTGAAATCGAGGTTGAAGAGCAGGGGAGCACTCAAGCTTAAAGCAAATACTGCCATTCAGCATAGCGTAGTTTCCGTATCAAGCGGTGCTGAGTGATGGCATAATAAATGAACATTGGTGAAAGGACGAGGCGGGTTGCACTGCTCTGTTTTGTGTTTATTTATCACTTTCTTGCAATGCTGATTTATTGAAAATGTTCGTGATAGCATATTCTATCAGTGGGATTCCCTACGTCGCTCTGTGTTCGTGGCTTGCGGTCTGATTGCAGGTTTATTTGAAGAGCAACGCTTCTTAGGTAAATCCCCTGTTGTAAAAAATGCATTTTTAATGCGCTGTTCACGTAGAACTTCTTGTTATTTTAATATGTTCTGCGTGGTGTCCATGCGTACTACTTCCACCACATGAAATCTTAGCACTAAGCAGGACTGCAACTTTATCTGCTCAATAGTTAATAGGCCAGGAAAGAGCAACAGCGTGCTATAAAATATCTATGCACTAGCAAACTGCCCTTTATAAAAATTCTATAGGTCTATAAAGTGTGTGCTAGGGGTGCCGGTGTCGGTAATACCCAACAGTAAAAGCTCGTACGTTGTGCTCTATGTAACGCGAAGCATTCTTGAAGAAGGATGTTTAATACTTTATGACCTATATCACAAGAGGCATTCTTTAAGAAAGAAGGTTACCTCTGTAGATGAAGTTGAACGTAATAGAGCGACAGAAAAAAATGCACGCTTTCACTCCGTATAGCCTTTGATTTCACGAAGTTTACCTTCTAAACATGCTCCTTCCTACAGGTGCAAATGCATGAAGAGCACGATTGATATTTTCTTTTAGAGAACGCTTCACGTAATATTTCAATAGTGTCGTGCAAATGGGTGTTTTTTTATTCATTGGTGAGTTTTTGCTGGCAGGATCTCGCGAAGTATAACAAACAGACCAGTCTAGTAGGCTTCAACGGAGTCGATAACTCTTTCATTAGCGGTAAGAAACGGCAAATGAAAGGCATGGTATCCTTGCTATAGCACATTAATAACGTACGAACACCTTAACAAAAAAATAACGAGCGCCCTTTTTTGTGTCACCGTCACCTTCAGTACATTTATTTCAATAGTGTCTAAGCTGCCTGCGCCATTTTACAAGGTATGGTACTCTCCGACGCTCAAATGGATTTCAGATAGGACTTGAAGCACTTGGAAACAAAACCATGGAGCTTTATTTTAATTCTTGCGGAAAAAGCTTCTTTCTTGTTGTGGAGCTCCTTTTATTGCGGTCAATTACAGAGGTAAGGAACTACTTGTGTCTTACATCGCACGCTGCACTTTTGTATTACGCATTTTTATAGCGTGTTTGGAATGAAGTATTGTCTTCCGTCTTTATGAGATAGCTACTTAGGAGACTATTATTTTCTAAATGCAGTTGTAGATGAATTTTAGAGACTGAGTACTTCCATTATCGCTTTTGAATAAAACATACTCCTACATTTCTCGCCTATTCACAAAAAAACTCTGTGCAATAACAGTGAAAGCAGTGCAGCGAAGCGATGAGGGTGGGTCTATGTTATGGGTTTTGAAGGGAAATGATCAAGATTCTCATAGACTGGTTATCTATTCTTGACACGAGGCTGTAACTGTGAAAGTCAGGTTCTAATGCTTTTCCCCAAAAGCATAGTGCTATTTCCAGGACCTGTCTGATAACGCCATAAAAAAGCATGAGAGTGATGTTCTAGGACGAGAAAACCATGCGCGCCT
Source organism: Amblyomma americanum (assembly GCF_052857255.1). Classification (NCBI taxonomy): domain Eukaryota; kingdom Metazoa; phylum Arthropoda; class Arachnida; order Ixodida; family Ixodidae; genus Amblyomma; species Amblyomma americanum. The sequence continues at coordinate 74,133,441 of NC_135505.1, read as the reverse complement.
TCCGACGCGACGCTCAGGCAGTGCTATATGCAATATAAATAAGCGCTCTAACGATAAGGCCACAACATGAAACAATGCGTAATTATTTCCAAGTCGAAATTGTACGTTCAAGAACTCACGCTGAAACTTTTAAGCATTTCATTCATATCCTGAACCTTCTTTATGTTAGCCACTTTCTGCTTTCAAAATGCAGCTGTTTTATCACGACCTGCGCCTCGGAGCAAATGACAACAGGCGCAAACCGTTCTATTCGAGTTGTTTGACAAATTTAGCGTTTGTGCCATAGAGAGCGGTATGCTAAGGTTGCCGATTAATTCCCCTGCTAAGTTAAAATATCAGGCATTCACGAGAAAATGTGTTCAAACTACCATAGTTCCAAGCCTAAAAACATACAAAAGATTAATCAATGCACTCAGAGACATTTACCATGTTGGAGCACTTAGAAATAGTTTTGAAAATACCAGGCCGCCGCTCATGCGACCGGGGCACTTAGCGGCAGATTGAACAAAGTGGAAACATCATGTCACCCACTGTTCCAGCTGCAGCAGCAGCGCAGCGGCTATTATTAAGCCCCCTAAAAATCGCTCCCGCTCAGGCTAACAGGCAGCATCATAGATGGTGCAATCAACATGCATGCAAATTTTATACTTTTAGACTGCATTACAATATTTAGAGGATAATTAGAACACTATCTAAGCATGCTGCGACCAAAACATCCACGGAGAACTGCGGGAAGCGATACTAATATTCAGTTAGGATGGGCTGAGATAGCGGTGTAAAATGCCTTTGTTATGAATACAATTGTCCCGTGAGTGCTGTATCGATAAGGCTGAGCGGGAAACACGTTAAGCTTAACTTTAAGCCTTGTGACAGAATACAAAGCTTTGAAGAAGGACAGGTACAGGTATAAAATAAAAAAAAAAGCTACGAGCATCGCCGCTTCACAGCTAAAGGGAGATATTGAAAAGCATGAGCGTGATAAGAAAAAAGGAATGACATTTACCTTCCAAGCCGATGCAGCTGCAATAAGTAGATGGAGGTTGATAAGCCAAATTGTATGCAATAAAGTCGACTGGCTGTGAAGAAGCGAGCCTCGAAGGGAAAATGCTGAAGTAGATATGGCCATGAAACAGACGCGAAATTCTCCTCGAGCAAAGCGATGCTACTAGCCAATACAAGATCGCTATCAAAACAGAGCAGTTTTCATTTATAACACCGGAAATATTCAGGTGAAAATATCGGTCACATTTTAGTCTGTAATAGTCAGAAAAAATTTGTTGTTGCATTTGACTCATTTTCATTGTTTACATTCATTGAACTCAAGGCTCAGAGTAACAAGATCAATGCTCCAGGTGAGCAATTTATTTATTATTCATTAGACCAAATGAAAGTGTCCATATTGTCGGTAGTTCACTCAGTTGGCATTCTAAACTCTGAATAGATTGTGGAATTTCCCAGCCTTTGGGAAGGATCATCAATGGCAGCACTATTTCGAAGACTCAAGTGCCATGGCTGGTGAGAAACTATTTCGAGATAAAATGTACTCTTATATCAGGCGGCAAGGAAAACAATGCTGATGTAGTATGCAGCGCTCAAAAGTCAGCAGTATTCATGGCTAATTTTATCCAGGAATGGCATTATGGCGTAAACTACATTTCACAGGCAAAGTGCTTGACCTATACAGGTGTCATTGAAATGTTAATAATTGAAAAATATCTGCAACACTTAGGCTGTTGTGATGGCAGTATAGCTAAAATTTGTTGAAGAAGGCGCATTTATTAAAAAAAGGCAAAAAAAAACAATTTGATATGAAGGATTTCTATGCTCATGCGAAAACGAGCGCTCGCTCTCAGTTCTATTATTTGTACGTGCAGTCAGAATTACGCAGAAATCTTTCGCTTGAAGCGCAGAGGCAAGGCAAGCAAGGTGCATCGAAGCACGACGATGAGCGCTTTGATTATATTGTGCGTCTTACGTGAAATCACTACGATAACTGAAATTAGCTCTTTCATTCTACCTCAAATGTGCAAATATTTTTTCGATAATAAGACTGTTACCATGATTTTTCTACACGTTGTATCTCTTGATCTATTCTCTCGCACCATGTGTACCTCAGCCGGGTCATAATTTTTCTTTCCTTGCTTGTGCTCTTTCAGTCATCATCATGTTATCGCTCGCGTTTACAGTTCACAGCTCCCTGCAGTGGTGTCCATTCGATTTCAAGCGTTTAAGAAAGCCGCCTTGTTTATCCCCTAGCTGGGACTATCAACATACAGCTACTACATAGATCTTTTTTACAAACAGTGGTAACTTGCTGCTATAAATTTAATATACCTGTCTAAAGCAAGCTAGCCCGTTGTTAGGTTCCGACATATTTTATTCTCCTAGCCCAGATCTGCGCTCTCTACTGGCTCCTAGTTGCTGCATTTCCGCAGCTCATTAGATACTTGTATATTCGGAGTTCTTGGTATCTTCTCGGGTATTCAAGCATTAATGTTTTTTTTTTAGTTTAGCGGGGCAGTCTTCTTTCCACAAACAATCCAGAATCGTTATGTGGGAGCGTGTTAGTGAGGTTTGAACCAACCACCCTCTTAATGCTCCCTCCAGTTCGCGCAGAGCCGGGCAACCAGGAGTAAAAATGCATCTCCCGCCAACGTACCAACTCTGCCAACCACCAACCCCTGCTAAGAAAGTTCTCCACCCATCATACACTTTACCCATATACACCCTCCAGAGTACACGTACGCACCTACCCACCCACCCAGGGACCCTCTAGATGCAACTGCAGTCGCTACAGCCAGCCTCCGCTTAGTGCTGCTCAGGGCACCCGCCGGCTAACGCATCCCACAAATACAAGCCTTCAGGCACCATTTACCCACATCAACTGTCCACAAGTTCTTCCCACCACCGTTATCAAGAAAGCACCCATCCTTCGGATGCAGTCTCCGCCAGGTGCATGTAAGAGTACCCGCCTACAAAAATAAACTTTTCACATACTTGTCTTCACCGCCCAATACCAACTATGTACAAGCCTCGCCTTCCGTTATACTTGAAAAGACCTCAAGCCAGCGCCCATCCACTGACTTCCACCCTCAAGAGGCCCCTGGATCTACCGAACCAGCTGCGCAAATCTAATTCAAATACGCAATGAGCGGCAGATAAATTATAAAAGCGATATATACAACCAATACGGTTCACGCCAATTCTCCGCATCATATCTTATGATCGCCTGTGAATTTTGATTATATTGTCCACACACTTTTCTGCATTTACAACAAAGCTAGGTACTAATCTCCTCTAGTGTATATATATACATACATATTAAGCAAATATTCTCTGTAAATTGTGTATAAGTAAAACACGTTCTTGGGTCAGCTCGTGGATTTCAATAAGCAAAATAATATTATTCATAAGAAGAGAGACGCCAAGGACTTGAAAAATTATAGACCGATCAGCTTACTATCTGTTGCTTACAAGATACTTACTAAGGTAATCGCTATTAGAGCCAGGCCAACCTTAGACCTAAATCAATCAAATGATCAGGCAGGATTTTGAAAAGGATATTCCACAATAGATCATATTCACACTATCAATCAGGTGATAGAAAAGTGCACAGAATATAACCAACCTCTATATATAGCCTTCATTGATTACGAGAAAGCATTCGACTCAGTGGAATTCTCAGCAGTCATACAGGCATTGCGTAATCAGGTTGTAGAAGAGCCGTATGTCAAAATACTGGAAGATATATATAGCAACTGCACAGCAACCATAGCTATCTAAAATCAGCAATAAAATTCCAATAAGAAAGGACATCAGGCAGGGAGACACGATCTCACCAATGCTATTCACCGCGTGTTTATAGGAGGTATTCCGAGGCCTAAATTGGGAACAGTTGGGAATTAGAATAAATAGAGAATACCTAAATATTCTGCGATTTGGTGATGACATTGCCTTGATGAGTCACTCAGGAGGTAAGCTGCAAATCATGATCAATGATTTAGACAGGCAGAGCAGAATGCTGGGTCTAAAAATTCTTATGCTGAAAACCAAAGTAATCTTCAACAGTCTAGCAAGGAAACAGCTGTTCACAATTGGCAGTGAACGCCTAGAAGTGGTAAAGGAGTACGTCTCTTAAGTGCAGGTAGTGACAGCTGATCCGGATCATGAGCGGGAAATAACTAGAAAGATAAGAATGTGGCTTAGCGCATATGCAGGTTCTCTCAGATAATGTGTGGCAGATCATGAATATCCCTCAATGAAAAGTGTACAACAGCTGTATCTTACCGGTGCTCACCTACGGGGCAAAAACGTGGAGGCTAACGAAAAGAGTTCAGTTTAAGTTAAGAACAACGCAGTGAGCCATGGAAGGAAAAATGATAGCTGTAACAGTAAGAGACCGGAAGCTGGCAGACTGGGTGAGGTAACAAATGTGGTTTAATGACATCCTTGTCGAAATCAAGAGGAAGAAATGGGCTTGGACAGTGCATGTAATGCGACGGCAAGATAACAGCTGGTCCTTAAGGGTAACTGAGTGAAATACAAGAGAAAATAAGCGTAGCAGGGGCGGCAGAAGGTTAGGTAGGCGGATGAGATAAAGGACTTTGCAGGCCAAGGGTGGATGACGCTGGCAAAAGACAGGGTTAATTGGAAAGACATGGGAGAGGCCTTTGCCCTGCAGTGGATGTAATAAGGCTGATGGTGATGAAAATGGTGATGATGAACACTAGCCAAAAGAAGAGGTACACAGGAAAATAGGTAAGACCAAAGCACAAAGGCTGGATTACAAAATGGTTATTTAAAAGACCGGGGACCAAATATATAAAAGGCACTCATTCACATGAACCTCGTACAATCACAATCCCAAGTACCAATCTTTCGTGGAACAAAGATAATAGCAATAAAAGAATTATAACTTCATTCACTTTTTATCTTCCATAGGTATCTCTCTGCTTCCGTTGCCTGATCCCAGTGCATAAAATCTTAGAAATAACTGGTAAATGCCGCAAAAGTAGAGTCAATACTAATAAAATAACAAACAGGAACACTTTCGGCGCAAAGAAATTGAGTGACGTCAAGCAGAAATGAACTTAAGCCCTCGAAGGAAACGGGGCTGTTTACTGTCAAGGCTTTGTGATTATAAAACGGATTTTCTGAAGGCAATTTTCTTTCCCCCAAGGGCTACAGAGCAATCGCTACAACATCCGTTGCCTGTCTTTGCGATCAGAAAGGCTTCAAGTGTTTAACGAGCCGCCTTATTGCGACTCCTGGCCAGAATCATACCTTCGAGAACAAACGAACATCTGCGCTTCTTGCAGCGAATTTGAACATTTATCTTTTCTAGCGATTTATTGTCCTGGCATACTCTATCATTGGTACAACAACACGTTGGCTCCATACAGTCACCTCCGCACATTAGTGGTATTTAATGCACCACACCAACCGCAAAGACCACAAAGGGTTCTTCACGCCTCAGCCAAAACTGGGGCTTCTTCTTTCATCCGATACGTGCGCACAATTCACTCATCTTTCTATGCGCTGAGAAAACGACAGGGCACACCTGTCCGTATGCTTTTCGCGTTAGCTTGCTTTCAATTTAAAAGCATCTTCTTTCCTGGTAGAAAGCCGTAATAATTAAAATCAGAGATAGCAACGTCAAGTGTACTTCAGTTTCTGTTTAAAAATTACAAAAACCTGGAATGACGTTTACCTTGCCATCTTTTCTGTCTGAATGTTGTTCAGGTCGATTGTTTGGCGGTTGTGATTTAGAAGTTTCAGAACAAAAGGTGGTGATCCTGCATTACAAACGCAGTGATTATAAGAAGATGCGGTGATATATTTCAACCATAGGACGGCATATCCTCGTTTTAATCATGCTGCCTTTAAGCAAGGGAAGTGGAAAATGACAAAAAAAAGACCTCGAAACGATGAGAGAAATAAAGAAGCGTACAGCCAGTTCAAAGTTTTTACTGCATCTTCCTACTTCTAAGTTTTCCTGCAAACAGTGCCCGCCGATGAGCATCAAGAAAAGTTTTTCTAACTGCGACCGTGTTTGTTGTCCAATAGGTGCAGGTAGTGACGATATCCCTGCGTGGCAATGTATCCTATTGCGGCGGCAGCATTTTAAACCGAAATGTGATATTGACGGCGGCTCACTGTGTAATGAACCGGTAAGTTACTAAACTTTTGCTTGTTTTTAAAGAAAAGAAGATCTACATGTAGATTTAAGATTTGGCATATATAAAAACTAGTTTTAGGAATCATGGGGTCATTTTCTGAAGTACTTCAATTTTGTTTTCATTTCACTAAGTCAGACACAAATCGTGATGATTATGAAAGAAGTTTAGGAAACAAACTAACCGTTGCAGGCACATATAGACCGCTTTCAAAGCCTTTGCTGGCCATCATACTCCAACCGCAACCGACTGAGCTGAATCACTGTGTCCATAGTTCGCGAATAAATCTCACAGCTACACAACATTTTTCAGATGCGTAGATAATTCTGCAAAGTTTTTCCAAGCGGGCTAACTGCGCCATGGTGAACCGTGTTACTTGTGGCTGTCACAGTGTCGGTAGAGTAGGACAGCATGGGCTTTGGAAGCTTGTATTGTAGTACATGGCATCATAAGTTTGTTTCTGTCCCGACATGCGAGGTGAAATTTCGGGAGCAGTGACCAACGGTGGAGAACAAAAAGAAGTGGCAGCAATCTCTAGACTTCAGGAAAAACGACCTCATGGTTAAGGTTGAAAAAGAAGTACAAAATCAAAAACCACTCCTTGGTTACTTATAACTCATATTTTTTAACAAAAAAACCTTCACTAACCTAAATAACTCAATGTTTCACAACTATTTGACCGTACAAATCTCCCTGGCTAATCACCCTCGGTCGGTATTCACCACTCCAATAGAGGACAATATAAACTTTTATGCGTCAATTCCTTTCGCTCAATAAACTGATTATTTTAGGAGAAAGAAGGCGCAGCTTTCTCATACATAAAGCTATGACACTGTCTTGTCTAGGCTAAGCACAAAATCTTCTCAGGCAAAAATTTCTTTCCGCTGCAGCGTCGAGTTTCAAGCTTGAGTCTTAGTGAGCTTTCAGTAATGTAATGAAAAATCATGGGGCTCATAATGGACGAATGCGGTATGTAGTAACGGGAAAGCGGGCCGGGTGCGTGCCATTCCCAACCACACACTACATAATACCATTACACAATATTGTGTCTTATTTTCTAAGATTATGACACTCGAGCAAAAGCTCCGCGTGTTACCATTAACCAAATACATATCTCAGGTCTCGGTGCTCCCAAGAAAGTCCGCACAATATCTGGCAACCATAAATCGAAGAGTTCTTACCTCTTGAGTTTTCTACATGCTCTCTACTACGTGTTTCTGGGCATGAATAAAGATACAACAACGTTCGATAGCGTATAATATTTACGTACATGCAGTGGTTTTGAAAACCGCAGAAATTTGGGATACTGCTCAAACCGGCCGTACTGTTTTACACCTTTTGAAAGCTGTCTACGTGGGAGCGTTGCCAGTGCTGCCTGACGTTCAATGACACTTGCGCTGCCGGAGTGATGCGTTTTGGTGAAATCCTTAAAATAGAAGTGCGCATATATTATACGCGGGGTCTGACGAAGCTCATGTTTGTATTCATGCCTGCTTCGAACTCCACAGACATTCAGCTATCGACCAATCGTAACAAACCACTAATGTTATCCGAAGCGCAGACTTTCCGCACTGCCAGTTAAAACTTCCTGGCTACAACCCGTGGGGTGGGATGTAACGACGAAGCAGCCAGTACTCTTGCAGCAATATAAACCCGATTATTTAAAAAAATGGCTCCCGCCCTTGTTTGGAGAAGGTTATGCTCTAACTTGGTCGGGTGACGCCACGGCTGGCGTGGTGGAGTTTGTGAGACCCAGGTTGCTTTTCCTTGGCGCCACATGCCACAAGCCAGGGCTGGCAGGTGAAGGATTCACACAGATAAGCCTGGCCAGCGAGATCATTGCGGTCAGTTTCGTCACTGCCGTCCTGGTGACGTCACTGCGGACGTATTGCCCATCAGCGAATCCGGCTGCCCGCCAGTGTGACAACGCCGGTCGCAGGATTATCGCTCCAAAGGGGCTTCTAAGCTATTCCGTAATAAATGAAAGCATTACATGAACGCACTTTTGGCCGTGCTTGGCTATCATGTTAGAAATATCCGCAAAACGAATTTTTTGGCCAAAATCTTGGCTAAAGGCAAGAAAGACATGCTTGACAAGAGAACTGAATTAAAAAGACCAAATGGTTACTATGAAATAAAAAGAAGCCTGCGCCCCTATGCACACGTGGAACAGACGAACGAAGGCCTGAGACACTGACGTGAACATTTAAATCAGCGTTGACACTCACTTTCACCACTAGCGTGTAGGCTGTCTCACTGATTCCCGTCACAATTTCGACAATGCATAAAAGAGAGGCATCTTACTCCGAATCCTTAGCTAACTCCATTACGCGCAAAATGATTAAGAAACGTAAGACAATGAGCTTCTCACATACACGTAACGTCGTATACGAAAGTGGTATATAACTCTCGCTGTTTCATGGCTTGCAGTTATTATAGGATCTTTCAGTGTTTTCGCCCAGCTAGAACGCGCCCTATTGAAACGGTCACCTCCGTTTCTCTCCAAACACTAGGCGCTGCTAACAATTGACTAAGCAGCCAAATCAAAGGATGAAACTTCTAGCGCTTGCAAACGAGGAGGAACATAAGGAAGACAGCACGTGCATTCATGTTCGTGGTCGTGTGCAAGCGCTAGAAGTTTCATCACATACCAACTCAAATAAAAAGAGAGGTAAATACTGTTATCAAATAAGAACCATAGACTCCTTCGAGTTCTAAGAGCGGCTTACATATGGTTACGCAGATCATCAATATCCTTATTATTTTGCACCGGTGAAGACTTTAAATTAATACACAAAGAACAGTTAAACAAGTTAACTTGTTCGCTAACATCTCAGCTGCTCAACGTGAAGTGAACGAACCATTGCTCTGCGTATTATGCTTAGAAAAAGGAAGGAAATAATGCATAGATAAGGTTGGACCGTTGAAAAACGGTTCAGGAGAAGCTCAGCTTATTTTTCAAGCTTGAACAAGTTTGCTTGGGATAGTGGTCGCGAAAAGAAAGTGGATTCACCGGTTATTGCATAGAAAGTACATGAACCGAAATAAGGATGCCCTCCAAGCTGTGAGAAATGTGCAACATTGCGCCACTCAGGTCAACTAATCCGCTTTCTGCACCCAGTGGCAGGCATATCCGACACTAGCCACGTACTGATTGTGAAAACACTTCACAGTTATCGAGCTAGCTGCAGTTGGTCGTCCTAACGCCAACTTGCACCGACTGCCTCAATGATGCAAATGATACAGCTGCGAGATCTGGGCTGGGGGGTTACGCTCATAGTGCCAGCCATGCTCTACCAATATTATTCACATGCGAATATATCGGTATTAGGAAATAAAAATCAATTCAATTCAATACTTCGTAGTCACTCCATGATGACGCACTTTTCCCCTATTGTTCGTCTTCGTGAACTTTTCCAATTAGGCAAATATATTTCTTAGAAATCAATACAACCATTGAATTTCTGTGTTCAACTTTTTTACCACTTTTTGTATTACTTAGTTTCTGTGCAATTAACGTGCCAGAACATCACAATCAATTTCATGCTCTACTTTAGAGGAACGGAGTTTGTTTTTAATGGGAAGCGAGGTCGTGTTACGAATGGGAAGACAATACGTTGAGGTGATAAGTGATGTTTCCTTGCATTCACGTGCTTTTTTTCACCCGATTTAACTAGTATCATGAGGCCATCTCACATCAACTGCGAACAAGGAACAGAAATCGTTGCCTAAGAATGGCAGTTCTCCGAGTTCGGACTGTTTAATTCGCGACACAAATCCACTCATCTCTATATGTTGTGCCAAAAGCATCACATCATCTCTGTTTTTGCAGATCCATGTTCGACAACTGGAAGATTTTAGTGCACTACAACACCACAAATCTCTTCAGAGGCCCGATGATTGAAGTGAAGCGAGGAATAGTGCACAAGCGTTTCGAACGTGCAGTAAAGGGATACGATATAGCCCTTTTAGAGGTAAGGCATATCACGTGTACGGTGACAGGTGTGTCGAGCAAGAAGTGAATTGCACAACCAATGCCATTCAGAGTAAGATTTGTCATGGACACGGATGCACACCGCGTGGACGGGTCGTCAGACGCGAACTCTCTTCATGCCACATGAAAACAAGCAGCTTCCAATGATTCTGTTTCGGTGGGCCGTGTACTCGAACAGTCATTTCAGACGCTTGCAACAACATCAGGTAAAATAATAATATTAGTAGCGTAAGAACACTGTGCGACCTTCATCTTCATCTGCAAATGCTCGCTCTTCTTCCTCTTAATAAGCATGGCACACATCCACGCAGGGGGATTGGCCAAGGTTCAGTAGATAATCCTAATGAGGCATTTGCGCGGGGAAAAATAGAAAAAAATAAATGTTCATCATCATTCCTCATCTTCGTCTTCGGAGGGGCGGCCGCCATAATAATATTATTATTAATATTAACCATAGATTTATTGCACAAAAAAATACAAAGCACAAGAAACGGGCCTGTCAGAGCCACCAATGGCTTTAAGGAATTGGCCCGGCAAAATCAGCGGACGAGTGTGCATTATTCATATCAGTATCGACGCTTAACGAGGTAAATGCAGGAGTACTTAGAAATAAGAAGCTTAACACAAACAAGGAGAAAATCGCGAGATTAGGATAAATACCATTAAGATAAGATGTACATATTTCAGAGATGACGACCAATGCATATTAGAAGTAATGAAGCAACCGCGTTACAATGAACAAATAATGTTTTTTAATTCCTTTTTTGACGTAATCGAGAATGCCTCATTTGGCAAATCGTTTAGAATTTTCGGCACATAAACACAGCGTCTAGCTTCACCATATCTTGTTGAGGAGCGCGGCACTACGAAGCGATCCCTATTACGAAGGCTTCGGGAGGCTGTGGGGCATGTTTTAAAATAACTAAACCAAAAATTCCGTAGCACCACAGTTTGCACAAACAAAGGCCAGGAGCATTGTAAGCCTAGCGCCGAGAAGATGTTATGATCTTTCAGTGGCGGATTATTGTAGGCTATATTTCTTAGTATGTTCCTTGACAAATAATGCACGCGGTTTTGCCATCGGGTAGGGCAAAAAGCAAAGGCGGTAATCTCATATCGAAGAGTGCTGTAGACCAAAGCATGTGCTATCATTTCTTTTTACTTGAAACGGTACGATAGATTTGATGTTGAAAAATAACCATGCAGCGCTCCTGAGCTTATCGCAGACGTCTGATAGCTGAGTGTGCCACGACATATCACTGTCGAAGAATACACCCAGGTATTTTACCCAGTTCACGTAGGTAATTGTCACTCATCGACAGGAATGACAGTTGTGACTGTGTAGAAAAACTGGCGCGTCTATGTCTATTGCGGTAAATATTTAAGGGGATCTGAAGCAAACGAGTTGGGCTTTTGAGGCGTTAACCTTTAAATGGTTATCAGCGAACCAGGTCATTGTTTGTGTATAATAATAATAATAATAATAATAATAATAATAATAATAATAATAATAATAATAATAATAATAATAATAATAATAATAATAATAATAATAATAATAATAATAATAATAATAATAATAATAATAATAATAATAATAATAATAATAATAATAATAATAATAATAATATAAAATAATAATAATAATAATAATAATATTTAATAATCTTTATTACCAATTGCAATTTTATGTACACATTATCTACCATACATAAGCATACAGCTCTTGTGGATGGGAAGGCAGGTCAGCGGGAACGTACCAGAAGCTTTATTACGTACGCATGATGTAAAGCAATAGTTAGAACAAGATTTAACGCGGAGGAGATGCAATATTTGGTTACATTTGGAGCAAAGAGAAACAATCAACAGGAATAGACGAAAAAAATACGCTCTTCCCCCATTGCAAAAAATCAAGACAGGAGGGACGCGAAATACTTATATGGCAATGATGAGTTCATGAAAGAAGGAGGGAAGAAGTCTCTAGCATCTTTTTCGCGTCTGTGATTCTACTTAATCCCTGCAGTTCTTCAATAATTTCTTAAAAAGGCATAGCACGTAGGACTTTCTAATTGTTTTCCAATAATTGGTGCACACTCTAGGAAAAGGTATGTTCATATTTTTCTTAATATTATTTAATTGTTGACTGTTTGAAATTCATTATAATTATATCTAGAGGTGAATTGAATGTAACGATTAAGTTGATAACTATTAAGCAAAATGAATTGCTATATATTAAGTGTATAGACGACTTAGTACATATGTAAAGGATAATGTATCGTACTGTATGGTAATCTTTATCTCAAGGTTAATGCCATCCAAAGCACGGCACTGTAATCATCGATATCCTTCCAATTAACTGTGTCATGAGTCAGCTGTGGCTCCTTTCCAGAGAAACTTACTAATCTTCACAATGCACTTTACATGCTACTGCCACGTGCTGCACGCGCGTTGTCTTGAAATCCCACTGATTTCAATTAAGCACCACCGATTATCTTGCCTCGTAAATGCATACAGTGATATTTTGGCGCCAAATGAGAAACGCACTTTTTATGTGAAGTGCATTAGTGTAGAAACAAGTGTATATAAATGAGGCGCTCGCTATGACACAGACATCAAGGAAGCCACCGGGCAATGAAACCAACGATCATCTCGTCATCATTATTATCAGCAGCATTACTACAACTTCTTATTCTCATCCGCCTACCTAACCTTTGCAGGACATTACATGCCCTGCAAAGCCCATTTCTTCCTCTTGATTTTGATTAGAATTTCATTAACCAGCGTTTGTTCCATCACTCACTCTGCCCGCTTACGGTCTTTTAATGGCTCACTGCGTTGTTCTTAACTTAAGCTTAACCCTCTTCCTTAGCATCCACTTTTGTGCGCCCTAGGTTAGTACCAGTAAGTAACAGCTGTTGTACACTTTTCTCTTGATGGGTATTGGTGAAGTGCCATTCATGATATGAGAGAGCCTGCCATACGCGTCCACGCCATTCTTATCCGTCTATTATTTGACTCCCATGATCGTGATCAGCTATCACTACTGGCCTTAAGCAGACGTATTCCTTTACCTTTTCCAGCATCTCGCAACCAATTGTGAACTGATTTTTTCTTGCTAGACTGTTGAACTTTATTTCGGTTTTCTTCACATCTATTTTTATACCCACAGTTCTACTCTGCCTGTCTAACTCGTTGTTCATAATTTGCAGTTCGCCTCCTGAGTGACTCAGCAAGGCAATGTTATCAGCGAATCGCAGATTATTTAGGTATTCTCAATTAACTCTTATCCACAGCTGTTTCCAATTCAGGCATCGCAATTCCTTCTGTGAACAGGCGATGAATAGCATTGGCGAGATCGCATCTCGATGTTTGACGATATTCCTTATTAGATTTTAATTGCTGACATTATGGAGGACTGTGGTAGTTGTGTAGTTGCTATATATATCTTCCAGTATTTTAACATAAGGCGCTTCTACACACTGATTCCGCAGTGCCTGCATGACAGCTGAAGTTTCCACTGAGTCGAATGCTCTCTCATAATCAATGAAGGATATATAGAAGGGTTGATTATATTCTGTGCATTTCTCTATCACTTGATTGTTAGTGTGAATATGATCTATTTTTGAATATCCTTTACAAAAGTCTGCCTGATCATTTGGTTGATTCAAGTCTAAGGATCGCAGCAGTTCCAAGTGCTTGAGCACCCGCCTCGCATGCGGCAGTTGCGGGGTTCGATCCCCAGTGCCGCCATGTACCGACCTGTGATACAATGGGTACAAGCTTTCCCCTGGTCTGGTGTTCGGCTTACTTAGGGTGAAATGCTTGGTAAATGGGTCTTTGACCCCACTTTGAGAAGTCATAACTAGCTTGTGCCATGGCGATTTTTGCCCACAGATGCCCTCGCATCATAAAAATCCATAATTATGATGATGATTGAAGCCTATGGTTGTCCTGACTCTGTTAGCAATTACCTTAGTAAGTACCTTATAGGCAGAGGACAGTAAGTTTGTCGGTCTGTAATGTTTCAAGCCCGTGGCGTCTACTTTCTTATGAATTAAGATAATGTTTGCGTTCTTCAAAGCTTCTGCCGCGGTTTACGTCATAATGCATTGCGTATACAGGATGCCTAGCTTATCTAGCACAATCTTCCCTCCATCCTTCAACAGATCTGCGGTTTCGTGATCCTCACCAGCTGCCTATCCCTTTTCCATTGCTCCTAAGTGTTTCTTTACTTTGTCTTTCGTTACTGGCCGGATCACGTATTGTTCTGCGCTGCCGTCCCTCTCATTAACGTTCTGATTACATTAATACTGTATATTATTCTGGAGAATCTTCGGCTACTTAATCCATATCGCTAACTGCCATATTGCTAATCCATGTTGCGAATGACATTGCCCTTCTTGTCTCTTAGCGCGTACATCTGGCTTTTAGCAATGCCTAGTTTCCCCTTCCCCTCTTTTATGCTCCCTCCGTTATTCAGAGAATGTGAAGTGCATTATAGGAGGAAGAAGTGCATATAAATAAGGCGCTCGCTATGACATAGACATCAAGGAAGCCAACGGGCATAGAAACCAAGGAGCATCTCCTCATCAAAAACATCAGCCTCACTACAGCCATTGCAGGGCAAAGGCGGCTCCCATGTCTCCCCAATTAATCTGGTCCTTTGTCAGCTGTGCCCACCGTGTCCCTGTAATGTTTTTGATATCATACGCCAACCTAACTTTTTGGTGCCTCCTGCTACGCTTGCCTTCTCTTAGAATTGATACCGTACCCTTAAGGCCCAGCGGTTATCTTGCCTTAGAATTACATACCCTGCCCAAACACATTTCTCCTCTTAATTTCGACTAGAAGTTCATTAACAAGCGTTTGTTACCTCACCAACTCTGCCCGTTTCCGGTCTCTTAACGTCACACCTATCATTTCTCTTTCTATATCTCGCTGCGTTGTCCTTAAAATAAGCGTAGTGGTGTGCATTTATATTTTGAAACATTTCTGGCGTTGATGAGCGGAAAGTAATGTTGCAGATATATATAACTGAAAGAAAATTGATTTCAAAGTAGAAGCAAAACAACCACAAGATGTCGCTGGTATGATAAGAGGCCATGACCTCCGAATTTTGTACCCGGTCCTCTACCAGTTGAGCAACGGCGCATTTTTTTCGTTATTGACTGACTTACGGCGGCGCCTCTAGTACCCTCTACATTCAAGCGTATTTATGTTGCGTGTAACCTAACTTTGAGAGTGCTCACTAGCGCAGTCTCTAACCGTAGTGGCTTGCGCAGTACGACCTCAGTTTCTGTGAGTGTCATCACCTACGTGTATCGCCTCTGAGCGCCTCGTTCGCGCACGTCAGCATAATCTGCTGGCTTCGTTTCCGCAGTGCTCCTATGGCAATACGGAGGTCACCACTTTTGTCTGTTATCTTTAAAGTTAGCTCGAGACACATTCTTTCGTATTCACTGTTGTGTGCAGAGGTTGCTTATTATATTGCACCATGTCAAAGTACGCTCAAAGCGACCGCTAGTTACCATAAGTGCCTGAGACTGTGTGTTCACTTTGGGTGTTTTCGAGGAGCTCCTGCGTTCGTGCGCAACAACCTTTCGACACGGCACTTTATGCAAATGGGTGTAGCCTATCGCCAAAACAATACTCTTACCAACACGCCTCGATGAATGTGCCGGTGGATTGCAAGACCTCGACATGTAATGGCTTATAACGTACACTTTCAACGCCGCTAGAATTGCGATGACGAGGTATACACTTCTTTTTTTTATGAATTCCCTCGACATGGCTAAACCCTGGACAAATGGTGACGCCTGCATCGTGCCCACCTGTTTCATGGCGAGGCCGCTAGGCGCATCGTCTCCCTGGGGTCATTACCTTCTTTAGAACCTTTAAATTCATTCTATGTTGATGACTGTAGGCTAGTAATCTGCACGCAGAGGGATTAGTTTTTTTTATTTTGAGACCGCCCAGGCGGCACAGTTATGACTAGAACCTCCCGGAGCACTAATATATCACTTAAGCTGTCACAAACCAAGTCGGTGCCGTTACTTCCACTCCTCTCTGCGAAGGGCTGCAATTGCATATAACGCACGTCCTGCACATGCAAAGTTTGAAGCCCTGGCACTATCGCGAGACTCCATATCTGACTCATGGGCTCTGCCTAAGCAGGGGAATGCGTAATAGTCGTGAAGGCGCCGAAGCGGCATGCGCATTTGAAACAACAAATACCGCGGATACGTCACCCTATGCCCTCTGGAGACACTCAGATTACAGATGGCGTTTGGCTCCAGCCTGTTTACTAATGGCACGCGCGTTTTAAACAGAACGATAATCACTGCTTTGTCACCCTGGGCTCTCTGGCGACACTCAGTTGACAGAAGACGTTTAACTCGAGCCTGTTATACCAAAGGTCATGAATCATAAGAACATAATGTACGCATAGGTATCGCATCAAGAGTTTACCCAAAAACCTTTTTTGGAATGTTTGTGGGGCTACCCTGCTTTAATTGTAATGATGAACACCGAAACAAAACGGATATTTTTAAACACTGCAATAGAAATGGACGGTACTTAACAAGCGTACTACGTAAGAGCAAATGTCAAGTAAACGCCATATTGTCTGCAGGGAGTCTACGACACCGGCTCTGAAAATGTCTAAACGGTGGCCCTTTCATCAAGAAGCCAAAAGAAAACCAGAAATTAATGACAAAGGCGCCAATTAATTCCCCGGTGGGAAATGAAAAGTTAAAGTTAACAAATCGAACAAGGCACCAAATCTAGTTCGTGTCCTCAACATCTGGCGCAAGCAGCACTGTCGCTCCGTACCACGTAGTAGAGTGACCACCAGCGCCAGAGAAAGCTCGTTAAGAAATCATATGATTGCAAGGCGTCGGATAAAGCAGCGCTTTGTTTCAGTAAAAAGGCTGCTTCGAGCAGAGTACAGAAATTTTATGCTCATTCTAAGCACATCCAGCGAAAGAGAAATGGAAACATGCAATTCATAGAGAAGACAACGTGCTTTTAAAACAATCACGTTTATTTGTGCATTTCCTCTATGAGCTGAAGAACAGGAAAGTTAGAATGTTCAAACTGGAAAACAATTTGTTATATAATTCGTTTAATCTTTATTTCAGCATGCCTTACTACGATATAGGAGTGCCGCAGGAAAGATTTATCCCTAAAAACAATTAAAACATAAAAATGATGCCAATCCGTTTGTGGTAATTTTCTAAGCACATTAAACGTAACAAATGGTCTCCTCAAACTAAATAAAGAATGCAGTGAGCGTAATTTAAAAATTGTTATCACAAGAAGATTATCACCTGCTAGCTGTTATCTTCAAAGCTAAACAGTATTAAGGAAACAAGCTTTAGCAGCCATATTCGAGGCTCCCTCAATTTAAAAATTCCGAGCATTCAACATGTCGTTTTATATGGCCCAAAGGAAAGTCTGGAAGCACAGAACACTTTTTCATCCATTGCAGGAAACAACTTAGCTTTGAAAGCACAAAAAACGCACAAAAAGCTTCTGACCGATCTGCCAATTCGCAAACAGAGAAGGCTTTTTATGGGCAACCTCAATTCAATATTTGTGGCAGAAAAGTTCATATTGGCGGCAATTGATAAGCTCAAGCATCCGCAAATGCACAAACTGAGAGCAATGAGAAAGAGTGTGGCACTTTAAAAAATTTGAGGTTGGAAAACTGGAGATTGAACTACTTTTTCCAGATCTTTGTGAACAAGAAAAGGAACACATCGCTGAAAAGGAAGGATACATTGTTTCATAGATGATCGTCCTGGTAGCTAAGTAAGCTCGGGCATCAGCTGAAAAAGAAAAGCTTTCTCTCGTATTGTTGTTTTCCACACGGGACGGCCATAATAAACATAAAAAAGTACACCAACACCCATTAGTCCTTTCGAGAAATTCACGGAAGTTATAGCTATGTTCTATCATTGTTTTGTTCGAATACGGCAAGCACAGTAGTATCAACATTAAAGGTGGCAATTTTCTAAGCACAATTCAGGGTAATATATACTTATTGATTTTATTTGAAGGAATTTAAATAGTGTTGAAGTTTGTGTGGTTGCGTGCCAATTTTTGCCACGCTAATATTTTTACGATTCTGATATACTAAATTCGCTTAGTTATTGATGCCTGTCTGGATACTAGTGTACTACAAAAATCAGCGTTTATTTTTAATTAAACTACTTAAACAATCGCTGCCTCTAAACGGCAGTAATTGATTGTTGTCATATATTTCGTTTTACAGAGAGACATAAATTATGTTCTCCCGGTTTAAGAAAGTAATCTGGCGTGCACACTAATTCAGCGTTCACATAGGAATATTACTCCTGGCACATGTATTTGGTTAACTGGCTAATTAGAATCCTCCACGGCACAGCAAACGCTAATGTCTTTTAACCATCATTTTTACGCAGCTGAACAAACCGTTACCGAACTTTGACAATTTTGTCAGACCAGTGTGTCTACCACGTCAAGGTGCGAAGACACCGCAAGTAAAAATGCTTTTGGCAGGATACGGTGCTATTGACTTCCGTAAGTTTTCTCCTTGTTCATTTGACTTTTGCATGCTTCAGAAACAACGCCGCATGTAATAGTAGGCCTATCGGATTCTTTATAATCATCACTAAACAAAATCGTAGAAATCTTAAGACGTGCAGAGTGTAAAAAGTTCAGCGCTGACCTAAAGCGACAACTAAGAGCTTTCAGAGAGCGTGCAAAGGAAAAACGCCGCCTCTGACCGGAGCATTGCAATCTCTTTAGTTGCGTAGCGAACACAGCAGCAACAAGGTATTTTTAACGCGGCAGCGCAAATGGTCCTGTGTCGCCGAAAAGCCTAAGTTGTCGTGTCATGCGCCGTTGGCCATCGACAAAATTCCGCAAAAAATCTCTAGAGAACCATTCTAGGTGGCCGGTTTCCGCCTAGATTACGCCACATTATGACGTAATCAGAACCTGCCATACGAACTTTGAGCAAGCTGCCCACCGTGGAGAGTGGCAGTTAAATCAATGACTGGTTGCAAGAAGTTGCTCGTGAAGAACAACTTGGGTCTCAAAAGCTCCACCGGTGGCAGTGCAATGCTGTTTCGCTTTGGGTAGTTAAACCCCGTGAGACCTATATAAAACTACTGGACATCTGTCAGCAAGTGTGATCCCTTAGAAACCATTGTTCTGACGTTGTCAATTTCTTTCAAACAAGTGTTAGTAAAGGAGCCAAAAATTATTTGGCTTTCCGTACTAACAGTGACTTTTCCATTCTGAACGAATAAACAATAATTCACCTCAGGCCGCAGTGGCTTCGATGAACGTGAGTAATGCTCGGTAAGGAACATGGACAGAACACACGAAAAACGATTAAGACACGCCCTTATTTCAAACAGAAACGGGCGAAGTAAAAAACGAGTACTATTCAGGCTTTCCATATTACTCAAGTGCAGCTCGTAGATTTTCCCCGTAACAAATCGGATGCCATAGCGTTTCGGACGCTATCTGGACGGCCGAAAGATATACATTCCAGATCAGGCACCTGACCTGTCCTGTGCACGACTACCTCAATGCGAAATAATGACCGTAATAAATTTTCCAAGCTGAATTCGCAAAATGAGGGTATTTTATCACCGTTGCTGAATAATTAGCACCGACAGCATAAAATCACTAACAGGCATGAGTAAAGGTTGCGCGCGTTGGAATTAAACGAGCGGCCAAATGGTCGTCATAGGCGTGAGAATGGCTGCCCCTGCAAGAGCCTCTCACGTGGGGCTTGCCCGAACGCAACATCATATGCCCGCCTGCAATATGTTGGGCAAAAATAGGCAGCTTAACGGCCCCCTGTCACACTCACATCAGACTAGGCAGGCAGGCGACGCCTGATCAAGATACCGGCTTCATGCGGGCATATCGCGGCAGGCCACCTAAAGCCTACTGCACTTTGCTCGTAGGGTTAATGTGGGCGAAGTTAGTATTTGCATATGTTTTAATCTGCGACAAATTAAGGTTTCTGGCGTGTAGCCGCAAGAATACTAGAGGTGTTTTAAATTTATTTCTGCTTGAGCTAACGTAATACATGCAGTTTTCGTTGCTGCTAAAGCCGAAAAGTTTTCATTTCTGCGGAAACAAAAGCGTGGTTTAAAATTCTTCACCACTGTTACTTGCATTAATCACATTTGTATAGGATAACATACACTACCTAAAGAAGAGAATTTATACGTAGTAGGTTGTTACCATGTCATCTAGTTTTACCACACAAAGCCAACTGTGGGCATGTTTTTCCTGTCACAGTCATGTATGCCGAGCATTTTAATGCTATAGAATTAGATCTCTCATATTCACAACTTTGGTGCGCTATCCGCGAAAAGCCTCATACCTGTGAGCGGCCTTTAAAAACTTACCATACTTAAATTTCCGATCGGGATGCGAAACAAGGGTGATGCAAAGTGATGAGCTTTGCTTGCCGATGCTCTAGACATCTCGGCCGTAACCGGGGCCTTTCACCCCGCATGTTGAGGTGCCAGCCTCTGGTGTCGCGCTTGGGATATAGTCGTCTTCATCAACATTCCTAATACAAAAGCACCTGGGCACTTGCACGTCCTACGCAAGTTCAGATTCGTGGCCTTCTTTGAAACAGAGTTTCGAAATCAAGAGCATGCAATATTCACATTCCCTCCATCCAACTCCGCCAGAATGCTCGAAGGAAGGGTCATCTGACTAGCATAGTGTAAGTTACGCAGAACTGCGGGAGATTTTAACTCCCACAGCAACATATCTTTGAACTCATTGGCGTGAATTAATTCAATTCGTCAAACCAAAGCGCTAAACAAACAGGAACCCGGATGTTAACGAATTCCCCTTTGCATTATTCCCATTTTGTGCCCTAATTTTTTCCCGGCTGGAAAGGCCGTATTTAAGTTATGTCGCATTTAGTTCCACTAGTGCTTCTCGGACAAAGTTTCAAATTGGACCGTGCAGGCTTGCCACATTTCATGAGCCACCGTGCCCGATACAAGCGAGTTGAGGCTTAATATAGATGGTTTCATTTTGACTTGAATAGTTGTTCCGTAAACAGAGACCCCATTTATGTTGAATCTGTCTCCTGTGCAGATCTAGGAAGACTGCAAGGTAGGTAACGTGCGCCATCGAGTGCTGCCCCCGATGGCAACGGGAATAATTGTGGACGGGACGGGCTGTCTAGGAAACGGAGAAAACTGTTCCGAGCCATGACGGGGACACAAATAAAAACAAAATACCCAAATTGGAGAAAAAATAAATAATTGAGATCAACAAGGGTCCACTCAAGCGTGATGAGCAGGAAAAAAGTCGCGTTTAAAGAAGTGAAATTTGGCTTCATTAGCTCTTACAGGGCTGTGATGAGATCCATCCCAAATATAGTGTGGCCTGCCCTATTTTCGTTTAGACACCTGTCGCCCACAAAGAGCATCTGTACATATTTTAGGCTCTGCCCTTCTTGAATCCTCGTTGTTTGTTTTGGAGGCCCGAAATTGTCTGTTACTTGAGCATATACTACATCTTGGCGTGTGCGAGGGAAGCGCTGCAATTTCACCGCTTTTACTGTTTTGTTTGAAATGCAGAGCAAAATTTACCTAAAAAAGTTCTTTACCTGGTCACGACAACAGTTCCAATGAAGGCATGCTGTGCTTCTTTCGGATGGTGCTACTGTCATTTGACACCGATAGCCTTTTGCACTAATAATCTCCGTGGGACGGCTTATAAGGTACGTAGAGAATCCATGTGGCAACTGCAACATGTATGCATGTTCATAGCACGCGGCTTCTTTTGCTGCTATTCAGAAGTGAGTTTCAACATTTATTTCCAGCGAAACGTCATCCCACCCGCCGCAATCAGGGAGATTTCAGCTGATAAGTCTGCGCTTTGAAGATCATCATTGTGTATTAACTTATTGTAAAAAGTTCTCCGACACAGCACTACAAATATATTTGTGAAGTTTCTTGACAGTTTTTATTTGAAGATTATAACAACACTTGAAACAGACCTGTAGGGTTCTGTTTTGTGTAAGAGTTAAAGAAGTTTTTTTTATATCTTCCATTAAACGCTATAAGGTAATTTATAGGGCTGAAATTACGAGACAAAATATTATGTCTGAATACTGAAACTTAGAGCACAACAATACCATAAGATTATTTTAGTTCTTCCTTAGTAAATTGCGTTGAAGATATTTTAAGCTAGTTTTTCTAAACCTTTCCCATTACTCGACATGTTCAGGTGCACCAAAATTAAAATGAATCTCGCAAGCGGTGACAAACCGCCTTTCATTTCTAGTGCTCTCTATCAGCGGCAACTAACGCCAACAGCGAGGCTCCGGTGACCCATTTTGCAATTTTGATGCTGGCGTTTTCATCGGCAATGAAACAGCCTATCTGCTTCCATCAGTGTTAGCCAGCGGGCCATTTATGGTTCATCCAGGATTTTAGCAGAATAACTGGGAAGCGTAGCGCTAACCACGGCAACAACTCCAACATGAGCTGTGAATGTTGCCGTATTGATGGCGAAGATGAACACGTGGACCGCAAACGACCAACTGTTAAAGTACATTACGCGACAACAATAAACACCTGAGTTAAATATTTAAAGTCTCCCGGATGATCACAAAACAAATGCGGATTCGGTCACGCCGGCAGGTATCATAACTGGAGGACACGTCTGCCGCACCTTGGTTGTGTATATGCACTATCGCTGCTGTATTGCGCTGGGAAGCAGATTCTAGAGTTCCTGTGGCCATTTTACTTTTGGGGTGCCTGTATAAATATTTAAATTGTTTTTTATCTTATAAAAAGCAACGTCGTCATCCTGTGTGTTTTAGAAATGCAATGACAATTGCGGAAAAATCCTTTTTAGAAACAAGAGCTTCGGTATTGTTCAGCAAGTCTCACACAATTTCAATGCGCGTTACTTACAAATTTGAGAGCCGCAGGCACACTGCGAATCTTCATGACTGCAAAATCTGCGAGCTCACGTTATGCAGCATTTCTTATATTGGTCAGCACTAGTGCCCTTGTCAGCCTTATAATCTACCTGTCCTCACTACCACAAAACAATAACACGATAGTCGAATAGTTATACTCATGAAGCCGCCTTCTGACCCTTAGCTCCCCTGGTTTTCCCAAAGCCTCATGAGCCCTTTTTTAACGCCGTCTGACTGAAAAAACTAAAACTTTGTTGGACCTTCCTGAGCTTGTGGCAAGTTTCGTCCAGAGTATTGGACAACTTTATAAAGCTGACGGCGGTTTTCTTTCCTTCGTAGAAAGATAAAACGTGGGATGCGTAAATTTTCACTCTCGTTTTATCAGGTCACCTAACTGAATGCAAGCTTCGATGATAATGGTTTATATTTTCTGCCGAGCTAGAAACCAGAAGAAATGCTGTTTATCACGACTTTTAGGGCTTTTGTGGACGTTCTTTGATGTTCCTTTGAGCACAATTATATTCCATGGAGAAGAATAACGCAGATTTTTGTTTCTCACAACCTTTCTATAACTATTTCTTTACGCTGATTATAAGCGGAGCTGGAAACCTTGACTATCCTGAGTTGACTTCAGTGCAATCGCTTTCTTCTTTTTACCATTAGCTGTCTGGACAGAGTGAACGAAAAATTGCCAGTCACTTTCCCCGTCAGTATCTTACGAGGGCAGTCAAGATCGTTCTGAAAAAAAAGCAGGACTTTCAGCGTCGCTGCCTGTGGACAAAAAAAAAGAAACGTGCTCGCGATTGGTGGCGGCAAGGAAGAACGTTTTGGATGGCCTCCGAGGCAACACATGAAATAGTTTCAATATTTTCGCCATTGTGGCGTGTGCGACCATACGGTCATAGAGGTTTGAGTTCATGAAAGCGATGGCCATCCGGCTTCCCAACCAGGAGTAACTAGGAATAAATTCAGAAACAAAACGTCAAAATATGAATGTGGCGCGTGTATTGGTAAAAGTGCGACCGATGTAAGAGCATGTCACAAATAATCCAACGAACCACAAAGTAAAATAATTTTATCTCGCTTCAGTTGGGACAAGTAGCCTAAAGAAAAGTAGGGGATAAATAGAAGCAATATAGTATAGATTATAATCAGAAATATAGAGTCAACAGCTTGATGATGCCGCAATCATGTTAGTGTGGTTTCTAGCCTTGAAACTACTTGTGTGATGGTAAAGGCTGCAGCAGAAAGCATCGGATTATATCAAGCGACTCCTGTTATTTAGTGTTCAATTCTAATGAGCAGCACACAAGCCTATCCAGATATCCGGTTGCCTAGATTCGTTTAGATCCAGTGTATTTATGTTCAGCAGACGGGCTACGAAACCATTAGTTCAATCCAGGACACCAGCAGAAAATGTTCATATTGAAACCAACAGTAAGGGGAACTCGTTAAGCGTGCGTTATCTTCAGTGGCACAGCTTTTTGATAAAGACCCCGCAAAAAGAGGGACAACAATTGAAAAATATATCCTGGTCCTTCAAGAGATACCATCGCATTCGAGCGTTAATCCGAGGTTCGGAGAGAGGAGCGCGCGCGCCCCTGCGCGCGCGTTCTTCCTTCTTCTTCTGAAACCCTACCTATCCTTCTCTCTATCTGCACGCCGGCAGTGGTTGTGGTGTTTTAACACCACTCACAGGCCCGTGCATTTTCCTTTCCTCTTCCCCTTTCATCCACTTACTACTACTACGTTAATCCGATGCCTTCTCCATATCACTATGACTTTTGGACTTTCGTCAAACCTTGGAGTAAAATTAGTTCTGCACTAACGCGTCCTTAAGCAGGCGCAAATAAGTCGGCATAGTTTGAAAATCCTAAAAGAATTTCTAATCAGAAGACAACATCTGATCGAGAGCAGAGAGATTTCAATATCCCTTTATGCAACCGTAACAATGGGGCCATCTAATTAAGGGATCATTTTTTATTCCGGGGACGTGATATGTCATCCGGCATTTTAAAGGTACCCCTAAGTTCGCCTGTAGCTCTGAAAAATAGTGATATCATGTTTTTTGTTTATGCAGGGCGACTCGGGCAGCCCACTCACGGCGTATATCCGTCGAGGGAAGGCCACAAAAGCAGTTCAGCTTGGAATAGTGTCTTTTGGTAATAAAAGAAATCCGAGTGGACTTGTTCCGAACGTGTTCACTCGGGTTTCTAAGTACATAAAATGGGTTAATAAGGCACTTAAAACTATAACCTTATGGAAAAAAATTGTTGTATAGACAGACCAGCTGTATTTTAAATAAATGCCGTGCTGTATCTACACGCAGCAACATCAGCTGTGAATTTATCTGCTAACGCAAAAGAAAATAAAGTAATTATTTCCGGCTTTATTTATTTTTTATGCTTTTTGTTGAGCTCCTGCACTATTAGGTAGCTAAAGCTAACCCTTTTCAAATAAACAGCCAGTGCTAATCCCCCGCAAGTCATTCATAAACTTTGGCTAATCGCGCTTAAAAAAAAACAAACAGGAATGCATGGCTCAAATGTATATGTCGTAATCGTGTCTTCCCAACCTGAACTGTGTCAAGCCTATAGATATTCAGACTGTGAGTTTTTTGTACTAGCTACATATTTAGCCTATTGTGGTGTTTGTT
Organism: Amblyomma americanum; assembly: GCF_052857255.1. Classification (NCBI taxonomy): domain Eukaryota; kingdom Metazoa; phylum Arthropoda; class Arachnida; order Ixodida; family Ixodidae; genus Amblyomma; species Amblyomma americanum. The sequence continues at coordinate 74,107,651 of NC_135505.1, read as the reverse complement.
GGGAGTGCACTATAACCTGATATGAAATAATTTGAGTCAAATGCGCCGCTATGTGTTTGTACCTAAGCCATTAACTTTCCGCCACATGTGAAAAAACTCATGCAAAGGTTTATACGGCAGCTGTAAAAGTCGATTTCCCTGTTTTATATTCTATTACGAACGTCCTTAATAAGCTCGTACTTTTTTCCTCAATTTCCAACACCTACCTCTACAATCCAGTAACACGCCCGGCGTGCGGAAAACCAAAATTTGTCTGTGTCATTTCTCATCTCGGAAGTTTTTCACGACAAAAAAAAACTGCATATTTTTGTCGCGACGTTGTCATGATCTTTATCATGTAAAATTAGGAGGATTCTCGAGCTTCGCCTTAAGAGTAGACGAGCGCCTTCTGCTCCTTTTTTTCTCTTTGTTCCTTTCCTTTTCCATTTGTCTCTGAAAACGAACACGCAATCGATTACCAATAACGGTAATTGATTATAATCACAAGAAGCAACTGCAGACATTGATCTTTAGCTGCTTGATAACGGCTTCTTTCCAGGTAAGGAACACACATATGAAACGCCACTTGCTGCTACCGTGTATGCTTCTGCGTTTTCAGAACGCATCGTAGCGGCTTTCAGGTCGCACTAATACAGCGATGCTGCACAACCCGCCCCTTACCGCATGCTACTACACACGCGCAACGTCATGCCATCAGCAGCAGAGCAAGCGGTGACGTCATCACAGCGGTGGTTATAGCGTCATTCTATAGTCGCTCTCACTTAGCGACAGACTACTTTCGTCCGCTTTGGGAGACAGTTCGATAACAGGTTCTAAGACACATGCAGTTTGGCGGTGTAGTAAGAGGGGAAATGGAGCATGTGATTGTTTTTTATGCTGTTGTAGTTTGCAAAGCAAACGAACGGAGTAATGGATCCCAAATAATGTTGTCGGGGTAATGTAGGTGCAGAGCACGTTACTATTGGTACGATTAAATTATTCTGTGAAGCTAATTGCGTCGCGAGTTTAGGCGGGTGCTTTTCTTTGGGAGTAGTTTGAGGGTGAAGAATGATCTCGAGTAAGCTGGACCGAAAAAAACTTTCTACCACTTGTTAGAAAGACACGAGAGCTTTTGCGTCACAGAAGACTCGCATGTGATAATCTCTGCTATTTCCTGAAGAGAAGTAGTAAAGAAGAGCAGCTGTTCCGACATGTCTGGTCAGGTGACAGGCTGGGTGTCTACCTAGCGATTCTCCGCAATGTCGATACACAGGTTCTTAGAGTTGAATGCGAAAAAGTGAAAGAGGTTTGAAAGAACACAAAATTTGTTGAAGGGGACCACCAGAAGCAAACGCCGGCCAGTTTCAGGGATAAAAAAAGGCTCTGTATTATTTCACGCTGGTGGATAGGAGCGATCAGACGGAGTGGCTTTTAATGCGCCTGGGAGTCAGCATGAAAGTCAAAGGGCTATGTGTGGGCGATCGGGAAAGGTGAGAAAGACTTTAGTGTGGTGAGAACGGGCAATAACAAAAACAATGACGCGTGGCACACACGGCGGTGTGTCTTCAATCACGAAATCCATGAATTCTCGGCAGTAAGGATCCGACCTGTGCATGAAGACAATATCCGATTTCATGTCGGCAGTGGCTGAATTAACCGGTGCGGGTCTAGCTAAGTTTGTCGTTTCTCATCTAAGAGGGATTCAACACGCATATTCGTCACCAACTTTGATTTGGGCAATAAAAACTATGCAATACTGGCTTAGCTGCCGCAAAATACAATACGTGCTTATTTTTTCGAGCATAATTCTTCTTTCCGAAAACATCATCACACAGCTCACTTAGCAAGTTTTCCAGTTAAGCGAATTTCGCGAAAAGTACCACTTATTACTATGTAAAAGGCAATCATTAGTAGCTAGCAGTCCAGATGCTTTTTGCTCACGCTTCTCATAGAGCCAAATACGATGATACTTGTATTGTTCTCTCTAGGGATGGTTCTTCCCTAAGCAAATTTACAAATACTGCACAATAAACCCTGCACCTCAGTAAGTTTCAGTACGTTGAAGAGATAGAAAAGAAACATTTTAAAATTTAAAAAAGGCGAAAAAATTTACTGCAAGTAAATATAAAAAGCTGTGCCCTTCGGTTCTCGTAGTTACAGGCGCATGGTTTTGTTTCGAGATTTCGTGGCAAACTAATGATCTGTCCTGTAACACAAACCAGATATCATGGGGTGATCACACCTTACACTGGGAGCTACTTAGTGGTGACCTCTTGAAATGCGACGTCGCAATCCTGTGTTCAAAAAGCACGGTTTGATTGATTGAGAAGCTAACACACTTGCAACGAAAGCTGCTGCAAAGATCAAACTTTGTATCCATTAAAAAAACGAACAAGCGATCACGGGCGTCCAAGAGCTTGTGAGCGGCCGGTCAGTCTTTAGCAGCCATAAAATAGGGTATGGGTTTTTCTCTTGCATATTCAACGTATAATATAAACAACGTTGAAAATGATGGTGCTCAGTCACATTCAGTATGCATCGCGAACGCTAGCGAAATAGGACAAAAACTCCAACGCACCCGCAATACAGATCTGCATTTCACTTTACTGCAGTGGAAACAACACATATGACATGAAAATAAGAGATGAAACCAAACTCTGGTTCGCATTAATAAATCATTAGTTATGTAAGCATTGCGTTTTCCCACCCTTATTATGCATTAGTCAAGCCATGAGGAACCAGTCCGTATGCCAACACATGGTTTATATATAGGCTACTTCGCCCTCCTATAATATCCTCCATATACTAACCTTGCAAACATTCTTCAGTTACATTTTATTCTCCCGCATTATACTCGTCTTTAGCAGTTTTTTGAGGCTCAGTAGATATAACGTAGCGCTTTCTTTTTTTTTTTAGCTATTTCCGTATAGTGTGTCTCTTTAGAACGAATAATTTCATGGACACTTCGGCGCCAAAGAAACATAACGAACGTGGTCTGCAAACTGCTGCCATGACGTCACCCCCGCACAAAACATGACAAAGTATAGGCTTCATTGCTTCATTTCTGGTCCCCTACCGAAACAACTTGAACTGAGAAAAACGAAAGGAAATGGTGTTTTTTGCATCACCAAGTGCATTGTCAGCATGGTGTAAGAACATGTTTAGGGCTCCACACCTAAACACGCGTAACCATTATCTGTGCGCGGTCTAGTACATGCGCCGATTGGCGGCACCGGTGAACTGCGAGCCATGGCCAACCGATTGCGGAAAGGCCATAACAGGTAAGCGCCGTGCCAGACTGGTCGCGGTTAATGAAGCTGTGTTTGTCTATGTTCTTGCTCTCAGAATGCACCGAAATGGTCCAACGTAATTTTTTTCTGATGCAAGGACTTTATGTGCACTTAGCGCGTAAAAAGTTTTTAGAACAAGCCTTTTGTTTGGGATCCGCAGCAGTTACCTTTGTCCAAGGTCATGTGGAGGCCCTGGCTGACCCTGTGCTAGGTTTTAGCCGTCTATGTACATGGCTGCTGTGTTGTGTAAGTCACTGCCGCGGAACACTTCCACATCCGGCAGGGTACACGAGCCATCTTAACCCGATTTTTCGAAGGATGTGCTTCGTATCCCAATGAACACCTTGCTACCAAACTTGCCCGGATCTAACGTTGCTTTTTTATAGTTTCATGGTGACTGTTCGCTTAAAAATTCGGTGTTGGGAAATCGGAAGTGCAGGTAGGACATAACTACCGAGTATAGAAACGTAGATGCACTGGATGCGAGGTGGCACAGTAGCCCCGAAATCATTTTGCTTGGCGCCCTCGTGACCTGCAGCAGTTCCCACCCTCTCTACATTATGGTGCAACAAAAGTGGTGGTATGAAAGGCAGGAAATATACCAGCAACGTTTATAATATACATGCAACCGCATAATTTGTAACACTTTTGAGTGTTACTTAGACATTTTCATGGCGCAAGGTAATTGAGGGCACCATAGTCGCTTTAGCAGGCCAACTGCAATCGTACACTAACATCCACCAACCCCATTTTCCCGCCCCGTGGTTCTTTCATTTTGGCGGGAGGAACATCAGGGCCAATTGCAGAAATATTTTTTGCGTCGTGGAGCCAACAGTGTACTGCACTAGCCGAAAAACAACGCACATGCACTCTCGGATTTGCATCCCATAATCTGATCATTGTCTATTTGGTAGATAAGCACAGGCAGTACGCGAAGCAACCTAGTATGACTGCGTTTTTACTGTAGGCTGAATCCTTCTGTGCCTTGCAGCACTTAAACAAGCATACGTACACGCCAGGGCACAAAACGAGCTCACAACACCTGCAGCACGGCCGCTGGAGATCTATCTCTTGACAAGCGGATAAAGTTTGATGCAATCTGTCCGCGTTGAAAAAAAAACCACAAGGAGCGCCGAAGAATATGTGGGTGCGCAGTCGGGCGGAGTGTGAACCCATAAAAATATTCTTACAGAGTATTGTTAGGAAGCCGAAATTGCTTATGCGAGCCTTAGCACCGCAACGGGGAAAGTGCGGAGACACTTCAATTTACAAACCACGTTTACAACGTTCAACATGAAATTGCAACTGTTGTGATTACTATACATCGACGAAACTGAATGCTTCAAGAAAACAAACTTCCTTATTTCCGGAAACCGCATAAGGGACATCATAAAACACGTTTACGTAGTAGATCTATGCATTTGTTTGGACGATATACATTCAAGGCTACAACCTAGATAATACTTTACAAGCATGCGACAACGTTTGAGAAAACGCCGCATACTTTCTCATGTGGGTTGCATGAATAAGTGAACACAAGGTGGTATACAAGTTATTTTTTTCTGTGCCGTTTACAGTGACGGGTGTAAAGTCCCGATATTGTGTCTTACCGTTTTATCATTCCGGTAGTAGCAGTGTTGGTCGGCTTAACTGGAGGGAGGTAACCATGGTAAATGGAATGGATGTCCACTGACGTCATTCTGAACGTCCCTGTAGCGCACAGTGGGAAATCATCCCGCTGAGCGATTTGAAACCAGTCGCATCTATGAGGATTCACTTCTAAAAATAATGCTTCACAAAGCTGCCAGTAGTTTGGTCTCTTACACAGTGACAGGTGTTGAAGACCCGTTCCTGTGGTTTAGCGTCATCGTTATCGTCGTCATAGTGGTAGTAGCAGTAGTATAGTTGTAGTACAGTAATATCTGTGCAACAACTACAATTAGTAGTAGAAATATTAATCGACATATCAATAGGGTGGTAAACACTCGGAAAGAGGATGAGGAGCATGAGAGTTGTTCTGGCACCACTAATAAAGTTACCGTAGTTACCAAACGCAACGCAACCATCTGAGTGGTGCCATCAGAGAGACATCACGTGTGACGGCGTAGTTTCTTGCCCGCATAAATCTTTCCGAAGGTGTGGTCACCTCTAGAAGCTCGTGTAAAGATTTCGTCTTATAGAGTTTGGCGTTGTTCGAGCACCTCAAATACATCTCTTGCCACATCTTCGATCACATGGCTTCTAGCATGACTGTAAAGAAAATTCTACTTAGAATGCTACTATACTTAAAAAATAAAAACAGTCCAGTATGGTATCAGACGTCATTCCTCATTATGGCGGAAAAGTTAAAAAAATTCCGTGTTTCAGCTGAGTTTAAACCAAGTTCGACGCGCAAAATCACGGTTTTATTTGGCTTAGCTTTTGTTTTGCATTTAGTTCAATCCCAGGTGTCACGTTGGTTACGAACCTGGATACACACATATTAGACCACGTGTTAAATCAACGATTGCCCTTTATTGCTATCGCTATATTGAAATGCAATGTTGTTAAAGACATTCCTGTATTCTGTATAGTAGGTAGCAATTTTAAGTATTTCCTTGAGAAGTTGTAATCAGCGGCGCCGACCGTCTTCTAGAGGATCGCACTCAAGGTCAAGCCAAGCATATTCTAAACACACTGTAAAAATTCGTGAAGTATTGCTTTCGTAATAAAATAATATCAACAAATGTCCGTGACTGCCACGTTACGCAGGGATGCCTTAACGTTCCCTTTTCTTAAAGCAAAAATTAAGGCAAAGCTGATAAAACTCTTATGTCAGGAAATGATTCTAGGAACAACTTGTATTGTGGGGGAGGAGGCCACTGATTTTGAACACTAGGTTTTTAAAGCCTAAATTTTTAATGGCCAGCAGAGTGCTGAAACCGACAGCATCTTACCAAACAGTGGTGAAGCTTGCTACCTCATTAGTAGGTTAATTCAATCAGAATAGTCTTTTTTAGTTATTAGGGCTTTAAGTGTGGTTGTTATAATGTTTTGAAGCTGGCCGTTCGCAGTATTCATGTGCAACTTTAGGATATCAGTAAAGCGAATATGCTTTGAACTACGGAACAAAGTGTTCTTCCCATCTCGTGCACTTATGAAAAACGACGCGGCTGAGAAGCGTGGTGTACTTAAACCGAGCAACATGTCTGAAATTCTGCTATAACGCTAGGCCTTGTTCTCTTTCCGAAACGCCACAAATTGATTCGGTGGCTACCAATTGCCCGCTAGAAGTTTCTAATCCTCACCAGACACCAAACTGTCATAGGTAAAAGTTCATGATTAAAATTTGTTAAGTTTTCCCATCATTCAAGTGACTAACTAGTTCACTAAACAAAAAATGGAGAACAAGAAACTAGAATAGACAACGCTTACTGGACGAAACTAGGAAGTGAAAAGACAACAGAAACCCTCTGTGGCTTTGAAGCCCAGTGAGTGTGGCGGAAAACAATGTTACAATTAGATTCAGTTCATAAAAGACAAAATGTATATTGCCTTCTCTGCAATATTTATTGCGTTTAAAATGTTATGTATTTGGTAAATTAAGATAAGAATTTTTGGGTTGTCTATAATTCAGATATCCGAAGCTCCGGATTGTTCTTCACAATAGTTATTGAATTGCCCATTCCCATACAGTAGAAATAGTGTTCTTTTTTGTCCTGTGTTAAAATGAACATTTATCAACATAATTCAATATGCAGTTTTCTGAAAAGCATGTGAAGGGCTAAGGTGTTATCGTTCAGTTCATACCAAAGCAGAAATACAGCAATTAACAATTTAATGACCAAATAGAATATGAAGGTTAAAGAGGACATTTACAATCGAGAAGTTTCAACAGTAATTACGTGCAGGCTGCGTGAGGCTGTTTATAGATTGAGATTATATAGAAATCAAACTTCAACTGACTAATTACCAATGACACCACACAAAAGATTTCTTCAACTTGCACAATAAACATATTAGATAAAGTAGATATCTCTCTATTTGCGCGAGACAATTTTTTCAAGGTTCGAGCGAGGTGCTCATGGTACGAGTGAAAACAATATTTCAATGAAAAAGACATGCAGAACACATTTTACTAAGGTTTCAGTGCATTTGAGGAGAATGTAGTCGAAATTATTTCACAACTCTTGGCTACCGCGTACCTAACGACTTACGTTGCAGCCTGGTCATATACCAGTGAAAGGCTGTTTTAGGATTTGCAAGTACTGCATGAAATTTCTCGCTATAGGAATAACTACCTATACTCCATTCAAGAGTGTGAATCAACACAAACCTTGCTCGTGGGAAATAGAACTGCACCAAAACTCTCTAAGCAACGCTGTCTAGGTCAAATATTTCCTATATAAATGAAATAAACGACACTAGTATGTGTTATATGGAGAAAAAGAAATATTCTCCTCAAGATGATTAGGTATCGTTGTTTTCTAAGTCAGCCATTTTTTCCATTATTCCTCACGTGCAAATCATAGAATTAGATCTTGAGACCCCGAATGAATATAAAAACAAAGCATTTAAACTCAAGGATGATACGCTCCAGTACATGCACCCAGCTGTGGCTGTATGTAAGGAACCTAGTCTATATAACCGCCAACTGTCTCCCACAGGTGCGACGCACAGCCATGCTGGCTGCGATATATATCACGTTTCGAATACTGAAGTGTCACGCTGAAAGGGGCTCTCCAGCATAAAAAGATATTTACTACGCCCCTTCAAACTACAATGACTCCTCATTTGATGAATGGCTCGCCAAGGAGATAAATTATTTTCACACAGATGCTTGAGGAATAGTTGTGCCGCTCTTTATTGCTATCCGCTTCACATGCAAGAAAGGTAAAAAGAAGTTTGCTGGTACACCTGCGACTAGGCGGTAAAAATGGCAATACCACGTGCATGAGGCTATGTTCCATGTTTTAGCACACTGGAGTTTTGGGCCAGTTGGTGATCCATGATTTGCAGGCAGGCTTAGCGCAAGACAAACGAGGACCAGAGAGAGACACAGGATGAGCACTAACTTTCAACTGAATTAAACGGAAGCAGATTTACGACAATAATATAGAAAAGTGGTGACAGGAACTTAACATCAAACTATAGGCCGATATCGATTATACCCATATTCTCCAAGCGACTAGAAAAGCTTATCTCCTGTCGCATCCCGCGGTTTTTAGACAAACACCACATTTTGGCTGAAGCCCAGTTTGGACTCAGGAAAAAAAAATCATCCGAAACAGCATTATTGACAATAAAAGAGACAATTGTGGAAAACATTGAAAATAATATTTGCACGTTAGCGCTCTTTATTGATTTCACGAAGGCTTTTGATTCCTTAGATCACAAGATATTATTACCCAAACTCTCGTCGTAAGGTATACGCGGGAAGCCTTTAGAACTGATAGCATCATATTTAACTGAAAGAAGCCAATGTGTATGCATAGGCGCTACACGGCCATCCTTTCTGCTTATTACATGCTGTGTCCCACAAGGCAGTTTTTTGGGACCTCTTCTTTTTAATGCTTACATAAATAATATTGTTACAATTAATCAAACAGCGAAATTTGTCATTTATGCGGATGACTGCAGCATTCTAATCTCTAGTCACATTGAAGATGAATTGATTAACAATACCAATGAAATACTTGAACAACTCCATATTTGGTCACAGTCGAATAAACTAAATGTTAACGCAAAAAAAAAACTAAAACAGTTATTTTCAGGGCAAGAAACAAGCCACTTAAATTTAATCATATTGTTAAATATGCTGGACAACAAATTGATATTTTACATGAACATAAGATCCTAGGAGTTACTTTTTCACCTCATCTTAGCTGGGATTCGCAAGTCCATAGTCTCTGTGGAAAACTCTCTGCAACAACTGGAGCACTCTCTCGTCGCCGAACACTCCTCTATACGAAAAAAAAGCTGCAAATATATTACGCTCTATTTTCATCTCATTTAAATTACTGTAGCCTTATTTGGCTTACCACAACAAGAACAAACATTCAAAAAATACTTGCACTACAAAAAAAGGCTATTCGCTGTATTGCCAATGTTTCGTTCCTAAACTCGACCCAAATGCTATTTCCCTCATACAAAATCGTCAGAGCTAATAAAATATGTGATTTCCGTATTTTGCGTTCATTCTTTTTCTCAACTACTGAGCAGAAGAATATTTTGGTACAAACTGCATGCCTTACAGCCAAAAAACAGTTATACCTAGTGGTAGTACTCAATTATGGCATATTCCGCATTTCCGCACAATCTACAAATTTCAGTCATTGCAGCACAACCTCCTACAAATACTAAATCATCATGAATATGCCAAGATAATTTCAGTTAAACAGCTTCAAGTATCCTTTTCCAAACTATAAGTAGTCGCGTTTCTGATATATGTTTGCTTCACTGACCAATTATTTCTCGTGCCTCTACGCTATCTTGATTTCAGTTATGATTGTACAAATCTAAAGTTTTATTAAAATATGTATGTATGCTGTATTCTTGGGTTATTTCTGATAATATTTAGAAACTGAGCTTGTTTGTGTTTTGAATACTACTCAAAGTTAATATTATATAGTATCTGCTATTCTAGATCTTTCCATTGTTTCTCTTAACTATTGTTAATAACTATGTCGGCACTGTCTTGTAGAGGTTGTCTGGGCCATGTCGAGCTGATATTTCACAACTTTAGCCCAGATATCTTTCCAAACTTCTGGTAAAATAAAATGATTTGAAATTGAAATTGAAACTCGAGAAAGTGAATGCGCATCCCCAGCTAACCGCTGATTAAGACGGGGGGCAGAATAAAGACAATCTGAGCCAAGATAATGTGTGGCTAAACAACGCATAAAATGGCACGGAAGGAAACCGGAACCGTATCTTCCACTTTAAGCAGCAAAACCCAAGTAATTCAGCAGCATGAAGAAACATAGCTTTTTTTCGCAACAGAACAATAGACGCTTCAGTCACGCACCTATCCCTTCCTAACCTATGAATAAATGCCGCCTCAAGAAGCCTTATTGCAAGTTGTCTCCTAGAAGGGCCGATAACTTCTGTTTTTCCAAAAAGTAGGTGACATTTGGAGCTCGAACAATGCTTAGGCAGGCTATTAGATTGAGGCGATTTAAAAGAAGCAGCGTGTTCTCTTAGGCGTTCATTAAGGCAGCGAGCAGTCTTCTCTATGTAGACGAGGCCACAGCTCAGAGGGACTTCGTAAACAACACCAACCTTGCACGTAACGAACTTGGTTGCAGGTTTTATGTTGCAAGCCACCTTGTTTTGACTTTGGCCCGCCAGCGCGCAAAGGCTTGAGAGTTCTCGAGGTGCCGTGAAAACGGCGTCCACACCAAACTTGCTTGCTATCCGCTTTAGGTTATGCGCCACGCGGGTTTAACGTAAGGCAGCACAACTTATTTCTTTTTCTGCCTGGGTTCCACGGCAGGGCTGAAAACAGGTCCTCTCTTTTCTTGCTTACGTAACTGATTAAACAGGCCTTCCGCTACAGCCGTCAGTACCGGAACAGGATAGCCAGCATTCTTGAGGCGTTCGACCTGATATCCGAAACTTGATTCTACTTGGCCAAAACACCACTTAGACATCGCGGATCAAACTGACAACGAGACGATACCACACTTCATAAGTTTTGAATGTAAGGAATGATAAGATAATGGGGTTTTCTTTGTACGTGGTGTATAGGCCGAACTTATGTGGCTTCTCGTGTTAAAAAAACAATCTTAGATCTAAAAACTGGAACGAGTCATTTTGCAGTAGTTGGAAGAAAAAAATTAATAGAACTGGAGACGACAAAAAACCGCTCTTGGACCGAGTGAGCAACAAGAGCATTGTTATATTTATTTAGTTGTAAAAGGACAACGAAGTTGTAAAAAGAAATCTAAAAACATGCGCCACACTATCATTGCTCAAATTCAAATTTAACTCGCCTTACCCTCTTTTTTCTGTTTAAGTACCTTTTGCATTCGTTAGTGAACCAGGGATCATTTATTCGGTTTGAGATTGTGAATTTGGGAACGCATATCTTCTCAAGTTCTTTTAATTTATCACGAAATAAGCACCAGTTTTCATTCGTAGTACATTTAGTGAAGTCGTGGCGGAAATCAGCTACAAAGCTTGGTAGAATGCTATTCATTTTAGGTATATCTGCAGGTGCGTAATCCAGTATCACTAATGAATAATCTTGTGGTCGCTGATTTCCTCCAGCACAGAAGCAGACGCATGGTCAGGATGGTTGGTGAAAACTAGATCTAAGGTATTATCGCTGCGTGTGGGTTCACGAACCAGCTGAGTTAGTTGATAAAGTTGCAACAGATTGAGAAAGCAAATACATTCGGCTCGGTTATTATGATGGCTGACAGAATAATCCAACCAGTTGATAGAAGGATAGTTGAAATCTCCGCACAGGACAAGAATTGATTTGGGATGTTTAAGTGTTATCTGCTCTAAGGCTTCATTCAGGGAATCAGTAAAATCAGATGCAGAGTCAGGAGGTCTGTAAAGAACTCCTAAGATAATTTTTCTAGTTCCAACATGTGCCGAGACCCAAATCATTTCCAGTCCTGTGTCAATAGGTACAATGGTCGGGCGGAATTCCTTTTTTATTGTTATGATTACTCCTCCCCCTCGAGAACCGATCCTATCTTTACGAAAAATTTGAAACGAAGGCGGAAATGACAAATCAGAGTCGGGGATGTCGTCCGAAAGCCAGGTTTCAGTGCCGACAATGACATCCGCGGAACATGTGTAGATGAATGAATTGAGAACATGAAGTTTCGGTAGTATACTGCGGAAGTTTGCCAAGAGAACCGAAACGTTATTGGTGTCCATGTGTTTGCTATAGCCGGGCGGGGGAAGTCAGTCTGAAATTTTGTTTGGTTGTTCTTCGCTTGGCTGAGAGTTGGTTTGGCTGGTTTCGGCCGAGGCTAGTTCGTCTCGTTCTGTGCTCGGCCTATTTTGGCGTATTTCTACGACACTGCTAGTAGCTGCATCATACATAAAGGTGCTCCCCCTAAAATGCAATTTGTTGAAGCGTATGCGGAAACGTTCCCTTTCGTCCCGATTTCCCTTGACGAAGTCTCGCAACTTCTTGCGCGCTAGCTGAATCTTGGGAGAGAAATCCTCCTCCAGCCATACTGTCATTGATTCCAAGTCCTTCAGTTTGTGAGCGTTGCGCAAGCCTCTGTTTTTGTTTTAATGTTGAGAAATTTCACAATTAATGGCCTGTTAATTCCTGAGCGGTCCCCCCCTATACGATGAGCACGTTCGATGTCAGTGACGTTTAAATCGAGGTGGGTGGCGAAGAAATTCTTCACAATACGTTCAGATTCGGCGAAACCCTCCTGTTCTTCTTCGGGGAGGCCTTTGATGAGCAGATTGTTTCGTCTCATGCGGTTATTTATGTCGTCTACTACATCTGCCAGCTCTTCACTTGTTTTTGCAATGCCCAACTTCACCGCCTCGACATTGTTCCCAATTTCGGAGACACTTCCGATGTTCTGTTCAATGTTTTTAACCCGCGTTTTTATGCTGATTGTCTTTTTTGATTGCAGCTAGGGTGGCTGTGGTTTCACTATGGCATTCACTGATGAGAGCTAAAACGTCGTCCATCTTTGGACCAGGGTTTGCCTCGACATCCCCAGAACAAAGCAGTAACAGTGAAAAAAGAGTCAGCAGCACCACAGACGGTCTTGGGCAAAGCATGCAGATTAGTCTGGGTGCCCCTCTCCAGCCATAATCATGAGTGTGATCATGACGCTGGTGAGCGAAAAACGTGCCAATGCGCGCTCGGTACGTACACACATCGATCCCCATTAAATAAAAAGCAGGGAACCAAGGGAAAGCAAATCACAGAATCACGAGTCAGATGGGGATCAATGACCACAAACTTATAGAGCAAAAAGACGGAATGAATAGGGAAAATTCCTACCTACGACAGCAAAAAGCACGTCTTAGTTGGTGAACAGCGTGGCCACGATTCCCGAGGCGGCGAAGGCGATCATCCCTTTTTGTAGTAGAGTGGCGTTGTCTTCGGTGTTACGTCACAGCTTTTATCATGCATGCGTTGTCGTTGCGTGATGTGTCGAGGGCCGGGCGGCTGCTCCTTCGACGACCAGGGTCAATCAGCAGATGGGCAGCACGGCGCGAAGCGATCGACAGCAAAAAGCACGTCTTAGTTGGTGAACAGCGTGGCCACGATTCCCGGAATAAAAATAAATAAAACTATTTTTTTCCAGCAGGTGAACATTTTTCTAGCTGAGATACGTTAAGATGCGTTGATGCCAATTTGGGACATATCGTTCATTGCATCCGCAGCCACAGTGCCCGCGACCCACAAGTCGTGATTTCGACGTTCCGGAACCGTTGTTTCTTTTTGTTGTGCCATGTTTCGCTTTTGAAGAAGTTTCGGAATGCCGCGTTGCGTTGTCTGGTGACGATACGCATGCGTAGAGGCGCGGAGAGCAGGGTTGCTTCTGTTGGTTTTGTGTTGATTCATTGCAACACACTTAGCATGTTGACTCCTTGACATGATTATATGCCTCAACGCGTCATTCCGCTGGGTATTTCGGCGGAACCTCTGCCGCGGAAGCGGATTCCGCTCGCTCTCGCCACCGAATGTCCAAGTGAACGCGTTCACACTTGGACATTTGGCGGCGCGAGGAAGCGGAATCCGCGGTCGCCGAAATGCTGTCTCGTCCACACTTCCAGGCCGCGTATTTCCGTTTGCTAGCCGCTGCAGACAAGCCCAATGTTGCCCATGCCCGTTCCCGACAAGTGCAATGTTGCCAAAACAGACGCTGCAGCCAAGTGCAGTGTTGCCCACGCCCGTTCCCGACAAATGCAAGCGTCTGCCAGGCCAAAGTTGTATTGTAGTAACGTTAGCCTGGCCTGCATTACGCGTGAGTGTCACAGGCAGTGTGTAAAATTCCTGGCCTTTCACAATAAGCAAGCCAACATTCCTGCCTGCACTTTTGTTTCATTGTCGGTGATTTTTCTGCGTAACCGTCGCTTTGTTGAGCCTTTTCTCTTAGCGCGGCGGCTGTAATGTCCCTGCCGGAGTGTTTTTTGTATGAAGTAGGTTTTCAGCGTATATTTTCGTGGTTTACTGCAAATATTGTCACGACCGTCCATACTCATTTTGCCCATTCTTCGCCTTGGGTTGTGGCACATTTTTTTTTCAAATTGCTGAATCGTCAAACGTTAATCTATCTCACACCTCTCATGAAAGCTGCGCGTGGCTACGGGTGACGTTGTCGCATGATTGATTAGGTGAAACTTAAATAAAGGAGCTGAAGTGACAATTGTGTCAGGTAACCTAGAACAGTGCATTGGGCTGTAAGATCATTTCCTTAATTTAGACACTGTTGCAAACAGTTTCACGGTGGCATATACTTGCTGTCTTATCTTAACATTGGGCACAGGAAGGAAAAAATCCCACTAAGCACAACCTCCCCTAAATTAACTGTTCAGAGTGCAAACAGTAGTCATTATTAATCTTGCATCCACTGCTTTGTGTCTAATCTGAGCTCGATGTGGCATCCACATATCTTCTGCAATCTGTGATCTGGTAGGTCCTAAACATAAGTGATATTGCTTCTGAAAGTGCAAGCTTCTCTCACTTAGAGATCTGCTTTCCATGCTTGGTTTATGTGCTTGCTCCTTTTCTCCAATGCATAATGACTCTTTTGATGTTGTGTAGTGAGCACCCCTTTGATGGCTTGGAGCTTATCTAGTGTCCTCAGAATAATAAAAAGAAAGGTGGCTACTTCTCTGAACATCAATATATTTTTTTAAGAGTTACTTGTACCACACCATAGCATCCAAGGAGTTAAAAATGTTGAAAAAGAAAACAGTCTACTCATTGAAATCATGGAAGAAAGCACCATTGGATAATATATGAACAGTACTTGACACTAAGCTGTTCTACTCTAGGATTGGTAAAAAGCAGAAGAATGGAAAACACCACCCTTTAAGGAAAGCTCTTTTACCTTGAAATGCTTCAATATGTAATTAAGTTGTTGGTTGAGTATATTTCCCACAGTTTACAGCAGGTTTAGCAAGTAAATATTGTAGAAAGATTTTAATCAGATTTTTCCCGTGGTCGTTCCACTGCTGTTTCTCTTTCAGTTTGCTATATTTGCTCTGTCATTCTGAGTTACTGCTTTTAATTTCCCGTTGGAAATCAAGCAGCACTGTTGTGAATTTTTTCAATTTACTTATAAGTGGCCATGTATGCAAGCCCTAAGAAACACATCCATGCTCAAGTATAGGTCATACTTGACTATCAGCTGTATTCTGAAATCACTTTGCAAATGACCGAATCTCTACTGTAATAAACCCGGAGCTGATGGCTGCCTCGTTCCAAATGTAATTCACATGCTTAATCCAAGGCCTGAGATAAAAAGCACTCCTAAACAAATTTCTTGCTTGTTCTTAAAGTAATATGATTAACTCTGTACCTATCAAAGTGATTACAGCACTTTCTTTAAAGGTGATGTGAACAGTTTGCAAAGCTTTTAGCAGAGTAGGTGAATCATACACAATTTGTGAATTACACTGGAGGAATATCATCAGGACCAAATACCTTGGCCTAATTAACATCTTGGAATAATATACCAATCCCGTTAACTCAAAATCTGACCTCCAGCATGCGGTCTAGCTTAGCAGGCGGTGTGAATCTAACAGTATGTAAGCAAGACGGCATGCAGATGACGAATAACCACTGCAAAGTTTTGTTTGACATACATTATTGTTTATTCAAAAACTAGCAAGGTGATGGTTCGGGCTAGTGGGTATGCATATGGGTATTAGCGCTTGTGTTTGTCCCCTGTTTTGTTGCTGCGCTATGGATCATAATCAAAAACTAGTGCAGGCATGAGGTAAATAAATTAGTAGACGAGGAGGCCCCGAGTAGAAACTGTCAGGGGGACCTCCTGTTATTAATTGTATATATGACGCATATTAAATATATAGCAGATACCAACTACGTATCGGAAAACAGGTGCAGCAGGAATTAACAATCACAACAAAAAATCAGATTAAGCATGCTCAGTTTTACAAACTCATTAAGGAACATGGCAAAAAGAGAACACAATACTATACAAAAGCACTCAAGCAATAAAAGCCATACACAATAAATACAGGGTTCATTGGCATTGCAAATGAAGGTAATTAAAAAGTACACACTTTTTCAACCTTTTATGGAATGATGCTTCTGTACTAGATGATGTGATGATTGTCAGTAGAGAGTTGCAGACAGTGATTGCTGAGAATAATGAATAAAAACGAAACTCTAGAATATCATCAGTTTTCAAGCCAGGTATAGAGCTGTTGTCTGCACCAAAAAAAAATTTCCGGGCGTAGTGTACAGTATACCGTGCAGAGACTGTAAAACCATGTGCATGTGGGTGAAAGTGGAAACTTCGTTGAAAGGTTGAAACAACAACAGTATGATGTTGCAAACAAGAAAGCTTCGTCAAATGCACTCGCCGAAAATTCTGAAAGCAAGCAGCATCATATAGATTGAGCAACGCGTGCATTTTGAAAATAGAAAAGAATCTCCGAGCTGTCTATATCTAGAATCCTTTATGATTCAGACAACCAAACACACTCTTAATCGCACTGACGGGGCACTTCCTATAGTGCATACGCCCACTGCCTAGGGCACATTTTCAAGCTTAAATGGCCAGCCTTACACGTCTGCACCTGTTTGTGAACAAGGCTCCCCTGTGGGAACTGAAACGTCATTTAGGAGTTCATTTTATTTTGCTCGGTGTTCTGCCTTTTCCACGCCCAGCCCCGACCAGACAGGTTTCCGTCCACCCCTTCACTTCATGCAGCAAGCATATAGTTTCTAGAAAACCCAACAGGGAACCTAAACTCAAAACGTCCGCATGTGTTAGTTCATGCTCTAGATCATCCTGCTAGGATTGCAGCCACGGCAAAAGAATGTGAAGTTGCTTCCATGCATGTTGCACAAAGCGTTATCTAACATTGTCTCTAATCCTAAGTTTCAGTGTACTCCAAAAATGCAGAAAGTTGACCCTGAGAAACTGCCAGAAAGCACATGTTAGGTCCAACAGGTTTGAAGCATAAGAATCCAGTTATCTAAAAGCTTCCTGCTACATTTTATTCTATTGCAAGGAAAGTAACTTCAAACACTCTGTGGACTGCAGCTACTAGCCTGCTAAATATACCTATTAACTGAAACAGGTGCAATCAGTCTCCACAGCCTTGGTAAAAGAAGAATAGGAAATTGGAAAGGAATAGGTAATGCAGGCAGCACTGCAGCAGAAACCCTCTTATAACCAAAGAGCAGACATGAAGGTTCATCGTGAGAGGCACTGAATGGAACTGTAAAGTGAGAGTGTGATTGATTTGTGTCCTAAGTCTGTATACACAATGCTGTATCAAAAATATTGTTACAATAGGATCCATATATTCTTAAAGACTGAATAGAAAATTCCTCTTGACAGTGTCAGCATGGAGCCTCTTGTTTTGTTTTGAGTTTCAGATTGCTAACTGTTTTAGGGCAAGGATAATATTGGGGAATGGAAGATGCTCTTGGAATGCACATTCCAACACTAGAGGCGAAGTGAATTTCAATTAGGCTGTAATTACTCATGAGTTTCTACTTGATCGCAGTTATACGGTTGCAGAGCAAAGCTAGACAGCTTTCTCAGAAGCTTTGCAGCTGAAGGAAAATTCGTCTTAGTCTGGGGATAAAACCAGGGACCACTGCTTGCCTAGGCAGTCACTCTACATTTAAGCTAACCAGGATGCCTCGCAGATGTCATGGTGAGGTCGAATTGATCAACAACCTGAAGCACGAACGGTGTTAGTCTCGCTCTGAGCTGTTGATCAATTAGCTCTCTTTAGCTAAATGGTTTGGAGCTTCTGACACCATGAGACACTACGCAGGAAATAGTTCGGGATAGCCCTTGGCCTTTTGCTTCTGACAGCCTATGCAAAAGTTCTCGAGGCAGCATGGTCACATTGCATTAAGTGTATGTCTCTTCAGTCTTCTTTACGTGCTTGAAATTAATCCGGAGCCCTCCACTAAGGCAACCCTTGTAGCTGGCGGGTTGTTTTTGGATGTTAAACCCTACAATTTACAAATTTTCCTCGTGCAGTACGCTGGTGCCGTAGATGGGGCAGAGAGAAAGTCAAGAAGAGTGGCAATCCAGTGATCTTTACGCTGCTCAGAAGTCATGTCGCAGGTGTTGAGTGAAGGCGCAGCGGATTCGAGGGCAGAGAGGCTGGCAAGCTTGGCCAGTAGCGGGGAGCGGGACAAGGCATCAGCATCATGGTGCTTAAGGCACGACTGATATACAACACGTATGTTATATTCTTGTAGATGGAGAGCCCATCGAGCCATAGCAGGAGACCGGAGGGATCTTTTAGCGGAGAAAGCCAACATAGGGCATGGTGGTTGGTGACCACGTCAAAAGGACGGCCATTATGATAAAGTGTAAACTTGCCAAGGGTCCGGACAATGGCCAAGTAGGCCACCTTAGCCAAGCACTCTTTAGTATACTTCATACACTATCTGGCGACTGACTAGCGAGGTGTAGCTGCAATAAACGTTTTTCCAAATACTCTCGTCCCGCAAACTTTTGTGCCCGATAGTACATATGTGAATAGTGGCGTGTCGCGTCCACGAAATATGCGGTGCGGCACTGCTGTATTCTTGTACACGCGGCTTATCTCAGCCTGCAATCTTTACGCGTCCAATTGTGAAACGAGATATGACGCCTCGAGAAAAGGGGTTGAGACTGCACAATTATAATATAGCTTCGCCATATCTTCCATGTACCTCCATGAATGCCAGCACCTCCGTTCAGCCGCTGCTGTGGTTATTGTGCTCGGCTCCTCACCCGAAAGACGCGGGTTCGATCCCGCAGCGGCTGTCGCATTCCGATGGAGGCGTTAATGCTAGAGGCCCGTGTACTGTCTGATGGCAGTGCACGCTATGGAACCGAAACCAATCTTGTTTCGGTCACGAGAGAGCATTTGATTCGAGAAAGAGTATCTAGATCTACGGTGTACATACAATATGTAGCTTGTAAATTTCTGCTTGAAATACTTCTCATGCCTGGGAGATCTGCCGCTGCCGTGACGCAGGCGCTGTCGCTACTCGGACAGGAAAAAAATGGTGCCGGTTTTAGGAATAACATTTTTACGCTTCGAAATTGAGACTCAAGTTGGTGCAGCTGTAGGTCAACGCGCTTAGATGACAAAAAAAAATTTGGTGAAGTTGCCTTCCGAGTGCATTCTTTGCAGAGTTTCGGTTTTGATTTTACGGTTGGCAGTTTTGTCTAAAATCTGTACTTTCGTTATTTTTGCTGTCAGCTTTCATTGTTTTTATGGTGCTATTGTGGTGTCATTTTTTAATAATTCTGAGCCATGTTTCCAGCGCATTTCGTATCAGTTGCAGAAAAAGTTCATTTACAATTGCTGTACAGTTGAGGTCTTCATAACTGTATAAAGGCACTCCATAAGCACGTTTCTGACCAGTCCAGCTCGATTCAGCACCTCAAATGAGTGTGAACGCGGCTACCAGTTCAGTTTGACATAACTAGTGTTAACAGAGGTCATCAACATGCTTTAGCAAAGCATCTGTATTTGATAGCCTCTTCTCTCTCTCTCTCTCTCTTTTTTTACTGTAAGTGTTTTTCATCACCATTGCCTGCTCATAATGACAAATGCTGCAGCTGGTTAACATGCCTTGTATTTGGCAACAGCATGGCAAGACAGCCTAATACATTTGTAGCGAAGTCTGCCAAACAAGTTGTGGTACTATGTATTGCTGAACTTGGCATCACCGTATGAGGATATTGTGAAATAACATTGAGTGGCAATAAACTCTTGGTGCATTTTTCTCAGATCTATCTGCTGTAGGCCAAAGTTTGGGCAGATGAGTGCAAAACAGATTTGTTGAAAATACTTTTCATGAAAACAGTTACTTACGGTACTGAGTACTGTGTAACAAGAAAGTATCTGCTGAGACTATGTTCAACTGTAAAAAATGTCTGAACAGTGAAAAGTAAATCATTTCATAGTGTTGTGGCACAGGGGTTATCTCTAACCCGGGCTCCGTTGGGTAACGTGTCCGAGCCTTCAGGTTGAAGAAATGTGGAACTTCAAGCTTGGGAAAACAAAAAACAAACGGGTTTACTGGCACTTTTCATGAAACTTGATTACATAATTTAAAAGGAAACAGAAAGAGCAAACAGTCAAGAATTAAAAGTTCATAGCGTCGAGCAACTGGATGAGCCTTGTCGTCAGGGCCCAGAGCGATCGTTCGTACTCGGGACACTTATTAAATGCACCGAGGCTCTGCCGCTTTCACCACACGATTCACAGATTGGAAGAGTCGTCGCACATAACACGCTGAGCCCTGTGGGAATGGGCGAGGAGGATACGGAGGTCCGCTGCTACTTCGTCCTCTGGAATGCGCTTCTGCCCGCTTCCTTTCGTTATCTTGTCCATCATCAGTCGCGTCTCACGGTCCGACACAAGGGTAGCGTGCGTGGGAGATTCCATGGGTAGTTTCTCCGAGTCATCTTTTTTTCTTTTTCGTAAGGTCAACGAGGGGTCAAACAACGTGCCCCTAGCAGGGTTGTAACAATAGTTAACAGCAAATTGAGAATAAGAAAAGGAGCATTACAAAAAAACCTGTGTTTACTTATAAGAACAGATAACACAATGTCCCCCAAAATATCTGGGAGGAATGTATGCAAAAGGACGTAGCAAACATATACTGTAGAAGCTTGGGCAAGTTGGTGTGACATGGGTTTTCAGCAGCGCAGGGGACAAAGGACGTGACGAGTGCACAGACACGGCGAAGAACTTACAACTGGTTTATTGAGGCGATTTCCACTACTTAAATACAGTGGCAACCAATCTCAAATGAAAAGACAGATACACAAAACATTGACGAAAGTGACAATTCCTGAGCACAGGTCTACAGAGGCACAAGACCAGCTATATATATGGCAGTTTGGTTGCTCTGAAGAGCAATGAGGAGACAGTGCCTTTGTTAAAGGACTGCTTCCATACAATTCATTCCACCGTAAACTTGTCAAGACAGCTATCGTGAAGACATCTCTTCAATGTCATGTTCACACCATGTTGGCATCAGGTCCTCAAAGAATGCACACTTAGCAGAAGCACAGTACCTTAACTACGTTTTGGCCAATGTTGCTGAAGGGTTATGGGGGCTTAACGTCCCAAAGCGACTCAGGCTATGAGGGACGCCGTAGTGAAGGGCTCCGGAAATTTCAACCGCCTAGGGTTCTTTAACGTGCACTGACATCGCACAGTACACAAGCCTCTAGAATTTCGCCGCCACGGCCGGGATTGAACCCGCTACTTCCGGGTAAGCAGCCGAGCGCCATAACCACTGAGCCACCGCGGCGGGTGTTGCTGAAGACTTCATGGTATAGTCCCCAGGGCATTTCAGCTGTTGCATAGCTTGAAAATCTGGCAGCAAACTAATGTCAGTGTTTTTTTTTTTGCACAGCACTAGTTGCATTATTTTGTAGGATGAGGGCAACCATTTCTGGGAAAAAAGTGTAAAGAAATATGTAAGGAAAAAATTCCACTGCACAATATTCAGTGTATTAGACCCTGCTGTCATCAGGCAGGTGTTCAGAAAGGCACACTGGGGTACACATTTTTTCCGCTCCTCACGCCACAGTTTCACCTGAGGCTGCAGGATGTGAAATAAATAAATTTTCAAATGACCACCTCCATAAGCATTTCAACATTGCAAAGAAAAGAATGGAAGCTTCGTCATCCTTTGTTGCACCAACCTGCGCCTCCAAAGAGAACAAAGCCACTCAAAAAATAATGAAAACAAAGCTGTTCACTTGCAGTGTGATGATCACTCGAAAAAAAAAGCACACAAGAAAAACAGTTGCGGTGAAAATTGAGCGGTATTTGGTCTTGAGATATGACTGCGGTTAAGCGCAGAGAAACTGAGCTTAACAGCAGTTCAAAGCTCTAAATTTACAAGTATAAGCAGCAAGAACAATTTAATTTAGTCCGACCAGTGAGGAATGAAACCGAAATTAAACTTTGGGAGTTAGACAGGTCCAACACTTAACCTCAGCTTTGACGCACAGACCCTAGCATCGATATTGCCAGATTCGGGAATGGCTTAACTCAGCAGTGCAGTGTCTGTCATTGTGCAGACATCCTGCACAAGAATTGGAATTTCGTTAGGGAACATGCAAATGGTGCTAACATGAACACAGAACCATATGCAAACAGATGGGTGAACCAGGGAACCTATAACTCCAGTACAAGCAAACGCACACAAACCTGGAAAGATTCTGCATAGCCAACAAAGCCCACATATACATTGGCTCACCATCGTTGTCACAGAGCAGCCAAGAAATCGCATTCCTCACAGGGAGGTCACAGGCAAATGAATGTGCGCATCAATGACATCCTCCTCGTGAGTCTTCACGAATGCCTGCAGCTGATGCAGTAGACCAGGAAGTGATGAACAACTGGTGAACAAGCAAGTAGTCAACAGGGCCACTGTGGATACAACAGCAAAAACAGAATCGGACAGAGAATCGGACACCAAGTGCGAATAATGCCATCATGTCTCTCACGGTCTGTGAGGCACTTTGCACCGCAGTACAACTTTTGCGACCGGGAAAATGTTCAAGTTTCTAAGATTATAATTTGCAATTCACTGCTTGTTGTTATGCAGAAAAGCATACTGTAATCCCAGTGTATATATCTGAATAAATGCCTTCTTTTTATTTTATTCCCAATTTGTTATGGACAGTTTTGACGGGGGACAAAAGTACCATATTAACGAGGCATGCCTCTATAACCATGCAGTATTCGAAAAACGCCACCTGATTTCGCATGATATGCATGGCCTTCCTAAGGAATGTCCCTCATTCCTGCTATGACAAAAAAAATAGAGAAATGGTAGGGCAGTAAGTTGAGCACACAGAAAAGGTATTATGCAAAACTTTCTGAAGTAAACAGCAGCCAGCCAAACAAGCTTCAGTGTTCATTTTGAGAGTCCTATCAATGTTCCTGTTACGAGGAAGCCCACTAACTTTGCATGCATCTTCTAATGTGGCTGTATCAAAAGACGAACAGCATGATAAAGACTGCCACTATAGTGGGAGCGATGCACAGGGAGACTCTTTGGACACAAATGATGGCAGGGGGTCACCTTTATCTCGGCCATGGAAGAACAGATGTGGTAACTTGCGGACAGTGGCTACATACAGAGTGCTACAAAGTGGCGTTTCTGGAGTGCACCCATGGCAATAAACAGTCTCACAGTAAAGTATTCCTGCATCATGGTCGGCTGCTGAAGTGTCAAGCAAGAGTGATTTCCGCATATTTCCAACCAGTCTGCTGGCACTTAGTGATTGCCAAATGGCCATTACTTCAAACAACATTTATGATCATGTGCCACTCTGTGTCAAAAAGAGGTGGCACCTTGCCCATTTTCAAAGTTCACTCGCACTTGGCAAGGAAATGCGAGAACCAGACAGAAAGGCAATGCAGCAAGCAATACGACACTTGATGTAAACAATAGGATTTCAAGTCAGCATGATATGTCCGGCAGTCTGTCCCACATCTCCATTTAAGAAGGGACGCAACTTTCAACAAATTTAGTTTATTTCTAGCTGTATTTACATGAAATTTTTTGAGCAATTTAAAAATAATTTTATGACTGCTCTCATCAAATGTCACTGTTTTATGTGCAGAACATTATTTTCCTAAATATATTTTTCTTAAAACCTGCAAAGCTAAGGAAATATATGGCAGAAGGCTAGTTTAACATTCATTGTTCTTGCAGGGTGAAGTCATTCTTGTAATTCTTTTTGTTTTGCAAAGCTCAAATTTTTGTTTTGAATTTTTGAGTTTCAGTGTTTGTTGACATATTAAAGTGAGAAGACAATTTCATACAAGAAGTTTAAAATTCATAAATTTGAAAAAACGGTTGTCTAGACCTGCACTGCGGTCCTAGGAGTGCAATGAAACAAGTGGCCCAGAAAACATAAAACTGTTGGGGACAAGTATGCTCCGTAAGGCATATATCTAGGCAGAAAACCTTAACAGAGAAAATTGCCCGTTTCTTGAATGTTTCGTCACTATTCACATCTGCCGAGGTTCATGAAACAATTTTTTTTTGCAGTACTTTCCAGTCGATTTCAAGAATTAAATTTGGGGACAGCAGAGTCATTCCACGCGAAAGGAGATGCACCAAATTCTTGGTATTCTAGATTCCGCTGAGAAAATTCATGGAAGACCAGTCCCAACAGAAGTGTAGAGACCTTCTTTCAAAGAAAAAAAAAATTTTCTCCATATATCATGCTCCAAAGTGTAAGACATCACCTTCATCTGGGCATTTTGCAAGAATTATTGTTCAGGAACCGGTCCTTGTTGGCAAAGTTTATCTCTGCACGTAGTCTGGTATTGAGATGCCCTGTCATGCCTCAAAAAATAAACTGTGGATGACGCCATTTTGATTTAAAATGGAAGTGCTTAACAGGAGAAAAATTTAAAGATTTCCGCATTTTTTAAACTAAACTTGGTGTCTAAATTTAAGCAAACTTTTTTGGAGTGTTGCCTGAAACCTTGATCTAGCACTGTTTGAATTAAACTTGAACCTTGCGTTGTTCTGTAATTTAATAAAAAGTACATAGATTTCTGCGGAAATGGCCACATTGAGGACCAGAAAATGCTATGTGGGTAACGGTGCTAGACAAAAAAATTAGCCAAATAGTCAACCCATTTAGTTTCACATATTAAAAAACTAGAAAAATATTTTTTGTTGGCGAGAAATAAATTTTTATAAAGGAGTTCCAACGATGTGGTGCCAGCACCTGTTATGGTCCGTCAGGTAAATAGCTGCTTTGATTTCCGGCCTTGATAAACTCTAGCAATTGCCATTAGCATTGACATATTGTGAGAAGATGGCACAATGGAGCCATTTCAGTGTTTTCATTTATTCTTAAAGAATATGTTTGGGCGGAATACTCATGGTATACAGGGTGTGCCATGTTATTCCCTATAGATATGACTTAAACGCAGGATTTAAAAAGCCAATCTGAAAGTGTTATATGGATAAGCATTTATTATTTACATTGCACTTGACTGAGGCATGAGCCATACTGATTATTCAACTTCCAAAGCTGTGGTGGACAGCAAATTCAATGTTTAATAAACCATTT
The DNA here is from genome assembly GCF_052857255.1 of Amblyomma americanum. NCBI lineage: Eukaryota > Metazoa > Arthropoda > Arachnida > Ixodida > Ixodidae > Amblyomma > Amblyomma americanum. The sequence goes on along the minus strand of NC_135505.1, from coordinate 74,082,117 downwards.
GTATTTAATCAAATCGGACACCTTGTATATGCACAAAATATGAAGGTGAGACTGCATACTACAGCAAAAAAAAGGGTTATAACATCATGTGGCCTGAACTGGGAACAGCTGGGGATAACGGTTAATGGAAAATACCTAAATAATCTGTGATTTGCTGATGACATTGCCTTGCTGGGTCACTCACGAGATGAATTGCAAAGCATGATCAATGATTTAGACAAGCAGAGCAAAACAGTGGGTCTAAAAATTAGCATGCAGAAAAGCAAAGTAATGTTCAATAGCCTAGCAAGGGAACAGCAGTTCACAATTGGAAGCGAGTTGCTGGAAGTGGTAAGGGAATATGTCTACTTAGGGCAGGCAGAGACTGTTGATGATCCGGATCATGAGAGGGATATAACTAGGATAAGAAGGGTGGAGCGTATATGGCAGGTTCTCTCGGATCATGAATAGCAGTTTACCAATATCCCTCAACAGAAAAGTGTACAACAGCTGTATCTAGCTGGTACTCGCCTATGGGGCAGAAACGTAGAGGCTAACGAAAAGGGTTCAGCTTAAGTTAAAGACAATACAGCGAGCTATGGAAAGAAAAATGTTAGGTGTAACGTTATGAGACCAGAAGCGGGCGGAGTGGGTGAGGGAACAAACACGGGTTAATGACATTCTAGTCAAAATTAAGAAGAAGAAATGGGCTTGGGCAGGGCGTGTAATGCGAAGGCAAGGCAACTGCTGGTCCTTAGGGGTAACGGAGTGGATTTCAAGAGAAGGCAAGCGTAGCAGGGGACGGCAGAAAGTTAAGTGGGCGGATGAGATTAGGAAGTTTACGGGGATACGGTGGCTGCAGCTGGCAAAGGACAGGGTTAATGGGAGAGACATGGGAGAGGTTTTTGCCCTGCAGTGGGCGCAGTCATGCTGATGATGATAATGATGAAGATAGATGGCGTGCTCATATATTTTTGTCGGCATTCTAGGCGATATGAAAGCCTCAGTTACCTTCCTTTCAGCTTTACCTCTTGCCTTTGCAAAGAACACTGTGTTTTCAAGCGCAGGGCAGCAGCCATGTTTCTTGCATATACTACAGTGCATTGCCAAATGGGCATACTCCCACACGGTAGGCGAATCTCGGCCTGTATTCCAATTTGTGTCCCTTCAAGCTGGCTATCCTACTCTGCTCAGTTGCCAAAGTGTTACTGAAAAAGGTTAACAAAAGAAAAGTGTAATAACAGTGCAAAAAACGATGTTGCCAAACAGAAAACTAAACCTGTGATAATTCTTTATATTCATAAGATGGCACACAATCTGAAACATGTTGAGGCAAAGTTTAAAGTTCGTGTAGTTTTTCCACCCCCAAGAAGCTGTTCTCCTTGTGTGGCAAAATGGATTCAAACAAACCGAAAAAAGCAGAATGCCAGAAAAAGCATGTGACGCCATTTGTGAAACGTGTAGCGGGCGTAGTTTATCAGATCCCGCTGACATGTGGGAAATCTTACATTGACCAAACGGGCTGATGTATTAATGATAGCCTTGCTGACCATAATCACGCATTAAAGAATGGCACGGGTTCTTTCTTACCACATTACTGTAAAGCCTGCAGGGAAGAAGAATAAAAAATGCCAGGCGAAGCTGAAGGAAACAAAAATCCTAAACAGGGGCAAAGATACTACAGCCTGTGAACTTATAGAGGCGTTCCACATCAACAAAGGCAGAAGAGATTATGTAAGCACACCCTCGCTTACAATTGACAGAAAAGAAAGTGTCTTTTTAGATATGTGCGGAGACACATTTTTTTCTATAGCCATTTGTTACCTTTTTGTTTCTACTTGTGCGCATGTGTAGGTCCCTCTCTGCTCTTGCCTTTTTGTCTATATAATCACTTGCTTCAATACGTCAATAAACAGTTGCACTTGTTTCTTCTATCTTCCCCCAGCGTTGTCTGTTTTGCACGTCTGTTTTCAAAACCATGCACCAACTTAGCCCCACAGACAGTATTACCAAAGAGGATGTTTTTGAATGAGCCGCAAGTTGGAATAAAAGGCCTTGTTGATGGCCGTGAGGCGCATTGTGTTTGCTTACACATTTTTTTGTTAACTCTTTCAGCTCTTAATCTTTTGCTCAACCTTGGGTACACCTTGGCAAGCTTACGAGAGGAGGTATAAAATTTGTGGCCGTTAGTTGATGGAACGAAAGACAAAGGTTGTACCAAAAGAGTCTACTCATTCAAACATCTCTCAACATATTTGCCATTGATGTCAGTGTGTTTCTTGTTGTGACAGATTTATTTTTCCTAATATGCTTTGAAATTATTCCTTTGTAGCTTTTGCAATTCACTGTTCCGAGTGGCAGTGGTCTCATTTCTGGAAATAAACAGTGGTCCTAGATGAATCTTCATTCACAAAATGCTGTTGGAATTCAACAAATCAATAGGTGGGCCCGAACTCATAGTGAAAATGGTACAGTATCCTTGTTTATTTTTGTTCTTTCAAGAATGTCGCCGTTGTCTTTGGACTATCTCCCCATTTTTCTCATATTTATAGTCAGTATGTGTATTTGGAAAAGCGCCATGAAGCAGTTATGCCTCTAAAACGACATAGGAATGCCACTATAAGCTTGACAAGACAGAACATTCATGCAGCAAAATGTATTGCCAAATTCCACAAAAATTTGGAGCTCCTCGCATAAATGGCACCAAAAACATAGGCTTACTCGTTACCTGCCTGCAGCTTTCTTGACGTGAGAAACATAATGCAGGTAAGGCATGGAACACACTCGCTTCCTCTCTTCATTGCTCTTCAAATGCTGTGTGTGTGTGTGTGTGTGTGTGTGTGTGTGTGTGTGTGTGTGTGTGTGTGTGTGTGTGTGTGTGTGTGTGTGTGTGTGTGTGTGTGTGTGTGTGTGTGTGTGTGTGTGTGTGTGTGTGTGTGTGTGTGTGTGTGTGTGTGTGTGTGTGTGTGTGTGTGTGTGTGTGTGTGTGTGTGTGTGTGTGTGTGTGTGTGTGTGTGTGTGTGTGTGTGTGTGTGTGTGTGTGTGTGTGTGTGTGTGTGTGTGTGTGTGTGTGTGTGTGTGTGTGTGTGTGTGTGTGTGTGTGTGTGTGTGTGTGTGTGTGTGTGTGTGTGTGTGTGTGTGTGTGTGTGTGTGTGTGTGTGTGTGTGTGTGTGTGTGTGTGTGTGTGTGTGTGTGTGTGTGTGTGTGTGTGTGTGTGTGTGTGTGTGTGTGTGTGTGTGTGTGTGTGTGTGTGTGTGTGTGTGTGTGTGTGTGTGTGTGTGTGTGTGTGTGTGTGTGTGTGTGTGTGTGTGTGTGTGTGTGTGTGTGTGTGTGTGTGTGTGTGTGTGTGTGTGTGTGTGTGTGTGTGTGTACTCATTTCTGTGTGTGTGTGTGTACTCATTTCTCCTCCTTCCTTTCTTGCTTTTTCACTGTTTTTTTTTACAGGACTATACCCACCAAATCTTTGCTTGCGTGTTTTCTTGTTTGAAACAATGCGTTACACATTAGTATATATGGATCACCCCATACACATCAGAGTCGCTAAATAATTTACAATCGAATTTCCTCTTGATGCTGTTTTGATTCCAGCGGCTAGGAGATGGTTGTGATATCAAAGGTTGGTGTACGCCACATTCGGCATAAAAAAAACTGCAATATAACTGCTCCTTCTTTGTTTTCATTAACTGCAATGCTAAAACCAGCCTGTCTCAAGAACGAGAATGACTACAAATGAAGAAGCAGTGACCTATACGACCTTTGATGTCATTGCCATTGTTTGGCTGCCTAAACCGAAACAGCATGAGAAAATAAATTGAATTTTAAATCACATAGCAGGCCTATCAAAATACCATGTGGTGATCCGTGTATTCTAATATCTTATGCTTCACTTCAGAGAAGACAAGATGTAACTAATATTAGGTGTCATTTTCGAAAGTGAGTGACAGTATGACATTTACTGTGTCCTCCCTTTATTCTTGTTTAACCATGTTCACAATACATCAACATTTTCATGCAGTTCAGATTGTAGTAACTGCATGAAGCTTATCTATGTAATAAAGTACACTACTTGTGCAATGTATGAAAGGACTCTGACTGGCACATACAAAATGTGCCAACTTTCTTCTGTCATGAGCATGTTTGCAATTCGTAGCGGTTGGAGAAAGCTTAGCTAGCAGCACAAGCGGCCATCTCAGCAAGAATGAAACAATTAATGACCTCACTGACACCATGTCTGGCCTCATCTTTTTTTTAAATGCATATAATTTCATACATGTAGAATTGCAAGGGAAATTAGCACAGCTCAAAACGGGACTAAGCCTTTGCAAGTTTGTTCAGCGTTACACTATGTGTATGACCCTTTCAAATGCCGAGAACTGGAAGTGATTTCCTCACTAAATTCCCTTCAGATATAGTTTCATGCACCTACATTTCGAGCAATCTATCTCGAGTCAACATACACTGAAGCTGGGTGCAACACTAATGAGGTGTATATTTCAGTGTTTGCCGTTCAGAAACTTTGTACGCCACAGCTCTCTGGAATATGAAATTGCGCATATGAAAGATCTGGTTTTTAGATGAACCAGCTTATTATTAGTCAATATACAACCTCACTTACACAGCTTTAGACTCATTATCTAAAAGCAATCTTTGTACAACGTACAAGTTTTACTGCTCTCTCAGTGCACAGCAATCGTGAACCTCATGTTAACTAAATAATTTAAGGAGAAAGTGCACCATTCAGAGTAATTTTAAAGTGCTCTGAAAAATTTCAGCCCCCAAATGAATGCTGCATAACTACACACAATATAAGCTTCAGTTATGACTGGGCACAAATCAAACAAAACTTAAAAGAACATTGAGGATAAATTAAAGTTGACCTGCTACTCGGCAGACTATGATATTCTAATGTCAAAGGAACTGCTGTCACCGAAAACTGAGCTTTAATAAGACGGAAAACACCAAAAGGTGAACTACAGGTGTTGTCATCACCAGCTGATTTTGCAAGTAAACTGCATGCGTGCGTAGGCACTAATTTTTGGGCATACCCAAAAAAAGCCAGAAAATACCAGCAGGTTTTAAAACATTTGCATGATTGAAGAAGATGAAAATAGCCCAAGTTGTGGCAAATTTCTAATAAAAAAAAAGCATTACCTAGAATATTCACCTGTACCATTCACGGTACCTTGTTCTTCACAACTTCTTTCTGTTCCTCTCTAAGAAAGTCCACAGGGTAAACTGTTCTGTGGTCGTGGAACGCACTAAAAAAAAAACGGACAGCCTAGTTGTCCCAGATAAATTGCCCAAACGGCGCTCTTTTACGCCATGTATCCATGTAGTCTCTTACGCACTAAAAAAAAAAACGGACAGCACAGTTGTCCCAGATAAACTACTCACCTTCATTAAACTTATCCCATACCACCCTTTCGGCAGACATCGTTGCTTCACCGCCTTACCGGCGTCGAAGCAAAGAATGAAAGCGAAAAAAATACCCACCTTGAATTAAGCTTGTCCAAACGGCACTCGCATAGTCTGATAGTCGCCGCAAGCGGCAGTCATCGTTGCTGTCATCGAAAAGCACGAACACCCAGAGGCGGCAGGGCGCCGCCATTTGCAATTACCGGCGTCGCGTCTATTTTTCACACTTTGCCATGGGAACAGCTGCTCTGTGTGCGCGTTGGCGTATGCAACCATGGCATGTACATAGTTGTCATGACAACAGCTGCACAGTTGACATGTTGACTCCTTGACATGATTATATGCCTCAGACAGGGAAACGAATGCAAAAAGAAAAAACCAAACCTCAGACACAGCTAGGTTTGCGGGGAAAAATATATTCATATTTAGAGGGCGCGCCATCTTAGAGACATGGAGCAACCACCCTGTAACCCAGACTACGCATGGGAATATTGCAATAGAACAGAGGGCAGCAGAAAGGGAGCTGGAATTGGGGCATTCATTCATAAAAGTATGAATTTTCAAAGGGTTAGACTGGGATGCAGGGAACATTTATGGCTAAAAGGAACAGTGGCAGGCAAGCAAACACTCCTTGGCTTTGTATACCTGTGGACAGGGGTTAATGCCAAAGAGGAAAACAGGAAAATGTTAGAATGTATTGCAAGCGACATTGATGAGCTAGGAGGACAGGGCGAGATAATTATATTAGGCGACATGAATGCACACATAGAAGACCTGGATGGGTACACGGATTCGACAGGAAGCATGCTGCAGGACATGTGTGACAGGCATGATTTAGTTGTATGCAACAGCACCGAGAAGTGTGAAGGGCTCATAACATGGGAGGCGGGGAGTCTGCACTCGACGATAGATTATGCACTAATGTTACAGAGGATGTATAACAGATTAGGGGTAATGAGCATAGATGAAGATGGTTCCAGAAGTCTAGGTAGTGACCACAAGCGTATCAAGTTGAGCTTCAGAAGAAAAAGCAATGTAGGACTGAATCAAGATAAACAATCAGGGGGAAATTTTTACTCAGAAAAGCAATTGGAAGTAGCAGCCAAACAAATCGAGAAAGTAATTTTTGAGGATAGTGAAACAGAATGGACTTATACCAAATTAACTCGATTACTGGAGCTGGAGCTAGCTAAGGTGCGAGTAAAGCTAAAAGGGAAAAGATGCAAACCCAAGAGTTGGTGGGATGAGGAGGTCAAGAGGGCAATAGAAAAGCGCAAGGAAGCATCCAGGGAACACAGATATTCCAAGAAGAGGGGGGAACCAAAACCCGAAGTAGACAGAAAATGGAATACCTTCATAAAGTTTAGAAGGGACGCATCCTATTTGATAAATGAGAAAATTAGAAGAAAGGGTGCCCAATGGATGTCAAAAGTAAATAAAAAGGATAGAAAAGCAGCCCAAAAATTCTGGAAACATCTAAATGCAATGAGTAATAAAACTAGGCTAGAACAAAGGTTTATTGTTACAGATGAGGGTATTCGACTAGAAGGGGATGAAGCAATAAAACACATAGGAACAAGGATGACGGAAAAATTTTCAGCAAAGCACGTGGTACATAATTTATCGAAGGAGGATAGACTGGTTACAGCAATAGCTTCACTTGAGCAAGGAGAGTGGGAAAGGGCAGAGAAGAAGGTTCCTAGTGGCACATCAACAGGACCAGATGGTATCCCGATTATGTTGATAAAGAAGTTAGGACCAAAATCCAAGCAAACATTAATACAGGTAGTGAACAAAATGATAGTGGATGAGAAAGTTCCCGATGAATGGCGATTAAGTAGAATGAACATGATATATAAGGGAAAGGGGGACAAAGCAGACGTAAGTAACTATCGCCCCATAACAGTGACATCTGTGGTTTACAGGGTGGTGATGCAAATTATAAAGGATAGACTGCAGGCTTGGGTGGAGAACGAGGGGGTGTTAGGGGAACTACAGAATGGGTTCCGGAAACAAAGGAGGTTGGAAGACAATCTATTTTCATTGACACAGTGTATAGAAATTGCGGAAAAGGAACATAGGCCCTTATTGCTAGCATTTCTGGATATTAGGGGAGCCTATGACAACGTTACTCAGGAGCATTTGTGGGACATATTGGGCACATTGGATGTGGAAAATGGAGTAATTAATCTTTTAAAAGATATATATAGAGGTAACAGAGTGCTCATAAAATGGGAAAAAAATGTATCAGGGCCTGTAGAGATACAGCGGGGGCTTAGACAAGGATGTCCTCTGTCCCCTTTGTTGTTCATGTTGTACCTGCAAGGTTTGGAGGCCAAGCTAGAGGGGAGCGGACTAGGTTTCAACCTATCTTTTTTCAAGCAAGGGGAATTGATTAAACAGACATTACCGGGACTAATATATGCGGACGATATAGTGATAATGGCTGACAACAAGGAAGACCTGCAGAAGTTGTTAGACATATGCAGTACAGAGGGAGATAGATTAGGCTTCAAGTATAGTAAGGAAAAATCTGCAGTCATGACATTTAATGAAGAGGGCGGCGAGCATAGAATACAGGAGTTCGTGCTAAAAGTAGTGAATGAGTACAAGTATCTTGGGGTGTGGATAAATAACAGTGTTGAGTATCTGACAGAGCATGCAAAATATGTAATGAATAAAGCTAGTAGGAATGCAGCTGTCATGAAAAATAGGGCACTGTGGAATTACAATAGGTATGAGGTGGTAAGAGGGATCTGGAAAGGGGTGATGGTCCCTAGCCTGACCTTCGGGAATGCGGTCCTGTGTATGAGGCCAGATGTCCAAGCAAGGCTGGAAATTAGGCAACGGGAAGTAGGGAGGTTAGCTTTGGGAGCACATGGCAATACACCAAATCAGGGGGTACAGGGTGATATGGGATGGGCGTCTTTCGAGAGCAGAGAGGCTAGCAGTAAGATAGCATTTGAGGAACGATTGAGAAGGATGGAGGCAAAGCGGTGGGCTAGGAAAGTTTTCAGATACCTGTATATAAAGAATGTTGACACGAAATGGAGAAAGCAAACTAGAAAATTGACAAGCAAATATCTGGACAGCAGTAAGGGGGCAAATCAGCAATTATCGGTTAAGAAAAAGGTTAAAGGAACAGAGAGAGCTTTGTGGAAAACAGGGATGCTGACGAAATCGGCACTAGAAACATACCGGACCTTTAAACAGGAAATTGTCAAAGAAAATATCTATGATAATTGTAGGGGAAGTTCTTTGTTGTTTGAGGCCAGGAATGGAGTTTTGCGGACTAAGACGTATAGAGTCAGGTACCAGGAGATAGACACTTTGTGCATTGCGTGCGGAAAGGAGGAGGAAACGGCTGAACACTTGATACTTTTCTGTAAAGGGCTTCACCCTAAAATGGAAGGCAGCGGGGCTGACTTACCCAAGGCATTGGGGTTTAGGGATAGTGAAGGGAAAGTGGATTTTAAGAGGTTAGAAGTAACCAAGCGAAGGTCATCTGATTGGTGGCTAAAAGCAAGACAGGAGTAAAATTTCACAAGACATGGCTAGGTGGCTTGAGCCACCGCCCGATGTAAAGGGTTCAGCCGTATCCATCCATCCATCCATCCATCCATGAAAACGTCGGCGGCGGCGGCGCGCCGATCAGTTTGCGTCGGCGGCGCGGCGCGGCGAGGGCACTCGTAGGTGGCGCGCCCATGTCTCGGCGCGTACCTCTACATTGAGATAAAAGCAGCAACGGAAGTGCGGCCGCATCCCGGGAGCACGTTTTCCAACTGTCCGTATCTGAAAACGTTGACTCAGGCCGACGCAGCTCAACGGATTGCATTCGACGGATGTGCGGCCTTCCCGAAGCTACGAACGAGAGGCGGCAGATATCGGCGCGATTGCAGCCTTGCATGCCGTTGTTGTTGTTGAAACATTTATTGACAAAAATGAAAGAAAATCATAAAAGGAAAGGTTGCAGAACGGGTGGTGTCCTCATTTCAGGACCCCAGTGGCTATCGCTGCCGCCCGGGCTTGCATAATCAGCTTTCGCTGAATGGCAAGGTCCGAGCTGAGCAGAGTGGCCTCCCACTGCTCCTTCGTTCTAGGGAATTTTAGCTGTAATGGTTTTGGTCCGACGCATCCACTTGTAATGTGGTAGGTTGTGGGACGTTCTTCGCACCACGGGCAGGAACCTTTGTAACGGCCTGGGAAAATAATGTGGTACTTATATGGATTAGGAAAGGTATCGGTCTGGAGCTGTCTCCATTCACGTGCCTCCTGAGCATTTAGCCGTTTATGCGGTGGGGGGTAATGCTGGCGAAGCATCCTAAAGTATTGGAGCCGTGCACTGTATGCAGTGGGGATTTCGGGTGTGGTATCCGGGTCGGGGGTGTCTGTCGCTCGGTTGGTGTGCCCTCGAGCTGACAGGTCCGCGACCTCGTTTCCCTCGAACCACGAGTGCCCCGGAGCCCACGTGATTTCGTGTTGGAGTTCGGAATTGAGTACAGGAGAGGTTGTTGCAAATCTGGCTAACTTTTTTGGGATTCTTCCTGCGAGAAGAAGTCGACATGCCGCCTGGGAGTCCGACACAATCTGTACTTCTTTGCCGTGAGTATCTCCGTATTGGACGGCGAGCACTATCGCGGCCGTTTCAGCTTCGGTGACCGTGCAGTGCCTCAGGGAAACGCTGGCCACTTCTTGGAATGTCGAGTCCACCACCACTGCCGTGGCGCGCGTTGCGTCTCTATGTAGGGCGGCGTCTACATATAGAGTCTTGGAGCTGCGGGCGACTGTGCGCTTTAGGTAGTCGATCCGAGCGTTGCGTCGGCCCTCGTTGTGCGAGCGTGACATGTTCTTGGGCAATGGATTGACATGAACCCTATTGGGGTATTTAGGTGAAAGATTTTCCGTCAACTCAATGACTCTACTCAGTATCTGCCTGCCGGTTTCCGTGCGAAGGAGTCGCTCTCGTTGTGCCAGGAGGAGAGAGTCTCTGATTTCGTCGAAGGTGTTGTGAAGTCCCAGTGTTTCGGGTTTAGCGTTGGTCGTATACAGGGGCAGTCCGAGGGCGTGTTTGCATGTCGTGTGGATCAACGCGTCCGCTTTCTTGAAGTCTTGTCTGAGAAGTGTGTGATACGGAAGACCGTAAGAGATGCGGCTGAGGACAAGCGCCTGCACCAGTCTTAATGTGTCTTCTTCTCGCATGCCCTTTCTGTTTCTGGCCACCCGGCGTATCATTCGGGCGATTTGCTGGGTGGCGTGGGACAGGAGCTTGAAGGTGTGTGTGGCTTTGCGGTCGCTTTGTATCCAGAGACCTAGTATGCGGACTAGAGGGGTTTCCTTGACGTAGGTGCCGTGAAGTAGGACGTTGATCGGGGTGTCTTGGGATCTGTAAGCAAACCCCTTCACTCTGATTATTTCTGAATTCTCGGGGGAACATTGCAGGCCGCGGCATAGTGCTTCTCTTTCGACGCATGTCGCCGCCACTTGTAGCGCTTGTTCCTTGGCCGCCAAAGAGCCTTTGGTGGTCCATATGATGATATCGTCCGCATACAGAGTGAATTCGATGTTGGGGACTTCTTGCAAGGCCTTTGCCACTCCAATCATGGCGATGTTAAATAGGAGCGGGGAGATGATGGATCCCTGCGGCGTGCCCTTGTTGGGCATGCTCTTGACGTCGGAGCGTGTTTCGCCTATGCCAATCGTGGCCGTGCGGTTCGAGAGGAAATTCTTCATGTATTGGAATACCCGTTCACCACAGTGGAGGTTATTCAGTTCGTTCAGGATGGCGTCATGCGAGACGTTGTCGAAAGCTCCCTTGAGATCGAGAGCCATGATGACGTGCTCGCATTCTCTCGGGATGCCGACAAGGACCTCGTTATGCAGAAGGAGGAAGGCGTCTTGCGCAGAGAGACCCGCCCGGAATCCCAGCATCGATGGGTGGAAAATGTTGTTTTCTTCTAAATAATTTTGCCGTCTTGTTTGCACTACTCGTTCGTACAACTTGCCGAGGCACGATGTAAGCGAGATGGGCCGGAGGGCTTCAATTGTAGGTTTTTTCCGGGTTTGGGGATTACGATCACCTCCGAATGTTTCCATTCTTCAGGGATGACGTTCTTCTCCCAGAGCGAATCATTGATATATTTTGTCAGGTCTCGAATTTGAGCGTTGCTGAGGTTCCGGATCATTGCGTTGTTGATGCGGTCCACGCCCGCCGCCGTATTCCGGACGCACGAACGGGCCGCAGCGTAGACTTCCGCCGTAGTGATGGGAGCGTCCAAGGCCGAATTGGGATTTCCTCGGTACTCGACCGTGCTCGGCGGTGTAGGCATTGTGCCGACGTATCTGTTTTCCAGGGCTCGGAGCAGCGCTGCATCGTCTCCCGGGAACAGATGAGCGATGCGCTTTAACGTACGAGTTGATTCAGTCTTGGACTTCGTGGGATCGATTAGATTTCGCAAGATAGTCCAAGTACGCGATGTTCCCAGCGTGCCTCTCAGCGACTCGCAGAACTGTTGCCAATTCCTTTCAGAAAGCTGTAGGGCATACGTTTGGGCCTCCTCTGTAAGTGTTGCGATGCGTTTCTTTAGGGGGCGATTCAGGCGTTGACGCTTCCACCGTCGCACTAGTTTGATTCTTTGCTGCCATAGCTTGAGCAGGTGCCGATCTATTTCCGGCGATTCCGGCGTACGCTGTACTATCTCGGTGGCGGAAGCATGCGCCTGTCTTATGGCGTCGCACCAATCCGAGAGCGACTCGATGGCGCCCTCTGAAATTTCTGATTGTCTGAATTTAGTCCAATCAGTTATCCGTGCCGGGCCAAGGTTTCTGCGAATTTTCGTCGATGTGAGCGAGGTACTGAGGATGCAGTGATCACTTCCTAGAGTTTCTCCGAAATTCGTCCATGTGACATGGGTGACATTTTTGACAAGGGTCAGGTCCGGACAAGTGTCTCTCGTGACGCTGTTTCCCTCTCGTGTCGGATAGGCTGGATCGGTGAGGAGTTCGAGGTCGAGAGTTGCTATCGCCCTAGCCACTGAGGCTCCTCTTGCCGAGTTGGTGCGATATCCCCAGTCTTTGTGCGGGGCGTTAAAATCGCCGACTACGACAAGTTGGTTAGATTGCGCCTTTTGCACGGCCGCCGTTAAGAAATCTGTGAAGTCAGCTCTCGCTGGGGTCGGTGGTTTGTACATATTTACGACGAATGTGCTTTTTCGGCCACGCTTATTAGGCACTATTTCGACCGCTAAGTGCTCTACATCCGGCACAGGTAGCGTGTGCTCGACAACGGTCACATCTTTTGCAACCAGGGTTGCAACCGTCGGCATGAGGGGATGAACGACCGTGTAGTATCCCGGCACGGAGGGGGCTCTGTCGGCCTTGACCTCTTGCAGGCATATCAAATCGGGTGTGATAGGAGCTTTAGCAATGACCCCGATTTCGGGTGGGGCCCGAGTCGCTCGAGGCGGCACGCTTTCCCTGCGTAGACCGGAGGGACTGAATGTCAGCCGCGTTTTGTGTTTGTATACTGAGAACGTGTTCAATCTGCGCTTCTATACGAGCAAGGCGCGCTTCGATTTTGGTCTCAAGGAGGTGCGTGAGTTGGGAGGTTACCTCGGTTTGGATTGTTTGGTCAAGACGCTCCGCGAATCGGGAGAGCTGCTCCTGCGTGACGTACGTCGGGCTAGGGACAGGGGATTCTTTTTGCGCGAGGAGGCGGTCTAGTTTGGCGTTGATATCCGCTATAAGCTTTTCATGTGTTGCTAGGCGGGTTTCCTGGGCCGCGATTTGGGCCTGTAGTTTAGCAGTTCGGGAGTCAGTTAACGAAGGAGGAAGGGAGGCCGTAACCTTCTCTGCCCAGCTCACCTGTTTCGTCGTCGGCGGCGGCTTGTTTTTCCTTGGCGCCGGATTCGGTGTGGTCCGGGGCGGCACCGGGATCCTGGTCTTTGAACGGGAACGGCTCCCAGACTGGCTCGCCCGCCTGCTGCCTTGAGGTGCTGTCTGCTTTTGGCCTTGTGGTGGCGTCTTCTTATTTCGTTTTCCCTCGTCCGCGGCTGGAAGGGCTGGGGGTGGGACTGGTGTCTTCGTCCGGGGTCTGGAGTTGGAACGGCTCCGTGAGCGGCTGCTGCTCTGGCTACGACCTGTAGTCTCCTCGTCGTCCGATGAGAACCATCTGTTGTTGTAGATCCCGGGTCCCGCGTCTTTACGGGACTGGTGAGTCGTCTTCTTGGCGCCTTTGTTAGTAGCGGGTCGTGGTGTTCTGGCTGGTTTTAGACGATTTGGGCACTCCCGAGACCCCGTCTCGTGCTGGCCGGCGCACAGTCCGCACTTGGGTTGGCACTGGTGTGTTATGGGCGGGTCCTGGGCCCCGCATAGGCGGCAGACTCTGACTTTTGGTGTCGGGCAGACGTCCGGGCGATGTCCGGGTTGCATGCATATATGGCAGAATTGCCTGGCTGGCCTGTACACGAAGCACGGGTATTCGCAGCCGTCGTAGTATACGGATTGGGGGAGTTGGGGTCCTTCGAGCGTGAGAAGGGCTGTCGTTGAAGAGCCAAGGATTCTGGCGTCTAACAGTTCGATACGGTTGTCCCTGATGCGCACCCCCGCCATGAGGGTGTCGCGTGTCTCCTGGGGATCGAGTCCGTGAATGACCCCTCGGAGTGTGGTAGCTGGAAAAGGGACGTACGCTCGCACGGGGTGGGGGCTCTAGTCCAGGGTGAGGTGGGTGATCGTACAGAGCTCCGCCGCTGTTTCTTCGTGCGGGGTGCTGATTACGAGGATGTTGGACCCGACATGAGGTCGGAGTATGTATTTGCCTTTCACCTTGGTCGGGTCTCGGCAGGAATGAACGAGCGCCGCCGAAATGACGCGGGTCGGGTAGGTCTTGAGCGCTAGCCCACGTGTCGGTCGGATGACGACTTTTATATCATTTTTTGGAAGGGGCTGAAGCTTGGGACGGCGAGTGCCCGGTTGACGGATTGTGTTCGATGACTGTCCTGACGTGTTCGGCGGGTTTCCGCCCACGGAGGCAGAAGAGTCCGGAGTGGATGGATTCTGGGCTTGCCTGGCCTGTCTGCGGAGCTTCTTTGCCCGTCGCTTGTTGAGTGCGTGCTGCCAGCCTGGACCACCGCCAAGAGGTGGGCTCGCATTCTCCACGGACGAAGAGGACAGAAGATCCTGGTTCTGCGGGGGAGTGTCACGGGAATCCATTTCGGAGTCGTCGTGCAACGGGTTTGGAGAGTATGCATTCGGGCAGGTGCCGCATAGCGGTGTCGCGCCGCTCGACGACGACGCAGTGGCCATTTGGTGGTCCTGTAGCCTCACAGGAAATCAGTTCGATGAAAATCACCAACACGAAGCTCGAGAACGAGGGGCGCGAGGCGAGCGGAAGGCCCCCCTCATACCACGGATCCGGCAAGCAGGTTTTAAGCCGAAACCATTCGGGTCGGTAGGGAGGCGGTCGGGGCAGCCGGCTCACAGCAGGCGATGGTGGGGAGAGATACTCGCAGCTTTCGGGGTCGGGCGGGAGCCCATCCGCGCACGTCTGCGCACGTCAAGAGCAGAGTGGAAAGGAGGAGATATGAGCGCGCTTTGACAATGCCACCTAGAACTAGTTTCTTTGAGCGGGCGGAAAGGTGACCTTGTGCAGATCGTCGAGCGGCGACCGAACAGTGTGAGCAATGCCTCCGGGACGCATGGATTACACCCTTGTTGGTTTCTCCGCAGAGCTGGACTGGAGGCCCCTGCGTTTCGTGAAGCCCATCCCGTTGCACAGGGTGTGCGAAGCCTGTGGCCTCGTGCGCAACAGAGCGGCAGTGCTCCCATGCAGGCACACACTGTGCGAGTCTTGCTACGAGCTGAGCACTCGTGATGGCGGGCGCGTGTGTCCCCTGGACGGTCTCCACTGCGAGGAGGAAGACGTCGACCTGAAGGAGTTTCCCGTCCAGGAGCTGCTAAAGAGAGAGGTATGCGTGGTGGGGGGGGGGGGGGGGGCAAAGGGACAGCAGTGCTACTGTGTATAATTTAATGGCGACCTTGTTGTCTAAGAACACCGTATCTGTCCACAGGCCGAGAAGAGATATTAAGTACCTCATGTGTCCGTGCTCCAATAAGGAAAAAAAAAACCCTCGAAAATCCTTTGAACCAGTTCTTGTGCTTTGGAATGAATGTTGCACTGTGGACCGTTGAGAATCTTGGCCATTTGTCTCAGCAGTGTTGAATGACTGTGAGTGAGCGGGAGTTCGTGGCTACATGTATCCAAGATTTAGGTAAGACTCCTATACCACGGAAAACAAGCTACAACTAATAGTGTCGAATCATATGATCCAGCTGTACGTTATTTATATATACGGTTGTAAAATCGCTCGTTATCTATTGTAAGGACATACTGCCTTGTGCCCACATTTCTTATACCTCCAGCAGGAAACTGAGTGGTTGCAACTTTTTTTTTGTATGCATTTATTGCAGCAAAATGTCAGAGGTCGCTGAAGTGCGCTAGTCAGGCTGTGTCACCGGAAGCAGAGATTTACCTGGGGACCAAAGTGGTTGCCTTGAAGTCGCTGCATGAAGGGATGTGTTGCTTTTTTGTTCGTGCAAACTCAAGCAAAAGGCGACGTCGTCGAAAGAGATTTGCGTGATAAAAGGTTCACGAAGCACTGGTCAAGCTTGACGATTTCCTCATCGAGCTTGCGTTGTTTTCGTTGCTCGTGAATTTCGTGCCCTCTGTCAGCCTTTGCAGCACTTGATATAGCGGCTAAATCATCGCAACCGTTTTTTCCCTTCATGCTTTGCTTCAGATTTCTTTATGCAATCAGCGCTACACCTTCTGCGCGACGCACCCCGACAAATGAGGAGGTAAAGCTTGGCTGAATCGCCGACGGCAGTTCTAGACTACGTTACGCTGTTTCCTCATGGCCAGGTTATGCCAATTTGCTTTAGACGAGGAGACAGGTTACCGATTTTTTCTTAAACTGTTCTTTGTTCTGTGCGTTTTTCTATAAGCGCCGCACTGGGCTGTTGATAGGCGTGTTGTGTGTAATTCTTGTTTTGCGCGCAACATGCTTCTTAAGCATCAGTTGCACCAGCAAACCTCCAATTACATTCGTGGGGAATGTCCAGATGTATTATGCAAGTTGTGGGGACTTTAGCCGGAGCTAATTTCTGAGCAAACCCTCGTCAGCACTTCTGTGCAAAATATGCAAATCAAACTTGCCTATTGTGTCGAATGTTACTTGTGGTTATACTTTTGTTCTTCAGCCAGAATTCAAAATAAAAAAATAAATACATCGACGCTGGGGGCGATAATCACATTAGGCGTGAGCTATCGTAACCGCGCATAATTTAAATCTAACCCTTTTACTTATTCCTTTCCTTCATATGGTATAGGGGTTATCCCATGCTGGCTGCATGAAACTTACGAGGGGCATTTCAAAGCGCGCTACGCGGCGTCGCTAGACTGAGCTTTCCAAAAAATGACGACAGATGTTGCACGATACGCAAGGAGTGCATTTGAGGGGACGCTCACGTGACTGCGGAGCATACGAGAGAGTAGACGAGCGGCGGAAAGTGTTGTCTAAGCGGCACTCGCTGTAAAATTTAAATGACCGTGCTCTATAGAGCACCGCACCAGCCAAATCAATATGCCGGATGTGGAGCTGTACCTCTCAAAATTGCGCAAGTGCAATTAGCTAGGCTGTTTTTGACCGCCGTGTCGTATATAGCCTGTTCATAAATAAGAAAGAAGAGAACAAATTCTTGGCGCATGCTCGGAGACGCAGTGACGATTGCTGAGAATACGACCCATGTTTTAATCTTGCAGGTGAAATGTTGGAACGAAGGAAGTGCCTGCAGTGCAGTTCTGCCTGCATCGCAGATCGGCCAGCACTTCCGTCGTGAATGCCGGCACCATTCCATCCGCTGCCCAAAGTGTTCGGCCAGAGTTCTTTGCACTGATGTGTGCGCGCACTTGGAGTCGGAGTGCTGCGCTACAACTTCGACGCCTGCTGGATTGGAATGCCAGGGGGATTCAGGCCGCAAGGCGCTGCTGACATCCGCCATGCAATCCTTAGAAGCGCAGGCCGGTGAACTGAAGGCGCTCATGGAGCAGGTGCTCGTCGCAACTGGCGCCAATGGCGACCGACTCAACGAAGTAGTTCACGGTGTGAACAGCTGCCAAGAAGCACTGAGAGAGGAACTCAGACTGGGAATTATTGATGTGAAGGACACTTTAAGCACAGAAGGGGTACAAGCCAGAAGAGAGCATCGTGACTTTGTGAAAAAATGCTCAGACGAAATAGCCGCGCTGTTCACCTGCAACAAAACACTGACAGAAGAACTCAGACTGGGCATTAGTAGCATGCAGGACACAGTGAGGCAAGAAGTGGTACAAGTCAGAACAGAGCATCGTGAGTCTTTGAAGAAATGCTCGGACGAAATAGCCGCGCTGTTCACCTGCAACGAAACACTGACAGAAGAACTCAGACTGGGCATTAGTAGCATGCAGGACACAGTGAGGCAAGAAGTGGTACAAGTCAGAACAGAGCATCGTGAGTCTTTGAAGAAATGCTCGGACGAAATAGCCGCGCTGTTCACCTGCAACGAAACACTGACAGAAGAACTCAGACTGGGCATTAGTAGCATGCAGGACACAGTGAGGCAAGAAGTGGTACAAGTCAGAACAGAGCATCGTGAGTCTTTGAAGAAATGCTCGGACGAAATAGCCGCGCTGTTCACCTGCAACGAAACACTGACAGAAGAACTCAGACTGGGCATTAGTAGCATGCAGGACACAGTGAGGCAAGAAGTGGTACAAGTCAGAACAGAGCATCGTGAGTCTTTGAAGAAATGCTCGGACGAAATAGCCGCGCTGTTCACCTGCAACGAAACACTGACAGAAGAACTCAGACTGGGCATTAGTAGCATGCAGGACACAGTGAGGCAAGAAGTGGTACAAGTCAGAACAGAGCATCGTGAGTCTTTGAAGAAATGCTCGGACGAAATAGCCGCGCTGTTCACCTGCAACGAAACACTGACAGAAGAACTCAGACTGGGCATTAGTAGCATGCAGGAGACAGTGAGGCAAGAAGTGGTACAAGTCAGAACAGAGCATCGTGAGTCTTTGAAGAAATTCTCGGACGAAATAGCCGCGCTGTTCACCTGCAACGAAACACTGACAGAAGAACTCAGACTGGGCATTAGTAGCATGCAGGACACAGTGAGGCAAGAAGTGGTACAAGTCAGAACAGAGCATCGTGAGTCTTTGAAGAAATGCTCGGACGAAATAGCCGCGCGAAGTGAAGAGACGAAAGGGCGTTTGATTGCAAGCAGCGAGGCTATGAACACCATCTGCAACAGTGTGAATGCACTGGAAAAGGTGCTCAGAGATGAGTTGGCAAAAGTGGCCACAGAAAAGCGGGACGAGCCTTCAAATGTTGCAGGAGGCGCCGAGGGGGCCACGGAACAAGTGGGAGAAAGCAGCAGTGCAATGGGACGCATGGACAAAGCAGTGCCAAAACAACCTGACCCACTGGCATCGGTGTGCGAGTTTGTCGTCAAGGGTGTCAACTCACTCGAAGCAGGAGCGCGTAAGCGAGTTTGGGCTGAATATGAGTGCGAGCGTGTATACCTCCGAGGCTACTGCATGTCCCCCAGTGTCTGTTTTCGATACGACGCCTTGAATGGACGTATATGGCTGCGTGCGTTCTTCCGCCTGCACCAGGGCGACATGGACGACGTTGTTGAGTGGCCGTTAGAGAAAATAATCAAACTTCGTGTCGTGCATCCAAAGGGAGGAGAAGAACGGCAGAGCGAAGGAGGTGTGTATAGTGGTTCCCATCCATTTCTTCAACGGCCGCAAGAGGGACGTGCACAAGATCTATATTTTACTGTTGCAGGTTTTTTTCTCGAGGGTCTCATCCGCGGGGGTTTACGTGGAAAACGACCAGCTTCGGATGAAGTTCGAGCTGCTTCCGAGATTTAAGCCGGAATATGTGTACAGCGACCACGTCAGCATCGCTGCGATGGAGCTCCGTGGACACACACATTTAGGAGTGGGATCTTAAGGAGAAATAAAAATATAATTGTCCTGCCCGGAGGTTGTTGATTTAGCGTTGTGTGCGAACCTACCAGAATTGCCGAAACATTAGCGACCATGAACTTGATTCTCTTTGTATTTGACATTTTGACCCAAGTTACTTAAAAATTATATGGTATGTTCTCTTTTCTGAATGAACCGTGACGGTAACGTATTTAATTTGCGTTTGGTAGAAGCAGATTGTTTACTGTGGTTGGTATTCATGCAAGCTTTGTAATACACAGGCTTCGGGAGCATTAGCATAACACACGAAATTCAGGATATGTTTCTTTGCCCGTTGATGTACCACGGGTAGCTTTCCCTCATTCTTTTTTGTCCCGTCGAGACGCGTATTTGTGGCACGGACAAGCAGGCCGTCCAGACGGGCGTGCTCCCTTTAAGCTCCTGGCGTCTAGACAGAAATGAACTCCGTGAAGACCCATTGCACGCGTCTCGCGCTTCTCTCGTCTTTTCGTTGTAGGCGGGCGCTCCACCACGGTGTTAGCACCCCCTACAACCACAGTGCGCTTCATCTCGCCTTTGTCAGCAACCGGTGTGGAACGCGCTGTCTTGAGACGTCGCCTGACTCTGACGTCACAGAGCGGTTCACAACTCCCCGCGGACTCTGCAAACAGCCCCGATCTGAGGACCACCAAACGTCCGACAGTTTGAATACGGAAGTTCGCGCTATACAGACGCTGTCCCCAAATGCGCTGCATGCGAAAATTCCGGAGGTGTGTGTGAACTCTTGAAGATAATCATCATCAGCGTATTTACGCCCAGAGAGAGGGAGAGAGCGAAACGTTTATTGGACAGAATGTTTGGTCGGGCCCTCATTGCAGGAGCCAGTATTGACTTTTGTCTCCTCTCTTGCAAGGCCCACCAGCCAAAGCTGCTCCTCGGAATGCGAGCCGGACAGCGCCGCCTCCCAGTCCTCAGTTGTTGGGTTATTCAGTCTTGGTATGTTTACGCCCACTGCAGAGATAAGGCCCCTCCCGTGTCTCTCCGCTTAACCCTGTCCTGTCCCAGCTACGGCCATTGTATCCTCGCAAACTTCTTAACCTCTTCCGCCCAGCTGATTTTCTGTCGCCGCTGCTGTGCTCGCCATCTACTGGTACCACAATCTGTTACCCGTAAAGGGGCCCTGAGTCACCTTCCGAAGAAAGCACATGAACTCGCGCAATCACTTCATTGCGTTCTCATGAAAACCTGAGTCAAATAATACACTACCACTCGCAGCAGAGGAGCCACGATCACGCGCTCAAGTTGTCGAGCCCTTCCCGGCGACTTTTTCATGCCCGCACCCTCCTCCGTCGCTCGCACCTGCGTGTACAAGTTGAGAGGTGGGTGTTGGTTAGATTCTTTCAGACGTGAGGCAGCTACCGTGCACCATGACCGCGGCCAATAAGCCGCGTAGTCAGGAAGTTCTGCTCCCAGAGGTGGGGCCGGCCGTGGAGCGCCGACCTTCCAGCGTGCAAAAAGTGGCGAGAGGAGAGGGAAAGGCGCGAGGACGCTGAAATTCAAAAATTGGCCATAGATAAAGCAGCTTTTATAAACCGCATTAAAAAAGTTCTTGAAGGACAATATTCGTGAACCGGTGTGCTTTAACATCCCAGGCGTATTGCGACTATAATTATTAGAGCCCCTTCGGTTATCTCGACTTCGCATCACATGCCCTACGCACGTGCACTTCTTCCTCATGATTTCGACTGGGCTGTGCAGATATATTTCCCGGCAAAAAAATACCAACTAGCGGCATGCTGCGCAATGCGGGAAGGAGACATGCAGCACTACATTGTTACACCGGAACGTTTTATTAGCAAATAATTCGTATGAAGATCGCACACCGACACCCTTCGGAAATTACTGTAGGCGCCTATGTATTTCATATCTGGTTTCTACGAATTACAATTTTTTTACGAGTATACGACGTTATATAACGAAGATCCAATGCACTCCGTCAGCCATTTAGCCCCGCGGAAGTCTTTTTTTAAACGATACAGAGAACTGGCGTATTGACTGCATATGGCAAGTAGCAATGCCCCGTGCTCGAACCTCCTCGGAACACACGGCCCTTTACGATCACGGTCTGTTCGTCTGCTGTTGAGCAGCGTTTAGCTGCTGGTTTAGCAACATGGTCTGACTGTTAAAATCGTGTACCCCGGTGTGCTTCACGGTATCAAGGTCCGGCCGGTATCACTCCGGGGGAAAAGAAAGGCGCAAAACAATTCCAGTCGATCAGAAGGCGACCACCATCGAAGCCTTCGGTCTGATGTATGCACTCGCCTCAAGGCAATGCTGGCATCCGGAGAAGTTTTGTGGTCCGCCTGATTGTGTCGTGGCGTCAAACCAAACCAAGACAGGTCATCATCATCATCATCATAAACACGTCTACTCTCCGGCAAAGGCCTCTCTAATATACCAACCAATAATACTGACCTTTGCCAGAGCGGAGATCACATTCCGGTAAACTCCCTCACCTCGCCGGCCACATTACCTTCCGCCACCTTCTTTTGGAGTACTGTCCGTCGCACTTACAGATATCCTGCCTTCGCAATGCGTGCTCTGAACTGGCCGCATTTCTTGTGGTCTATTTCTACAGGGACAATATAATTTCGTATTTGTTCCCTGACCAGTTCGGGTCCCTCCCCGTCTCTTAACGTTACACTAATCATTGATTTTTCCACACCTCGCTGTGTTGTATTCAAATTAAGTTTAGCCCTTTTTGTCGGCCTCCACGGCTCTGCTGCATGGATTAGTAGCAGCAAGACAGAGGCCTTAAATACTGTTCTCTTAAGGGATAATGGTAAACTGATATTCAGCAGCTGAGAGTGCGGGGCAGTTTAACTCGACCCATTCTTAACCTGCCAATTTATTCCCTGTCTTTATCCGGATCAACGGTGACTGTCTGTGCTCGATCATCCTTTGCAAAGCACTCATGCGCAAAGCAATGGTATCATCAAGTCCGAGATTGACAGGTATTCTGCATCAGCTTTTTCTCTAAGCGTTCCTAATCCAGTACTTTAAATATCTCCCGTAAACACAACACGATTGACATTATGTAGATCTTGTTTCCTTGATTGAAACACTTTCCGATCTGTAATAAGGAGGTAATTACTGACCAGAATCCGTCCAAACGCAGCCATGCGGTTAAAACTTAAAGCTATACAGCTTCCACAGAAACTTCGTAGTTAAAGAGTCTTCCCGCTCCGGGGTTGGAAACCGCGATCAACGCCCCACCGGCGCAGTCGCTCCAACAAGTGAGATAAGCACGACGGTTTGTCTATTAAGTGTCTAATGAGTAATATTCGAAGGTTTTGCACGTCGTCATCAAATGTTATATGGATGAGTGAATCTTCCTCCATTGCCTTCTTGAATACTTTTCTATTGCGTGTCCAAGTGAATTTGTAGGATTTTTCTTTCATCCTTGTCTTCGCTGCCCACTTCAACAGCTTCATGAGCTGTGTAAAGTTATAATTGACAAACGTGCTTTCCGATCTTGGAGTAGCTGTTTTTTCTCCCACGCTATCTTGCATTCCATAATGCCACAATGACGTAACACACATCCCTTTAGTGTGCTCCCCATCGCTCGGCAAAGCGCCTTTGCGCGCACATCTGCCTTTCGACCCCCTTCGCAGACACGATTAGAGTCACTGGAAGGTTTGCCAGAATGCCTCTGTCCTCTCCACGCCTCCAGATTCGGAATGTACTCCCGGTGCTCCCACGTAGTCAGTTTCCTCACATAAATTGCGAAACGATATGGGCGCTCTGAGCAGCCTCCATGGCTGGGGGATGTGTCTAGACCAGGTTCCTGCCCGCAGCGTCGAAACAGCTCCAAAGTCGCTCGCACTTTTGCAAGAGATTTCTTGTAATTTTGATTCAGTTGCACATTATGCCGTCCTTATATTTAATTAAATATACTCCATAAAACGTTGTTGCCTACTTTATGTAAGCTAATTAGCCTGAGCGGAAATCACAGAGAAAACCAATAAGCGAAGAAATCTTGCAGCTACGACTGCCATATTTTGTGTGAATATAACGCGGCCGCCAATGCTTGAGGTAAAAAAAAAAATCAGGGGGCGTTATTTGACCTAAAGTGAGATGAGGCGACAGCCTTTAGCGCGGTGTCGCTGCTTGTGTCACTGATGTGTGGTTAAGATGTTAAGTATACAAGTGTGTGTGAATCTTAAATGCTGGAGACACCTCAGGGCATTTTAGAGGCATCCATCTGATTCGACGCCTTTTTGCAAACACTCTCGAGCGTCCTAAAACAAGGAGAACTACATATGCGTTGGCAGGAAGTAGCGTAGTCGCTAGCACGCTCAGCTGGGAAACTGAAGGATGGTGGTTGGCATCCTATTGGGCACAAAGATTTTTTTTCTTATCGAGTTGAAGAGTGACACGGTCGGACGGACGGACGGACACTGCGTGTATGAGCCATTAGAGGCTTCCGCCTTAATGTTTGGGTTAACGTTGAAATGTTTGTTCGGGCCTGACGATGATATAGCTGCCGCTGGATAGTCTTCGCAGTCAAACAATAACCGTTGTGACGTCATGCGTATCTCCATTCGCAACGTCGTGTTTTTAGGCGATCATTTAAGAACATGCGCAGCTCACAAAACTTGCATCGACGACGTCGTGAACTAACCCAAGGAACAGGAAAGAATAACTTTTGAACCTTGTTTGGGCAGCACATTGTGAACTTATGCAGGTCCTAGAACAACGTTGTTGGAAGGGCGCGCTTTATGCAAGTTACGTGGGAAGGCTCGTTCCAGCTTTTGTAGCGGCACTGGGAAGTGGCGGCCATATTCCTTCCTTGCGCGGCGGCATAGAGAAAATGAATACTCAACTCTGAAAATTTTAGCACTGACTCTACAGACGTGATTACACCGACGCGCTGCGCTCGAACATCGCTGTGAAACAAAATTCGCCAGTCACCGGACGGTCAGGAGGAGGTGGCGTTCGATGGGGACCCCTGCATAAGTTGTGACGCTCTCTGCGCAAGCTGTCCTACGCTGCAGTCTTGTGAAGCACTAGTCTTCGCTGTTGTGAGCACAGTCGGCTTTGCTGTCTATATTTCCCAACCGCCGGTGTCCAGTTGACGATACGTGCCGTTAATTCCTTCTCACACTTCGGACGTCTTTAAAATATGTGTGCATAGTGAATTGCAGGAGACTAGCTTTCATGCACTAAAAAAGTAGTGTACAGGAAGGTTATATGAAGAAGGCACGAAGGAAAGATGGGCCAAAATGTAACATCAAAAGTAATGCCTTTAATGAAAGAGTAAATAGTTTAACACACACATATCAATATATGAACAGGTGCCTGAAATTCCCGATTGTTCAGTATATGCGCGAAAAGGAAATTGAAATGGCGCATTGTTAGTTTCAATAGCGCCGGATATTAAACTGCTTACTGCGTTAACGCATTTTCCTATCGTTTGAAACATTTCTCTGGTTGTGTTTAGGTGTTCCTAAAGTCAGTGCTCACAGTAAGGAATGTGAAATTGAAAAGTTCTAGAGCTTAGAAAATAGGATGCATTTAAGGAGGCCAAGTGCTTAAATGCAAAGAATAACAATCAACGCATGTTGACATCATTTAAACAAAACTGGACCAAGAACGAGTCTGCTAAAATTGGCCTTTGATGTATTCTATTAGAACCGATGAACAAATTTCAGGGCGAAATTAAGTGAAGGCGACAAATGCGTAATGTGTGCGTGCTGTGAAGATCCCACCTAAAATTAGAAGCACCAAAAATGGGACAGAGTAGAATGAGGCACAGACAGTAGTGCGGACATTAGCTGAAAGAGCTCATTGCTGCACGCGCAACTTAGAGGGCGTTGAAAGTTGAGCTTTAATGGCTTAACAAATATCGCAGCAGTACAGAAAAGTAATTTGAGAAAAGTCGCAGTGAAAAAAGTTTTCATCGCGAGCTGAGTAATTACCTACAGTTCCTCTATTAACTTTTCATTCATTGCTGTTACCTTGCGTATTCATAAATAAAATTTATAAGCCGTGGAATTCAAAGTGAAATCTGTTTTGTACAATTTAAGTAGCATGCCTGCGCCCTGAGATACACACGTTTAAACTTTCAGCTCAAGCCGTGTAATTACGCATCTGAGACAGCGGCGTTCAGTCAGCTTGAGGCACCTCCCAGGTGTGACGCAGCAGTTGCGTAACGCTCTCCGCCTGACTAGACTGTGGCGTTGCAGGCGAGGTTGATAACTTATCGTTATCTGCCAGCCCAACCGAGGAATCGCTGTGCCCGCGGCCCTGGGCGAGCGCTGTTTAAGCGCTGGCTGCAAGAGTGGGTGATAAGACATGGTTCCGCTTTCGACTCCGCGTGCGGTCAAGCGCCGCTGTAACGAAATGTTGGCGAAGAGCGAAACTTCGGAACCGTCGCCTGCATCGACACATTCTTGTCAGGCGGAGCGCCATACGCAACAGCTGCGTCACATCGGGACGAAGCCTGATGCCGAGCACCGAGATCTCGCAAGCGTAATTGCACAGTTTGGGCCCAGATATTACACGCGCATATTTCAGGGCACAGACGTTCACAAAAAATTGTGCACTATATGCCACTGCTTCGAAGTCTTTTATATAAACAATCACGCGAAGTAATGTGATTAAAAAGTTATTTCATCAATTATAGTTAAGTATTCAGATGACAATTACAGTTTTTCTCATTACGTGTCCGCCTGACCGTATAACCGATTTACGGCAATGACTTTTGTGTACTGCTCTGGGTAGTTAAAAATAGTAAAACAAAAGTTTAATTTTGAACAACCTTTCTAGAACTTCGTCGTATTCATAAAAACAAAAAAATTCCGACAAAGAAGCAAGTTTCTTTATATTGCAACCAATCTACAAACCTAATCCATTGTCTTTTCAGATCTACAGACGGGGCGCTGACGCAGTCCCCATCTGTGGGACGGGTTAACTCGGTTCGTAAAATTGGCGCAGAAGCTGATGCTTGTATCGTCCGAGAACGTTGCTTTTGCCCAGGTCAGCACTGCACTTCCAAAAGAACACCTGTTTCTATAGCTTCCTTTTCAAACCATTATTGATATCCTTGGTGTGCTGGCTTGTAACCTGCCATTCAGGCAGCGGCCTATCCGTCCATGTTCGATTACCACACGATAAGGGAACTGCGAAAACTACTTCTTTCTTGCAATCAGCGAATGCCTTTTCATGTTTATCCTCGCAGTGTTACGGCGCAGGGTCTTCTCTTTTCGCCACATTGAACGCGCACTAACATCGTGCAGCATTTGTGCATGTTCGCCAATATTGTTCTTACCTTAATAATAATAACAATATTAACAATAATAATTTGTTTTTGGCGAAACGAAATGGCGCAGTATCTGTCTCATATATCGGTGGACACCTGAACCTCGCCGTAAGGGAAGGGCTGTAGGAGGGAGTGAAAGAAGAAAGGAAGAGGTGCTGTAGTGGGAAAGGCTCTGGAATAATTTCGACCACCTGGGGATCTTTAACGTGCACTGACATCCCACAGCACACGGGCGCCTTAGCGTTTCGCCTCCATAAAGACGCAGCCGCCGCGGTCGGGTTCGAACCCGGGAGCTCCGGATCAGTAGCCGAGCGCCCTAACCACTGAGCCACCGCGGCGGGTCTCTTACGTTAACGCTGGAAAAAGGTTCAGCTACCGCGATCGAAGCAGCACCAGAGCGAGCACAGTTACAGGGCTAACACCGTGGGTGATTCCAGACTCGGTCGAATACGATTTCAATGTGGGAACGAGCACTTTAAATCGCTCGACTGTCAGTATGCTAAGATAACCGGCCTGATTCCTTGGTAGGTGGCATTGCACTGACTTCCTTCCAGAACATGCCCGTTTAACTTAGAAGCGCAACACTTATATTTCTATCACGAGTTTCCAGGCGTCTTGCAAAAAAAATTAAATATAAAAAAGTGCTGACGGTTTAGCTCCGGTTAAACAAGTGTGTACGCGATAGCTTCATACACATGGTTGCGCGTGGTAAAGCTCTTTAATCAGCAGAAGGTGTTTCCTTCGTTTTAGCTACGAAGACACTACGATGATCCGTGAAGGATTTCGTACGTACTGCGCATGCACGACGCGAGCAGCGGGGCTGCGGAGTCGGCAGCGGCAGCGGCGCAGCTCTGACGTCACGCGCGGCGCACCTGTTGCTCGGCGCATGCGCATTGACGGCTCCGGCTCGGCCCCGTGACCTCGGTTTTACACGGTGCAGTGAAGCTATAGCTTCAGTATCGCTTCAAAAAGCACAAGCAATAAAACCGAATGCGTCTTCAAAGAAACACCTATCTCAACCTACACCACTTACATCGCTCTTTACGAAGACAAGTGTTAATGCTGCGGCGACACCTCAACGACAACACATGTCACATGGACATGTCCCCAGAAGCCTAACCATCTAAAGCCGGGTAATCCAGCCCAGCAGCTGTGGGAGGTGAAGCTTAAAAGCGCGCGCCTCGACGACCAGGCCAGAAAGTCGGCAGAAGCCTCTGAAGATTTGCGGCCGCCATAATGAAATCACGGACGAACAAGAAACGTTCGAATGCGAGGAGTAAGAGCTAGTAAGAGCTGTGAAAAAACTGTTCAGTCTACATATGAGTTGTCTCGAAAGAAGGCTGTAGAAACTGTGTAACCGACTGCCCACGCTTTCAAACGCCCCGCATTCGCTGGATGCGCGGCCTTGCTCATGCTGCGACTGAGAGCCGGCAGATATCAGCGCGATTGTTGTCATGGCGATCGCCAGCACAGAAAGGAAGGAAATAGCGATATGAGTGCGGTCAGGGGGCGTAAAAATTCCCTTCGTGCAGACATTCGAGACGCGCGGGCGGGTGCCGTGAGTGATGCCTCCTGGAAGCATGCAGTACACCCTGGTCGGGTTCTCCGCGGAACTCGACTGGAGGCCTCTACACTTCGTGAAGCCCATTCCACCGCACAGCGTCTGCGGCGCCTGCGGACTGGTGCGAAAGCGGAGCGCCTTCCTTCCGTGCTCGCACACGCTTTGCGAGTCTTGCTACGAGCAGAGCGCCCGGGACGGTGTCCACGTCTGTCCTCTCGATGGCCGCCACTTTGACGTGGAGGATGTTTTCCTGAAGGAATTTACTGTCGGCGACCTCCTCAGAAGAGAGGTAAGCATAGAGACAAAGGAGCAGCCATGTTTGGGTTGTTGTTTATTTCCAGCTTCGTTCTTTAAGAATTCTCAAAGCGTAGTCTGGCCACGACTTCATGACAATAACCGTGATGCAATGCGAACGTAAAACGTGTGTACAGGTGCCGTATGAAGTAACTGGAATGCGATGCAGAGTGGCAATCTGTGCGACAGCTCACTGTAACACCGGCGCTCATAACGGGTAAGATCGTTCGCCGAAAGACCGCGAGCTATCGGCTGATCCTTATCTTGCCTGTCTAGCGATCACTCCCGGCTGCTAAAATGGATGCTTGTTGCTTTTCAATCGCAACACCGGGGATTTCGTATGCGCTGGCAGCGGTGCGTTTCAAGAGCTGTTCGCGCCGTTTGAAGTGGCCCGGCAGCTGTCGAGTGCGGCCTCCGCCAATGGGAACACTACACGACGGCTTGCTTTGATTGTGTAGTTTCGTCATGATGCTGATATATGGGCGGCGTGTCTCGGGGCGCTCTTTTAACGCCACAGCGTTAAGGAGCTCGTGTCGCAGAAAAGCCGGTGTCCGCGTTGGCGGCGTCGGACATGAACGAAAAATTCTCCTCGCACTCCTCCTCCTCCCCCCGCTCGTCTCGTTCGGGCGCAGTGGGGCCGTGCGGGCACGCAGGAATCACGCGGTGAGCGGCGAACAACGCAGCGCACATTTTCCAAAGCGCGTTCACCACGAAGCTTGCGGCTTGCTGCCCGTTCGTTCGGCGCGGAAGCTATGCTGGCGTTCGTGGCATCGGGTTTGTCGAGAACGATGTTCCGACGAACTACGACTGCAGCTTGAGTCCCGCGCGTTTCGGCAAGGCGCCTGGCAGCGCTTCTACGTGGTTTGACGCCCCGCGCGTCCGTTCCACCGTACAGGGGTAGTCAAAAAATCCTGCAGGCCGCTCCGAACGGCCGCGGAGCGGCTCCTCTCCGCTATCGGGGCGCTGTTATCGCACGCTTACCTCGCCGCGCTTGTGTTTCCAGGGTATGCGCTGAGAGGGAGTGATGCCCCCCCCCCCCCTTTCTCGCTCTCCTCGATAACGAAGCAGTGAAAAAAATAGTGCGGCGTACGCCTGCAGCGTTCGCTGGTCGCTCTCCGTATTCGGCTGTTGTGCAGCGCGTCGCGGTCCAGACGACCATTCGCATAAAGTGACGCACTATGCTGGCGGCCGTATTTAGTACGACTTCATCTGCTTTGCCTGCGCGAAGACGCTAAACCTATTCATTAACACAAGACTCGAGATGACAACCTGTCAATAACGAAGCAGTAAAAACTCTTCAGAAATGCAGGCAGAGAGTGCGTCTTCAAACCCTGTTCGAGTGTACTAAGCTTCCAGAAAGTTGAACAAAAATACTGGAAATACTGAACGTGAAAATTCAAAGTTGACTGCTCAGAGAGCCGCAACAGAACTTAGGTGAAGGTAAATGCACTATATCGTACGCAAGGAAACCGAAACGTAGGAAAACGCACACGAAGTCGTACTAAATACGGCCGCCGGCGTAGTGCGTCACTTTATGCGAAGGGTCATCTGCACCGCGACGCGCTGCACCACAGCCGAATACGGAGAGCGAAGAGCGAACGCTGCAGGCATACGCCGCACTGTTTTTTTCACTGCTTCGTTATCGAGGAGAGCGAGAGAGGGGGGGGGGGGGGGCATCACCCCCTCTCTGCACATACCCTGGAAACACAAGCGTGGCGAGACAAGCGTGCGATAACAGCGCCCCGATAGCGGAGAGGAGCCGCTCCGCGGCCGTTCGGAGCGGTCTGCAGGATTTTTTGACTACCCCTGTACGTAGCAGAGCGATTTGTCTAACGGGCAAGGCGTCGCGCCGAACAGGCGTTGGCGTTCCGTGGACTCCCTGGCAGTGCTGTGACACGCTGTCGCGTTTCACTCTTAAAGGCGAAGCTTAAAGTGCAACTGACCAGTGATCTGGGCATTTTAGACAAACAAGCCCAGTGCATAGATGAGGCATCGAGGATAACCTCTGCAAAATACTAGAGCCATGCGCGCCCCGAAAAGCAGTAAAAAATCAAATCAAACCTCGGCCGCTCTTTCCTTCGAGAAGCAAACCTCCTTATCTCTACTCTGGCTCCCGAGCCTTCAAGTTGACGTCATCTCGAAGACCCTCGCGAAAGGCATTCCATTGGTGCGTCGTTTTGACTGACGTGCGAAGGGTGGGCGGAGCCAGTTCGTTGCGTCGTCTGCTCGTTGCACGCACGCTTTCCGTAGCGGCTCCCTCCCCCCCCCCCCCCCCAAACAAGGTATTTAGTTACTCTTGCCGGTTAATGTATACTTCAGCGTGTTCTGTGCGTGTGCCCAGTGTCGTAGAGCCTTTCCCTCCATCGCACTCTCGACCGCTCCGCACACACACTACTTCTCGCTCGTCCATCCTGTCTCCAGTGCCGCTGTACTGGCATTTCTCAGCTCCGTTGAAAGACAGGAAGCTTAGGAACAGAGAAAAGACACAAACGCACAGAGCACACAAACACCCACGGAGAAGCGCAAATGTGCAATTCCAAGAAATACCGGATGGTTGCGGGGTCCGCGTTTTGCCGGACGTTTGGAACAAAAGCGACTCCCGCCCCTCCGGTCGTAAAACAGCGGGGAGGACTCTCTCACACACATACACGCACAAAAAAATAGTCGTGAAAAGGAAGCTCGCTAACCGGGTATGTCACTGACAAAAACAACCAGATATATCTAAGGGTGCGCTCGCTAACGTGTTGAGGCGGTCGAGCCGATCGCGTCTCTCGATCGTTCAATGTGCGGAGAAAAATGCGACGACGCTGTTTCGTCGTTGGATGTGCACGCAGCGACTGGAGTCGAACCACGATCCTAGGCAAAAGCGCCTCCTAGACAAAGCCGCCTTAGATAACATCGAAGGCGCGGAGTGCAGAAAAAACATCTCTGAGCGCAGCGGAGCAAGGCCGCCAAGCAGTGTGCAATGACGGTGCAGAAGCGGGGGACGAACACAGGCCGGCAAAAGACGGGGGTCAAGCTGTTGTGTTGCATGCCCAACCGAGGAAGGCAAGGCAGGGAGTGGAGAAGGTGAAAAAATGCTTGAAACAAACAAAAGTGACCAGGGCGAGGAAGCACAGAGAAACAAATCGCGAGGAAACCAAAGGAAACCCGAGGAGCAAATTAGAGAAAGCGTTGAGAAACCATGACGCTGCCCCCCCCCCCCCTCCCCCCTCCCCCACGGCATGAAGTATCCCGGGTAGGAAAAAGAAAGAAAAGAATCATTTTCAAGGCGGGCCCATGACGTACACATGTGACGTACTCCACCAGACACCACGCCTCCGGCTAACGTCAGAGGAGGAAGGGCTAATTTCGCTTGCGGAGCCTGCTCCACGAGGTGCGAAACATCTCGGGGAGGGAACGGAAGCAGAGGAGCAGCGCGAAGTAGCTTGATTGCGATGGCTGTAACAACGCTATTGATGAGCCTTTTCAAAACATTTTTGCGGCGGCGCTTACCGTGGGGACGGTGCCTCGCTACCAGAGAGGTAGAAAATATTTCCGACCTGAGGGTGGTCAGTGGCCCTCTAAGCGTCCTCCAATTTTATTTCTTGTTCTTCAAGGCTTCGCTCCGGCTTCTCGGTCAGAAGCCGCGCTGAGGAACGGCATCCTTCATTCGATGGTCACACGAAGACCGTGAGAACGCACTGTTGTCAGCTCGTTAAATCTTTTGTAATGCGCGGGACTTATTGCGACGTGACTCCGTTTGGTCGTTACTACAGCAGGCCTCGCTCACTAATTGAGACCCTCACAGAAGCGACCATTATTGCCGGTGAGAGGGAATGATGTTTGTTAGAAATGGATGGTAGGGGGGTACTTTTAAGTAAATTTAAGTAGCCTGTTAACGGACAACCACAGCAACAAGAAAGGGCACTGAAAAACATTCATCTAGTCTCTGATTTCGGTGCTTATGATTGCATTATCATTCAAAATGTCAAGCACAATATGAACCATGGGGCATACGTTCTCTCAACAATAATTTCTTCTGCTTAGGTTATGAGAAATATTGATGGATCATGCGGACGAATTTAAGTAGTTAAATGACCTTATAAACAAAACATCTTGCGCATTATACCTGATTTAAGACGCTCATAGCGCGTTCTAGCGCTGTTGCTGTCACCGTGGAATGAAGGATTCCGTTCCTGAGCAAGGATTTATCCTAGGGAGAAACTGAAATGGAGGCTTTCGACTGTAGCACAAGAAATATAACAACGCCAAGCGACCCGCCCCTAATTGCAGCATCATGACTGGATTAAATAATCAAGTCAGGCAGCCATGACGTGTGCTCAGTGCACCATGCAGGCCACACGCGACAGTGCAGACCCGCTTCAAGCGGCGCGCATCGCAATTCGAACGCATCGCAGCTAGCGCCAAATAAACCCCTGGTGTTTCAGCCTGAAAGTAAGATTCGCCCGTTCGAGCAGCCGTGAGTGATCGCCGGACGCACGAGGTAAGGGTCTGCTGACAGCGCGCGTCGGTGCCTGCTGAAAGCGTTGTGGCGCATATCAAGAAGTGACTCAGTACTACAGCCGACACCGCAGGCAACTTCTCCCGCCCAGTTTGAAGCTTAACAATCAGCAAGCGGTGGCGTGGAGACGTCATCAGACAGGCGTCTGGCCGCACCCAACATTATTAAACATATCCTGGAAATTGAGGATGACAAATGTAAGAAATGTGGAGCGAGAGGAACCCTCGGTCATATTATTGGGAGTGCACACAGGCAGGGCGAATAAAATAGATAGTAGAGACGCCTGGGAGACCTCGCTGCGTAGCCCAAACCCCGAGCACCAGCTCCCAGCCGTCCGACTGGCTGAAGAGGCCGCCGGGATTCCAGAAATCCAGGCCAGCATCTGACGCGGCGACCCTGTCCACCCTAATCCCTCCTGGACCTCATCTCTCGGCTGAGAGGGAGAGCCCGAGGATAGGATGAGGTCGTCCTCTTCTGTTGGTCAATGAAGTCTTTCACTCACTCACTCACTCACTCACTCACTCACTCACTCACTCACTCACTCACTCACTCACTCACTCACTCACTCACTCACTCACTCACTCACTCACTCACTGCGACGCGAATCGCCATGCTGTCGCGCCTTGTATTTCCTTATGTTATCACTTTTACATTGAGAGCGTTCGCTTTTACTGCTCGCATTAGAGCGTTTTCTTGTCCGTGCGAGATTACAAGATGGCGGCCGGTGTGATGTGATCAAATTGCTCCAGCGTAGCTCAAAGTTTGACCCCCCCCCCAACCATCCTAGCACGTGACCGTGCGGGCGCCCTGGTTTTTAAACCCATGCTGGCGTTCCGATATATATATATGGGGAACCCAAGTGTGTGTGTGTGTGTGTTTATATATATATATATATATATATATATATATATATATATATATATATATATATATATATATTATATATATATATATATATATATATATATATATATAACACAACACACACACACTTGGGTTCCCCATTGGTAACGAAGCTGTGGGAACCGTGGCCCACCCATTTGGCGCACAGGACTCAGGGTGGAGGCAAACGAATGGGTAGATTCGGTGCACAAAGTAGTTAGTCGAGTTGAAGCCTGGTGTGCGCGAGGGATTGGTACCGACGACCTTTGATCATGGAAACCGTAATGGGTGGCGACCTTCGGAGGCCGTGGCGGGCGAACCAGTGGTCGCAGAGGGATGCCGGTGGTGCCAAACGAATTGTTGTTTCGTGATGTACACGGCTGTATCCTAATTTCCTGGAAAGGATAGTTGAAAACAACTTGGCTAACGCTCTTCTTTTGATTTCGCATTCGCATATCATTCGTTTATTTTTTACCGAGGCTGCAGTGCGGCTTCAAAGAAAACTGTATGTGAACTAGTAATTGCCTGAGCCAATGTGGGCAGAACAACCCATAGACTCGGAGAGGCAAGTTCTGTGTCGGAAAACGTTGTCAAAGTTTTAAACACTCCGACACACGGCTATGTGTTTAAGCGTTCCTGAGAGAATGTGATTGCGCTGCAGGCTTTGGGCGTTTGCAAGTAGATTGATCTGAATGAAGCTCCCATCCGTTGAAAAGATATCGTGTAAAGGATTAAAATAAATGCTTCTCAGCTTAGAAATTAAAACTTATCGTTGCTTTTAGTTTTGACCAACATTTGTTGTAGCTGAATGTCGAGGCCTCCTCATTTGGAATTGAGCGCCAATGTTGTGTCGAGCGGCGCGCGTCGGCAGCGCTCGAAAGTTAACTCAATTTTAAACTCGCAGGCTCGGAACTGCTACAGGCTCAGTGATTGTTCCTTGATTGTATTCCTTGATTTTCACCAGGGAGACATGCACGTTGCTCAGTTCAGAGAGCGGTGGAGCTGAAGATCCCCAGTTTGTCGAAACTATTCTTTCTTCCTTAATTCTTTCACTCCCTCCTTTATCCCTTCCCTTACGGCGCGGCTCAGCTGAGCTGTCTATGCCGAAATGTGAGACATATCCTGCGCCATTTCCTTTCCTCGAAAACCGATTTTCATGCCATGGGCAGGTTCATCACCCAAAATGATCTTCCCAATGTCCTAGTGCGGCTACCACTCTGTGTGAAATTAACTGCTATAGAGTACGCTATGGAGTTTCCTCTAGGCCAGTCCATGCCAACCTGCTTGAGACGAGGAAACAAGCTATCAATTTAATTTTATCCTCTTCATATTCTATGTGATTTTCTCTCAGCACCGCACTAAGGCCTGGATGGGCATCACTGTGTGCAATTTCTGTGTGCAATGCACCAGCTAGCCTGCAAACATGTACGTGTGTACAATGTCCAGATGGTTTGTGCAAGTTGCTGTGGGGAATATCGCCGGAGAAAATTGTTAGCCCCGGCAAAACCCACCAAAGAAGATCACTGTGAAATATTGACATCACACTGCCTGTTACGCCAAACGTTACCAGTAATTTAGCGTCGTTCTTTAGAGAGAATTGAAAAAAAAACGAACAAAAAAATTGACTCCGGTTTTGAAAACCACATAGTAAGGCGAGATATATTGTAGCCGTAGATAATTTAAATTTAACCCTTTTACTTAATCCTTTCTTTCATGGTAACGGACTGACCCCTTCTGGTCGCATACAGCGTACCAGCGGCGTTCGAGAGCGCGCTGGGCGGACCCGTTAGACTCAGCTTGCCTGAAAATGACGACAAATGTTGCACGATACTCAAGGCATGCATTTTGAGGGGATGCCCACCTGACTGCGTAGCGTACGAGTGAGCAGCCGAGTGGCGGAGATTGTTCTGTAAGCACCACTCACTGCAAAATTTAAATGATCGTGCTGTGGTGGACCGCACCTACAAAATCAGTACCTGGAATGTGGCCTTAAACATCCTAAAGTTGTAGTACATGAGAATTTATTTACATAAGCAGTTGTTTACCGCTGTGCCGCATATAGCAGGTGCATAAATAAGAAGCAAGAACACGAGTTCTCGCCGCATAACTGGAGATGCAGTGACGAATGCTGAGAAAATGACCCATGTTTTAATCTTGCAGGTGAAATGTTGGAACGAAGGAAGCGACTGCGGGGCAGTTCTGCCTGCATCGCAAATCGGCCAGCACTTCCGTCGTGAATGCCGGCACCATTCCATTCGCTGCCCAAAGTGTTCGGCCAGAGTTCTTTGCACCGACGTGTGCGCGCACTTGGCATCGGAGTGCGGCACTACTACAGCGACGCCTGCTGGATTGGAATGCCAGGGAAATTCAGGCCGCAAGGAGGAGACGGCGCTGCTGACATCCTCCATGCAATCCTTAGAAGAGCAGGCCGGTGAACTGAAGGCGCTCATGGAGCGGCTGCTCGTCGCAACTGGCGCCAATGGCGACCGACTCAACGAAGTAGTTCACGGGGTGAACAGCTGCCAAGAAGCGCTGAGAGAAGTCAGACTGGGCATTAGTAATGTGAAGGACTCTGTAGGCAAAGAAGAGGTACAAGCCAGAAGAGAGCATCGTGCTTCTTTTAAGAAATGCTCGGATGAAATAGCCGCGTTGTTCACCTGCAACGAAACACTGAGAGAGGAACTCAGACTGGGCATTACTAATGTGAAGGACACAGTGAGGCAAGAAGTGGTACAAGTCGGAACAGAGCTCAGAGATGAGTTGGCAAAAGTGGCCACAGAAAAGCGGGACAGGCATTCAAAGGTTGCAGGAGGCGCCGAGGGGGTCACGGGACAAACGGGAGGAAGGAGCAGTGCAATGGGCCACATGGACAAAGCGGTGCCCAAACAACCTCACCTACATGCATCGGTTTGCGAGTTTGTCGTCAAAGGTGTCGGATCACTCAAAGAAAAAGCACGTAAGGAAGGTCGGGCTGATTATGAGAGCGAGCGTGTATACCTCAGAGGCTACTGCATATCCCCCAGTGTCTGTTTCCAATGCAGCGCCTTGTATGGAAGTATATGTCTGAATGCACAGTTCCGCCTACACCAGGGCGACATGGACGACGTTGTTCGGTGGCCGTTCAGGCAAAGAATCAAACTTCGTGTCGTGCATCCAAAGACAGGAGAAGAGGAAGAGAGCGTAGGGGTTGTGAATTATTTGCATCCATCTTGTCAAAGGCCGCAAGAGGGACGTGCACAAGATTCACCTTGGACTACTGCAGGTTTTAATCTCCATGATCTCATCAGTGATGGTTACGTGGAAAACGACCAGCTTCGGCTGAAGTTCGAGCTGCTTCCGTGATTTGAAGCAAGAGACGAAAGGGCGTTTCATTGCAAGCAGTGAGGCTATGAACACCATCTGCAACAGTGTGAATGCACTGGAAAAGGTGCCCAGAGATGAGTTGGCAAAAGTGACCACGGAAAAGCGGGACAAGCCTTCGAAGGTTGCAGGAGACGCCGAGGGGGCCACGGAACAAGCGGGAGAAAGCAGCAGTGCAATTAGCCGAGTGGATAAAGTAGTGCTAGAACCTCCTGACATACAGGCATCGGTGTGCGAGTTTGTCGTCAAGGGTGTCCGGTCACTCAAAGAAAAAGCACGTATGATAGGTCGGGCTGATTATGAGAGCGAGCGTGTAAACCTCCGAGGCTACTGCATGTCCTTCGGTGTCCGCTTCATGCACTGTTGGGGTGGAATTACACTGCTGGATGTGCTCTTCCGCCTGCACCAGGGCGACATGGACGACGTTGTTCGGAGGCCGTTCAGGCAAAGAATCAAACTTCGTGTCGTACATCCAAAGGCAGGAGAAGAGGAAGAGAGCGTAGGGGTTGTGAATTATTTGCATCCATCTTGTCAAAGGCCGCAAGAGGGACGTGCACAAGATTCACCTTGGACTACTGCAGGTTTTAATCTCCATGATCTCATCAGTGATGGTTACGTGGAAAACGACCAGCTTCGGCCGAAGTTCGAGCTGCTTCCGTGATTTGAAGCAAGAGACGAAAGGGCGTTTGATTGCAAGCAGTGAGGCTATGAACACCATCTGCAACAGTGTGAATGCACTGGAAAAGGTGCCCAGAGATGAGTTGGCAAAAGTGACCACGGAAAAGCGGGACAAGCCTTCGAAGGTTGCAGGAGGCGCCGAGGGGGCCACGGAACAAGCGGGAGAAAGCAGCAGTGCAATTAGCCGAGTGGATAAAGTAGTGCTAGAACCTCCTGACATACAGGCATCGGTGTGCGAGTTTGTCGTCAAGGGTGTCCGGTCACTCAAAGAAAAAGCACGTATGATAGGTCGGGCTGATTATGAGAGCGAGCGTGTATACCTCCGAGGCTACTGCATGTCCTTCGGTGTCCGCTTCATGCACTGTTGGGGTGGAATTACAGAGCTGGATGTGCTCTTCCGCCTGCACCAGGGTGACATGGACGACGTTGTTCGGTGGCCGTTCCAGCCGAGATTCAAACTTCGTGTCGTGCATCCAAAGGGAGGAGAAGAACGGGAGCGCGAAGGAGGTGTGCTTACTTCCCCTCCACCTCTTCAACGGCCGCAAGAGGGACGTGCACAAGTTCTATATGGGACTGCTTTATTTTTTTATCTCGAGGATCTCATCAGCGGGGGTTACGTGGAAAACGACCAGCTTCGGATGAAGTTCGAGCTGCTTCCGTGATTTAAGCTGGAATACGTGTACAGCGACCACGTCAGCATCGCTGCGATGGAGCTCCGTGGACACACACATATAGGAGTGGGATCTTAAGGAGAAATAAAAATAAAATGTCCTGCCTGGTGGTTGTTGGTTTAGCGTTGTATGCGAACCTACCAGAATTGCTGAAGGCTTAGTGACCATGAACTTCATTCTCAGCGTATATGTAACATTTTGACCCAAGTTACTTCAAAATTAATTGATGTGTTCCCTCTTGTGATTGAATCGCGGCGTAACATATTGAATTTGCGTATCATACAAGCAGATTAATGTTTATTCTGCCCGGTATTGATGCAAGCTTTGTAATACACAGGATTCGGGAGCATTCGCATACTAAAACAAATTGAGCATGTGTTTTTTGCCAGTTATTAAAGTTACCGGCAGATTTTGCTTTCTTTTTTTTTTTTTCATCGACGCGCGTATATGTAATACGGACAGGCAGGCCATTCAGACGGCCTCGTTTCCAACATACGAATTACGCTGTGCGTGGTAATGTACGCATTGTGCGCTTATAAAATACACAGTGGCCAGAAATTTCTACTCGGACTTTGTTTTTCAAGCTCGCCCTTCGAACGCAAAAAAAAAAAATGAAGAGGGCAGTTGGCGCTCCGCGTTAAGGGTATGGCGTGAGAGCGTAGTGGGTTAGGTTTTTCATTCTGAGCAGTTTTGCACCTTTGAACGCATGTTTTTCTTTTCTTCAATTTTTGTAAATTAATCGTCAATTACCCGTTCTCATTTTTTTCTAATTATCAGCATCAAGCATTGCTTCACACCTTTGAAGCCCATATTTCAAATTTTTTCACTTTTTAATTCCTTTATGATAGGGGATCGCTTAACTTCGGGACGGACGAAACTGACGAAACAACACGAGACACCAAGCGCAGACTATCAACCGAGTCTATTTTCGAAGGGGCTTATTTTTATACAAACCTAATCGTGGAAAAAAAACGAAAACAGGCAAAAAACACCAAAAATCAAGCAAATATGACACCATCCGCGGGGCACGTAAGCGACCCGTCTGTGGCTTTGACCAAAAAAGAAAAATGTTTTTAGCAGCTTAAGGTGATTAAGCATGATTTGTGCGAAAAGATGGAGCCACGTGCGGTTCGTGTCATGTTTGCTTGGTTTTTGGTGGTTTCTGCTTTTTGTCTTTGTTCTCGCTTTTTTACACGACTAGGTTTGTATAGAAATGAGCCCCTTCGAAAATAAACTCAGTTGATAGTCTGCGCTTGGTGTCTCGTGTTGTTGCGTCAGATTTGTTAGTTCTGGAGTTAACGCTCCCCTGTAATAATGAACGACCAATTAGCCATTTTTAAAGCACTGCTGATTTTAATTACTTTCCAATTTAAGTTAGAATGATATCTTTAACTCTTCACCGCCTGTCCCACACCAATAAACATCAATCACTAGAACCACAAATTGTCATGATACCATTTTTTTTACGCAGCCCCCGATTGTAGGTCGCCGGATCAAATTCGTGCAGAGAGCTAGGCTTTATCTAAAATAGTAAGTTGCACAAAACGCTGAATTCTATGACACCACCTGGAACATTCTGCGGAAAACAGTTGGCATGATACGATTGCTTTCGCGTACCCTGCGAGTATTTTTCAAGACGCGGTGCGAACCACGCCGACGGCTTTTTGACCGAACTAGCTCTTTATGTGCGTAAATAATAAGTGGACTACCGGTAACCTACGTAATAAAATAGTTATATAGACGTGTGAATAGTGATTTGCGTTTCGAAATTTACTACGAAGCTCAGGTTACCCAAATTAAGGTAAGCAGTCATCATTTAAAATGCCGTACTACTGTGTGCATGCACACGGTGACAGCAGCGAATATGTTAGGACCCAGTGCAGCGGGTCCTACGCTCGGTGGTTCTGAGGATTTCTCTGCACAGCTGAGGGACAATTGAAACGGCTGAGGGACAACTGAACCTGGTTGCGCAATGCAGCCGCTAGACTGTAAAGCGACAAAGAAATAAACACCGCCGCGAATTTGCCGAAAAGCGTGTGCGTACATGGGAACAATCGATGTTAGGCGAGCCGAGGGCTGCGGCTGTATTTTGCATCGTTGTACCTTCCGTGCACGGACCCTTCTTCGTTCGTCCATAACTGCAGTCCCACCTGTGACTGAAATGGCTCCGAGAGTGTCATGGGGTGGGAGGAGCGGTTTTGTTGAGGGGCTATCGCTCGTGCTATTCCGGCACAGGCGACTTCGTTAAGTGCAGGAGTGAAAATCCTTGCAAAAAAAAAAATTATGCGTTTTGGTCTTTGCTATGTTCGTTCACTGTGGGCAAATGAACGGTTATTGCCGAGAAAAATTCCAATTTTTCGCGCCTCTAAATTTAAGCTCCTGGCATCTACATAGAACTGAACTCTGCGAAGAGCCGTTGGTCGGGTCTCGCGTTGCTATCGTCTTTTCGTTGTAGGCGGGCGCTCCACCACGGCGACGTTAACACGCCCTACAACCACACTGCGCTTCCTCTCGCCTCTGTCAGCAACCGGTGGAAGGCGCTGTCTTGAGACGTCACGTGGCTGTGACGCCACCGAGTGCTTTCACAACTCTTCTCGGAGGCTGCACGTAGCCGAGAGGTAAGGACCAGCAAACCTGGCGCAGTTCGCATACGGGAAGTTCGCGCTATACACACGCTGTCCCCAAATGCGCTGCCCGCGAAACTTCAGGACGTGTGTGCACTCATGATGATTATCATCATCAGCATGTTAAGTTCAACCGCAGAAATAAAGCCTCTCACATGTCTCTCCAATTGACCCTGTCCTTTGTTAGCTGCGGCCACCTTATCCTTGCACACTTCTTAATCTCATCCGCCCAACTTGCTGCGTTTGCCTTCTCTTGGAATCCCCTCCGTTACCCTTAAGGACCGGCGGGTATCTGACGGGGTCCAGTTTTCTGGGCACTCGTGCAGTGCCGTACGTTCGGCTGGGAGGAGCACAACACCAGTGCGCGGCACTGCGCCACAGTGGAGACCGACGGTGGCGGTGCAGTCCCGTCGTGCAATGCGCGCGCGAGCAGACGACGCTATTGATGCAGAGAATTTCTCTGTACAGAGGGTGGTGGGAAGCTCCCAAGTAGAGGAAAAATAGAACAACTATTTCAAGTGGGGGCATTTTGTGAAGAA
Source organism: Amblyomma americanum (assembly GCF_052857255.1). Lineage (NCBI taxonomy): Eukaryota > Metazoa > Arthropoda > Arachnida > Ixodida > Ixodidae > Amblyomma > Amblyomma americanum. The sequence continues at coordinate 74,040,254 of NC_135505.1, read as the reverse complement.
TGTGGAATGTGATAGCAGCTGCAATGTATTTATTCGCGCTTCAATCACACAGGCACCGCGGTTGACAAGCCATGTGGCTTGCCGTACTTACTATCATCTTAAACGCACATTGAGGCTAGCTGAGATCGGATTGAGAATTGTGCAGAGATATTTTCGGAAGTTGCTCTATCTGAGGCTCTGCAGCGTATATATGCATCGAAACCGGCAAACATAGCAGAGATGTGTGTCCGAGAAAACGGCACCATCATAGTCGCAGTATTTCACGTGTGCATGCTCGTGGGTCCCGCGTTTTCCACCGTTTCTATAAAGCGCCTGTTGCCAGCGCGGTCCCTAGGGCTATTACTGTAGGTGATGTTGCTAGCTGTACGAATTTCTGACTGCAGATGTCGGCGTCGGCCGCTCGTAAGAACGGCCTCTGCGATATTTTGGAGTCTCGGAGGCCACGGTGAACAGCAGGCAGGAAGAGCGAAAGCACACTGCGAGTGTTTCGCATGTTCGGGTCAGTTATAAAGGGATGTGCACCTGGCGTCGTATTTTACTCACTTCCTGGGCATCGGCAAACAGGCACTGAGTTAGATACCGTTAGGATTCCATTGTATGGAGTATTCAGTGACGACAGCCACTTTGTTGCTTGTGGAGTACTGCGAAAGGCTGCAGGCGTGTCTGATGGGATTATTGTTCCCTCCTGCTCGGCCTGCACTGCTGAAGCTACGCGCTCGACAACAAAATGGCGCCCGTGACATCACCTGAATACCTCCTATATCTCCTACCCAAGCATTTTTTTCTTCTTGATTTCAAATGAGATGTGCGCACATATTTCTTTGCAAAAATGCCAACTCACGGCATAATGTGCAATGCGGGAAAGCGACATGCTGTGGAACCTTGCTATAACGGATATTAAGAGCGAACAGCGATACGTCTTGGAAGGTAGTGTAGAAGCCTATGTATTTCATATGTGGTTTTTACAACGTAAGATTATCCTTTGGCGCGATATAACGAAGACCCAGTGAACTCCGTTTTCCATTTAGTGCAGAGGAAGTCTTTTTTTTACACGATATAGAACACTGCCCAAGTGACTGCTTTTGGCAAATTTCAGTTCCCGCGTGCTCGAACCTGCTGGCAGCATATATACAGATTTTAGCGGCTGTTTCAGCAGCATGGTGAGATTATTAAAATCATGTGGCTTGGTGCGCTTGACGATATCAAGGTCCGACCGGTTTGACAAAGCCAAAGGGGGGAAAAGGAGGGTGTAATCAGTTGTTCAGAAGGCGACCACCACTGAAGCTTTCGGTCTGGCGTACGCACTCGCCTCAAGGCACTGCTGACATGCGGAGAAGTGTAGTGGTCCGGCCACGTAATTTTGTGCGGTGGGCAATGCCAACCAAGGCAACGCATCATCATCATCATAAACGCGTCTACTCCCCGGGAAAGGCCTCTCTAATATACTCCCAAATAACACTGACCGTTGCTAGAGCGGACGTCATATTCCGGTAGACTTCCTAACCTCGTCGGCCATATTACCTTCTGCCACCTTCGCTTGGAGCATTGTCCGTTGCGCTTACAGATATCCCGCCTTCGCGTTGCATGCCTTGAACTGGCCCAATTTGTTATGGTCTATTTCAACCGGGACGATATTATTCGTATTTCTTTCTTGTCCAATTCTGCTCCTTTCCTGTCTCTTAACGTTGCACCAATCATTTACTTTTCCATAGCTCGCTGCGTTGCCCGAGTGCCGACCGGTGTTAGGCCATCTGAGGGGCGTGGCTCTATTTTGAGGCGAAAGCCTTACGTGGCTCATAAGCAACGGAAACCCGGCTTCGACGTCGGCGCCCAGGAAATGCTGCCCACAAAGCCACCAGCAAAGAAGAAACAAATCTGGCGAAAGTTAGGGGAAATGAAGCAAGGTTTACCAGATTACGAGGCCAGCACGCAAGCCATTGTTGCAGTCGGTGTTCGTAGACGGGTTCCGAACTACGCGGCCGGAAGCGGAGTAGCGAGAGCCGTACGATGACGGAAAGGCTCTGCAAGTTTATTTCACATATTGTCGAATGTCACGAAGAAATAAGAGTGTCTATGGGGCACCCCTGTTTCCGAGTTTTGTAAGGCTCTCATTCCCTGAAGTCCCAAGATTGAGGTCGGCATCGCTGAGGGGGGAGTGGCCTGTCCCGTTCACTTTTGGGCAGAATCTCTCACCTCCGCACTAATGGACACGCCCCCCGACACATGTTGCGGCTGAGGGAGAGGAGGATGCCGTGGGGCCAGCGTCGACTGTCGTCAGGCAGCATGTGACGTTCCATATATGACCAGCTGGTTGTAGACGTGTGTTGCCGACATCCTGCTCTTCATAACACTCGACGCGCAAGGCGAGCACACGAGAGGTGAACCACCGACAAACGTTACCATTGTCTCCACGTCTTGTCGAGGCTATTGGGCATAATGCCCCCCTCCTCCTCCCCCATCCTCCCACACGCCGCAGCGGGGCTCGTACTTGAAGAGACACTGGAATTGGGGGCCCCTTTGCGCCCAACTTCCGCGCGCGGACCTGTTTGGTTGTTGACGGTGATTGGAGCACGGTGATTGAAAGCACACACATTCGGGTCCCCTCGGGGTGGTTCATAACGGCAGGTGATGGGCAAATCCTCGTCGAGCGGACAAAGGTCGAATTGGCAAAGGTGTGCGGGCTGATTCCAGGAGAGGCCGGCGGCCCAGGTGCCGACTGGCGCGTCAACCAAGGTAAATTTTAAATGGTAGCGAAGTTTCCATAGGAACTAATGCGTTCAAAACATGGCAGCTCATGGGATCACCAGCGCCTCTGGGTGCTGGGCTGCCAGTCAATTTCATGATTCTGTATGACTTCGCGCCGGCGTATGCTTTTGGCGCGAATGTTAAACTGCTCTTTTTATTTTTGGATCCGGCCCATCGCACTTACGAGCTCGTCCCTCTTGAGGGTTGTTGCCTTGCAGTGCAGGCCAACCTTTGCCGTTCATACTTTCTCGAGTTCCTGTTCATTGTATGCAGCTGGCAAGCAAACAGAAGTGCCTGGCAAACAAGGCAGGTCAGACAGGAAGGAAATCTTCCAGATAGGAAGACTCAGCATAATTCTTAGTGGAAACTCTTGAGCACGTATTTTGTCGCACACTGCAGCAAGGTATCACCTGTAGAGCAATGCCGTAAACGCGCAAATCGGAAGAGTGTCCAGCAAGTGTGGCTGCAACGTTCGTGATTTATTGTATCCATCGTTTAAGCGCGTAAAGTAGCTCATTGATCAAAGCACATACATAGAAACGGCCTGAAGTGCTACAACACTTCACCAGGTAAGCGTCGAAAATGTGCAGAACAACAACGTTAGGATTGCTGCAATTGGGACTACGATGACATGATATGTTGGTTCATCATTATTTATATCAGGCATAGAGTAGTTGGATTACTCTTCAGATTTGTATTTGTTCAGATAGAAGGAAATAGCTGTGTTGCTGCTACTGAGACAACGATGACATGAAATTCAAGCACATCATTATAGACATGGAGCGTAGAGCAGTCCCATTACTCTATACATTTTCTTTAGGTCAGGTGCAGGAAAATGGCTGTGCTTAGTTCGGCAAGCCAGTATGCATCCGTTGTGAAAGTTGTGAAAGTAATGTCGTGCGACACCGACGTTAGAGTCAACATTTCAGCAGCTTGCCCCAGGGCATCGGTTTTTAACGCGCCGCAAGCATATCGTATCATACAGCGCTAAGCGCTTCAAACCAAAAGTGATAAGCTAGCCACAACGGCCAAGGAGCATCTGCGTTGCACCGGCGCAACAATAGTTCACTTTGGCAGCACGCAGAACAGGAGAACACGGGCCAAGGCAAGTCGGCAACAGCGTGGTATTAATCCTACCAAACGGCAATGACAGAGGTGCGACCATCTTGGTTTAGATTAAAACATCTCGACCGACACAATTCTAGACTTGAGAGCTAACTTTACACACTTTCTCAGGCGCGCCAGTGCCGGCAGCGGGACAGCAGCGATAAGAAACTGCTTCGTATGAGTTGCTTCGTAAGCTCCAGCCACTGCGACCAGAAACCGTAACAAGGCAGGGGAAAGTCGTGCTTCCTGTCCAGCCACAGTCATTAACTAGGGGCGCAGTAAGCACGTTGCACTATAATGACAAAATTCGGCATATTGGTTTAGACAAAATGCTGTTCGGCTTATAAAATCTTGTGTTTTAATAATAATCTCTCTTGTGTCGGTGCACAACGTTCGAATTATTTGTTCATTTAACTACATGAGTGTATGGCTCGCTACAAGTTCGCTGTGGTTCAGTACCTCATGACTGCGTTTAGTTCCCGCCTTCGCCATCTTTTCAAATACGCCCTGGCACCGCATCCACCGCATGCGCGGCCATAGAGAAATAGATTCATAAAGAGCGCGCACTTGGCGAAATGTGGCCCCAGGAAATCCGTAACAGATTAGGTGGTAACCACACTGTTTAGTGGTTATAGCTACAGCTATAACCACTACTGTGTTATAGCTACAGCTTGCCGAGTGGAACTTGGTCACGTGGCCAACCACGTGATCAGCCACGGCGCCGCGCCGCCGGCAGCTGCTCCGCACCACGTGACAACATGGCGGCGCCGCCACGCTGAAGGCTCGAAACGCTACCGTAATTTAGCTATCGCTACAAAAGTAAGCGCTTCAGAAAACAAGCACCTGATGCGCCGAAAATTGCTTCTGAAGACATACAAATTGCATCCGCACATTTGTTCTCAGTGCTCCAACACACTGTGAACGATTGGTTGGATGTCCGTGTTGAAGCCGTCATGGTGCCAAACATTTCTAGAACAAAACGCACACTTGGCCGTGGAATGAAACTTACAGCTTTCGGGGGGCAGAGAATAACGTCGGGGAACGGAGGAAAGCTTGTAAATGAATGTTCTCCATGCGAGATCGGTGAAAGCATGTTTTCCTCGTTCATGTAAAAGCCTATGCTTTCCTTGACAGGCCCCTCGCTTTCGGCAGTTTGGCTTGCACGCCTCTGCACACTTTCCATGTTGATGCACTCTTTCTTGTTAAATGAGCCACCGTGGACCAATTCCAGCGCCACTGATGCTGCCAAAACGTGTCGTAACGTGGTTGTTTTATACGTGATTGTTCTTTATAGGGGATGCGGACGAAGTCTGCATTGCTTGCAACAAAACAAGTGATGCTCCTGATGACCTTATAAGATGCAAAGAACGTCAGTACCCTTATCATGTACAAGGCCGTTCCGGAATTCCCGAGTCGGGTAAAGCATTGAGTGCTCGTTCGCGTAAAGCGTTCCTCTGCCCAACATGTAAAACGGGAGCTGCTCGTGGCGGAAAAATGCTCCCCGCTGCCGACGCTCCTCCATTCGACGTGGTCGCTGGTTTTCTTCAGCTCAGCCAAAAACTGGATAGCCTAATGCCGTTGAAAGATAAGGTAGACAACATTGAGCAGTCAGTCCAGACAATGTCCGACCATTTCGATGAAATCATGAAGCGTGTTGATAACCAAGAAAAACAAATCGCGCACCTGCGGAAAAGAATGGCACAGGTCGAAAATACGCGATTTGAAGAACAAATTTGTCAGCTTAATACCGACTTGGACGAGCTGGAATTCCGAAGCAGCAAAAAGAATACAGAAATTGATGGCATTTCTAAAACCAAGCGTGACGACCTCGTAGCCGAAAGTGAACGAAGGGACTAAAGAAATCAATGTTGCTGAGCTTAGTGAGAGTGACATTGAGGCATGTCACCGGCTTCCTGCAAAAATCGATAAGGTACCAGCCATTATTGTTCGGTTTCAACGACAAGCACAAAGAGACCAATGCCTCCAAGAATGAATGAATGAATAAAACTTTATTTTCGTTTCTTTGGGTTTAGCGGATTCCGGACGTCTTCATCTTCCGAGTTCCAATGGTCGGTGCCCTCATTCCAGGGCCCCGCTGAGCTTTGCCACCTCGCTTGCGTGCTGCACGAGTCCTCTCTGGACTTCCAGCTCGCTGCTGGTGAGCAGGCCCTCCCACTGTTCCGCACTGGGCTTTTCTGGTTTATGGAATGCATAGTTGTGTCTACATTCCCATGTAGTATGATATAGCGGGGGGGGGGGGGGGTTGCAGTTGTCATTGTATTGTCCTGGATACATCTTATGTAGTGTGTGTAGGTTTGTAAAGGTACCTGTTTTTAATCTTCGCCATCCCACTGCCTCGTGCTGCGTCAGCAACGGGTCTGGTCAGTCTCCTTCCTCTGTGGTAATTTAGTATTTCTGCATATGTGGGTTCTACCGTTGTGGTATGTTCCTGTGACTCCGTTGTGTCTGCTCGGTGGGTCATCTCGCGAGCTAGACTGTCTCCCCTCAGGTTCCCTTCCACTCCGGCGTGTCCCGGTATCCAGAAAATTTTGTGTTGTAATGATGTATTGGGAGGCCCTGTCTGGAGGATGATTTGCAGTGCTCCCTTCTATATTCTTCCCGCCGTGTAGCTTCTACACGCGGCTTTCGAGTCCGCCAGAATCGTGAGTGATTTATTTAGTCGGTTCCCTTCAGCTACTGCCAGAGCTACGGCAACTTCTTCCCCATCGGTTACCGAACACTTTTTGTTGTTATACACGTGACCGCCTCTAGGCTCTGGTTGACGACCACTGATGTAACTCTATGTTCTTTGGTGTCCCATTTCCACGGATACAGGCCTGCATCCGTGTACACCGTGTTTTCTTTGGTAGCTAGGTGTTTTTCTACGTACTCTGCCCTAGCGGCCCGTCTAGCCGCGTGCAGGTTTGGGTCCATGTTTCTCGGTAAGGGGTAGACTCTGAGACTCTGATGGTTTGTCTGACTTCTTTTGGTATGTTTGCTATTCTGCCTTCTGTTTCTTTACTGCTATACCCTAACCTGCGGAGGAGCGCACGGCCGGTGGTCGACTGCTGGAGTCTGGAGTTGGCTGGTTCCTCTAGCCCTGACGTATTCCTCCACGCATGTCGCTGCTTTCTGCAATAATTCTTCTTTTCGGCCAAGTGACCCTTGGTCGACCCAGACAGTGATGTCATCCGCATACATGGCATGCTGGATACCTTCGATCTTGCTCAGCTTGCGTGCGAGGCCGATCATTGCCATGTTGAACAGGACCGGTGAGATCACCGATACTTGTGGAGTTCCTTTGTTTGGTGTGTTAAATGTTTCTCTTCTTAGGTCTCCCAGTCCCACCATGGCCGTGCGGTTTGACAGGAAGGCCCTTACATAGTTGTGGATTCTTCTCCCACACCTGGTATTGTTGATTCCTTCCATGATTGCTTCATGACTGACGTTGTCAAAAGCACCCTTGATGTCCAGGGCCATTACGATGTTTTCTCCTGTTTTGGGAATTGTCTATTATTTCCTCTTTGATTTGTAGGAGGATGTCTTGGGTTGACAAGTTTGCTCTGAAGCCGAACATACTTTGGAGGTATTGTTCCTCGTCTTCAAGGTGTTGCTGTATTCTTTTCGTGATGACCCTTTCGTAGAGTTTGCCTAGACATGATGTTAACGAGATGGGTCTTAGGTTTTAAGAAAATGTTTGGTAGAGAAAGGCAAAAACGTGCACGTCTGTGAAAACCTGATTCGAAGAACGAAATGGCTGCTTCTGCAAACTAAAGATTGAGCTAAGAAAAACAATTTCCGGTTTGTTTGGTGCTCAAACGGGAAAATGTTTGTAGGGAAGGTGATTCTGTTCAGATCATTCCAGATGAGAATGACCTTGTTGATCCGGTGCCGTGAATAGGTACCGTTTGTGAATGTTGCATGATGGCGCCGGACACGTACCCTCTCCGGTCCGAAATCGGTAGCAGCGTTTGTTTTGAATTGAAAAGCCCGTCGATACTCAGATGTTTTCATCTAAACGCCAGGTCAGTTAGGAACAAGCGAGATGACATCTCTATCTTGTTAAGTAGCTTTGGCGTCCCTTTCGATGTATAATTATGATCTCGGAGACCTGGCTGACCGACAGCGATACCTTTGAATTGCCTTCATTTTCAACATTTCCTTTAAATTGAAAAACCTCTCGTGGAGGTGGTGTACGCATACTTGTTAATGCCCACTTTCAGTGGGAAATTTTAAACCTTTTGTGTTACCTGTTGGATGACGTTGAAATCCTTTGAGTTAAACCAGGAAACATTGTAATGTCTGTGGTGTACAGGCCACCGTCTCGTGGCATGCTTATGTTTCTTGAAACAATAGAATCTTATTTAGGTTTTGTAATTAGGAATAAATACGGTGTAATCATTGGAGGCGATTTTAACATAGATATGTCATGTTCAACGAGCAGCAGTGTGAATTTTGATGTCTTACAAATATGATAACCAGAGCAACCCATTTAACTCCAAATTCCCAAACATGCATATATCTATTCTTAACAAATATTGATTCTGCACTTACTCACTCAGGAGTTACATGCTGTGACATAAGTGACCATATGGGCGTATATTTGTTTTTCCAGAAGGAGGTTCTGAAGCGCGACCCTCGTGAGAAAGTTATGTGCCAGTGTATAACAGAAAGAGCTTTAGAAAGATTTCGAGCGCATATTCTAGGTGTGGACTGGTGCGATATATACAAAGAGGCCAGTGCGGAGAGTGCTCATGACTTATTCCTTGACCACTTTACTCATGCTTACAACATATACTTTGTTTCAAAAATAAAGAGGCTAGCGAAAACAATAAGAAAGCCATGGATATCACGCAACTGAATACGCGTACTTAAGAAAAGCACAAACTATATCAGCTATTCATTCACATCAAGGATATCCTTATTTTTGACCGCTTCAAGAAGTATAGAAATAAACTCTGACATACGAGTAGCAAAATTGAGGTATTACGAGAACTACTTCGCAGATACATGTAATCACCCTGATAAACTCTAGCGTAAAACCCGGTCACTTGACTCTGGCGCTTCACAGTCTGGTAAACCCGATAAAATTACTAAAAATGGCATAGAATACACAGGTAACCATCTCGCAGAAGAGTTTAATAAGTATTTTACTCCTGCGTTGAACCCCTCTGCTTTTACATCTCACATATCCATTGACAGGCGTGCAATTCTTTGTTCCTCGAACCTGTCTCTGCCAGAGAAATTTTGTCCACTTTTAGTGACCTAAAGAACAGTACCTCGTGTGATGAGGATAATATTCAGATGCGTTCAGTTAAATATGTTATCGACATCATCGCTGCGCCATTGGAGCACATATACAACCTATGCAGAGAAACTTTCACCTTCGGTGCAAGACGGCAGATTCCTAGAGTAGCAGTCATATACAAAAAAGTTAACAAAAACAGTTTTGGGAACTATCGACCAATTAGTATTTTGCTCGTATTCTCCAAAGCGTTCGAGAAACTGATTCTCAAACGTGTTGAAAGCTTTTTAAATAAACACGCCATAATTACCGACTGCCATTATGGCTTCAGAAAAAACCGGGCAACGGAACTTGCTCTTTTATACCACAAGGAATATATAGAAAGAAATTTTGAAAATAGGAACCTGGTATTGTGAATTTTCTTAGATTACAGCAAAGCATTTGATTGCATAAACCATATCATCTTGTTGGAAAAACTTGAATCTTATGGAATTAGAGGCCCAGCGTTAGTCTTACTTAAATCTTACTTGTCCAATAGAAAACAGTATGTCCAAATAAATGAATACAAGTCAACTCTTCGAACAGTCACCTGCGGAGTGCCCCAAGGAAGTATCCTTGGACCATTGCTATTGAACCTGTATATTAACTACATCATTAGTGTGGATAATAACGCTCGCTTTATAATTTACGCTGATGACACCACTTTCTTTTTATCCGACGGTTCTAGTAGTAAGTTACTGGAAAATGCAATCATACTCCTGGAAAAAATGATGGCATGGTCTGATAATAATCTTCTTTCAGTTAATGTAACAAAATCTAAGGTCATACTCTTTCATCCAAAAAAATCAAAGTGCAGCGAATTTATTGAGCTACGTTACAACCGAGACCAGATTGAGTTAGTAAAGTCATTGAAATCGCTTGGCGTAATATTCACCGAAGATATGCAATGGGATGACCACATAAATCATATAGCATTAAAGACATCTCGAGCCATAGGATTTATGACACGTTTTAAATGTTGTCTCCCACAAAAGGTAAAACCTCTGTTGTATCGTGCATTGTTTCGCTCACATCTAAACTACTGTTCATTAGTATGGGATACTGCTACACGAACGAGTCTGAAAAAACTTGCTGTTCTTGAAAACAGGGCCCTCAGAATTGTTCATAACCTCCCAAATAGACACTCAACTAAAAAATTATTTTCCAGGCACTAGATTATTAACGTTTTCAACCTGTATGCTTATAAACTATTGCGCACCTATAAAATAGAACAAAGGAGATGCATAACAAATATATATGACTTAACCCCGATTCAGCTATTTCAGTGCGCATACCCACGCCGTCGGAAACCACACTGTGCAGTACCCCTAGTGAGAACAAACTACGGACGCCAAATGCTAACATTCCAACTTCCCTCACTCCTGAATAGATTAATTGCTGCAAATATTGACATAGGAAACATTAGCTCCTCTGACCTCCTCGACTACGTTATTTCTGAAGCCACGTTTTCCTAGTATTCATAGTGTAAACATTTTTTTGTCATGTATTGCTTGCTCTTGTTGTTATAATCTTTATAACAGCGTTTTTTCTCTTTCTTGTTGTTTTTATTGCTATTGCTTCAACCCGTATTTATTTTTTACCCGCACTGGTGATTGTGTATTTGTCTGTTCACAGAAGTGACGTCGCATGCCACTGCCCACTTGCTGTAGAGGGGGTGGGGACCTTGTCAAGCGATAACCGCTTTTATCGCCATCCCCTCCAGTACTCTATGGTGATGGAAGTAGATTATTATTATTATTATTATTATTATTATTATTATTATTATTATTATTATTATTATTATTATTATTATTATTATTATAATTTAACCAATTTAATGGGTCCGAAACCCGGCGAATCGTATTAACGCACGTAAAATGTGACCTTCTCCGCCCGCCCGCACTGGAGCACTGAAGTGGGGAGGGGGGGGGGGCACTCAGCAGCAAGGGCGGTTCTTAAATTGTCACGTGGTACGTGCATCAGAGAATGTCGCGGTTAGATTGACGTCCCGATGTGCCCTCCAGCAAGTGCGCGGTTTTCGAACAGCGTGAGGTATGGCCGAAAGTATTCGAGCCACAGCGGCCAGGGTTATTATGTTTTCATGCTTCAGAAAACGGATGTGGCTAATAATAACGGCCGGCACTAAATATCTAACTGCAATCAGCTAGACGCCTAATAATATTTGTTAAAATTTAACTAGAATTTAGCTAATCTCTTTACTATGTCAGCGGTCGCATTACTTGCACGCCACGCGGACCCATCACGCCAGCACAAGACACTTAACGCTCCTTCGCAGCGACCACGAGGCGTCCCTCTTCCGGCTCTCTTTCCGGCTCACGAGGTGAGCGCCGAGCGGAACGACGCCTGGGGGGGGGGGACTGCTTTCGAGCCACGCTGACTGGGGATCGGCTGCACATTCATTCTGAATCATGTCTAAACACAGACCCCGTGGCCCAAGGCACACGACTCCGCGCCACATAAACCACGCGTTCACGAGGGCTGCCCGCGCCCGTACTCCGAACTCCTAAATCTCCCAAGCCTCGGCATCACGCGAGCGACGAACAACGACGTAACGTGAGCCGTCGACAGGCGCGCTGCGAGACTCCGAGCTTCGAGCGAGAGCATTTTCCCAGGGAGACCAACGAGAGACGCCGACGAAACGAGACGCGTCAGCACGGTCCTCCCAGCTCTGCAGATCCTTCGAACCTACTACGTATTAATGAACCAGTTCGTTTTACCCTTGTATCCGTAAGCTCGAATAAACCAGTTTGCTTTTAATCGAGAAGAATCCGGCCACTTCCTCGCTGACAACTAGTTACAATAAATCGTCCGGTTTGTGACGTTCGCCAAGAATAGTATTACAATGCCGCAGAAAGCTTCTCTTTACCTCAAAGAACTATTATTAAACGTTAGTGGCCGGCTTCCCTGAAACACCTGGTATATCTGATTAGTACCGAACTACTCGAGAAATTCAGCGAAACTTTGATTCGAAGGTGTGTGCTCATAGGCCACTTGGACCACTTGATAGCATATCGCATCTCTTGGGCGTCTCATCGAAAAATGGTGCGTCACGAGAACTGAGTCTGCTGTGTGCCGTCCCGAAAAAGCCACGTCGGCGCTGCAGAGCCGCCGGCCGACGCAGCTCATCGGATTACAGTCGCCGACTGCGTGCAGCGGCGGCGCGATTGCAGCCTCGACGATAGACAAAACAAAAGCCAAGTAGGAACGATGAGAGCGCGCTCTGGGGGCGGAAAAATCCCGTCGCACAGATCCCCGAGCAACAAGAGCGCGCGGTGCGCAATGCCTTCCGGAAGCATGCAGTACACCCTGGTCGGGTTCTCCGCAGAGCTGGACTGGAGGCCCCTGCGTTTCGTGAAGCCCATTCCACCGCACAGGGTGTGCGAAGCCTGTGGCCTGGTGCGCAACAGAGCGGCAGTGCTTCCATGCAGGCACACACTGTGCGAGTCTTGCTACGAGCTGAGCACTCGTCATGGCGGGCGCGTGTGTCCCCTGGACGGTCTCCAGTGCGAGGAGGAAGACGTCGACCTGAAGGAGTTTCCCGTCCAGGAGCTGCTAAGGAGAGAGGTATGCGTGGGGAGGGGTGCAAAGGGACCGCAGTGCTACTGTGTATAATTTACTGGCGACTTTGTTGTCTAAGAACACCGTATCTGTCCAGAGGCAGAGAAGAGATATTAAGTACCTCATGTGTTCGTGCTCCAATAGGGAAAAAAAACCGTCTAAAATCCTTCTATCAGTCCTTGTGCTTTGGAATGAATGTTGCATTATAGACCGTTGAGAATTTTGGCTTTTTGTCTCAGCAGTGTTGAATGACTCTGACTGAGCGGAGGTTCACAGCCACGTGTATCCAAGATTTAGGTAAGACTCCTATACCACGGAAAGCTAGGTGCAACTAATAGCGTGGAATCATATGATCCAGCTGTACGTTAGTTGCATATACGGTTGTAAAATTGCTACATTATCTAGTGAAAGAACATACTGCCTTGTGCCCGCATTTCTTATACCTCCAGCAGGAAACGGAGTGGTTGGAACTTTTTTGTATGCATTTATTGCGGCAAAATGTCAGAGCTCGCTGAAGTGGTCTAGTCAGGCTGTCTCACCGGAAGCAGAGATTTACCTGGGGACCAAAGTGGTTGCCTCGAAGTCGCTGCATGAAGGGATATGTTGCTGTTTTGTTCATGCAAATTCAAGCAAAAGGCGCCGTCGTCGAAAGAGATTTGCCTGATAACAGGTTCACGAAGCACTGGTCAAGCTTGACGATTTCCTCATCGAGCTTGCGTTGTTTTCGTTGCTCGGGAATTTCGTGCCCTCTGTCAGCCTTTGCAGCAGTTGATATAGCGGCTAAATCATCGCAACCGTTTTTTTTCCCTTCATGCTTTGCTTCAGGTTTCTTTATGCAATCAGCGCTACACCTTCTGCGCCATGCACCCCGACAAGTGACGAGGTAAAGCTTGGCTGAATCGCCGACGGCAGTTCTAGACTACGTTACGCTGTTTCCTCAAGGCCAGGTTATGCCAACTTGCTTGAGACGAGGAGACAGGTTACCAATTTTTTCTTAAACCATTCCTTGTTCTGTGAGTTTTTCTATAAGCGCCGCACTGGACTGTGGATAGGCGTGTTGTGTGCAATTCTTTAAAACATGAACTGGTGGGCGAGTTGGTCAGACATAGTTCTTGTAAACCAGCGCAACGGCTCGAAGCCCAACAGAAAGGGACAGAACACAGCGCTGACATGTTTTGCGCTCAACATGCCTCTTAAGCATCAGTTGCACTAGCAACCCTTCAGTTATGCACTCGTGGGCAACGTCCAGATGTATTAAGCAAGTTTTTGTGTGTAATTTCGCCGGAGCTCATTTCTAACCTTGGGCAGACCCACGAAAGAAGTTCTGTGCAAAATATGCATTTAACACTTGCCTATTCTGCCAAATGTTACTCGTAGTTGTACTTTTGCTCTTCAGCCAGAATTCAAAATTAAAAAATAAATACATCGACGCTGGGGGCGATAATCACATAAGGCGTGAGCTGTCGTAACCGCGCATAATTTAAATCTAACCCTTTTACTTATTCCTTTCCTTCATGTGGTATAGGGGCCGTCCCCTGCTGGCTGCATGCAACTTACGAGGGGTGTTTCAAAGCGCGCTAGGCGGCGTCGCTAGACTGAGCTTGCCAAAAAATGACGACAAATGTTGCACGATACGCAAGGAGTGCAGTTTGAGGGGACGCTCACGTGACTGCGGAGCATACCGGGGTGTTGACGAGCGGCGGGAAGTGCTGTCTAAACGGCACTCGCTGTAAACTTAAATGACTGTGCTCTAAAGGGCACCGCACCAGCCAAGTCAGTTTGCGGAATGTGGAGCTCGACGTCACAAAATTGCTCAAGTGCAATTAGCTAGGCTGTTTTTGACCGCCGTGTCGCATATAGCCCGTTCATAAATAAGAAAGAAGGGAACAAATTCTTGGCACATGCCAGGAGACGCAGTGACGATTGCTGAGAATACGACCCATGTTTTAATCTTGCAGGTGAAATGTTGGAACGAAGGAAGTGCCTGCAGTGCAGTTCTACCTGCATCGCAGATCGGCCAGCACTTCCGTCGTGAATGTCGGCACCATTCCATTCGCTGCCCAAAGTGTACGGCCAGAGTTCTTTGCACTGATGTGTGCGCGCACTTGGAGTCGGAGTGCTGCACTACAACTGCGACGCCTGCTGGATTGGAATGCCAGGGGGATTCAGGCCGCAAGGAGGAGACGGCGCTGCTGACATCCCCCATGCAATCCTTAGAAGCGCAGGCCGGTGAACTGAAGGCGCTTATGGAGCGTGTGCTCGTGGCAACTGGCGCCAATGGCGACCGACTCAACGAAGTAGTTCACGGGGTGAACAGCTGCCAAGAAACACTGAGAGAGGAACTGAGACTGGGCATGAGTAATGTGAAGGACACTTTAAGCAAAGAAGGGGTACAAGCCAGAACAGAGCATCGTGACTCCGTGAAAAAATACCGGGATGAAATAGCCGCGGTGTTCACCTGCCAAAAAACACTGAGAGAAGAACTCAGACTGGGCATCAGCAGCGTTAAAGACATATTGAGGCAAGAAGTCGTACAAGTCAGATCAGAGCATCGTGAGTCTTTGAAAAAGTGCTCGGATGAAATTACCGCGTTCAGAGAGGACACGAAAGGCCGTTTCATTGCTAGCTGTGAGACTATGAACGCCATTGCCAACTGCACACATTCGATAGAAAAGCTACTTGAACGCGAGCTGACAGAAAAGGCCAGAGGAAAGCGCGTCTGTGGCGCACAGGTTGCAGGAGGCGCCGAGGGGGCCACGCAACAAGCGGGAGAAAGCAGCAGTGCAATGGGCCGCATGGACAAAGCAGTGTCCAAACAACCTGACCCACAGGCATCTGTGTGCGAGTTTGTCGTCAAGGGTGTCAGATCACTCAAAGAAAAAACACGGCAGCGAGGTTGGGCTGATTATGAGAGCGAGCGTGTATACCTCCGAGGCTACTGCATGTCCCCCAGTTTCCGCTTCTTCCACTTGTCGAGTGGAATTACACAGATGCGTGCGTTCTTCCGCCTGCGCCAGGGTGACATGGACGACGTTGTTCACTGGCCGTTCCAGCCGAGATTCAAACTTCGTGTCGTGCATCCAAAGAGAGGAGAAGAACGGGAGCGCGAAGAAGATGTGTTTGGTTCCCGTCCACCACTTCAACGGCCGCAAGAGGGACGTGCACAATATCTATATGAGACTTCTTTAATTTTTTATCTCGAGGATCTCATCAGCGGGGGTTACGTGGAAAACGACCAGCTTCGGCTGAAGTTGGAGCTGCTTCCGTGATTTAAGCCGGAATGTGTGTACAGCGACCACGTCAGCATCGCTGCGATGGAGCTCCGTGGACACACACATATAGAAGTGGGATCTTAAGGAGAAATAAAAATAAAATGTCCTGCCTGGTGGTTGTTGATTTAGCATTGTACGCGAACCTACCAGAATTGCCGAAACCTTAGCGACCATGAACTTGATTCTCTTTGTATTTGACATTTTTACCCAAGTTACTTAAAAATTATATGGTATGTTCTCGTTTCTGAATGAACCGTGTCGGTACCGTATTTAATTTGCGTTTGGTAGAAGCAGATTGTTTACTGTGGTTGGTATTCATGCAAGCTTTGTAATACACAGGCTTCGGGAGCATTAGCATAACACATGAAATTCAGGATATGTTTTTTTGCCCGTTGACAACCACGGGTAGCTTTCCCTCATTCTTTTTTGTCCCGTCGAGACGCGTATTTGTGGCACGGACAAGCAGGCCGTCCAGACGGGCGTGTTCCCTGTATACGAAATACGCTATGCGTGTTGATGTACTGATGTACGCGTTGGGTGCATCTTAACATATGGGGGCTAGAATCTTTCTACTCTTACTTTATTTGCCAATTTCGTCCTTCGAGTGCAAAAAAAAAAAGGAAATTCAAAGGACGGTTCATCTCCGGCTTAAAGGAATGGCGCGAGAGGGTAGTGGGTTAGGCTTTCCATTTTGAGCAGTTTCACACTTTTGAACGCATTTTTCATCTTTTTTCTGATTGTTTCAATTAATTCATCAATTACACGCCTTAAAGTTATCAGCATCAAGCATTGCCTTTTCATTATGAGCATTTCGACACCTTTGGAGCGCCGTTGATAATTTTTATTTGTAAGTTTCTTAATTATTGAAATATGTAAAATGATTTCATTAACTGCTCACCTCCTATCACATACCGATCAATCATCAATCAAAAGAACCGGAAATTACCATCATACGATTTTTCTTACACAGCCGTCCATTATTCATCGCCGATTCAAATCCGTGCCGCGAGCTAGGCTGTAAGTTATGTAAGTTTATGCTGCACGAAACGGTGAATCGTATGCCACCACCGAGAACATTCTGCGGCAAAACGGTTGGCATGGCGCGATTTTTGTTTTGCGCAGCCCGTCATTATTTTCGACACGTGGTGCCGACTAGGTCACGGCTTTTCGACCGAACCAGCTGTATGCGCTGTCACGTAAAAAATTTGGTCACTTTAGAATCATACATGGGAAAAGAATAATATAGACGAGTGAAGAGTGTATTGCGTTAAGAAGTTTACCACAAAGCTCAGCTTATCCAAAGTAAGCTAAGCATTCGTAATTTAAAATGCTGTAACTACTGTGTCCTCACGTGACATCAGCGAATATGTTAGGACAGCGCAGCGGGTCCTACGCTCGGTGGTTCTGAGGATGTGTCTCAATGATCGAGCTGCCATGAAACAGCAGAGGGACAACTGAACCTGGTGAAGCAGTGCAGCCGCTTGAATATAAAATGACAGAGAGATAAACACCGCCACGAATTTTCCGGCATGAGTGTGCGTACATGGGTATAATCGATGTTAGGCAAGCTGAGGGCTGCGGCTGTATTTTGCATCGTTGTACCTTCCGTGCGCGGAGTCTTCTTAGTTCGTCCATAACTGCAGTCCCACCTGTGATTGAAATGGCTCCGAGAGTGTCATGAGGGGGGAGGAGCGGTTTTGTTGAGGGGCTATCGCTCGTGCTATTCCGGCACAGGCGACTTCGTTAAATGCAGGAGTGAAAATCCATGCGAAATAAATTTTTATTTGTTTTAGCCGGTGTTTTGTTGGCTCCCCGTGGGCTAATGAGTGGTTGTGGCTCCTGGCGTCTACACCTAAATGAACTCTGAGAAGACCCATTGCTCGCGTCTCGCGCTTCTCTCGTCTTTTCGTTGGAGGCGGCCGCTTCACCGTGGTAATATTACCCCCCCCCCCCCCCCCTACAACCGCCCTGAGCTCTGCTCTTAGTCTTGCCTTTGTCAGTAACAGGTGGAACGAGCTGTCTTGAGGTGTCGCCTGACTCTGACGTCACAGAGTGGTTCACAACTCCTCTCGGACGCTGCAAACAGCCCCGATCTGAGGACTAGCAAACGTCGGAGAATTTGAATACGGGAAGTTCGCGCTATGCAGACGTTGTCCCCAAATGCACGTCATGCGAAAATTCAGGTGTGTGTGCACTCATGAAGATAATCATCATCAGCGTGTTTACGCCCAGAGAGAGGGAGAGATCAAAACGTTTATTAGGTGGGCCCTCATTGCAGGAGCCAGTATTGACTTTTGTCTCCTCTCTTGCACGGCCCACCAGCGAAAGCTAGTCCTCCGAATGTGAGCCGGACAGCGCCGCCTCCCAGTCCTCAGTTGTTGGGTTATTCAATCTTGGTATGTTTACGCCCACTGCAGAGATAAGGCCCCTCCCGTGTCTCTCCGCTTAACCCTGTCCTGTCCCAGCTACGGCCATTGTATCCTCGCAAACTTCTTCATCTCTTCCGCCCAGCTGATTTTCTGTCGCCGCTGCTGTGCTCGCCATCTATTGGTACCACAATCCGTTACCCGTAAAGGGGCCCTGAGACACGTTCTGAAGAGAGCACATGAACTCTCGCAGTCACTCCACTGTGTTCTCATGAAATCCTGAGTCAAATAATACACTTCCACTCGCAGCAGAGGAGCCACAATCACGCGGTCAAGTTGTCGAGCCCTTCCCGGCAACTTTTTCATGCTCGCACCCTCCTCTGCTGCTCGCACCTGCGTATACAAGTTGAGAGGTGGGTGTTGGTTAGATTCTTTCAGACGTGAGGCAGCTACCGTGCACCATGACCGCGGCCAATAAGCCGCGTAGTCAGGAAGTTCTGCTCCCAGAGGTGGGGCCGGCCGTGGAGCGCCGACCTTCCAGCGTGCAAAAAGTGGCGAGAGGAGAGGGAAAGGCGCGAGGACGCTGAAATTCAAAAATTGGCCATAGATAAAGCAGCTTTTATAAAGCGCATTAAAAAAGTTCTTGAAGGACAATATTCGTGAACCGGTGTGCTTTAACATCCCAGGCGTATTGCGACTATAATTATTAGAGCCCCTTCGGTTATCTTGACTTCGCATCACATGCCCTACGCACGTGCACTTCTTCCTCATGATTTCGACTGGGCTGTGCAGATATATTTCCCGGCAAAAAAATACCAACTAGCGGCATGCTGCGCAATGCGGGAAGGAGACATGCAGCACTACTTTGTTACACCGGAACGTTTTATTAGCAAATAATTCGTATGAAGATCGCACACCGACAGCCTATGGAAATTACTGTAGGCGCCTATGTATTCATATCTGGTTTCTACGAATTACAATTTTCCCACGAGTATACGAAGGGATATAGCGAATACCCAATGCACCCCGTCAGCCATTTAGCTCCGAGGAAGTCTTTTTTTAAACGATACAAAGAACTGCCGTGCTGACTGCATTTGGAAAGTAGCAATTCCCCGTGTTCGAACATCCCCGAAACACACGGCCCTTTACGACAACGGCCTGTTTGTCCATTTTGAGCTGCGTTTAGCTCCTGTTTTACTGGAATGGTCAAATTAGAGAGTTATAGCATATGGTTACCGTGTTTACGTTACCGTATACCGTGTTACCGGACGCCGGACTTTCCGGTTAGCGCGCCGCATGGCAGAAGACGTTTTAGCGTACCGTCTCTCCCGTAACCAGTTACCGTTAGGCTAAAACGAGTGGTTATGATGGCAGATGCCCAGCCTTTAATGCAGACAAAAATACGGATGCTTCGCAATCATTTCTATGAAATGAGATGCTATATGCACTTTAGTAATCTTTTTTCTCTGCATATAAAGACGTATACCGGCTACACTTCAGCTAACAGCCGACTAAGCGGCTTTTCAAATGTGCTGCGTTGTGAGCGCTGTTAAAAAGTGCAACTACGGCACTTGTTTGCCGTGCCGCATCGTCGCTTCTTTGTGTGTTTGCAAACATAGTGGCGCCATCTAGTGACAGTAAGTTAAAGCGCGCCAACCCAGGGCTTGAGAAACCTTTTATTTTCCGCATTTACTGATGAATTTAGTAGAAGAATTATCAGTCTTTTTTTCTTTCAAGGAAACAAAATCATGAAAGTATAGAAAAATATCAAATCGCGCATAACCCTGAAGAGCTGCAGTGTAGTCGTTGCTATTTGGCTATGTACACTGCGGAAATATAGCGGGGGACAGCCTTTTGCCCCTGCCGCACTCCCACACCGCGGATGCAGCGTTCCCGCTCACTAACCGCGGAGGGGTTCGTGCTCGAAGGAAACAAAGGGAGGTGACGACAATAGCATTAACATTCATATGCTATTTATTACAGTTGCAAGTAACACACAGAGCGGGCCAGCTAGCTACAGAGCATCAACGAGGCATTCCTCGGAAGTAGAAGGCAACGTAAGAAGGACTTCCGACTTTCCGGCTGGAGCAGGGGTGCGACTTCGGAGGTATCGGCGGCGAACGTGTTTATGCGCCGACAATGGCGGCCGGGTTTTCCCGTGCGAGCCGCATTCTTGGGGCAAGGCCAATCCCCGAGCACTTGCCGGGGAAGGTGCCGAGAGCGCGCATTTGCTGCGCGCACTCGCTGCCTGGAACCAGAAGTGCAGCGGCAAGACACAACGGATCCCCGTGCGCCTGCCGCGGAAGGTGACGCGACCAGGAGCGGCTGCAAACGCTCACAACGCTGGCCGGATCCCGATGAGACTGTCCGGACCCGCAGAATTCCGCGTAACCTACGAGGTGGCGCTCCCGACGCCGTTCCCTTTTCCGCACGGGAGAGACTTCCCTCCTCGCCCAACCGGTGCTGTCCTGACGGCTGACGATGAAGATGGGCCGAGTCGAAATGGAGGGGGCACAGGTTTCCACAACACGACATATAGTTAGGCTTAATTGCTCAAAAATCGTCAGGCTGTCTCAAAAACATGGCGTTGTTACTCAAACCTCGACGTATGAGCGAAAGTCTGCAACTTAAAAGCGCATGCCTTCATTTCTAGCGAGAAATGGCGCCGAATCGCAAGTGTTTTTTGAAGGCTGCATACAGAGGACTGAAAACAGCGTTTGCTGGGGGACAAAATTAGTTTATTTTAAAGTCGGCAAAACACACACACACACACACGCACGAGAGAAGAGAACGGTACAGAGCGCCTTTTTTTCACGTGTCCACATGAAGGTAACACTGGGCGAAAAAGGGCACTCACTTCTGCGGGAACCAATTCATTCTTGATGCAGAAGGCGATGCTTCTTGCGCGACAGGTGTTGGTGACGACACGTGTAATCCATTCGTCAATAAAGCTTGGAGACGACACACAAACAGAAGGGCCCACTGTATTAGAAATAAAGCTTAAGAGAACTTCTTGTTGGGGTAGTTGGTAATTGATCATTGTACTTTAGAAGCGCCCGACCCCCCCCCCCCCCCCCCACACACACACACACACGAGAGAAGAGAACCGTCAGATTATCTACGTTGAGTCCTCTCGGTATGCCGGATAGAGCTAGCAAATCGAAATATACTCATATGCGTCTGCGTAGCCGTCGCCATGGAAATACATCGACGACCAGTTTCTTTACATTCGCTAACTATTCTCAAATCTAAAAAGAGTATCGTGAATACCTTCGCCCGCCTTCCAATTTTTGGTAGATGGTGTAGAAGGTCTGTGGTTGTCAGTTGCCAGTTCGTGGGTGAATGAGCGAGAGGCTTCCAATACGAACAAGTGTATGCATAGTATGTGTATACACGAAGCAGGTTGCCGAATATTGACACCGGTAAAGGAAAGTACTCACCGAGGTGCTGGTGGTAGTCGCGTATGGGACACCCCTGCCCGGAGGCCATAAATTCTCCAAGGGTTCATCCCAGATTATACGCTTCTCCTACTGCATGCACGTCAATAGTGTCTTGCACACCTTATTAAATAAAATGAAATCAAGAAGTGGACGAAACCTCGTCCGGTCGGGGTGAATCATAAAAGGTGACATTGAAGACGCCGACCCCAGCAAAGAAAAGAACACACAAAAGACGTGGGCAATGTTTACATTGCCCACGTTCCGACCAGAAAACTGCGACATGCTTTGGTCAACGTAAAGGACGTTCTTCCAAAAGAAAAAATATCCCAGCGTGGTTTGCAGCACCACCTGCTCCGACTGCGACTGCGTCGACATTGGCGAAACTGGTAACTTCGAAAGGCGCCTAAAAGATCACAAAAACGACGTCAAACACAGGACAGTGGATTCCAGTGATATCGCCGAACACTGCATATCGAAACAGCACATTATCGACTGGGACAAGGCACAAGTTCCTGCGGCAGAGAGGAGGAAATTCCCTCGCCTTCGCCTGGAATCTTTGATTGTACAAACGACCTGTCACACCTTGAACCGAAACTGCAGCTATCTGACAACTGCTTACGCACGCTCTCCGCTCCCCCTTTTCAAGCATACATAAGCTCGCGCACCCGCTTCTCGTTTTTTACTGTGAACAAGACTCCCGTATGAGAGCCTAAACGTCTTTTGTGTGTTCTTTTCTTTGTTGTGGTCCGCGTCTTCAATGTCACGTTTTACCTTATTAAATAATACCACCATCATTTTGGCCTTCCTGTCTCACAGGCTTCTCAGTTTTAACAGAAAAACTTAATCGCTTTTTGCATGTTTGATGAGGTCGAGCAGCCGACCTCAGCCTCAATTTTTGAGGTTTAGGTCAGGTTGGGTGAGGTTGGCAGCGGCCTTAGGAAAAGTGAGGTGAGGGCGTATCAGGAGACTTCAACCTCAACTGTTGAGGTTGAGTGAGGTCAGCAAATATTGGTTGAGGTTGAGGTGAGTTCGAGATTTTTTATGTCAAATGCCCACCTCTGGTCGCCACTGCTCCTCACGCATGCGCAGCACGGCTCTCCGGGAATCACGCGAAACTGCGGCCAGTAAAGCTTTCGCTTTAAAATTGTCAGGACTGTTACCAGTAGTTAACGCCAGATTCAGCCACAGCTGTTAATGTATTTATGCTTCACGATATGTTGTGGTGAAGTATATGAGAGCGACCTCACATATATGTATAGTTGTAGGTGTTCTGTTTAGTTTTCCATTCATAGTCATGTTTTATTAAAACTCAAAAAACAAGCGGAAAAACGCCGTATCGGTTCCGGTAGGGACGCCTTGTTCGCAATGACTTGTCATTGGCAGTGGATCGAGATTAAATACTCTTGAAATTGAATTGCACAGAATTTTATTGCCTGTCTCTGAAACGATATTGTTCTACTGTTAGGTGCTTCTTAAGCGCGTTAAAGCAAAGTCGTAAGATGCAAAGAAAATGAACGCCTGCCAAGAATCCTGGTGCTTCACAAGCCTTTTCTCGTCCACCCATGGGAATGTTTTAAGGGCAACAGCGTGGAGACATAGGAAGGCTCCCAATATCGAAAACGGAGCGGGGTGCATGGTTGGTGGCGCAGTGCGTGCGATGCCCCGATAGAATCGATTTGTCTACCCCGCGCGTGTGCACAGTGGACTGTACGCTTTCACTGAAAGCTATTTGTTCGCCAGTGGCTCGGCGGCGACCACAAGCGTTGTCCAGTTGCCTGTGTTGCACAGCGGGTCTTAGATAGTGAGCCCAGCTTGTCATTATTTAGCGGAAAATAAGATTAAGAAACCTAGTGACAACCGGTTGGCGTCGGTTCAGGGGGCCATGGGCTGACTATTATCTACTGCCGTAACGTGACGAACACATGGAGCGAAAAGCGCTAAACGCAATTAAGCCTAAGAATTCTGGCGTTCTTTTTTTAAATGACTTTGACGCTGATAAAGTTTAAATGTGGGCGTAGTACAGTTTCAGCGCATCTAAAGCTACGGCATATGCGCTGCTGGCTCAAAGAAACAGAAGTAGGCGGATTCGCCTGTCGTCTCTCGTGCTTTCTTACCTTTCATTCAGAGCGTGAAGCGTTTGTACAATGCTTTAAAAAAAAACAACGTCGTGTTCTCCGCTTCTATACGACGTCGCGAAAGGAGCAGAAGGATGACACGTTCCTGCTCGTATCTTTGGAGAATGACGCAGAAAGGTCGCAAAATGGCGTGGGTGCGTAGATAGCGAAGCTGTGCTCATCTGGAATCCTGCATGAGGCTGTGACTACCACATGATTTGTCACTGCGCACATAAGTCACTGCCTCTCTGTACCCAATATATGACGAAACCTGAGCATGCCATGTATTCAAGTTGATAGTTCAGCGCAACTGTGTGTCTCGTCCTCTCTTCGTCCGTCGTCTGCCTGCGCTGCGTATTTGAGTATGTCAAACCGACTTGCTCAGTAGTAAACTCTGCTTAGGTTTATTCTGCCGATACCTGCTCCCCATATGAACCGATCAGAGCAAGCTCGACGTAGATTTACGCAGGCTGAGATCGTTTATCCCATGGCCATTTGTTTCGCGCTGCTCTTTTTGGCGTCGTCTTGTTCCTTGAGAGTGAATCTGGTGACTGTGCAATCGCGCTTTCATCAGCCTGTGCACATTTTTTCGGAATGCTCTTGAGAAACGCAGAAGCTTCCGTTGTTCATACAAATGTTCGACTTGGCCACCTACGCTTGCATCACGTTTTTTTTCTTATTGTCATGGGCATGAAAGCGCAGGTTGGCACCCGACAATGGCGCCGCTGCTTTTCGCCCACGAGAACAAATCGCACTGGAACTGGCGACATGATACACACTACACAGGTACGGCACACGATACACAGGGCTTACAATGCACTGGCTCGAAATGCTTACGGGGCAGGGAGGCGTCTGCACCGCCTTGCGCCCGTAATTATGCGAGACCCATGGCAACTTTGTGGCGAATATCTCGGAACACGCGAGATTTAGAGGAATTCTACCAAATGGAGAAAGGGAAACATTAGCGCCGAAAAACACACACACACAGCAGAAGAACGACATAGGACAAGCGCTGAAGCATCTAGCCCAAATAGAAGTTCTTCTAAACTACTCTGCCAAATGAAGTAGTCTGTAAATGCGACCACCCTTATGTTTCAAATGTTAACATTCACGCTAACGATAGTGGCTACGAAGTTCTTTAATATAGTTTAGTTACTTAATTAGGTGGCTGAAGTTATTTTTTTGGCGCATGAGTATCTGTGGCTAAATATCGTCATGGCACAAGGTATTTTAGTTTAGTCATCATCAGCCCGACTACGCCCAGTGCAGGCCTAAGGCCTCTCCCATGTCTCTCCAATTAAATCTCTCGTGTGCCAGCTGCGGCTGCCGTATCCCCGCAAACTTCCTAATATCTTTATGTCGACTGCAGCGCTCGTAACCACGAAGAACACGAAGGAGACACCACATGCGCTAACATTCACATGAATGTTTATTCAATGCATGTAGATCTTATTGTTTTCTTAATCTCATCCGCCCAGCTGACTTTCTGCCGCCACTCAAGGTGGAGTCAAAGACCCACTTCCCAAGCACTTCAACCCGAAGAGGGCGAGCACCAGGCTAGAGGAAACTTGTACCCAACGTATTATTACCGGTGGCTATCTGGCGGAACTGGCGATTCAACCCCGCACACCCCGTAAGAGAGGCGGATGCTCAAACCACTGCGCCACTACTGCTGTCCAGAAGCCGAACGTAACTCGCCAAGTTCCCTGCCGCTGTATGGCCGCTTCCACCTCTAGCACGATTGGTAGAAACTAGGCAGAGAAAACACCTTTTCCTTTTTTTTCTGTGTGTTTCTAGAAACCCAGCAACACAACAGCTGTTCACGATCCTTCATAGCGCTCACACACAACCTAATAGTTGCAACACGTAGAATGAGCGGCAAAAACTACGTGCCAATCGGCTTCTCTATCTCTAATTGACAACTCTGGAAATATAGCCCTCCGTCTGCTCGGTTATCTAAGACGACACCTATAACACGAATATGTTAGCTCTCCTTCGGTTGCTATCTTGCAAAAAGAACTGCGTTTTCTTGCAGTTTAATTTCTTTGTTGCACACTGGTATATCTATGTGCATTCTGTGGCATCACTGTTATCTTCTCTGTTTCTGAACCTGGGTTGTTATCATTATCAGGAGCTTTCCATTTTAGTTTTGGTGCCATTATCGCTTTTTCATTTCCAAAAGTAACCTATCGTTTTTTATCCTCCGAGAAAATTTTCCTCTTGTGTGTTTATATTTTACGGCTCCTTGTCATTTTTGATATTAGCGCACACGTGTTTCCCATTTGTAAAAGTCATGCTGTTTTTCAATAAAAATTCACTTGTAAGTACCGCCCTGTGTTGTCTTCTCCCTCTGTCTTGCGTCTGTTGCGGTTTTTTAGTCTTAATGTCGCACCAACTGGCCTACAACTTTACCCTGTTAAACTATAGCGCCGCGGCGTGGTCGCTCCTTGCAGCGTGCAAAGCTGTGCCATAGCTCAACCGCGAAGCTTCATGACCAGTAAAAGTACTATAGGATTTTGTCTATGTGACGGCCTGTGAGGCGGCAGCGTGCCTCAGCAAAAAGAAGTCCCCGTACATACTGTTTCACATATATAACTACAACATGAAGGGGCTTGATGACTTCTTCCTTTACTACTGGTTTCTTTGGCCATCTACTGATTTCAAACAACGCCTTTTGCATCCGTGAAGAGCCGTAGCCTACTCGCTCGTCAAGTGTCAAAAGTGTATGCAGTGTACAAGCTCTAAAACACGTCTGACTTTAAGGCAACTCTTAAGTTCGAAGTGGCATTCATAGCAGTGCTGCAGTTCGATCCATCGTCTCCACGATCGCCCAACTACTAGCATACCACTCATGTCATCCTTTACCACATGACTGATAATGGAATATTTTCAGTGCGTCATGAAAGGTCCCTCTTCGGTAATTGAAGCTTAAAGCGAGAACTTTCCGTTCATGACATGCTGCGATACACATTCGCTACAAAAATGGAGAAAATCCATCATGACGCTGTCTCTCTGAAACTATTTTTGCGATTCGTTACACCCTGCCTTTTCCAACAAGATGGAACCGTTTTCTACAGAAGACATCTGCACACTTGCTCTTTGAAGTCGCACAACGAAATTTTTCGGAGGCCGGATGCTGTGAAGTTGTGACGTCAAGCTGATAGAGAAGGCCTAACGAGCGAACTGAAAAAAAAAAAAATGTTGCTCGTTGCACTCTGCGATTGCCTAAATGATGCTAACTATCTTATGCAAACTCTCTAATTTTCATATAAATTCTTGCACTTAAAGAATAAATCTGTTGTTCCAGAACCGAATACACCAATCTAACGGAAAAATTAAAAGAGGGCGAATTCACTAAAGATTTCTTGCTGCCTGTTAAGACTTTTTTTTTCAGCGTGATGCAGAACTTTTGCAGAAATATCCGCTTTCTAGCAGTTTGCTAGAAAGCGGATGCTAAAGTAGCAGCATGCTAATTTTGGGTAGGTTAGCGTTCAACATGGGTGAACACCTAGTGATCGAACGAAAAAAAATGGCGGGGACACTAAAGCTCCGCCTTAAGGGTATGACGCCATAGCGCAATGGTTTGATTCCCATACATGCAGAACATCATTTTTTCTTTACATTCATAGATCCCTGTGAGTCCTCATTCCTCTCCTGGCGCAGTGGTGATTCAAGCGATGCAGAACCACTCTGCGACGGCAGGTGCTCCCAGCGGTGGGCCTTGTGCGACCCAGGTTGCTCTGCCCGAGCGACAAATCATTAATTTGCCTGCCACCTGCCATGGTGGGCAGTTTGATGACTATACGGTGGGCAGGTTGTGATGACGCATCAAGGTCACATGACGCAGGCTGCCCACCTTGGTTACTGTTCTGGGGTTGGAGCCTGGGCCACCCTACGCCACCGTATTAATCGCCCACAACGTCTACAACGCCGACGGCGGATTTTGTGCGTAAGCGAACCTTTAGCAATATGGGGTTAAAACTGTTATTGTTGCTCGTTCCCCCTTGCTATTTACTCCATTATGTAATTTGTTCGTAGAGGAAACAAACGCATTTTTGGTCTTTACGCCCCAACTCAGTTCGTAAATCTCATATTTTAGGTGGGAAACGTCGACATGATTTACAGTGTATAACGAGGAAACGTAAGAAATCGTCTAGTTGATCGATGCGAATGCGACGAAAATTTAAACATTTTTAAAATTGTATGATGCCCCGATTAAAATTTGAGGGTAATGGTCGATTCATCCACTATGTTGCAAAATATTTCGCCTAAATTGTTTCCATCAATCGCATCGAACGGATAATAGTGCCATAGAAAGCCAGTGGGGAACGCTTTTTATGATAGCGTTAACGTATACGAGAAAAAAAAAGGCAAGACTGTCATCGGGTGATCTGTGGATATATTGATTTTTGTAGTGAAATCTTACATTATATGAAAAAAACTGCGTTTTAAATGGCTTTTAGATCAAAAATGCTTTCGTCCTGAATTGCTAGGTATGTCTAATGAGATGGTTCTCCACAAGAAGTGGCTAACTCGGATTTACAGAGGACATGGCACAGCCAGTCCGGTGGAGGTTGGCATGATGAATAAATAAATGATAATGATAAGAAGCTTGTTATTACGCCATGAGAAAGTGTTGGAACGAGGTCTTCTCCTTGCTTTTAACTGCTTCTCCTTCTACGTCTTCCCTTCATATTTCTTCGTATAGGGTGGTCTCCGGCTTTTTCAAGCTGCCTCTATGACAGCTTTTATGCGGGCCTCCCACATCTGGTAGCCCTTATTAGATCGAAATAAATACTTTCTCGTATAATTTATCATGTATTGCGTTACTCATTAAAGGTATTTTGCTTAACTTTTCTTAGCGAACTGCTGAGAAACTTGCTTTCTCTATGCTGCATCTTTTGTGGAGTGAGGCTAAATCTGTCATTTTCGCTGAGTGATTTCTTACCATTTTTCTTTTTTCGGTGTAATTCGCGCTTATTATTAGTCATTATTTAATTTTCCAGTCTTTTTTGGCGGTTTTTCCCGTAGCAACCACCATCCGGCCTCTATCCTAAAAGTGGACGGAGGGATTTCTTTCTCCACTTTGTTGCATGCCTTCTCTGGCAGGTGGCGCCAAGAGCACACAACGCCACGCAGGCAGACAGCGCCGGTTTATTTTTCTTCATGGTGGAGCTTCTAACGCTAACGCAATTACAAGTCAGCTGTATTATACACAAGTCATTCTGTAAGGGCTTACAACAAAATGACGTTTAATACGTAGCATCGAATTGTGTTTGCTAAAGAAACAGTAAGATGCAAATGGGAGCGTCAAAATAAGCGTTAAGTGATGTCACGCAGCAACATATCTGTAGCTGATTGCACAGGCAGCAATATATCTAATAATTATCCTAATACACAGTGCAAAAAGAACCCTTTTGCAATAGAAGGTTGTAATGAGCGATTACGCGCATCAGTTCGATTGTAAGACGTTGCAAAACAAAGGCTCTGCACAAGAACAAAGAAAAAAGGCAATCATGCACCAAAGTACGCAGTATCACGCTTGCAAATAAAGTCAGCAGGATTACACTGTCGCAAATCAAGTGCATCCCGATAACTAAGGTGATAAAGAAAATGACGTTGATGGCTATTTGCACTGTAATCAGAACTGAAGTGTTCATGCGAGGTTTCGCCATTGCTTGTCGCGTGGTCTGCACAGGTAACATCATTTAGTTTGCGAACAGAATCATTGAGGTAGGCTCCTTCGTCCCTAGTAGCCCAAGAAGATAGCGCAATGTTTGAGGCTTGCCCCCTCGGAAGCGTTGCATCTGAAGGCGCTGGAAAACTCCATCATGTTGAGGACTGGCACAAGGCACCGTAACCGAGAATCGACTCCTGTTTCGACGGCGCTGCAGGTCATCAGGCATAACCGGTGGAAGAAAGTCTGCTGTGCTGCGGTCCAGACTTCCTCAAAGTCCTCCTTGGCTCTATTGGCCCCGTACATGTGCAACGTCACGTTATGGGCGACCTTAACGGCACGGGCCCAGGAGAACAGTTCGAGACCTTGTCGAAGGGACATAGTAGCATTGCCCATAATGGAACTTTGAACACACTGGACAAACCTCTTGACGTTCTGTTCGTACCAGGACTTCCCGTTTCCGGCAGAGGGCAGACCAGCTTGGAACACTTCCTTGGCTAAGAGGACGCCAACTGTGCCCGTGTCAAACTCAAGCGGGACTCTGGTAGAGTACATCATAGGGGGTTGTCTCACTGCAGGCGGCAGCACAATGGCGTTCGCCAGGCGGGAGTAGGTGGTCTCTCCCGTCATGAATGATTCGGCGATGAGAACCTCTGCGAGGTAAGGTGGCTCCTGCAGACGTCGTCTCGCTTCAAGAGCCTTGAGAGACGCATAATAGTAAGAGAAATTGTCGGCAAGAATTAATTGAGGTACGACCGACCCATTGGGCGGTGATCGTGGATGCAGGGGCTCGTAGTCCACAAGCATGGCGACGCCCTTAAGAGCCGCTAGTGCTCTCATCTTGTCCGCCTCCTCCATTGCGTAGTCTAGCAACTGCTGCGAGGATAGCCTTCGAACGCTATAGAATATGCTGCCGGCACGTGATGGCGTCGACAGCAGGGACCGTGTGAGACCTGAGAAAATGATTAGCCAGCTGGGCCCCATCACTTCCTGGCTCGCAGTGAGGCACACGTCTGCTTCGCTTTTCAATGAGCTTTTGTGGTAAAATTGGCCGACTTCCGTAATTATGTGCAGGAAAATGTAGATAAGCCCAATTCTCTGGTTATTTGCAAAGTACTCGACTGCGGCCTTCACAAGAGTCAGGTGATGGCTCATTACAGGCGACTCTTCGCTCAGCCTGAAAGCTCCATGCAAGAGCGAGTTGACGAACTCAAGCCAGTGCCGAGGCTGCGTTTCCTGCATAAGCGTGGCGAAGTGCGACGCGTTAACTGTCTCTGCTGTTGGAAAGTTGTCTTCGTTCCTGGAAGTTATTCTATCAAAGGACATCAGCTCGTGAATTTTGGCTCCAATGTTTGACATATTCATGCTGGCTTCAATCTCGCCGGTGTGCTGCTCGAGCGACTCCGTGATGTATTCAGTCAGTGCGGTTCTGTGAGCAGTGTCCGCCAGCTTCTCGGCTAAGGTCCTGCCTTTGGAGACGTAAAGGGCCATGCCCCTGTCGCCGTGTCGCACGATGTTGACGCTGAGGAGGGTGGAGATTCCCCGGTGTAGAGACAAAAGAACGACCTTCCGAAGAACGGCGGATGGGTTTGGGAGCCGCAGAATGTCGATGTCGCTTTCGTTCGGTCTCACGAATCGCCGCCCCTGGATGCGGCGTGTGGATGACACGAACTGCCTGCAACCGTTGTAGAAGTTGACCAGGAGGGCTTCGGCTTGGGAAGCTAGTTAAGAAAAGAGTTCTAGTTAAAAATGTGTTTGTGTTTTAAAGGTCTATTTCTCTATTTTTGCTGACACCTTTCCCTTCTCTGTTCTTATGCCTCCTGTTCTGTCTACCCGACTGCCTATGACAATTTAGAGCCCTGTCTCTGCTCCTGTCCTGTCACCTTCTCAACACCGTTTGCCCCTTTCACTTCATCATCATCAGCCTGACTACACCCACATCAGGGCAGAGGCCTCCCCCGTGTCTCTGAGCCACTGCGGTGGCTCAGTCGTTATGGTGCTGGGCTGCTGACCCGAAAGACACGGGTTTGATCTCGGCCGCGGCGATCGCATTTCTATGAATGCCTGTGTATTTTGCAATGTCGTTGCAGGTTAAAGAAGCCAAGGTGGTCTAAATTACTCAGAGCCCTCCACTATACAGCGTCCCTCATAGCCTGATACCCCTGTCACACGGACACTGTAAAGGTACTTTGAACTAATGCTCCATTACTCTAAGGACGAACGCGCGCTGCCACACGGACGTGCCAAAGGACACCTAGCTCAAAGGAGCTTCGAAACAAGGCAGCTCGAGTTCGTCCTTTGAGGCTTCAAGGGAGTACTCTCTCTCCCAGCGAGTTAACAGCACAAATAAATTGAGAAAAGAAACGTTCAATTTTCGTTTTATAAATTCACTTCATAGATTAGTGGTGTTTTAAAATATAAGACCATTTGTTTTGCGGCAGTCTCACCACGCCATACTCTCGTTCCAGATATACGAGCGAGTTGGGCTCAGTGTGGCCAGCACTGTGATGTTATGCTCTGTACTTGGAAAATCGTGTCATTATTGCAGTTAAAATTGCGTTGCTTTAACATAATACGGTTATAAAGCTAATTTACTAAAAAAACATGTGACATTTATGCATTTATATGTGCAGTGAGGTTTGCAATTTAAATAACTCTTTTCGCCGATGAGGGCGCTAAAAAGTTCTTGCGACGGTCGTTCCGCGACCGTGTAGCACGGACGAACTCCCTTGAAGTAGTGCTCCTTTGGGAGCGTAAAGGAGCATTAGTTCAAAGTGCCTTTAGAGTGCCCGTGTGACAGGGGTATGAGTCACTTTGGGCGCTAAACCCCATAAACCAAACCAAACCAAGCCTTTAGTGACAAAGCCTTCAGACTAGTATACTGGCAATACAAACCTTATAGACAGTCTATAGAGAGTCTATAGATTTATCACCATACACTTTTAGTCTACTTTTGTCTATAGACAGTCTATAAACTATGAATAGGCAAAAAATACCCAGGAAGACAATAGAGTCTGTAAGAAGTCTATAGAGAGTCTATAGACCAGTTTTATCAGGGATAACTGAACTGGGCCCTTTTTATTTACCCATCATGAGAAAGGAAGATTATCAAATTTGTAACTTTTTCAGGAAGACGCAGTAGAAACGGTTTTATAAGTGGGTCTACAGTAGGCTTCCCTGCGTCACGTAACGTGCTCGATTAGGCAAAAAACTACATTTCGATTTGACTTGAGCAGACGGCCTCTATATTCATTATCTGCCGGACCACGCCCACTGCAGGGGAAAGACCCCTCCCATATCTTTCCAATTAACCGCGTCCTTTGACATCTGCGCCCACCATATCTCCGCAAACTTCTTGATCTCGTCATTCCATCTAACTTTTTGCCACCCCCTGCTACGCTCACCTTCTCTTGGAATCCACTCCGTTACCCCCAAAGGCCAGCGGTTACCTTGTCTTGGCGGCCCTGCCCAAGCCCATTTCTTCCTCTTCATTGCGACTGGGATGTCATTAACCCGCGTTTGTTCCCTCACCCTCGAGTTACAGTTATCTTTTTGTTTCCATAGCTCGCTGCGTTGTCTTTAACTTGAGCTGAACCCCTTTAGTTAGCTTCCACGTTTGTGCTCCATAGGCAGAAACGGTTATCTTGTCTTCGCATTACACGCCCTGCCCAAGCCCATTCTTTGATTGGATTGGATACGCGGACTCACCTGCTTCCTGATGCCTTGCTCGTTCGAGCAGGGTCAAATGAAGCGAACCAATGAGGTCTCGCGCTGCTTTCTCAGCCAGGGTGGCGCCGTCGACGTTCTCCATGCGCCAGCGACGGCACACATGCCGGTAGAAGTCGCTGCAGGGCTCGATGGCCTTGTCCAGGAAGGAGTCCAAAAAGGCACGGGCATCGCGACACTCTGCGCTCCCGCATTCGTTGCGCCGGCGCCTCGTTTCCGTGGCCCACACCATGAAGACCACAGCGACACAGGCCAGGCCGACGAAGACTCCGAGACTGCCGTACATCGCTGGGGCCTGCGATATTTTCTCGGTGACGGTGGTCAGAGGGACGAACTCGCGAAGTGTTGCTCCGCCGACTGCAGCGTTTAAGGAAGGAAAGATGTGGTAAGACGAGCGGTGAACCTTCAGTATTAAAGAGTTAAGAGTGGGCTTCATGTGCGCGAAAGAACCAGCGACGTTCGCTCCGTCGCTTTTAGTGGGCAACCCCCATGCAAGCGAAGGCGGTAGGCGACGTGCACAGCGGACTCCGTGCTTTGCGCACTCCAGCTTAGTAAACACGCCCCGTAACCTGTTCTCTCTATTAAAATTTTGTGAGTGTGCCTCATAGTCAGGGAAAAAGAAATATTTCCTCTACGGCAGTGGAGATAACCAAGCCGGCGTGGTTGCGGAGACGAAGTCACATCACGGATTCACGGGGGAGGTGTGCTTTCGTTCGGTGCCTGTGCACTCCGGCTTAGTAAAAACACTCCCGTAAACTGTCACCGCAATCTGCTTCTAAGTGAGGACCAAACTAATATGTGAAAGTGAGAATACGCGCCGCGAGTGTTTCTACACGTATATACAGTTGGAGCGCAGCGGCACGGTGGATCGAGTGCCGGTACACGCGGCTCGACACGCATCTCTCCCTGCAGTACGCCCGCTCCAAATGCTATTAGCCCTCCGTAACAGACAAGCACATTCTACTCATTATTTAAATGATTCGGGTCTGCCTCACAGCTACAGCAAAGCAAATATTTTCTCCGCGGAGGTCATGACCAAGACAACGCGCTTGTTGAGGCCACGGTGGGTGAGGCGGTCTCGGACGTCGGAGGAGATACGCTGACAAACCACGAAAAAAACCGGAAACGGCTGTGCGGGGCTCTGATTGGCCAATCACGTGGGGGACTTTCGGTCGACGAGCGAAATTTTCTGTTGGTGCAGATCCGAACGACGAGACAAGCGACACGGCAAAAATGCTTCGCGCGACGGCGTTTGCCGTCGCCTTCGCGTTCTCGTGAGTTTTCGCGTACATGGTGTTCAGCCTTTATAGCATAGCGTGATCCACGATCCGGTACCGTGATCGACGGGGCGCCACTGCGTACGCGCTGATTGGTCGCGACGAGGCAGGCGCGCATGCAGTTGACGGGAACGTGGCGCCATCTGGCGCCCTTATGGAGCTCTGCGCAAGCACAGTGGAGCCCCGCGGTGGCGGTTCACGGTAGCGGATCGCGCTATGCTATAACTCTCTGTTGTGCTATAATTGCGGGAACGCATAATGTTACTTGTATAATCACAACTACCGCCAACAAACTAGAGTTCTTGATATTGTAAGGTATATACAGAGCAGGAAATGAACTCCACACCAGTGAGTTTAAATGAATCCTCAGTTGTGCAGCAGATCAGAGTGAAGGAGAAAATTTCTGAAGTCCAGTGGGCAATGTTCCCCTTTAAAAAATATAGAGCACTCCTAAGCTTTGGTCCTTTCCGAGACCGGGTTGGAGAAGACGAATTTTATTCAAATGTGGTGATTCTTAAAAAAAAACATGGATTTTTCATTGTACCCTTCTGGCTCTGCTCAGGTCAATGAGATGAGTAGTAAGCGCTTTGAAATAAATTAATTGGGAGCATAGAGGTTAGCACACTGACTTCCGAGGAAATAAAATGCAGGCAGAAGAGAGTGAGAATCAGATGGAAAGATCAGTTAACAGGCAGTTCAGCAGTATAAGAGCCGGCCCGACAGACGCAGCATGACAGTGCCAGTGAGGGTCACTGAAAGAAGCCTTAGTCCTGTAAATAGATGCTACCCGGCTAGTAATGATGATGATGGTGAGTTTAATTACTTTCGTCTCCTGAACAGCAATTTATAAGAGCTTTGTATTCTGCGGATGGTACACACAAATAAAGTTGCCGTCCAGCAAGCGGGCATATGATGTTATCTGTTTGGCATGTTTTGCGACAAGTTGTAAAAGACATCTCCAGTCCCCTTGACGCTTATGCAGCCGTTTCCACAGTATGTTTAGAGCCATAAATCTGTACGAACGGTAATCATTCAGAACTACTTCTTAATTGCTCACCAGTCTTCCCGAGGACGCTTAAAACGCATGCAGTTCTGGCCTTAAATGTTGTTCAGGAACAGAAAGCTGTGGATAATTGTGTAACGAAATCGAAGATACTTACATCGAACAAGTGTTTTACGCCATGGTAATACTGTTGACTGCTTCGTTTCCGCAACAGTGGAAGTTGACAATGCGTAGTGGTCCAGCTGCAGATATTCAAAGAACAACATTCGTTCAGGCCCTAGTTACATGTAAGCTTAGAGTGGGTACAATATGGACTATTGGTTGAGAGGAAGTAATTATGGAATGCTTAATTATTGTACCTTGATGTTTAAAATCAATACTGTAAACTTAGTAAATACGCCGCTAGTGGAGGAGGGTTGAATTACGGTAACAAGCTGGCGTTCGAAGGAAGCCCCCAATCCTATTGTCCATATATTCCTAAAAGAAGTCGTAGTTGGCTCCGGTGTAAACTAGTAGAAGACCGATGTTCTTCTCTAGCAGCACATGGTCTGTTCTCTGGAATCAAAACTTCAGGCTGTACTCAAAGGTTTTGCAACGCATTTCTACACAATCTCTTTGGGATAACAGTCCGAGCTTCTTCAATCTGTGCCCTTGTCTCTTTCCAGCTATTACTTTCGCGAGGATTTTCAAGCAGTTTATGCCATGCATTTAAAAACGGGAAGCTCCGTTCTGAATATCTTATCCTGAGGCCACATGAGACACTGCTTCGAGCAACATTATTCAAAGAAATCCCAAGTACCGGACATGTCACGCCCAGAAAACTAGTAGTATGACGAGTTTCAGACAACATGCGAAGTTTTCTACTGCCCTGTATTTGAACTGTCCGAAACATCATGGCGCATCGTTCCTAACCCCCCCCCCCCCCCATTCCCCACCCAGAGCCGCGACCTGCCCCCGCCCCGCACGCAGCCTGGTCACCCAGCGTGAAAACGGTGAGGGACCATTTTTTTTCAGACTCTACAATAAATGCTACGAGCGCAAGGCGACAAGTTTCTCCGGTGGCCTGTATTTGTATCCCTTAAAGACAGCCAAGCAGGCGTAGAATCTAGCTCATCGTGTTGGCAGCGTACACCGCAGAGCCTCGGAAAGTTGTCATCGAGTACAGCTTATCTGAACCAACATCGGGGCCCAATCCCCAGTAGTGTAAATATGTCCGAATACAGCTGCATTAAGGTGGTAGGATGACGTACTGCGGGAAACACCGCCTAATATACACAATATCATACCAGAAAGCTTGACGAAAGGATGAAAGTTATGTTCTATGGGGAATGCCCTTCAACCACACGCTGAGCTCACCTTATGCACCTGGGTGCTCTCAAAAACCTTGAGAGCGCCTGGTGATGGGAACATGTCCTCTTGTTGGATCGCCAATACAGCTGTCGGCGGGGAGGCGACCAGCACTGCTGGTGCTGGTTCCTGACCATGATCCGGGAGCTGCTCATCGTCCCTGGTGGCAGGAAGATCGCTGCCTCCAGTCGACATATTACCAGGATGACACTGCCCTGCATTTGAGGAGGACGACGCGTGAGCACACTCCCAAGAGATGCTCCCCCCTTAACGCCTGGCGGTGAACAAGATTGTCCTCAGTTTCTGAGTTTGGTTCCTCTTCCATCAGAGTACCCTTTTCCTCATTGTGTTTGGCAGCCCAAGAATAATGCAGCTTTGCCCACTGTAAGCGAAGGCTTCACAGTCGAAAAACAGCTTCTAAATATCCATACCGTCCAACCTGAAAAGAAGGCATTGTTGATCCTGCAAATATCGAAAGAAATTTTCAGAGATGTCCGAGTGACTGCTGGGCTACAATGCAACATATATAAACACTACAACGTGCCGCGCCGTTTTGCGCTGTCAACCAAGAGAGAGGGGGGGGGGTTTATTGATAGGAAATGCACAGAGATTGGCCTGAAAAATAAATATCTGGCCTGCTACTCTGCTCTGGGGGACGGGAAGAGGAAATAAAAGAAGGTCACGATGGGGGACGACGATGATGGGAGGAGGCAGATGAAAAAAAAAACAAGGCACACTTTCTGACATCACAAACGCGAGACAAGGTCCGTGTCGCTCAAAAAGCGTGAGAGCGCTCGCGTTGCCTTTACAGTTCTAAAACTATCTGGCCAAGCGCCGAGGATCAAATCCTCAGAGAGGAGCGATGTGTCCATAGGCTTCAGAGTAGATGCGAGTATGAGTCTTTCACGTGCATACGCTGGACACGCCACTAAAACATGTTCTATAGTCTCTAGCACGTCACATGTGGTACATTCCGGGGAGTCCGCTTGTCCTATTAAGTGCAAGTATTTGCGCGTGAATGCCACGTTTAAACGTAGTCTACGGATAACGCGTGCAATAGGGCGAGGTATTCCGCGAGGAACTGAAAGGGTCATCGTCGGATCTAGCCGTTTAAGACGGATATGGCGGGTGTCTGGCAGGGCCCAGTACCTAGCCGTCACCCTCCTCATCAATTCCGAAAGGAGACAAGTTGTGTCCACTATAGAGAACGGTACAGCTGTACGCAGGCCACTGTTGAAGGCGCTCCTTGCTTCAGCGTCGGCGGTCTCATTTCCATCGAGTCCGCAGTGTCCGGGGATCCACTGAAACACTATACGGTGGCCGTTTCCCTGAGCAAATGATACGAGACTAATGATATAAAGAGCCAGAGCTTGGTAGGCTGTGTGGCGTAGGAAGCATCCTAAAATGTGTAGCCAAAGAAAGGCAACCAAAGAAAGGCGGGGGGCTATGCGAGGCATTCACCACGCCCTTGCTCTGCTTTCATCCAGCAGCTCCGATACAAAACTCCGATTCTCGCCAAGACCACATTTCACCTTTTTCTGTTCTACTGCATGGTTTGTAATTTCCCCCCAGCGCCTTGATTCCTGAAAGTAATGTGCCACAGCATACCGACGACAAATTTAGTTTCCACAAAGTCCTAGCTGCAAGCTCCAGACTGCACGTGTGACACCAGCTGGCGCTAATCACTGTTTTAAGAGAGGTTACTACTAATCACGGGAGCAATCCCACGTGTGTCAGCAGGATATTCCAGCTCTGTCAGTCTCGAATGACGCGTTATCGCTAGCTCGGGAGTCTCAAGACATGTGACGCCTAGTAAAGACCGATTAGTGCTCAGCACAGAGAGAGGACAAGCTCTGAGCAACCGGCACTTTGTTCAAAACTGCACTTCAGCATGCGCCCAAACGCCGGACGTACCAGTGCCGAATACCCTCGTACCTTGCTCAACGGAACTGGCTGATTTGCTGGCACTGGCTGTCACCATAGCTGCGCCTTCGGCAAGATGGGATGCCGGTGCCTGTACCTTGCCGTCGGCAGTCTCAGTGGGCATGTTGGCAGTACCAGTGCGTAGGGAGTCCGCATCAGGCGGCGGTGTCTGCTTATGATGTGGCGAGGTTAAACTGCATTCCGTCCTCGCGCCTGTCGTGGCGGCGGCCGGGCTCTCGACGGGATGACAAGAGGCTGACGTGTCTGCTTTACTGTCGCAAGTGCCAGCGCTCATGTTTGACGGGCCAGAGTCCGGTTGTTCTGTATCGGAGCGCGGTGTATGCTTCGTACCTAGCGAGACTAAACCACCATCGCTCTTGGCGCCAGTCATCACCACGGCTGAGCCCTCGGCAGGGTGAGGTGAGTCCGACGTCGGTCCACTGTCGTGTCGAGTCCTAGGGAGGAGGCCGGACGTGCCAGTGACTGGAGACTCTGCATCTGGTCGTGGTGTTGGCCTCGCACCTGGTGAGATTGAACCGCCATCGTTCCTGGCACCCGTCATCACCGCGGCTGAGCCCTCGGCAGGACGAGGCGTGTCCGACGTCTTTCCACTGTCGTGTGGAGTCCTGGTGCGGACTGTGGGCGTGCCCTTGCCTGCAGCCTGCGCATCTGGCCGTCGTTTCGACTTCGCGCCTGGCGTGGCAGAGCCGCTGTTCCTCCTGGAACTTCTCCTCACCGCGGTAAGAGGATGCGACTCGGACGGCTGCCCTCCGCCGTCGCGTGCACTCAAGTCCGCTTCGTGGCTGTCGCTGTTCTTTGAGGGACGCCTTCGCTTCGGTCGCCGTCGGCGACGAGAGCGAGATTCTCCTTGCGACATTTCTTCTGCCAAGCTACGCCTCGACTTGCTTCCAGAGCTGTTGGCTTCTTTGCTGCTGTCTAGCGATGGGTTCTTGACCTGTCGCTTCTCCTCCGTCATATTTGCAGGAGCGACGCTGCAGCCTAGCTAGGAAGGGTGAAAAATTTCTTCTTCTGCTTCCTCACGCGTGCAAACGTGCGCATAACGTGCACGCGCACATATCGGAATTTTGGTCAGCATTTCTAGCTGATCAGGGACGCGGAAAAGGGGGTATATAGAATTGTTCGCAGTCAATTAACCCTATTCTTATTTCAAAGCTCTCCATTCCCGCCAGATGAGATGGGTAGTGGCAGTTGCTGTGGCGACTGTTCTGTAGACCATTGCTAAGAAGACGGACGACACACCTGACTCCGCCAAATTGCTCACCTACTCTCTAAAGCTCAATAAACGTTTTCCTTCCTTCCTTCTGTAGAAGAAGCCGATGAAGGCAGTAACAGTCAAGCCAACAACATTTAAAATTCCCATGGAACATACGTTCTTGCGCATCAAGATAATGTGAGGTTTCCATGAGGCTGTTGAGCTTCAGGATTCCTCGCCTTAATCTATATTAATGCCGTTCTGGGTTCACGCCATCAAATCTATGTGCGTCATGCGGGGACGTAGAAACGATAGATCATTACGTCATCTACTGCCGGCGGTTTGCACGGCAGCGAATTCAGTTTTTGAAAAAATCCTCTCGCTCAATTTGGGCAACCGCTTACTCTTC
Source organism: Amblyomma americanum (assembly GCF_052857255.1). Lineage (NCBI taxonomy): Eukaryota > Metazoa > Arthropoda > Arachnida > Ixodida > Ixodidae > Amblyomma > Amblyomma americanum. Next base: position 73,999,772 of record NC_135505.1, on the reverse strand, counting down.
CCGTTCTCCTCTCCTTCGGTGCAACCGTCAAAGGGCATGCCATTAGGCAGGTGTGTCAGTTTCTTCACAGGAATATTATTGAAACTCGGATATTTTTGTGTTTACTTCACGATACCTTTAGTTTTCTCTCAAAATTATTTTCTTTCCGATTAATTCCTTAAAATTTAGTTATTCAACCCACACCTCTTTGTTTCCTCGATTTTCATTCCGATTTCTTCAAGATCTCTCAAAATTCTTTATTTTTTCTCTCAGATTTCTCTGCATTTATGAGGCGCTTGAGATAAACCTGGAGGAGTTTTTCCCTGTTTGGATCTGCACCAAACCCTGGCCAATCCCCCACCGTGGGTATGTGCCATCGTTTCTTAGACAACAACAACATCAATCATAATCTCGTTAGCAAAATTTGTCCTTTGAGGATCTCTGGTCCCGTTAGTTCTAAACACTGTGTACATGATGGTAGCCCACTTTCAACGTTTCCTGTATCTGTACTGCTTGAGCCATGAGCGGAACTTCAGCATTTGGCGTTCCCTTGGAGTCTCCCATTATGCAGTTCACGGCAGTGCGAGGTGCCTGACAGTAGTGCGCTGCAGAACACCAGGATTATATCTTTATTTGATCTAGTCGAGGTTGTCTTTGTCAATCCTTTATGAACCATGCGGTGAAATGGAATAACTTGACCAGTTTCTCTTTCCTACCGGCAGCTTGGTTCACAGCGAACAGCTCCATGCCATCGATTGCTCGAACAGATGCTGCTCGCCCTACATATAAAGATAGTTTAGCGCCGTCGGTAGCCCGTGTCGTAGTTCAAGCTTCGAAGAACCGCGCACTGTTGCATGCGCTACCAGACGCCATTTGAGCTTGCGGCGGTAACGGTTTCGGCCTCTAAGGAGTTTTGCTCGAGTCGGCTTGGCAAGCTCAGGCTAAATCCAGCCATGAAATGAAGAAGGGGCTGTGGTAGTTTGGTGTCTAGCTTGCGCCGGTCGCAATCTAGAGAATGGATCAGAGTGAAATGTTCTTAAGCATACCAAGCTTTATACAGCAGAGACGATAAACTGGAATATCTAATCACTCGTGACAACTCATACAGGGTGATGTACAAAACTATGTACCATATGCTAAGTAACACCAGAGAGGGTACAGCACTAAGAAAGATCTAACGGCAACAGCGCACCAACGCAGGAGAGAGGCAAACAAATAAATGAAATTTGCGAACCAACAATAGAGGATGACCATGTTGCCGTCCTGCAGACTGGCGCGTGCTTCATCGCCCGTCTGTGGCTGGGCATCAGAAGAGCGCTTGGCTAAATGGAGAACTATGGCACGGGCTGACCGAAGGTAGTTAATTATCCCTCATATATAAAGTGTGCCGCTTCTGTTTCTTAGTGCGCACCGAAGTAAACACGCACACATGCCTAGTGTTGACTGCACAGCCGCTCTCTCATTTTCTGACCAAGGAACGCGTCGACAGTTTCTGCGACAATCAACCAAATTCGTTAGCAACACCTTTTTTGGACGCGTCAAGGCTTGTTCTCTGTATCTGGCATTATCTGTTTATCCACAGTCAAAGGATAGCAGTTGTCAACCGTCGAACCTTTCGCCAAGAATTACCGGATTTTTAATACGTTAAGCACTGATAAAAAATTATCATCATTTTTTTAATTTTTTTTCTGCTTTCAGTAATAAATAAAATTCAAATATAGTTGAGAGCCAGCTAAGAGGGTGTCGCCAAATGTTTTTTTTTAATGGCGCAAGGGCAGCTGCGGCCAAAGAGCTCCATGGCATAAGGTATATTCGTTTGCTCAAGGTATGGTCAAAGACCCATTTCCCAAGCATTTCACCCTAATGAAGCCGAACATCAAGCAGGGGAAGCTTGTACCCATTCTATCACCGGTGGGTACCCCGTGACACTGGGGATCGAACTCCGCACCTCCCGCATGCAAAGCGGACGCTCTACCACTAGGCCATCGCTGAGGTCAGTCGCCAAAATTGGACGCTTACTGAACCAGGCGACGACAGTGAGCCGAAAATGTCTAGGTGGTCATGTTCGAGTGAATATAAAGTGGACTAGAGGAGCAGCCGAGCGTACTTAAAACAAAAACAAGGCCATACGGTAACACACTACCAGAGGCGCTGCTGTGCCATTCCGGTTGGATGCCTTGTCTTGGAAATGCTGTGAGTGGCTGCTAAACGCTATATATTTTCGTTTTGTTTTTCTACCAGCGCTATTAATGACTAGCATTTTAGAGGCCCCGTCGCCATGAAATTATATTCCAGTCCTCGCTTGTCGAAAGAGGTTACTCTTGACGCGATAAGCTTTTGTTAAAAAAACACTTCCTAAAAAGCCAACTTCGTTCGCGCTTGAACTGCACAGGAAGGAACAGCTTTGAAAATTCAAGCCCATTTGTGAGCGAGTTTTCATAGCGAATGAGTGCGTGGTGAAGTCATTGTCATTAATTCATGATGACTTTAGTCATGAAGCCATCGAGCACGCAATCTATGACCTTCATTCCACGCCGGGACATAGCCAATCAATCATGCAGTCACAACACCAGAGAACGACAGCGTAACTACGAGTTGGGAATAAAATAAATAACAGTAAGAAAAGTGAACAAGGCTTAAAACATTGCTCACATTATAGCGGACACAACAGCAACTCGACGGCCTAGACTTGTAATTTCAAAACGCAGCACGCTAGAGCAGTCCTATCAATGCCTTTGGAACCTATACACTTCACAAATGCATTTTTGATCGAGATTTAGAGTCGGAAATGCCGAATCTGGAAATGGGGCTGCAAATGAGATGAACGAAAACAGGGAATTGTCTAACAAATACTTGCGCCCGCAGGGCGACCGACACAATTTCATATACTTGCAGGAAAGGGAGGTGACACCAAAATCGGCAAGTTACAAAAACTACCAGGGAGAGGGCTAATATATGTTCGCTGCCATACCCAGACATGGAAACGACTATTCCACATTAAATCGTACAAAGATAAATAGAGTGCCTTGTTAGAGCTTTTCCCACGCAGGGGGAAGGAATATACCATTTCCTTCTCTGCGCATACATCATTCCCAAGTTTAGGCACAATCGCTTTCATTCCCTTTTCCACGACACTATTTTAGGATAAAAGAAAAATTCTTTGTTTATAGTAAGGCTTTTCAACGCCTTTGGAGCATCATGAGGGTATCGAACAGAAATGCCTTAGTGCAACTACTTGTCAATGGCGAAAAAGCAAGACGTAGTGACGCTCCTAAATGAACCGCGTTGTGATTCAGGAATACGAAACATCGTCACCACCAACGTGTCCCCAGACCTCACATTGGCCAAAAACGTGGTTAACTGCTTGTGGTTCAGCACAGAGGTATGCCCGGGAAGCGACCCCTATATATTGAGTGCAACAATGCCCCAACCCTAGCATTTTTGTGCTTTTTCTTAGTGTAAGTCACCTTTCAAGGCTGGACCTGCGCCATCAAAGCATTCTCCCGCCACCTGGTCATACAATAATTTCGAGTAAAACCAGCATGACTAACATAATGGGATTGAATATAGAAAGGCAGATAGGAGGTAGTGCCTAATAGCAATCACTACATAGAAAAGTGAACGCACTAGCTCTCTGATGGCGTTCGAACCCTCAAACTCGATATCGCAAAAGACGTGGTACCACAGAGATCGACAGTCGGCTACTTCACATGAGGAAGGCACGAAAACGTCTCCGTAATTCCACAGAAGTAGAATAGGCCCCTCAAACTCAAGTCAAGTTAAACCAAGAGATTGAAGACTACACATCAATAGCACCAAGACTGCTGCAACATGAAGAGGACTTAGTGATGTCGGAAACATACCATCTCCAAAGGCACCAGCTCGACCAAAAAAACAAACGCGGAACCAGAGACGCAGCATAAAAGGACTCGTGCATCATTGCCAGGATAGTATGAAAGCAATCTTATAAGAGCTACAAAATTAGTACATTGGGGGCCAAGCACCTACCAGTATTCCCAATTACACAAAAATATGCCTTTCACGTGGCCTCCGACTGTGACTCTGCCTTCCGCCTTTTTAAATTTCTTCTGACGTTAGGCCTTATCCTGCGCCATTTCTGCCCTTCTGCTCCCATCGAAGTTCACAACCAACGCCAGTGGTGTCGGAGTTGGTGCCCAAACTACACACTCATCACTGTGCTGCCGATGTACGTCACTTCTGACCACTACAATTGGGATGACTTTTTCTCTTTCATTGTTTATGCGTACAACACTGCGCAACATGACACAACTGGATACAGCCCATTTTACCTTCTGTATGCTGACGTGTCCCGCACCTGTCGCGGCACAATCCTTCTTATTGTTCTTCACGAAGAGCCTTCAATCGCCGCCACTGTTTCCCGAGCTGTGTAAGCACGCCGACTTGGCCGCACTCGCATTTTGGACTCACAGCAGCGCTCCAAGCAGCGCTGCGACATCCACCGCCGGCTCATCTCCTATGTCCCTGGCGATTTAGCGTGGCTACTGACGCCGCTCTGAAAGCGTATTTTTTGAAAGAAACTTCTGTCATACTGCACTAGCCGTTTTGTTGATTTGCAGCCTTTAAGTAGTTTGAACTACGTCCTCTAGCGCCTTACTAACAGCGGCAATGCTGAAGACAGACCCAGAGGGTGCAGGTCGCTTGGCTTAAAACAGTCAAACTTTGGGAACCTGTCCAGCCTGCCTGGAGAGCTCCGCCTGCAAGAGGCGAAGTTTCAAGTGCTCTATCGACGACGAAGCGAAGAAGGAGCTCAGCGTAGATGTAGACAGAGCTGGTCGACCTGGCCGTGTTGAACTCTTGGTCGCCGTCACCGAACGTTGCAGACAGACGCCCAAGTGCGTGCTGAGTGCGTGCTGTGCATGTAAAAATATCTTCTAGTGTGACACGTAATTTTTTTTTCCAAGCGAACAATGTCGACCTGATATTGAGCCTTTTTGTAGTAATGCGTATTTTTGTGTCCGTTAAGGAGAGATCTTATAACCGTGAGTTAGATTCATCGTTTGAAGCAGGAACGAAGGGAATATATTTGTTAACAAGATTAGTGATCAGATTTTTAAAGCGGCCAAATGTCTGCCCAGTGGGCCTCTCAGAAGAATAACTCAAGAATGTTTGAAAAAAAATCGCTAAGTGCAGTGTTTATACCGTTAAAAATGGCCTTATTGCAGTCGCATATTTGTTTGAATGCATTTACTTGAATTTGCATTAGGAAAATTAGTTGCAGCTATATAGGCCTGTTTTCAGAGAAAGCGTTGAGAAATAGTACTTCCCCAAATATTTTAGGTACACTTCAGAATACACGGTCTTAAATGTCACAACCGAGAGTAAAATATAAGCTCTAACGCGTGGTTTATAAATTCTGCTGAGGCGAGACACCAAGATGAGAAATGTTATCAATCTGTATGTGGGACATTAGTAGTCAATAAGAATTAGTCTTCAATCATTGGTGCATATTTGAACGGATGAAGAAATATACGCACGTAGTTTAGGAATGGCGCGATTATAAAAACAAGGCGGATGGTAACAGACTGCAACCACTGCCGTCAGCAATGCTGTTCCACAGTGAGCCCAAACTTATTCAAAAGAAAAATCAGTACTCACGTGATATGAAGGTAATGCTTTTCTTAGGGCGATAGGTAAACTGTGACTTCTTTTACTGAACGATAATGCTATATATACATATATATATATATATATATATATATATATATATATATATATATATATATATATATATATATATATATATATATATATATATATATATATATATATATATTCTTAGAGCACAATGCCTCTTCCAAGAAAGTGCTTGTTAACAAAGAGTACCAAATGCGCTCTGATTACAAACTGCATTAGAAACTGCATTAGAACTGCATTACAAGCTGCATTAGAAAAATATGAAGCCAAAAAACTAAATGAACTTAGCGCCATAAAAACAAGAAAGTTACTTCGTGACAACGTGGAGTGCTCTTTTCCACAGCAACAACTTAATGGTTATCAATTCGGTCCTCATTCAAGAGCCACAGATTGGCCCTCTGCTTTCTCGGAAGTGCCCGCCATCAACAAAAATTTTAGTAGTCAAGATATTTCGACCGTAATGAATCACTCTGTGTACAAATTAACCTTGGAAGAAAACAACGTGTTTTCGCGTGGCCTTAGATTTTGCCCCTCTATAGGCGGCTACAGCGGGTTCCAGCTGCTGAAAGATGTGGACAATTTTGCCCGCAACCTGCGCCTGCGAGAATGTTTTTACGACAAAGCTAATTCTAATGCCCCACGAAATTCATTGCCGTCTTACAAGCACTGGGCTCCCCCAACACAGCGGGACAAGTGCCTAGAGTTGTATATTGGTGCTGTGCAAAAAGGTATATCCTTTTAAACGAACACTCGCCAAAGTCATAAAGGAAAAAAATAACCGTAAGAGAATTGACGTTTCGGCACCACTACGGGTGCCTTGTTCACAATGGGATGAAAAAACGAGACGGGCTGCTGCTTATGTAGGGAAAACGTTGCGTATCGTGCGGATGTATATCTCGGGTAGATTGCCCTGCGTCCTCGCACTATCACACCCGCAGAGCAAACAGCATTGACCAGGCTGCAGAAGAACAAAGACATCGTCGTCTTGCCTGCTGACAAGGGTAACGCCACTGTCGTTTTAGACCGCACCGACTATGTGCGAAAAATGTACGCCCTTCTGGAGGACACAACGACGTACGCCAAGCTGGCGCGAGACCCTACAAAGAAAATCGAGTCCGAGCTGCAAAAACTTCTTACTGATGTTTTCAAGTTCGTTCGTCCAACAAAGGCTATCTTTACAATCGCCTACTTTGTCACAACGGCTCGGCGCCAGCTATATACGGGGTGCCCAAGATACACAAGAAGGAGGTACCACTTCGCCCGATTGTTGACTTCACATGGTCACCACTGAACAAGTTCTCGGGATACCTCCACCGGGTACTGGCGCCTTTGGCAGGAAACACGCCTACGCACGTCAAAGACTCGGCACATTTCATTGACAAACTGAAGACTGCGACTTTTGGCGATGATCACATTATGGTGTCGTTCGACGTGAGGTCCATGTTTACTTGCGTGCCGGTGGACTTCGCAGTCGAGTGTTGCAGGAATGCTCTGAAGAACGACTTGTCTCTGCCAGAACGTACGCCCGTAGAGACAGACGACTTGTGCCGGCTCCTAAAGGTCTGCTTGTCAAACACATACTTTGTGTTCAACAAGACGTTGTACAAGCAGATCTTCGGCACAGCAATGGGAGCCTCCATTTCCGTAGTCTGCTTCAACCTGGCCCTAGAAACGATAGAGAGTCGTGCGCTTGCGTCGTTCGACCCGCCACCTAGGTTTTTCCTGCGGTACGTCGACGACTGTTTCTGCATCATCCGACGACAGGATGCGGAAAAATTTCTACGGCACCTGAACTCATTTCAAGAGAGCGTTCAGTTCACGATGGAAGAAGAGAGCAATGGGCGCCTCCCTTTCCTCGACGTCCTCATCGAACGAACAGCAAACGGCATCACGACGAGCGTGTACAGGAAGCCTACCCACACAGGGAAGTACCTGAATTTTCATTCTGCGCACCCAATAGGGCAGAAACGCTCCGTTGCCGCGGCGCTTTACAATCGTGCCTTCAAGCTTTGTTCAAGCCCATGCAAAAGAACTCGTGAAGTCTGCCGCATAAGAAAGGAGCTTTCAAAGAACGGATACCCGCGTCAAGTGCTACAATCACAAGAACGACACGCTGCGGCCCCTCAAGCCGAAGCAAAAGCAGCCAATAAGAAAAAACGTGCAGCTATCCCATATGCCCCTGGTGTCAGCGAGACGTTATGCCGGATACTGGTTGACTACGACATCCAAGTTGCCTATGTCCCATCCAGCAAGCTCAGAAACCATTTGGTACGAGCAAAGGACCCGCTTGAAAATGCCAGCTACCCTGGGGTAGTTTACAAAATTCCTTGCAAAGAATGCGGTGCAGCCTATATAGGCGAAACAGGGGACTTCAGGAGACGATTCAAAGAACACCAGCGTGACGTCAAAAACAAAAAAGTGATTTCTAACGCTCTCGCCGAACACCAGCAAAACACGGGCCACTTGATTGACTGGGATTCTACGCGCATACTTGAGAAAGAAAAATCATTATCTACTCGTCTGCTCAAGGAATCCCTTCACATACAAATGACAAGCCAAGCGATTAACAGGACGCAGGGCAATCTACCCGAGATATACATCCGCACGATACGCAACGTTTTCCCTACATAAGCAGCAGCCCGTCTCGTTTTTTCATCCCATTGTGAACAAGGCACCCGTAGTGGTGCCGAAACGTCAATTCTCTTACGGTTATTTTTTTCCTTTATGACTTTGGCGAGTGTTCGTTTAAAAGGATATGCTGAATTTCCCTCGCCAGACGAGTTTCCGTCGATCCCTCAACTGTGTGCAAAAAGGTATTCTACAACTGTACAAGAGTAAGGTACCTTTCCATCGTTATATATTTCAGTTCGCGAAAGTAGAGCAATGGAACAGCAGTCAGCATCTCGTAATGAAATCATCATTAAGCCTGCTGACAAGGGTGGAGCTGTGGTTGTAATGAACAAGAGTGATTATGTCACAGAGGCATACAGGCAGCTAGCAGACAGTTCTTTTTATCGACTTCTAGACTATGACCCCACAAATCAGTTCAAAGAAATTCCCACGAATACATTGCTAGACCTTTATAATGATAACCAAAAACAGAAAACGTTTTTAGCTCAATCATTCCACTTAGCCCGATTGCTGATAGATTCAACTTGTTACCAAAAATTCATAAAGTAAACATTCCGGGTCGACCAACCGTTTCTGGTGTCGGCACTGTTACAGAAAATCTATCCCGCTACGTCGATACGCTAATTAATCGAATTAAGCCCACATTTCCGTCCTACATAAAGGACTCTACTAACTTCCTGTCTGATATCGTTTATCTTGTCATTCCTCAGGGTTCTTTGCTTGTCACCCTCGAAGTCACTTCAATCTATACGAACATTCCGCATGCAGATGGTATCCGGGCAGTCGTGGCCGTCTACAATGAAGGTCGCATTGAAAAGATAGTGGACGGTGGTACACTGGCCACCTTACTTAAACTGATATTAGAACTTACAACTTTGAGTTTGAGAGAAAGCATTAAGTTCAGATTAGTGGCACTTCTATGGGCACGCGCATTGGGCCTAAATATGCAAACATATTTATGGGCTTGTTCGAAACCGAATTTTTGAAAAGCAGGTCATTAGTACCATTTTACTATAGGCGTTACATTGATGACATATTTCTTATTTGGCCCCATGGTGAAAACGAGCTTCTTTCATTTGTCACGTAGTGGTTACGGCAGTCGAAGCAGCGATGAAGACGGACGAAAGGGTCTTCTAAAAGAACTGTTTATTGGGCTGACTTGCACCCAAAATGGACTGAATCACTCGGCGGCGGCGAAGCGACAAGCGTGCTCGGCGGTCGTCGAACAGAATGCCCGCCGCTGTCGGCCGCGCTCTATTTAAAGCTGATAGCGAACATTCGAGATGAAGAGAACAAAGTTACTAGAACATTCCGGAACGACGAAGAATAAGCTCTGCCCGGCTGCGATCAATCGAGATAAATCTAGTCGCGTCTTGCGTCGCAAACTAAGCGATAAAGTGGTGCGGCGGCAGATTTGAAAAACAAACACTGCAAATATTCGCGGCATTACTCCCCTCTCAAAGAAGCATCGACCCGATGCATCAAAACAAATAATGCGACTAGTAAGGGAAAAAAACGGATCTCGCAAAAATAGAGCATGGAAATGCAGCGGCCTTTAGCGCGCATAATACGGCTTCAGACGGACTACATGGACAACTTCTGGTCGTACGCGGCGTCGCTGGGATGCAGTCATTGCGTCAGGCATGACCTCATAATCCAGTTCACCCAGCCGACGAAGAACCTTGTACGGGCCGAAATAGCGGCGCAAAAGCTTTTCACTCAATGCACGGCGGCGAATGGGCGTCCACACCCAGACTTGGTCTCCTGGCTTGTATTCCGCGTTGCGTCTTC